>NW_027361757.1:25132500-25732500 GCF_039654945.1 Dendrobates tinctorius
TGGATTATCTCTTCACGATACTAGTTGAGCTGTGCAGATCCTCTATTAGGGTATGTTCACATGTTGCATTTTTGCCACGTTTTTACTGTGGTTTTTCCTCATGTTGTTTCCAGGAAAAAAAAACAAAATGTTTGCCGCAAATACTTAAGGTGTAGAATGTAGATATACCTTTATAATTTCTGGAAATGTATACCTGCATAGTCTGTGTAAGGTAAGTGAAGGAAAAGGGATTCCAAAGACATGATTGTTATTCCTGAACTAATTTTCACTGCATTCACATTCACCATGGACTCGTTAGTATACAGAGCAGGGACCATTTACGGTCTAATGGTTCGCTCACACTAGCATAAAAAATCGGTCCCATTCTCATCCAGAAAAGTGGTGCAATTTTATCCTCACCTGTCATCCGTGTGCTGTCCGTATGCAATCCGTTTTTTGACTGGACATATAATAAACATTTACAATTTCCTATACTGCATAATTGTAATCTATCTGTAAAATTCAGATGCCATACTGCTGGTCCATATGGTAGCCAATCTTTTTCTCATGCTTGTTAGATTTTGAAGTGAAATCACACTATGCCGAATACAGCTGAGAAAAAATACTCAGATCTGCAGTAATCCAATTTTTTTTATCAAATTGCACTCGTCCGATTTATAAGCTAGAGTGAGCGTGCCCTTAAGGCCCCATTCATACATTCAGTATTTTACATTAGTATTTGGAAGCCAAAACCAGGAGTGAAACAATCAAGAGGAAAAGTATAATTGAAACATGCCACCACTTCTGGTTGTGACTTACAAAAACTGAACGTGTAAACATGGCCTGCAGTGGGTTTACTGAGCGACGGTCATTTAACCCCTTTCCTACATTGGACGTACTATTCCGTCCATGTGACCTGGGACCTAAGTCCCAAGGACGGAATAGTACTTCTAGTGCGATCAGCGGCGCCCACGTGGTGAGCGCCGCTGATCGCGGCCGGGTGTCAGCTGATTATCACAGCTGACACCCGGCACAATGTGTCAGGGGCGGTCACGGACCGCCCCGACACGTTAACCCCTTGCACACCGCGATCAAACACGATCGCGGTGTACCGGGGGTTAAAGGGAAGCATCGGCAGGGAGGGGACTCCCTCCGTGCTTCTCTGAGCCCCCCACAGCAGTGCAATGTGCAGCACTGCTGCGGGGGGCTCTTTCCCTACAGGTCCCCGGATCCAAGATGGCGACGGGGACCTTCGGGGGCCTGTAGGGAGCTGACTTCCTCTGTGCCTGCAAAGCGAAGGCATGAGGAAGTCTGCGTCTATGCCTGTGACAGATCGGCGATCTGTCACAGGACAGTGATGTCCCCCCTGGAACAACCTAATAAAGTTTAAAAAGAAAAAAAAAGTGCAAAAATAATTTTAAAAAAATCACTAAATAAATTAAAAAAAAAAATATTCCCTAATAAATTCATTAATTGGAAATAAAAAAAAAAAAAACAATAAAAGTACACATATTTGGTATCGCCGCGTCCATAACAACCCGCCCTATAAAACTGTCCCATTAGTTAACCCCTTTAGCAAACCCCTTAAAAAATAAAAATAAAAAAAAAAAACGAAGCAAAAAATAATGATTTATTATCATACTGCCGAACAAAAAGTGCAACAATGCACGATCAAAAAGACGCATATAAATATCCCTGGTACCACTGAAAAAGTCATCCTTTCCTGCAAAAAACGAGCCGCCACACAGCATCATCAGCTAAAAAATAAAAAAGTTATAGCTCGCAGAATAAAGCAATACAAAAATAATTATTTTTTATATAAAATTGTTTTCATTGCATAAAAGTGCTAAAACATAAAAAAACGACATAAATGAGGTATCGCTGTAACCGTACTGACCCGAAGAATAAAACCGCTTTATAAATTTTACCGCACGCAGAACGGTGTAAACGCACCCCCCAAAAGAAATTCATGAAACGCTGGTTTTTGTTCATTCTTCGTCCCAAAAATCGGAATAAAAAGCGATCAAAAGATGTCACGTGCTCGAAAATGGTACCAATAAAAGCGTCAACTCGCCCCACAAAAAAATAAGACCTCACATGACTCGGTGGGTCAAAATATGGAAAAAATTATAGCTCTCAATATGTGGTGATGCAAAAACTATTTTTACAATAAAAAGCGTCTTTTAGCGTGTGACAGCTGCCAAATATGAAAACCGCCATAAATAGAAAATCAAACCCCCGTTATCACCCCCTTAGTTAGGGAAAAATAATAAAATTAAAAAAATGTATTTATTTCCATTTTCCCATTAGGGTTAGGGCTAGGGTTAGGGCTACGGCTAGGGTTAGGGCTAGGGTTAGGGCTGAGATTAGGGTTAGGGGTGTGTTGGGGTTAGGGTTGGAGTTATAATTGGGGGGTTTCCACTGTTTGGGCACATCAGGTGCTCTCCAAATGCAACATGGCGTCTAATCTCAATTCCAGCCAATTCTGCGCTGAAAAAGTCAAATGGTGCTCCTTCCCTTCCAAGCTTTGCCATGCACCCAAACAGTGTTTTACATCCATATATGGGGTATCAGCTTACTCAGGACAAATTGCAAAACAACTTTTGGGGTCCAATTTCTCCTGTTGCCCTTACGAAAATAAAAAATTGGGGGCAAAAATATCATTTTTGTGGAAAAAAATATGATTTTTTTGTTTTCACGCCGGGCGTTATAAACTTCTGTGAAGCACTTGGGGGTTCAAAGTGCTCACCACACATCTAGATAAGTTCTGTGGGGGGTCTAGTTTCCAAAAATGGGGTCACTTGTGGGGAGTTTGAATAGTTTAGACACATCAGAGGCTCTCCAAACGCACATGACACCCGCAGACCATTCCATCAAAGTCTGCATTCCAAAACGTCACTCCTTCCCTTCCGAGCCCCGACGTGTGCCCATACAGTAGTTTTCTCCCACATATGAGGTATTAGCATACTCAGGATAAATTGGACAACAACTTTTGGCATCCAATTTCTCCTGGTACCCTTGGGAAAATAAAAAAATTGGGGACTAAATGATCATGTTTGTAGAAAAAATACGATTTTATTATTTTCACACCCGGGCATTATAAACTTCTGTGAAGCCCTTGGGGGTTCAAAGTGCTCACCACACATCTAGATAAGTTCCGTGGGGGGTCTAGTTTCCAAAATGGGGTCACTTGTGGGGAGTTTGAATATTTTAGGCACATCAGAGGCTCTCCAAATGCACATGACACCCGCAGACCATTCCATTAAAGTCTGCATTCTAAAACGTCACTCCTTCCCTTCCGAGCCCCGACGTTTGCCCATACAGTAGTTTTCTCCCACATATGAGGTATCAGCATACTCAGAACAAATTGGACAACAACTTTTGGGTCCAATTTCTCCTTGTACCCTTGGGAAAATGAAAAAATTGGGGACTAAATGATCATGTTTGTGAAAAAAATATGATTTTTTTATTTTCACGCCTGGGCATTATAAACTTCTGTGAAGCACTGGGGGGGTTCAAAGTGCTCACCACACATCTAGATAAGTTCCTTGGGGGGTCTAGTTTCCAAAATGGTGTCATTTGTGGGGGGTTTCCACTGTTTTGGTACATCAGGGGCTTTCCAAACGTGACATGGTGTCCGATCTCAATTCCAGCCAAAAACGTCAAATGGCGCTGCTTCCCTTCCGAGCTCTGCCATGCGTCCAAATAGTCGTTTACACCTACATATGGGGTATCAGTGTACTCAGGACAAATTGCACAATAACTTTTAGGGTCCTGTTACCCTTGGAAAAATAAGAATTGTGGGTGAAAAGATCATTTTTGTGGAAAAAATATGATTTTTTAATTGTACGGCTGTACGATATAAACTTCTGTGAAGCCCTTGGGGGTTCAAAGTTCTCACCACACATCTAGATAAGTTCCTTGGGGGGTCTAGTTTCCAAAATGGGGTCACTTGTGGGGGGTTTTCACTGTTTAGGTACATCAGGGGCTCTCCAAACGTGACATGGCGTCCGATCTGAATTCCAGCCAATTTTGCATAGAAAAAGTCAAACGGCGTTCCTTCCCTTCTGAGCTCTGCCATGTGCAGATACGCAGAAACAGTGGTTCTCCCCCACATATCAGCTACCAGCGTACTCAGGACAAACTGCACAATTACTTTTGCAGTCCAATTTCTCCTGTTACCCTTGGTAAAATAAAAAAAATTGAACCTGAAGTAATTTTTTTGTGAAAAATAGTTAAATGTTCATTTTTTTTTAAATATTCAAAAAATTCCTGTGAAGCACCTGAAGGGTTAATAAACTTCTTGAATGTGGTTTTGAGCACCTTAAGGGGTGCAGTTTTTAGAATGGTGTCACTTTTGGGTATTTTCTATCATATAGACCCCTCAAAGTGGCTTCAAATGTTATGTGGTCCGTAAAAATAAAATGGTGTTGCAAGAATGAGAAATCGCTGGCCAACTTTTAACCCTTATAAGTTCCTAACAAAAAAAAATGTTGGTTCCAAAATTGGGCTGATGTAAAGTAAACATGTGGGAAATGTTACTTACTAAGTTTTTTGTGTGCTGTATCTCTGTGATTTAAGAGCATAAAAATTCAAAGTTGGAAAATTGCGACATTTTCAAAATTTTCGCCAAATTTCTGTTTTTTTCACAAATAAACACAAGCTATTTGAATGAAATTTTACCACTAGCATGAAGTACAATATGTCATGAGAAAACATTGTCAGAATCACCGGGATCCTTGGAAGCATTTCAGAGTTATTACCTCATAAAGGGACAGTGGTCAGAATTGTAAAAATTGGCCCGGTAGTTAACGTGCAAACCACCCTTGGTAGTGAAGGGGTTAATAATCTGTTTATACAGGCAGACTGCTTTTAACAATGTGCACAGAGTGATCTGTAGTAAATTAATCACTGGGCATCGGTTGTCATTGCTCTCAGTAGTGCAAGTCAATATAATATAGACACCTCTCCATTACTAATTCATGGGCTTGATGTTACCTGACCATACAAAGATTATATCAACAACAAATCACACAAGCGCTTACCAAGCAATCAACACTAGTGATTCCCCAGCTGCTAGGTCTAGTGCAGGTCGGTGTCAGCCCACAGTTAGAAAACAAATGCAAAATAAACAGGAAGATCTGCGCTAAAAGGGTTAAATCGAGGCTACAAAAGTAAACAAATAATAGTCAAAGGCACCCCCCAAGTAAACATACACCAGTTCAACAAAAGTGCAAGCTCCAAATGCAATGGATAGTTGCACATAAAACAGTAATCATTAAATACTCCTCCTCAAGGGAACAGGCATGCACTCACCAGAGAAACGATGATGATGATGATGATAATGAAAGCAAAGGCTGAGCATGCCCCGGAATGAACAGGGACATAAATTACAAAAACAGCAGGAGTTGCATACCAGCAGAGGTGACAGGAGCACAATGCAGAGTGATAATGTGCTACGAAGTCCGTGCACAAAAGGCGTGCTGCCAAGATAAGAAGCATTTGCACAGGCACAGGGGAGGGCAGGAGATGAAAGGAGTGGGAAGGGAAAGCCCCGGCCGGTGGCATCCCTAGAAACCCACTTAGGAACAGCTGCCCGAGAGTACCTGGGCGTGTGACGTCACAGCCTGTACAGGACAGTGTGCAGGTCAAAAAGCAAACCAACGCGTTTCGAAGGTGCAAACTGCCTTCTTCATCAGGGTGCCTAAGCTGCCAAGGCAGCGCCTATAAATACCCTCGGTAGCTAGCAAAGTAACCCTCCTCCTGCATCCTGATGGAAAGGACTGGAATATACCTAATATCGTTCTCTAAACATAATTAAAAAACAGAATAAAAAATAGAATAAAAAATAGAAAGACATATCTCTAAAGAACAATGAATTTATTAGTGCAGTAAAAATAAATCTGCACATAATACCTAAAAAAGAACAAAAAACGGAGGAAACACAAACGGAAAAAAAGGGGGGGGGAATTTGGAAAAAAATAATAATAAAAAATAAAAATAAAAAATGAAATAAAGGGAAGAAATACAAAACTAGTGGGGTAGTCCTCCTTATCTTAATAATCAGACATTCATGGCATCTAAAATCAAAAACATGTTTATTTATTATTAAAAATTAAAAATAAATTTTACTTTATAAATATATAAAAAATATAATAAATGTAAAAACTAGGCCCTTAAACCAGGCCTAGAATACCAATTTATCCGCGTGTAACACACGCCTATTGACTCAGAGTCCCAAATAATGGTGAAAAAAGTACATATAATAACCCTCAGAAGCACATCACTAAAGCATACAAAAATATAGAGCTAAGTAAGCTGCTGGCTCATGGTTACAACAATATTAAATTAAATTAGATCCTCCAGCAGGCAAATGAATGCTTTAAAATTCAACTGCCTGAAAAAAATTTTTTGAAGATTTTTTTAAAGATTTTTTTTTTTTTTTTATATATAAAAATTGACTATAATATCTTACTGGAAGGCGTAGATTTCTAATTCCTGATTGAGGCCCTTTGGGGCCAAACAGTCAAGAGTATATATGCATTTTGACTCGGCCCTAGACATGGCTTTGATGAAATCACCACCCCTAGGGTTCTGTTGTACCTTCTGGACGGCACAGAAAATTACACCCTTCGCCGATTTGTTATGAAATTCATTAAAATGACGCGATAATGGATGACCATCATAACCCTTTTGGATGTTAGTGAAATGTTCCTTAATGCGATTCATTAACTTCCTTTTTGTGCGACCTACATAAAGCTTGCCACAAGGGCACTCAATAATATAAATGACCCCTGCTGTATAACAAAAGAGATTCTCCTTAATAGAGTATACCCTATTGGTCTTTGGGTCCGTAAATGCGGACCTGCACAGTTTCTTAAAGCTTGTAGTGGTGCAACAAAAACAGGTACCACATGGTGTAAATCCTAACCTCTGGTTTACTAGAGCTGAAGATCCATATGTCCTTGATTTGTATTGAATAGTAGGAGCCACAAGGTTCCCCAGTGTCTGAGCCCTACGATAAACAAATCTGGGACAATTAGGCAATATATCTCCTATAATTTTACCCCTCTGAAGCACAGACCAATGTTTTTGAATAATTCTTTTAAAGCCTTGGTGACCTTCATGGAACTGAGTAACAAACGGAAGCTGCTGAATTTGTTGCTTGATATCTGCACATAAAGTACTATCGGAATTTGCTTTGTATAATAAATTATTTCAGGGTATTGCGTCTACGTCCTGTTTAGCTTGTTCCAATAACGGAATGGGGTAACCTTTTTCAATAAACTGATGGGTTAAAAGATTGGATGCCTCATTATAATCCTCAGGGTTCGTGCAATTACGCTTAATCCGGGTATATTGCCCCTTGGGAATATTGGTCAACCAGACCAGGAGGTGACAACTAGACATATGAATAAAACCATTAGAGTCAACCTCCTTCCGGTAGCATTTAGTACATAATCGGTTCCCTTGTGTATAGATGGTTAAATCCAGAAAATTAATGGAACAAGTGCTTACCATTGGTGTAAATTCAAGGCCAAATAAATTTGAGTTGAGCTCTGAAATAAAAAGATCCAACTGATCTCTAGAGCCCTTCCAAATAAAGAAAATATCGTCGATAAATCGACGCCACAGGGCCAGACCAGTATGTAAATGGCCCCCTGGATAAATGGAAGACTCCTCCCACTTGGCTACATACAGGTTAGCATACGCAGGGGCAAAATGAGTACCCATCGCGGTCCCACGCGTTTGTAGATAAAAATAGCTTTCATAAGCAAAATAGTTATGATGAAGAATAAAATGAATACATTGTTCAATGAACGAAACTTGAATGCTTGAGTAAACCCCTAATTTTTTAAGGAAGCCGCCTGCTATTTGACATCCTAAATCCTGGTCTATTACTGTATATAAAGATTTAATGTCCAGTGTACCAAGAATAAATTGAGAATTCCACTCCACCTCTTCTAAAATCTGCAATACATGACTAGTGTCTTTAAGATAAGCAGGAATAAGTGGCATACACTTTTGAAGATGAACGTCCACATATTTAGATAAGTTGGAAGTGAGGCTGTTGATGCCTGAAATTATTGGTCTGCCCAGTGGACTGGATAGACACTTGTGGATCTTGGGAATATGATAAAAAATAGCCAGGCTTGGATTGGTATTCAAAATAAATTGATACTCCTTCAAGTTTAGTATACCCAAAGATCTACCCTTAGTACATAAAATCCTCAATTGGTTAATGTAATAGGAGGTAGGATCACTGCTCAACTTTTTATAGGTTACTGGATCACTCAAAAGCTTTTGCGACTCCGCTTCATACATAGAACGGTTTAAAATAACAATACCACCCCCCTTATCCGCGGGGCGAATGATAATATCGCTATTCAGCTGAAGATCTTTAATGGCTTTCTTTTCTTGCAAATTGAGGTTACCAGGTATGAACCTGGTATCTATTTTTTGTAGTCTCCTAATGTCCTTTGTGACTAATTCATCAAAAACAATAAAAGCATCTGAATGCTCGTTGATGGGATTAAAATGGGAAGGATTAGACAGTGAAGTATGAATATGTTCACTTGGTGAGTGGGGGGTACTAGTACCTTGGAATTTTCCTTTTTTCAAAAAATACTTTTTAACGGCTAAATTCCTCAGAAATTTCTTGAGACAAATATACAGATCAAACGGTTTTGCCCTAACGGTGGGAGCGAATTTCAAACCCTTTTGAAGTAGAGTGTTTTCACTAGCAGTTACTGTGTAAGAGCTGAGATTATAGATTTTTTGGGCATCAATAGAAGTATAATGCACTTTAGTGTCTGTTGTGTTTTTAATTTTGGAGAGTTTCCTTCCCCTTTATTTTGCAAAGATTCTATCAACCCCACAAATATGAACGCAACTTGCCACCACTATAGGGCAAATGGGAAGAGCCCGGCAAAGCACCAGAATTGGCGCATCTATTTTTAGGCTGGGGGGGCAGAGAATACCAGACCTCAGCTGCCTGCTTTAGCCTTCCTAAGGCTGACAGTTGAGGGTTGCAGCCCCCAGTTGTCAGTTTTGCCTGGCTGGTTATCAAAACTACAGGGAAACCCATACCATTTTTTAAAATTATTTATTTAAAATGTAGGCGCTGGCTGATGAAAACTCCCATCATCTGCCACCTGCTCTCGATATTATTAGCGGCAGCAGGTGTAGGCTGATTGGAACAGTAGTCCGATCAACCAACGCCAGTGACCGGAGGTAAACTTTTTACCTCTGATCACAGCTGTGGGCTCATGCTGTTATTTGACAATGTGGGAACGGTGCCTGTCTGTCTAGCATTAATGATTTTACAGCCAATCAGAAGCAGTGTTTGCCGCACTATCGTGTACATGACAGCGTGGCAAACACTGAATGTTCAGGCCCCCCTTTCAAGTGAATGGGTTCTAAGTACTGTTCTGGTACCCAAACCCAAACTTTTTTTTTTAACTGTTCAGCCAAACCCGCCGGATCAGAACATTCAAGGGTCCGACCAACTCTAGTACAAATGAATGGATTAGTATGATGTGAATTGACTTTGTGTTGATTTTCTTCAAATTCTCAAGTTACCCCCGAATTCAAGCAATTTTCCATTTTATTCACAAGTATTACAAGAAAATAAATTGCTCACACATGCCTGAAGATTACAGGAGCCAGGGATTGGATTAATGATGCCAGGCACCGCCACACAGGATTCCCAAGAATGCCTTGCAGCTATCAATTCACATAGTCTAGCGAAGCCAATTGGAGGATTATCACAGGTGCTATAAAAGATGAGGTTAGGACAAGCAGCGGCTATTTTAGGATTTTACAGCCTAGGGATATGAGGTCTGTTGATTACACATAGGGAGAAAAAAGGCCTAAATCTAATTGTAGTCTACTAATGCAATGCTGAAGAAAATTAAAAATGAAAATGGTTGTCTGTCTGAATAATAATCCCAAAATTTAAGTGATAGCCAGGTGCTGTGCCTGCAGAGTAAGTATGACGGTCAATTGACTGATCTGTGAGATACGGTAGTAACAGCACCTTAACCCTCCGTCAGGCGCAATATAGATTCTCCTCAGTTCATGCGCAATGTGCCTGACAAGCACAGGTCAGAAAACCACCTATAGTAGCTACATATTTCAATTTCAGGACTATAGAAGTAGTCAGTGACCTTCATAGGAATGTATTAAAAGAGATTACACCAAATCAGATGCAAAAAAAAACATTTATTAACCATAAACTTATTAAAACTAAAAGTACCACTTTTCGGTAGTACCGCCAAATAGGCTCCAGTTATCTTTACTTAACTATTGCTTAAATATAAAATTATGGAAAAAAACTTAAAGGATATTGCACTTAGATGTTACTTAATTATTTTCTACTCATCTTCAGTGGTTTCAATTGCAGCAGAAGCAGCACAGGTACACTTAGAAAAGCAAGGCTGGCAGACGAAAGTTGCATGGGAAAGGCAGATTGATTCTTTACATATTTTGCAGTCATATTTAGAAAGCCTTCTGAAACCAGATACAAATGAGCAGGTAGTACAACTGCGTCTTTTAGAAGGTGGTAGAGTCGGTGTTTGTTCTGGAACGTCCTTGGGACGTCCTTTGTATTTTTATCTTTGCCCAAATAATAAGCTAGATCTGTGTCTGTTTCCTCTGTATCAGTGTCATCACCATCCTGCTCTGTTCCAGAATCAGTGTTATATTCTGCTACCTCATCTTCAGATGAAATGTCACTAGATTCCTCTAAATCCTCAGTTACTGCTGGTTCTTCCTCATCATCTTCTAACAAAAAAATCTTCATTTCTTCTAAATGAAGGGGTTTAGATGAATCATACTGTTTTCTGGCCATTGCAGCAGAAAATCTGAAGCAAGAGAGAAAGAGTATGTGTTAGGGCGCAATGTGCCTTAGAAGCCACCCTCCTTTTGTCTAAGAAAACAGTACTTATGTACACTAACTTAGCATTAATCCTTCATAAAACAAGCTAAATACACAATCGTGATGAATAAAAAAAGAAAATACTAACCTTTCAATTTGTGTTGAAATCAGGCGCAATGTAACATAGTAACATAGTAACATAGTTATTAAGGTTGAAGGGAGACTTTAAGTCCATCTAGTTAAACCCATATCCTATCCTAACTTGCCCTAACATGTTGATCCAGAGGAAGGCAAAAAAACCCCATGTGGCAACAGTATGCTTCACATTGGGGAAAAAAATTCCTTCCCGACTCCACATACGGCAATCAGACTAGCTCCCTGGATCAACGCAATATTAAGGAGACTAGTGTATATACCCTGTAATATTATACTTTTCAAGAAAGGCATCCAGTCCCTTCTTAAATTTTAGTAGTGAATCACTCATTACAACATCATATGGCAGAGAGTTCCATAGTCTCACTGCTCTTACAGTAAAGAATCCGCGTCTGTGAGTATGCTTAAACCTTCTTTCCTCCAGACGTAGAGGATGCCCCCTTGTCCCCGTCACAGGTCTAAGAGTAAAAAGATCATTAGAAAGGTCTTTGTATTGTCCCCACATATATTTATACATTGTAATAAGATCACCCCTAAGCCTTCGATTCTCCAAACTAAATAACCCCAAGTGTAATAACCTGTCTTGGTATTGTAGACCCCCTAGTTCCCTAATAACCTTGGTCGCTCTTCTCTGCACCTGCTCCAGTTCAGCTATGTCTTTCTTATACACCGGAGACCAGAACTGTACACAGTATTCTAAGTGTGGTCGCACTAGTGACTTATATAGAGGTAAAATTATGTTCTCCTCATGAGCATCTATGCCTCTTTTAATGCATCCCATTATTTTATTTGCCTTTGCAGCAGCTGCTTGACTCTGGCCACTAAATGTGAGTTTGTCGTCCACCCATACACCCAGGTCTTTTTCAGTGACTGTTTTGCCCAGTGTTTTACAATTAAGCACATAATTATACAACTTGTTCATTCTACCCAAGTGCATGACCTTACATTTATCCCCATTAAAGCTCATTTGCCATTTATCAGCCCAAGCTTCTAGTTTACATAAATCCTCCTGTAATATAAAATTGTCCTCCTCTGTATTAATTACCCTGCAGAGTTTAGTGTCATCTGCAAATATTGAAATTCTACTCTCTATGCCCCCTACAAGGTCATTAATAAATATGTTAAAAAGAAGCGGGCCCAAAACTGACCCCTGTGGTACCCCACTGCTAACCGTGACCCAGTCCGAGTGTGCTCCATTAATAACCACCCTTTGTTTCCTATCCCTGAGCCAGCTCTTAACCCACCTACACATATTTTCCCCTATCCCCATTGTTCTCATTTTATGTATCAACCTTTTGTGTGGCACTGTATCTGTGCCTGAGAAGCCAAAGTGTTGATATCTGCTCACTAGAAGGTCTGCTGAGTCACTGTGATATCAGGTTTCACAGAGCCTGTAGAGTCAGGAGATAACTAGGAGGGGTGGGGTTTTCTGATAAGTGGGCAAGGAGAGAGAAGTGAAACTAATTACTGTGTGCCTGTCAGATCTATTGCGCCTGACGGAGGTTTTTAATAACATTTTTTTAATTCTTTACATACTGTAAAGAAAGAGGGCATTTTAATATCCATGTGCCATAATCCTGAAACCTAAAGTTGCTTGTAAGAAAAAATGTGCTTCCTGGCTTGTTAGATGAATAAGCTATCATTTTCTTTAAGACCAAAGAAAATTTCCACAATTCAGAAATTTAAACTGTCTAACCCACAATGTGTGCGTGTTGCAAAATAAATAAATAAATGCATTTCGCACACTTCCTTTTTATAACAATCCATGCAATTTAGTAGCGCCCATACATGCTACCCCAATGGAGCAGCCTGCTGCAGGCGCTTGCTTTTGGAACATGAACCTTTTTCCCTTTCACTGCCTGTATATAAACAGCTCCTATCCTGGCATCTAAACCTAAAACGGTAGAGTTGAGGTCAGTTGTACATTACAAAGTCTGTGTTTACGTTAAAGAGCTCAGTGTCATGGATGTGGTTTGTGGAACCACTGTGCCACGAACCATGGCGAGCCTGGAGGGGCATGACTAAGCAATCACCGAACTGTTCACTAGAGCCTCTGATGGTGAGGTTAGGCTTGGCTCCCGATGAATGCCAGATGCCACCAGGGACACAACTATCATGAGGCAAGTTGAGCACTCTGCCTCAGGTGGCACTGCCTCCCTGGCGATAGGGGGTGGCAGATTGTGCAGTTGTAGTACCTGAACTTGTGTCGGAGACACAGGTTCAGTTACTGCTCTATTGCCTTCCAGGCTCGGGGGCTATCTCTGCCTTTCCTGCACTGCACTGATACGCCGCCATTCCCCCCTCATGCACCCCATCCTCGCCCTCCCAGAGACCCACTGCAACCTGCAGAGCCGCACATCACATATATGGCTGTTCTGTGCACACAGGACTTGTGATGAGGTCACAGGATGGGAGGAGTCAGGGGTCACATGATCAGGGGCCTCAGTGTGTGCAGGACTCTGCTGTGCAGGTTGTCATGGTGCTGGATGAGGGGAAGTTTCTGTGTGGGTCAGGAGGGGTTTACAGGATGAATGTAGCAGAGCTGTGTGTGTATGAGGTGTACGGAGCAGAGCCGCGTGTGTACGAGGTGAGCGGAGCCGTGGGTGTACGAGGTGTACAAAGTGGAGCTGTGTGTGTATGAGGTATGCGGAGCAGAGCCGCATGTGTACGAGGTGTATGGAGTAGAGCTGCGTGTATATGAGATGTACGGAGTGCAGCCGTGTGAGTACAAGGTGTACGGAGTGGAGCCGTGTGAGTACAAGGTGTACGGAGCAGAGCCGTGTGAGTACAAGGTGTACGGAGCAGAGCCGTGTGTGTACGAGGTGTACGGAGCGGAGTCGTGTGTATACGAGGTGTGCGGAGTGGAGCCGTGTGTGTACGAGGTGTGCAGAGCAGAGCCACGTGTGTACAAGGTGTACGGAGTGGAGTCGCGTGTGTACGAGGTTTGTGGAGCGGAGCCGCATGCATACGAGGTGTGCGGAGGGGAGCCGCGCAAGTACGAGGTGTATGGACCGGAGCTGCATGTGTACTAGGTTTACGGAGTGGAGCCATGTGTGTACGAGGTATATGGAGCAGAGCCGCATGTGTACGAGGTTTACGGAGTGGAGCCATGTGTGTACTGAGTGGAGCCGTGTGTGTGCGAGGTGTATGGAGTGGAGCTGCATGTGTACTTTGTGTACGGAGCAGAGCAGCGTGTGTACTTGGTGTACGGAGCGGAGCCACGTGTGTACGGGGTGTACGAAATGGAGTCCTGTGTGTACGAAGTGTACAGAGCTGAGCCGTGTGTGTATGGAGCGGAGCAGAGCTGTGTGTACAGGATGTACAGAGCAGAGCCGCATGCGTACAAGGTGAGTAATGTCATGATACCAGTGCTGGGTGACCGGCCCTTCTGGGGTTAATGTTCTGATCGCAGTGCAGACTTTCACCTGCACATCTGGGACCTATTATGGTGGCCTCTCATTGGTTCTTGGGAGGCTACTTATAGCCTCAGGAAGCTCCCATCCCCCGTCAGTTATACTTTCGCCCTTGGCATTGTGTGGTGACCCCTGAGTGTGTTAGTCCTGTGTTCTGGTTGCTTGATTCTCTGTGTATGACTCGGTCTGTTCTCTGGATATCGCTTTGGATTCTGCTTGGTACCTTCTATGTCCGTTTGGTTTTTGATCTCTGCTTGGCCCTGACTGTCCATTCTGTCTCATCCCTAGTACTGTATTGATATCTTGTGTATGACCTTTGGCTTTGTCTGACCTCCCGTCTGTTTATCCCTCCTGTACCTCGCTTGCCTGTATTATACCTGACCTCTGCTTTGCCCGACTCTGAGTTTTCTTCCTCCTCTGAAAGCAGGACGCTAAGCCCCGCCCCCTTGCAGTCACATGACCGTTCACATGACCGTAGGTCCTGTGCCTGCTTTCTAAACTTCTACATTCAGGTCCCGTGCATCTTTATTTTTTGGCTGTGCTTGTCCCCAGGGGTCCCTATGGTGCGGGTGAGTCCCTGCTTAGCGGAGGCTGTACGCTGGCGCTGTCAGGAGCCTGACAAGCAAGAGGTGTATGGAGCGGAGCCGCATGTGCACAAGGTTTACGGAGTGGAGCCATGTGTGTATGAGGTGTATGTAGCATAGCCGCTAGTGTACAAGGTGTACGGAGCAGAGACGCATGTGTACAAGGTTTATGGAGTGGAGCCAAGTGTGTACGGAGTGGAGCCATGTGTGTGTGCGAGGTGTACGAAGCGGAGCCGTGTGTGTATGAGGCATTCAAAGTGGAACCATGTGTGTATGAGGTGTGTGGAGCAGTGCGTGTATGAGGTCGGTGTATGGTGGGGAGCAATCATACCTCCCAACCGTCCCGGATCCAGCGGGGCAGTCCCGATTTTGACAGCCTGTCCCACTTTTCCCACGGACAAAGGAGTACACGGCGGAGCCCCGAGGAGCACTTTAAAACTTGCACGTGACATTCCACCAGAAGTGACATGCTGGAAGCTGACCGGAAATGAGGTAATTTCGGGAGGAGATTGTGACGGAACCATGGAGGCACTACAGGGAATTCTTCAGATCCATCACTGAGTCATCCTCCGACAGTGTGGACAGTGGGATCACCTTAGACTCGGGGATGCCGGCCATGTGAGCTTATCATGATATGTCCTGCACCGGGAGGCTCAGGTGGGCACTACAATGGGAGTCGGGCTGCTATAGTATCTTTAGAGAATCTTTCTTTCTCTCTCTGTGTTCGTTCTTTCTATCTCTAATCATTCTTTCTCTCTCTGTTTCTTTCTCTCTCTCTCTCTGTTCTTTCTTTCCCTCTCTAATTTTTCTTTCTCTGTTTCTTCTCTCTCTGTTCTTTCCCCTCTTTCTTTCTCTCTGTTCTTTCTTACTTTGGTCTTTCTCTATCTGTTTTTTTCTCTGTTCTTTTTCTTTCTGTATCTCCTTTCTATTTTTCTCTCTCTTTTATTTTTTTCTCTCTCTGTTCTTTCTTTCCCCTCCTTCTTTCTCTCTCTCTGTTCTTTCTTTCCCCTCTTTCTTTCTCTCTGTTCTTTCTTTTGCTCTCTGTTTTTTTTTTCTTTCCCCTTTCTGTTCTTTTTCTTTCCCCTCTTTCTTTCTCTCTCTGTTCTTTCTTTCCCCTCTTTCTGTTCTTTTTCTTTCCCCTCTTTCTTTCTCTGTGTTCTTTCTTTCCCCTCTTTCTTTTGCTCTCTGTTCTTTTTCTTTCCCCTCTTTCTTTCCCTCTCTGTTTTCTTTCTTTCCCCTCTTTCTTTCTCTTCTTTCTTTCCCCTCTTTCTTTCTCTTCTTTCTTTCCCCTCTTTCTTTCTCTCTCAGTTATTTCTTTCGCTCTCTCTGTTCTTTCTTTCCCCTCTTTCATTCTCTCTCTGTTCTTTTTTTCTTTTCCTCAGTACCAGTCAGTGTGATCTGCAGTGCTAAACGGGTGCGATTAGGGCATGGATATGGGTGTGACTAGTTGTAAAATGGGTGTGGTCAGGGCATGGCCTAAAATTTTCCACGGGGCACCATGGAGCATGGGGCCAGAATGGAGCACGGGGGCCAGAATGGAGCATCGGGCGGCAGAATGGAACCCAGGGCGGCAGAATGGAGCATGGGGCAGCAGAATGGAGAATGGGGCGGCAGAATGGAGCATGGAGGGGGCAGAATGAAGCATGGAGGGGGCAGAATGGAGCACGGCGGGCAGAATGGAGCAGGGGGCACGTTGGAGACAGATGGTGCAGGATTGGAGACAGATGGGGCAGGATGGAGACAGATGGGGCAGGATCATGGGACATCACATGGGGGCAGAATGGATACTCATGATGGCAGGATGGGAGAACATACAGCTGGAGCCAGGAATTTGACCCACTGGGGCCAGGATATACCATAGGGGCTAATCAAGGGAATATCTGTGTAGCAAGGTGGATACTAAAACTTAACCTTTATTGGATAAAATTGTAAAAAGCCAAATTAGTAAAACAACAAAAATAAAGTGGTACCACAGTGAAGGAAGTGCCCTATAACCAACGAACAGAAAAGGTGGGGTTGTTAAAAAGGTACTACTGGCCTCTCAGATCCTCAATATTAATATGACCTGATGGCTAAATGACTATAGTTGCCCATAGGATGAATAGTATATGCATGATCTCATTTATATGGTACAAATAAGTGGTGCTTATAAGAAAAGGATGTTATACCCATACATGTTATTGAGACTTACTTGGGCAAGTGGATGACATATCCTATGGGCAACTATAGTAATTTTGCTATCAGGTCAGATTAATATTGAGGATCTGAGAGGCCAGTAATACCTTTTTAACAACCCCCCCTCCTTTTCTGTTCGTTGGTTATAGGGCACTTCCTTCACTGTGGTACCCCTTTGTTTAATTGTAGTTTGACTAATTTGGCATTTAACAATTTTACCTAATAAAGGTTAAGTTTTAATATTCACCTTGCTACACAGATAATCTATTTTGTAGATTGTTCTATTCCTGGTTTATATGCTATTTAAGGGATATTATTACTGCAGTGATGTATTTATTTTATTTTTTTAAGATACTGTTTTAAATCGGTGGGCTGTCCTGTTAATGTGCAGAGTGACACTGTTGCTTTTCTTCTTAATCTGGTATAGTTTAGAATTTGGGATAAAATTAAGTAATGTGTTCTGCAAGCGGTGCTCTAGATAAATGTGTTATTTCCTGCAGAGATGAGCCCTGGATGGAAGACGTGATGGCGGTCTGTGCCGGATGAAAGATGAAAAGCAAAAATGAAGGACTTCACCTAGAGACGTCACTGGTGAGTTATTGTGTTACCTGTACACTGACACTATACACTGCATACTATATACAGCGGTCCGGTGTATAGTGTCACCGGTAATTACTGTATTATCTGTACACTGACATTGTATACAGAGATCCTGTGTATAATGTCACCGGTGATCACTGTATTACCTGTACACTGACACTATATACAAAGCTCCTGTGTATGTTACTGGTGATCACTGTATTACCTGTACACTATAAAGTATATACAGAGCTCCTGTGTATAATGTCACTGTCTCCACCTTTTATCTGCGCCATCTTGTGACTGCAACTTCTGGATTTCTCACTCACTCCCGATTTGGCTTACAAATACTGAGGTAAAATACTGACCAAATACTGAACGTGTGAATGTGGCTTTAGGCTGGTTTCACACATCCTGATATTTCCGGTACCAGAAAAAACGGTACTGGAGATATCCGGGGAAGAAGTGCTACAGTAAGCACTGTTCCCTGGCCAGGGGCGCACCTAAAATGAAGCAAGTTGATCACTTTACCTCAGGGGGCATTGAATCCATGAAGACAAGTGTAAAGATCGATGTTTCAAATATAGTCCTATTAAAAGTGTATGTATTTTACATGTGCATCAGGTTAGGCTAGTAAAGAGTAAACCAGCAGTTTTATTTGCACAGATTTTACTACCGGGGGGGGACGCCATTTTGCAGTTCTCCTCAGGCAGCAGAGAGGCTAGTTTCACCCCTGGTTGCCACTCCAGGACAGACCAACGGATGCACAACAGCTGGACCCAGAGGACTAACTGGATGAGCAGCAGGCAGAGTTGATATCAGAGTGCAGCAGGTAGAGTTTATAACAGTGCAGCAGGCAGGATTTGCACCTAGAGTGCGGCAGGCAGAATTTGCACCTAGAGTGCGGCAGGCAGGTTTTGCACCTAGAGTGCAGCAGGGACTGGTATGTAACCTTACACAACATAGACTGCAAAATAGGAAGGTCACTCAGGCACTTTCCCAGCGTTTACAGGCTTTGCATATTAAGATTAGCTACAAACCATATTTTGGGGGAAATTCGGTGGAGCTGGCAAATTTCAATTTCATTAAATCTGCTCATCTCAAAGAAACAGTGTTTATTTCAGATCCTTATTTCAATGAAGAGAGGAGACTTCACCATCTTGGTGTGGGGAGAACCTTAAAAAATCACTCTCATGAGGATTTTTTCAAATTAATCTGTGCATATATGCAATGTACTATGTATGTATTACTTGCCTACTGTCACGCTCGCGCCTTGGCTGAATGGCATGAACCGGGGGGTTGTCGCCCCACTGTGCCACAAGCCAGACTACCCTGGAAGGGGCGTGACTACGACAGCTACCTCGGTCTTCACTGGAGCCTCTGATGGTGAGGTCAGGCTTGTGCGGCAGATAGCTGTCGGATGCCACTCCAGGGTGGTGTCTGGCTGTGGCTGCTGGTCCCACTTGGGGACAAGTCACTTTGACAGAGGCTATAGAAAGGCAGGCAGGGAGACAGACACAGGACAGGCGGCACGGCTTGGAGACACAGGACAGGCGGGCACGGCTTGGAGACCCAGGACAGATTGGCGTCGTATGAGAAGGAGCCGGTAGGGACCTGTTCACACAGCAGGTGTAGGCAGGAGGGAGTGGTGTATGCTGGAACAGGATCTGGACCTGTTCACACAGGAGGTGCAGGTATGGATATAGGCAGGAAGGAGTGGAATATGAAGGAACAGGTTTGGACCTGTTCACACAGGAGGTACAGGTATGGATATAGGCAGGAAGGAGTGGAATATGAAGGAACAGGTTTGGACCTGTTCACACAGGAGGTGCAGGTAGGCAGAGCCGCAGGAGTGCGGAGCAGGCAGAGCGGCTAGGGAGCCGTGCAGATGCACAGATAAAGCTGCGAGGGTGCAGATGCACAGATAAAGCTGCGAGGGTGCAGATGCACAGATAAAGCTGCGAGGGTGCAGATGCACAGATAAAGCTGCGAGGGTGCAGATGCACAGACAAAGCTGCGAGGGTGCAGATGCACAGACAGGGAGGACACAAGGAAAGACACGGCAGAGAAGGAACCACAAACAAGGAGACTGACAGACAGAGGTAAGACTGAGTTCAGACAGAGGCACAGGGACAAAGACACAAGGGTCAGGATATTCTGCCTCCTGGCAGGCGGACAGAACACAGACAAGGCACTGGGAACAAGACTCAAGGACCAGGATATTCTGCCTCCTGGCAGGCGGACAAGGTACAAAGCGAGACAAAGAGTATTCCTACAGAGAAGGAGACACACAGAACAGGGCCTGGCTTCCTCAGCAGCAAGATACTAACTGAGTATAGACATTGCACAGGCAATGATTCAGTGGGAGTGGTGAAACTAAATAGTCAAGGGCTCCAGGTGATTGGTAAGGGACATATTACACAGGTGCACCCTGACTGCATAAGAGCCAGAGAGTTCAGGCGCCGCCCCCCTATACACACAGTCTGGAAACATGGAGAGCAGAGTCACAGAGCTGGCAACAGACAGAATTCACAGCATGGCTTGAAGCAGAAAGTAAGTTGGTGTGCGGGGGATGGGAGGCCATGCAGTGATGCCAGCAGGGTTGTTACACCTACCATTGCCTTCTCTGGGAGGGCTTCTTTAAAGATCTATGTAGATCGCACTAATGAAACGAGGTCGGGGGTTTATTTTTCTTCCTCCCAGAGAACTAAGGGTCAGAAAGTGTCTCATTCGCCCAGACCCATATCTGCTTCATCTTCCCAGCATAGTTGCATACTAAATGAGTACATCTGTAAAACTGTCTCCTAGACCTGATCTTACACCATTAGGAACCATTACAGACTGGATATTAGACGCTCTGGATCTTAATAACTTATCCTAAATGGATAATTCCCATAGGTGCTGTCCTTGAAGGGCAAGGAAGATATATGGTAATTTCTTACCATTAATTCTCTTTGTTTTAGTCCAAATCAACATCACAGCTTTTCCTCCTAATGAACCACATTATCTTTTTTTCAGTGGACCTTGTATGAAGATTTTCTGCTTTGATGCTAAGTGCACAATGAGACTGTTCAGTGCTAGGACTAGATAGGCTACCAATTCATTTAAATAATTATTACATCCTATCATTTCAGGGGTAGAGAATCCCAATCGGTGTTGGTACTTTGTGCTACGGGAAAATGAATGCATGGTAAGAAATGACATTATTTTCACACCAGTTACCGGGCCTGTTTTAGACTCTAATTTCCTCTTCTTTAAGAAAATCCACTTGTACATTGACAGCAATAGACCAATTCTGACTCTGATTCTGATGTTTTGTATTGAAGCACCTCAGGGTTGGAAAAAGTCATTGCGAAAGGAAGAGGAGCGAGGTCACCTGTGACACCATTTCCAGTGAATGTCAGAACCTGTGCTATCAGTTGTGACTAGACTAGAAATGCTACCTGTCATTGTAATACTGCCTCTGCTGATAATGAGCATGATGAAAACCCTTCCTAAGTGGATATAAAATATGAATTAAAAATCGTTCCATTAGCCAGTGCGAAAATTGCTAAATTACTAATTTTGTAGCAAAAAAAAAACATTACCAAAATTTTAAAAAAAATCTGATTTAAACATTAGTTTTATCATAGCCAGGAGCAGTGTGTTATTGGATTTGTGGTAGAAGCTGCAGGACAACCAGGAGTTATGCAAGTCCTACAGCAATAAAATGGTAAGACAATTTTTATTGAACATCATTTAGAAAGTTCCCTACCTTAGAAATTAAAATGGATATAAAATATTAATATCAGTTACCAGACTTTTCCATAGCCTTTAATTTAAAAACATTTTTCATTTTTCTTACCATTTTTACATTATTGCTATAACATGCTTGCATTTTGTAGTCATCTGTGATTATAGACAAAGGTCAACCAAGTTGATTCTGATTGACTGTGTAACAATATCATAGAATAACACAAAGCGAACATCCCATGGGGCGTCTGCCAATATAGCTTCATAGGATGAAAAATTGTTCCCTTATTTCACACCTGGCAGTCACAGCAGTTCACTGAATCAATAACTTTAATGTAATTGCAGTCTACGTCTGCGCAAAGCATCGGATAGACGCACTACAACTGTGAAGATGACTATAATAAATGTTCATTCTCAGTCAGCTAAAGAAAGGTGTTTTTCTTCTCCTTTACTCTGCCTCCACTCAGAGTCCTGTCAGGTAGACTGAACAGAGGAATGTGCGTTCACTGGGAGCGAACAATGGCAATGGCAACTTGGGGTTCCTGTGCAAAAAATGTGTTTGGGACCCCTCCTTCTATAGCAGTATATATATATATATATATATATATATATATATACACACACACACACACATCGTATATATATATATGTATATATATTTATATATATATATATATATATATATATATGTATATATTAGGGTGACCGGATCTCTTATGGGGGGGAAAGAATGTTGGAATCTTGTCCATCTGGACCCCACAAAACGATTCCCCTTTCCAGATATTGAGATAGCCAAAATTTGAGCTCGATCAAACGACGTTAACCCATGCCGCTCGTCGCTCAAAGTTTGAAAAAATCCAAATTGAGGTTTTTTAAGATTTAGGTATTTTGCATAGTCTGTTAGACTATAAAGAATGTGACAACAACATTGCAGAAATAGCCCTGACCAAATTTTCGAACCATTTGTGGTATTTGAATGCAGAGTTGGTGGGATTATCGTTTTTTGATCCCACCATTACAGACAATGAAAAGTTGTTAATGGCTAATAAATTGCTCAGTAGCACAGATGAACCATCAGAGCACGCTAACCTACATGAGTTGATAATTTTACATAGTTATCTAATCTATTCTAGAGCTTTTGTTAAAGTAGTTTTTGAAACGTCAGAATATAATGCTCGGCATTTGCTTACAACTTGCAGGACATATTGCTTTTGTTCTTCATCTTTTGTCAGAAGGTCGTTAAAGTCGGTTACTTCCTACCTCTTTTAATTTTTCTTTCCTAACTTTTGGCTTTACAACCCTAGCATGCTCTGATGGTTCATCTGTGCTACTGAGCAATTTATTAGCCATTAACAACTTTTCATTGTCTGTAATGGTGGGATCAAAAAACGATAATCCCACCAACTCTGCATTCAAATACCAAAAATGGTTCGAAAATTTGGTCAGGGCTATTTCTGCAATGTTGTTGTCACATTCTTTATAGTCTAACGGACTATGCAAAATACCTAAATCTTAAAAAACCTCAATTTGGATTTTTTCAAACTTTGAGCGACGAGCGGCACGGGTTAACGTCGTTTGATCGAGCTCAAATTTTGGCTATCTCAATATCTGGAAAGGGGAATCGTTTTGTGGGGTCCAGACGGACAAAATTCCGACATCGATTTTTTGCGGTCACCCTAGTATATATATATATATATATATATATATACAGTACAGACCAAAAGTTTGGACACACCTTCTCATTCAAAGATCTTTATTTTCATGACTATGAAAATTGTAGATTCACTCTGAAGGCATCATGTGCCATGTGCTATAATGGATGCCTATTGGCGACGGATCCACTGCAAACTGTTAATTGACGGAATTCGCCGACTCTCTCTCTCTCGTGTGGGTTGTGTTGGGCTGTGAGCACAACCCCCATCAGTGGACGTCGGGCCCACAAACCATCTTCATGGAGTTGGTTTTTAACCTTTGGTGCAGACACATGCACAATTGTGGCCTGCTGGAGGTCATTTTGCAGGGCTCTGGCAGTGCTCCCACTGTTCCTCCTTGCACAAAGGCGGAGGTAGCGGTCCTGCTGCTGGGTTTTTGCCCTCCTATGGCCCCCTCCACATCTCCTGGTATACTGACCTGTCTCCTGGTAGTGCTGACACAGCACACCTTCTTGCCACAGCTCACATTGATGTGCCATCCTGGATGAGCTGCACTACCTGAGCCACTTGTGTGGGTTGTAGAGTCCGTCTCAGGCTACTTTCACACATCAGGTTTTCGGCGTCAGGCGCGATCCGGCGTCGTGCCGGAACGCCGGATCCGGCAAATGTTTTGTAAAACCTGATGTGCCGGATCCGGTTTTCTGCCGGATCCGTCTTGTTCTTGACAGACAAAACCGGATCCGTCTCATCCGGTTCATCCATTTTTCTATCCGTTTTTCGACGGATTACGCCGGATCCGGTTTTTAAAATTGACCCTTGTGGCCTTCCGAACGGGATTGGCTACTGGAAAACTATATATAGCGTGTTCCTACAGCCCTTCTTTGACAGGTTGTAGAGGAGAAAGTGCAGGTTGGAGAGAAGAGCAAGTTACTGGCGAAGATGGATGTTGTGATTGGAAATATTTTGAAGAATTTGGCGGATTTTATAGCGGAGGCGAATCGCTTGAGGGTGATTGTTCTGGAGAAGGAGAGAGCGAGACAGCAGCGCATCAGGCATCGTAGACGACGTTTGTGGATCCACCCCATCACAGCCAAGAGAATGACACGTGGGGTCTATTCTACACTCTGCATGGACCTTCGACGAAACCCGGATACATTTTTTGGATATGTTCGGATGAAAATGGAGAATTTTGATTACTTGGTGGAGCGCATTGCACACCTCATAAGAAAAGCGGACACCTATTGCCGCTTCTCTGTTTCACCCGCAGAGCGTCTGATGGTGACTTTAAGGTAAGCCACATTTATTGGATGTGCTCGCATCAGAGCACACACTTTCACTGCAATCTTGTTGGTGGTAGTTTGTATCTCCAAGTGTTATAGCTGAGTTTTGGTATGTAATGCTGTGATTTAAAACTAATTGATTGTTTTTTAATTCCCCACAGATTTCTTGCAACTGGAGAATCCCTTTCGTCACTGCATTTCCAGTACAGACTCGGGATTTCCACCATATCTGGAATAGTGAAGTACACATGCCGTGCACTGTGGGACTCCTTAGCTGAAGAGTTTTTACCAGAGCCCACAACAGAGAGGTGGATTGAAATTGCTGACAAGTTTCAACAGATATGTCAGTTTCCCAACTGCTTGGGCGCTGTGGACGGGAAACATATCCGCATTGTAAAGCCAGCCGGATCGGGATCGGAATATTTCAATTACAAGAAATATTTTTCAATTGTCCTCATGGCCATCGCTGACGCGGAATAAAAATTTATTGCTGTTGATATTGGGGCCTATGGCCGCTCCAATGACTATCAAGTTTTCAAACTGTCTGCCATGGGGCGTAAACTGTATGGAAACACCTTCCAGTTCCCACCACCTAGACCGCTGCCGCAAACATCTGGTCCACCTATGCCATTTGTCTGTGTAGGGGATGAAGCCTTCCAGCTGTCAGAACACCTTTTGAAACCGTACTCTAGCAGAGGATTGACAAGACCAAATCGCATTTTTAATTACCGCCTCACAAGAGCAAGAAGAATGGTTGAATGTACCTTTGGTATTCTGACAGCCAAATGGCGGGTCCTATTGACTGCGATCAACCTCAAGACAGAAACTGTTGACGAGGTGATCAAAGCTTGCGTGGTACTCCACAATTTTGTTATCTGCAAGGAACCCATTTCCATTGAGGACACCTCTGAAGAAACCACCTTGCAAGATTACCATGACATTACCACTAGAAGTTCTGTGACGGTTTCAGTAATGAGGGACAATTTTGCACTATACTTTATGTCACCTCAAGGCAGAGTACACTGGCAGGATGACAGAGTGTGAAAGATTTGTGCCCTAACCAAACTTGTGTACCTTCTGTACCAACAGTATATACCTTTGCCAACCAAAGTTGGCTATCTTGTCATGGTCTCTATTTTTAGCTTTAGGCCACAGGTGTGTACCTGGTTGTGTTTTATGCAAAGTATTTCACCTTTAAACAAAAGTTGTGTACATTGTTAGGAAATCAACAACAATAAACACAACTTTTTAGGTGAAATACTTTGCTTCAAACACAACCAGGAACACAACTGTGGGAAAAAGCTAAAATTTACCCACAGTTATATACCTGGTTTTGAATACCTTTTTACCTTTTAAATACACTGTATTTAACCTTTTTTTTTAAACATATTTCGCCGCAGAAAGAAATGACAGACAACCAGTGTAAACAATAATTTAACTTTTATTTAAAATATTTTTTTTTGTAAACTGTTTTTAAAGTTAAAAAAACTTTTTTAATAAAGGTTTGAAACCAACAGGGCATTTTTATTACAAAACACATCATAAATCTATGTAGTGTGGGGTGGAAATACTGCTGGAGGGGCTGCGGGACACTTCGACAATGGGAGTGTGGAGAGAGGACTGGGATCGTGGTGGGGAAGGAACAGTTAGAGGTGATGGTGTGGAAAAAGCTACAGAATGGGTGGACATGTGGGAGGCAGAAGAGGTGGTGGGCGGTGGAGTGGAGGGTTGGGCAGGGACTGTAGGAGCAGATGATGTTTATGGAAAGTTGTATGGGGAAGGAGTTTGGTACGGGGAAGGAGTTTGGTACGGGGAAGGAGTTTGGTACGGGGCAGGTTGCTGGAAGTGGGGAGATGTCTGGTACTGGGGAGGTTGCTGGTACTGGGGAGGTTGCTGGTACTGGGCAGGTTGCTGGTATGTAATAGGAGGGGGAGGATGGAAAGTGGCTGGAGGGGGTGCAGATGTAATAGGAGGGGGAGGATGGAAAGTGGCTGGAGGGGGTGCAGGTGGAGGAACTACAGTGGTGGGAGGTGGAGGTTGGGAGGTAACCTGCTGTAGAGCACCGTGGCACGAATGCATTACATGCATCTGCTGGGTAGGAGATAGTGTTGCCATGCGCTCCACAACAGACCTGAAAAAGGTGTGGTTTGGCGAAGATCTTGCTTCTGAATGCATGGTTTGCAGAAGTGTCTTCACTCCAGAATGCTGGAGTTGATCTGCTGAAAGCCTGCGGAGATTTGCTCTGACAAGACTTTAGACAGTTCTGGAAAGATGCATTCAGATGCAAGAACTCTAGCGCATAACTCTTTTCCTGACCCCTCTGCCGCTGCCGCCCAGTACCCGCAGGTGTACTAGAGGTGGCAGGGGCAGAAGGGTGGGGTAAAGGGAAAGCGATCTCCTCACCAGCAGCTTCATGTAATGTAGGCGGCCACGATGCTCCTGTGCTGGTGGATGGGACAGATGGGTCGAATGTGTGGGAAGGCTGGGAAGGTGCAGATGTACCGGGGCGGTCGAAGTGTCCCTCGGTGCCGGTCTCCTCAGGGATCGCCTCAGAAGGGTCCAATCGTGCAGGCTCCCGAGTGCTGCTCACCGTGCTGTGGAATAAAGAGAAAAAAAAAACAATTAAAATAGTGACATGGTATGGCCCTGGCTGAAAAAAAAAAGTTACATCTAAACATTTTTTTGTCACATGTGGCGTGTAATATTTACCTTCTGGTGAGCATTGTCTCCTGGAGGAACGACAGGGCTCGTGCGTACTTGTACTTGCTCCTGCGTCCTCCAGATCCACTCGGGGCCCGCATCTCTTTATTGAACTCCTTCTTGAAACGATCCCTCACAGACCGCCACCGCTTCACAATTCTCTCCCCTGAAACGAGAAAGGACAAAGTGGTTAGTATACAACATCAGTGTTTCCCAAACTCCAGTCCTCATGGTCCCCAGGGGTCATGTTTTCAGGATTTCCAAAGTAAATAGAAATCCTGAACACATGATCCGTGGGGACCACGAGGACTGGAGTTCGGGAAACACTGGTTTAAATCAAGCAACCGGTACTGTATATACTTACGCTCTTTAATCTGGGCACGAGCTTCGAGGTCCTCCCAGCGGTCCACAAGGAGCGAACAGATTTCCTCCCAGAGTCGTCGGGTAACGATAAGGTCAGCGTGGCGGCGGTCAGCCATATTCCAGAGCGGCTCCCTTTCTCTGACGAGATCGATGAGGTGGTCCACATCAATCCCTCCATCCTCACCGTCAGAGTCGGGAGCACGCTGTGAAGGCTGTTAAAGAAAAAGACAAAAATAATATAATTAGCCTCCACAAAAGAAATGAAATAAAAAGTGCAAAAAAAACAAAGCAAAAATATTTATACTTACACGCTGGTGACCGCCGCGTTGCTATCGCCGACGACCCCGGGAGGCACTGCGAGGTCCTCTTGGCCGAGCACCAGATTGGGAAGACTAGAGAAGAAAACAAAAAATGTTATGTCTTTGGATGTAGACATTTGTTTGCTGTGTGTGGTCTGCAGAACATTGTTTTCTATGTGTTGTGTGTAGTGTGATGTTGTGTTTCTGCGTTTGATGCAAAAAACTTACCAATTGTGAGCCCACTCCAAGTGTCTGTCCACCCCTTCCTTCTTCTTCTGGGAGCTCCTCTTCATCTTGTGATTCCTGTTTTGAAATAAAAGGCAATGAATAGACATATATTACAGAGATGATGGATTTTGGAAATAAAAACTTACCGTCAAACGCTGACGATGCGAGGAAGGGCTCCCAGAAGAAGATGTGCTGTCTTCCTCATGGCCAGACTCCATGGCTGTGGGTGGTGTTCCTGCTGCTGCCGCCATTGCTGCTGCTGCTGCATCTATTGGGCGGCTGATGAATAAAGAGAAACAAAGGGCCAATGAATATCTTGATATTCCATAGCCCTAGTTTGGAGGAATGGGGGATTTGATAATTACCGTCTCTCATCTGCTGCTGGACTCCCCTCCCGTTGTTCAGCATGCTGCTCCATTTGGGGTGGTGCTGATGGTGCTGCTGCAGATGTCTGCTGCCTTCTCCTGCTCCTGGTTCTTGGCTTGGGTGTCATGTTGGGTGTGGCTGAGGGTCCCACTGTCTTGCTTTTATATATGTCTTGTGGGCAGAGCTACTGAGCATGCTCAGACCAAAAAAACCGGATCCGGCCACCGGATCCGGCTGTCGCCGGATCAGGCGCATTGCGGCGCTCATAGGCTTTCATTGTATGAAAAAGCTGGACACGCCGGATCCGGCGTGTCCGGCTTTTTCGCCGGAGACAAAAAACATTACAGTAGCCGTTTTTTCCAGACGCCGGATCGCGTCACATTGCCGGATCCGGCGAAAATCGGATGAAACGCATGGCCATCCGGCTCGATCCGGCTCTAATGCAAGTCAATGGGGGGGAAACCGGATCCGGCATTGCATTTCGCCGGATCCGGTTTTTGTCAAAAGCGCCGGATCGCGCCTGACGGCGAAAACCATGAGTGTGAAAGCACAACCAACATTCAAAAGTGACCAAAATATCAGCCAGAAAGCATTGGTACTGAGATGTGGTCTGTGGGGCATTTGGATGTTTTGCCCCCAGCAATTCGCCCCCAGCAATTCGTCCCGGGTACATTTCGCCCCCGCACATTTTGTCCCCAGCATTTGGCCCCCAGGTAGTTTCGCCCCCACACATTTCGCCCCCAGCAGTCCCCAGCATTTCGCCTCCAGATGTTTCGCCCCCAGCAGTTCGCCCCCGAATGTTTTGCCCCCGGATGTTTCGCCCCCAGCAGTTTGCCCCCGGATGTTTCACCCCCAGCAGTTCACCCCCGGATGTTTCGCCCCAGATGTTTCGCCCCCATCAGTTGACCCCCAGCAGTTCGCCCCCGGATGTTTCGTCCCCGGCAGTTCGCCCCCGGATGTTTCGCCCCCAGCAGTTCGCCCCTGGATTTTTCAACCCCAGATGTTTCGCTCCCAGCAGTTCGCCCCCGGCAGTTTGCCCCCGAATGTCTCGCCCCCAGCAGTTCGCCCCCGGATGTTTCACCCCCGGATCTTTCGCCCCCAGATGTTTCACCCCCGGATGTTTCGCCCCCATCAGTTCGCCCCCGGATGTTTCGCCCCCAGCAGTCCCCCCCGATGTTTCGCTCCCGGATGATTCGCGCCTGGATTTTTCACCCCCAGCAGTTTGCCCCCGGATGTTTCACCTGCAGCATTTTGTCCCTGGAAGTGTCACCATCTGATGTTTTGCCCCTAGCATTTTGACCCCAGATGTTTCACCCTCAGCTTTTGGGGTCAACATACAGGGAACAAAACATCTAGGGCTGAACATACCTGGGGGTAATATATGCAGGACCCCAATTGCTGGGGATTCTTGTGGCTGCCTTTTCAGCAGCTCTATTGGCTGGCCTTAAAGGAGTATTAACACCCTAGAACACAAAAAAACTGACATACTTACCTGTCTCAGCTGCAGCTCTTGGGTCCCGGAGTGCAGTCTAGCGGTTCCCCGTGACGTCTTCTCCTGCTTCTGGCTGTCTTTTCATCTTGCTTGGATCACTGATCCAGGAAGCATGAAGAATGCCGCGGCAGTGAGGCCGAAAGTCTCCTGGCCGCTCACTGACATGACGTCACTCCTGCCCCATTCATCAGTCAATCCAGAGGGCAGGATGCCTCTCCTGTCACCAAAACACTGATGCACATGAAATAGCATTGGACATGGCTGGACACCGAGACCCGACCCCCCCCCACACCGACTGACGGCACCGATCGGCTGCCGCCACCGTCTGACGGCACCGATCGGCAGCCGCCATCATAATCTGCCCCCCCGCCTTCCCTCCGCCCCCCCAGCCCTCCGATCATCCCCTCTCACCCTCCGATCACCCCCTCTCACCCTCCTTTGTGCCTCCGATCTCCCGCTATCCGTCCCGGTGTCCCGCCGTCCAGCGTCATGGGCGCCGCCATCTTAGAAGATGGCGGGCACATGCGCAGTGCGCCGAATCGAATCTGCAATGCTGCAGATTCATTCATTTATTTTGATCACCATAATAAACTTTCATAGTGATCAAAATAAAAAAAAAGTAAATCACCGCCCCCCTTATCACCCCCATAGGTAGGGACAAATAATAAAAAAACCTAAATATTTTTTTTTTATTTTTCCATTAGGGCTAGGGTTAGGGCTAGGGTTAGGGTTAGGGTTAGGGCTAAGGCTAGGGTTAGGGTTAGGGTTAGGGCTAGGGCTAGGGTTAGGGCTAGGGTTGGAATTAGGGTTAGGGTTAGAAATAGGGTTAGGGTTGGACTAAGGGTTAGGGCTAGGGTTAGGGTTAGGGCTAAGGCTAGGGTTAGGGTTAGGGTTAGGGCTAGGGTTAGGGCTAGGGCTAGGGTTAGGGCTAGGGTTGGAATTAGGGTTAGGGTTAGAAATAGGGTTAGGGTTGGACTAAGGGTTAGGGTTGGACTAAGGGTTAGGGTTGGACTAAGGGTTGGAATTAGGGTTATGGTTGTAATTGGGATTAGGGTTGGGTTGGGGTTGGGATTACGGTTAGGCTTGTGGTTAGGGTTAGAGTTGGGATTTCGTTAGGGGCGTGTTGGGATTAGTGTTGTGGTTAGGGTTATGATTAGGGTTGGGATTAGGGTTAGGGGTGTGTTGGGGTTAGGGTTGGAGATAGAATTGAGGGGTTTCCACTGTTTAGGCACATCACGGGGTCTCCAAACGCGACATGGAGCCACCATTTATTCCAACCAATTTTGCGTTCAAAAAGTGAAAAGGTGCTCCCTCCATTTCGAGCCCCGACATGTGCCCAAACAGTGATGTACCCCCACTTATGGGGTATCAGGGTACTCAGGAAAAATTGCACAACAACTTTGGGGGTCTAATTTCTCCTGTTACCCTTGGGAAAATAAAAACATGGGGGCTAAAATAATTATTTTTGTGGAAAAAAAATGATTTTTTATTTTCACGGTTCTGCGCTATAAACTTCTGTGAAGCACTTGGGGGTTCAACGTGCTCACCACACATCTAGATAAGTTCCTTGGGGGGTCTAGTTTTCAAAATGGGGTTACTTGTGGGGGGTTTCCACTGTTTAGGTACATCAGGGGCTCTGCAAATGTAACATGACGCCCACAGACCATTCCATCAAGTCGGCATTTCAAAACATCACTACTTCCATTCCGAGCCCCAACGTGTCCCTGAACAGTGCCCCCCCCACATAAGGGGTACCAGTGTACTCAGGACAAACTGGACAACAACTTTTGGGGTCCAATTTATCCTGTTACCCTTGTGAAAATAAAAAATAGTGGGCTAAAAATAACTTTTTGAGGAAAAAAAAATAATTTTTTATTTTCACAGCTCTGCGTTATAAACTTCTGTGAAGCACTTGGGGGTTCAAAGTGCTCACCTCACATCTAGATAAGTTCCTTGGTTGATCTAGTTTCCAAAATGGGGTCATTTGTGGGGGGTTTCCACTGTTTAGGTACATCATGGGCTCTGCAAACGTGACATGACGCCCACAGACCATTCCATCAAGTCGGCATTTCAAAACGTCACTACTTCCCTTCCGAGTCCCAATGTGTGCCCACACAGTGGTCCCCCCCACTTATGGGGTACCAGTGTACTCAGGACACACTGGACAACAACTTCTGGGGTCCAAAATATCCTGTTACCCTTGTGAAAATAAAAAAATAGTGGACTAAAAATCATTTTTTGAGGAAAAAAAATATTTTTTATTTTCAAGGCTCTGCGTTATAAACTTCTGTGAAGCACTTGGGGGTTCAAAGTGCTCACCTCACATCTAGATTAGTTCCTTGGGTGATCTAGTTTCCAAAATGGGGTCATTTGTGTGGGGTTTCCACTGTTTAGGTACATCATGGGCTCTGCAAACGTAACATGACGCCCACAGACCATTCCATCAAGTCTTCATTTCAAAGCGTCACTACTTCCCTTCCGAGCCCCAAAGTGTGCCCAAACAGTGGTCCTCCCCACATATGGGGTACCAGCGTACTCAGGACAAGCTGGACAACAACTTTTGGGGTCCAATTTATCCTGTTACCCTTGCGAAAATAAAAAATAGCAGGCTAAAAATTTATTTTTTGAGGAAAAAAATATTTTTATTTTAACAGCTCTGCGCTATAAACTTCTGTGTAGCACCTGGGGGTTCAAAATGCTCACTATGCATCTAGATAAGTTCCTTAGGGGGTCTAGTTTCCAAAATGGGGTCAATTGTGGGGGAGCTCCAAAGTTTACGCACACAGGGGCTCTGCAAACACGACATGGTGTCTGCTAATGATTGGAGCTAATTTTCCATTCAAAAAGTCAAATGACGCTCCTTCCCTTCTGAGCCATGCCGTGCACTCAAACAGTGGTTTCTCCCCACATATGGGGTACCAGTTTACTCAGGACAAACTGAACAACAACTTTTGGGGTCCAATTTATCCTGTTACCCTTGGGAAAATAAAAAATAGCGGGCTAAAAAATCATTTTTGAGGAAAAAAAAATATTTTTTTATTTTCATGGCTCTGCATTTATAAACTTCTGAGAAGCACTTGGGGATTCAGAGTGCTCACTACACATCTAGATAAGCTCCTTGGGGGTTCTAGTTTCCAAAATGGGGTCACTTGTGTGGGTTTCTACTGTTTAGGCACACAGGGGCTCGGCAAACGCAACATGACGCCCGCAGAACATTCCATCAAAGTCTGCATTCCAAAATGGCGCTCTTTCCCTTCTGAGCTCTCCCGTGCTCCCAAACAGTGGTTCCCCCCCACATATGGGGTATCGGTGTACTCAGGACAAATTGCACAACCATTTTTGTGGTTCAATTTCTCCTGTTAGCCTTGTGAAAATAAAAAATAGCGGGCTAAAAAATCATTTTTGAGCAAAAAAAAAATTATTTTTAATTTTCACTGCTCTGCGTTATAAACTTCTGTGAAGCACTTGGGGTTTCAAAGTGCTCACCACACATCTAGATAAGTTCCTTCGAGGGTCTAGTTTCCAAAATGGGGTCACTTGTGGGGGAGCTCCAATGTTTAGGCACCCAGGGGCTCTCCAAATGCGACATGGTGTCCGCTAACGATTGGAGCTAATTTTCCAATCAAAAAGTCACATGGCGCTCCTTCCCTTCCGGGCCCTGCCGTGCGCCCAAACAGTGGTTTATGACCACATATGAGGTATCAATGTACTCAGCAGAAATTGCCCAACAAATTTTAGGATCCATTTTATCCTGTTGCCCATGTGAAAATGAAAAAACTGAGGCTAAATAAAATTTTTGTGAAAAAAAAAGTACTTTCTTTTTACGGATCAATTTGTGAAGCACCTGGGGGTTCAAAGTGCTCACTATGTATCTTGATAAGTTCCTTGGAGGGTCTAGTTTCCAAAATGGGGTCACTTGTGGGGGAGCTCCAATGTTTAGGCACACAGGGGCTCTGCAAACGCGACATGGCAACCGCTAAATATTCAAGCATATTTTCCATTCAAAAAGTAAAATGGCGCTCCTTGCCTTCTGAGCTCTGCCGTGCGCCCAAACAGTGGTTGATGACCACATATGAGGTATCGGTGTACTCAGAAGAAATTGCTCAACAAATTTTAGGATACATTTTATCCTGCTACCCATGTGAAAATGAAAAAACTGATGCTAAAAGAAAATTTTGGTTGGAAAAATTAAAATGTCCATTTTTTCATTCCATGTTGCTTTAGTTCCTGTGAAGCACCTGAAGGGTTAATAATCTTCTTGAATGTAGTTTTGAGTAGCTTGAGGGATGCAGTTTTTAGAATGGTGTCACTTTTGGGTATTTTCTGCTATATAGACCCCTCAAAGTGACTTCAAATGTGAGGTGGTCCCTAAAAAAAATGGTTTTGTAAATTTTGTTGTAAAAATGAGAAATTGCTGGTCAACTTTTAACCCTTATAACTTCCTAACGAAAAAAAATGTTGTTTCCAAAATTGTGCTGATGTAAAGTAAACATGTGGGAAATGTTATTTATTAACTATTTTGTGTCACATAACTCTCTGGTTTAACAGAATAAAAATTCAAAATTTGAAAATTGCAAAATTTTCAAAATTTTCACCAAATTTCCATTTTTTTCACAAATAAACGCAAAAATTATCGACCTAAATTTACCACTAACATGAAGCCCAATATGTCACGAAAAAACAATCTCGGAATCGCTAGGATGCGTTGAAGCGTTCCTGAGTTATTACCTCATAAAGGGACATTGGTCAGAATTGCAAAAAATGGCCAGGTCGTTAAGGTCAAAATAGGCTGGGTCATGAAGGGGTTAAAGGGAATCTGTCCCCCCCAGGGCGTTTTTCAGTTAAAGAGCCACCTTCAGCAGCACTAAGGCTGCATTCTGTGAAGGTGGATTTTCTGTTTCTGACCTCTAGTAACGCTGAATTATCAACTTTTATAACTAGCTCCTCCTACCTGTAATGTGTCCCATAGGTATGGTGTGTCCCCCTGTATCAGCCGCCTACCATCCGTCCATCATGCTTGTCCTGTGTGTGGGTGCCGCCCACCATCCGTCCATCATGATGCCCCTGTGCATCGCTGCATTCTGTTTTGAATCCCAGCGCCTGCACTGTGACAAGAGTTCTCGGGCATGATCGCTGGAGGGGCTGTCTATGTGACAGCTCACCAGCGATCAGCCTAGCGATGTCCCAGCAATTCCATCCATGTCGGATCGTTGGTGGGATCGCTGGGACATCGTTATGTGTAATGGGGCCTTTACTCTGATGCAGCAGGAAACTGCATTGTTTGATCATGTCTCATGTAAATTGGCCATTGTGTATGTAGACTCTAGATATGCTTTGGAACTTGTTAGACCTTTCCTAATGTCAAAAGGGAAGCCAATAAAAACCACAGTGAGTGTACAAGACCTGATGAAGGCTCTCCTTTTATCTACCAAGCTTAGCATAGTAAAAATAAAAGCTCACACCTGAGTTGACACCAATGTAGCCAAAGGAAGTGCTCACAATGACGCAACCACCAAGAGGGCAGCAAAGAGGCTGAGAGTTGAGAGTTTGGTACCAATACAGGCCATGTCGTCAGCAGTACCGCTCACTACTGATATTCTTAAATTCTTGAGAATGCCTCAATAGGAAAAAGGGAGTGAGAAACTAAGGGAGCCCAGCAGATTAAGGAAGATCTGTAGAAAAGGGCGGTAAGCTTTGTCTGCCACGAGCTCTACACCATGATGGCCTAGAATAACCAGTGAACTAATGCATTTGTCAAAAACAGCTATGTGTACTTTGGTTGCACAAAGTATAGGTGGTGCCAGGATTCACTACTCAGTCGGCCAGGCACACCTAATCTTGTATGACATGTGGCCAGCACAATGTAGGAAAAACGCAAAGAAACTCACTTGTCTGCTCTAGACTTTTCAGAGATTGCTGATTGGCTATACACAGCTACCAGCTCTTTTCAGGTTGGCCTGAGACATATCCGGTGCCAAAAGCTATGGCTAAACTTACTGCTCAAAAACTCATAAAGAAGGTGGTATAGAAATATAGGGTTCCTGAAGTGACAAAAAGTGATAGAAGTACAAATCTTATGGGAGAGGTCATGAAGGAGATTTAACAGTCTCTGGGAATTGAGCAGGCTTTCCACATTATTTACCATCCACAAAGCAGTGGGATGGTTGAAAGGCTGAATGTGACATTAAAGTTAGAAATCGAGAAAGCAAAGGTAAAGAGCAGCAAATTATGGAACGAATAATACATTCAGCTAGAAAAACATATCTCTCTCCATATGAGATACTTTTTGGTTCAGCCCCTAGAACAGGATTTAACATCCAACAATTACTTAATATGCAGAATTACAGGTTGACCAAATATGTACAAGCCTTGCATAATTGACTAAGCAGTGTGCAGAAACAAGTGCATTTTTCCATTCCAGATCCTGAGTCAGTGTCAGGAGCACATGATCTCAAGCCCAGGAGATTGGGAGGTCCTAAGAAAACACATGAGGAAAAAGCCTGGAGCCAAAATTTGATGGGCCATTCCAGGTTCTAACCACAGCAACTTCAGTGAGTCTTGAGCAAAAATCCACTTGGATACACACGAGCCACTGTTAATGGTAGGTGCAGGGCTGCCACTAGGAATTTCGGGCCACCCAGGCTCCACCCCCAGTTCCGCCTCCACTCTAGCTCCTCCTACACCACGTGAACCTTCCAAAACCCTCCGCCCTTTCTTAGAAAAACTTCACTTCTACACCATGCCCTCACCAATCACACCTTAACACCATATCACATACATAGGACCGAGTGCCATGTGAGCTGATGATGGTCAGTCCTGGGGAGCAGATGCATCACTTATCACACTGCCCCCCACACACACTGTGCAGCCCTGGCAGGACGAGGGGCAATGTGATGGTGACAGGGTTGGCGATTAACCCCTAAATGCAGGGCCATGATGCCACAGCAGAGGGCAGGAGCCCTGTGTTCCTTTCTTGTGCTGCCACTTTAAAGTGATGTAATAATGTGAATTCTAATCTGTCCCTGTCTTGTACATTGTGGATTACACTGGTGCTCATACATTCTCCTATAATAACCACGGCCGTATATCAGATGACTGTGCCCTTTCTAGGTGCCTGGATATGGATGTGCTGCCTCAGTATCATTGGCTCTGTATTAACTCTGCAGGCCTTGTGAATACATTCTACCCGATGGGTGTGCAGAGTTACACCCGCAGGTACAGGCCTCACCCTCCTCTGGGCACTGAGGGCTCTTTGTGTCCTGATGACACGTGCAGTGCCAGCAAACAATAAACCCCAGGCACAGATACTGCTCTGATGCCCATGACACCCCAAATACTGACTAATGCACCCCACAAGTGAACGGGGCAAACAGCACAGCTATAAGTGAATGCAGCACAAGGTATACAGTATATACACATGGGAACAGTACACAGCACAGCTATAAGGGAATACAGTATATACACAGCACTCTATAAGGGAATGCAGCACACAGTATATATACATGTAAGGTCCATGACCCATAAGAGGAGTTACATATAGTATCAGAATAAACAGCAAAGGGACAATACTAGCAGCACGCATATCACATAGCATCACACATGTAAGAGCAGATCACATAGTATCACACATTTATATGTAGGAGATCACATAGTATCACACATGTAGGAGCAGATTACATAGTATCACACATGTAGGAGCAGAACACATAGTATCATACATTTAGGAGCAGATCACATAGTGTAACACATGTGGGAGCAGGTCACATACAGTAGTATCATACATGTAGGGGCAGATCACATAGTATCACACGTCAGAGCAGATCGCACAGTATCACACATTGAGCAGAACACATAGTATCACACATGTAGGAGCAGATCACATAGTATCACACATGTAGGAGCAGATCACATAGTATTACACATGGAGCAGAACACATAGTATCACACATGGAGCAGATCACATAGTATTACACATGGAGCAGATCACATAGTATTACACATGTAGGAGCAGATCACATAGTATCACACATTTATATGTAGGAAATCACATAGTGTAACACATGTAGGAGCAGATCACAGTATCACACATGGAGCAGATCACATAGTATCACACATGTAGGAGCAGATCATACGGTAAACCTTTAGGAGCCGGCTCTGTACCGGGGCACATGGTCTGTATATGATGTCCCGCAGCCGCCACGCCATCGGAGACGTCGGACTCAGAGGGAGAGGGAGAGAGACAGACACAGACTAACAACTACTTACCCTGCTCGCTCGCAACCGCCTCGTGACTCTGCCTGCCATCTGGTCTGCCGTCTGCACCTCACCGTCCCGCCGCCATCCACCGTCCGACTTTTGCAACTGCTCATCCAACCCCCAGCGTCCAGATGTTACAGCACAGTGGATGGGATTCAAGAAATCCCATGCCCACTATGCGTGCACAGACGCCCAGGGAGTACCTGCAGAGACGGACATATGGTGAGTCTTTCCAGAGCGCAGCATGTCTATTTACCTTGCACAGATGCAAGTATTCGCAAGATAAATTTCACCTGTCCAATGTATTGGACACGGTGAATCCACACGGTTCAATGAACACATGTGGATTCACCTGCGTTCAATAGCCAGCAGCACTTTCGATGCAGCGGACATGTGCTGCATCCAAAGCACTGCCGATTACTGACCGTGTGCACCTACCCTAAAGCCCCCGTCACACATAGCAATCTCGCTAGCGAGATCGCTGCTGAGTCACAAGTTTTGTGACGCAACAGCGATCTCACCAGCGAGATCGCTGTGTGTGACACCTATCAGCGACCAGCTGATCATTGTTGGAAAGCCCTGGACTTTTTTTGATCACTGGTCTCTCGCTGGCCAGCACGCATCGCTGTGTGTGACAGGCGGGAGACCAGCGATCAGCGCGCTGGTAACTAAGGTAAAAGCAGGGTTTCTAAGCAGCGCGCTGTGCTTAGAAACCCTCTGTATACCTTAGTTACCAGTGCGCTGATGCAGGCAGCTGGTAACCAAGGTACACATCGGGTTTCTAAGTGACGCATGCTGCTTAGAAACCTGATGTGTACCTTAGTTACCAGCTCCCTGCATCAGCGCGATGGTAACTAACGTACACAGCGACGACGCCCGCTCAGCGTCGCTGGTGCTGATCGCTGGTGAAGCTGCCTGTTTGATAGTTCACCAGCGATCATGACAAGTTGATATCGTTGTCGGGATCACTGGTGAGTCGCTATGTGTGATGGGGCCCTTAGAGTCACACGATCAGAATGATGGTCTCAACTAATTTTAGTTACAGACAAGCACACAAAGACCCATATTGGGGAGAAACATTTTCTTTCCTGAACCCAGCCAATTGATTCAAGGGTCTAAGCGGGTGGCTCTCAGGGATCATACAAACATGTATATGTAAGGCGGCCAAAGTGGTAGTCATGGCAACTGGCTTTACTGTTCCCACACCCTGATGCCTCACAGATAAAACAACCAGTCCATTCTGCTGTGTGTGATATGTGTAGCAGAGTACTCACTTCAGTTGCTGGAGTCCCCTCGGTCTCTATCACTCCAGCTTCAGGTTTCCAGGTTCCATTAAACACTACAGAGTCATAGTACTTTTCTAACAATTCGACTTTACTAATAACATGAGCACACATCACTTTGGCAGCACAATTCACACAAAGCCGAATCTCCTGAACTTTCCATGCCTTCCGGGCAGACTCCATTCTCACTGTAATCCTTCTCTTTTCTCCCGACAATCCCTGCCATCTCCTTGGACAATCCGTGTGCCGTCCGAACCTTCCTTTTACCTGCCATCCTGGCTGCCTCTCCGGACAATCCGTGTCCCATCTGCACTTTTCATGTCACCAGCTTTCTGTCAGCCCCTTATCCGGTTCCATTAGGGAAAGGTGCCGGGAACGCCATCTCAGCTGCTCCCACCCCGGTCTTAGACCCCAAATTCTTCCTGGAGATGATTCCGTTGAGCCGGTGCCAGTTTACACTATTCTCCAGCCTGGGGCCCCTTACTGCCATCCGCAGATATCCCCATGGTTTGCTACTGTCTACTGCATGCGTCCTGCCCTTGGGCAGACCGCCCCAGCTTCTAATTCTAATCAGGAAGTGCCTTTCCTATATCTTCCTGCTCTGTGGTCTGTGCTCAGTGCTCCTCCCATCTACTTAACCCCTATGCCGCCTATATCTTACTAACTCTTACATCTATTCTATCTCCATGGTGCCCCTCCCCTTGTACTCTAATCCCCTATACTATATCCTAATCAATCTCTAAGCTAAAAGCACAATACATTAAATTACAGTACATGACAATGACATTACGAAAACAAACATTTGCAATGAGGTGCCGCATGTAACTGTGTGAACAGTGTCCAAGAGAGAGAAGGCACAAGAGGGTCCCCGCCACCTTCTTATATATATTTATTATTATTATTATTATACATTTATATAGCACCATTTATTCCATGGCGCTTTACATGTGAAAAGGGGAAATATAGACAAGTACAATAAACATGTGGAAGACAAGGGACACACAAGTACAGAAGGATATAGGACCCTGCCCATGAGGGCTCACAGTCTATTTCTAGTATTGTCTAGTTTGTTGGTATATATAGCCATAAAAGAGCTCATCTATGTTATACCCAAGGCAATCAAATCCGTGTGTAAAGGACACCTTTGTCAAAGAACCCTTGGTGGTATATTAGGGACTCCAAACAAGGAAAGATCCATAATTTTGATACAAATATGGATATTTCCAGTAAGGAACTGAGATGAAGCAGGTAGAAATGACCTAAGGATGTGGGAAGCATAATTGGTCACAAATGGGGGGAATGTGAATAAACAGACTCCATTTTGTCTATGTGTATCCATCTTGTCTCATGACTCTTTATTTAGTGGTGATCAAATAGTTAACACTGAACATTTCCGTTCATGCCTTAAATTCCTATTGGTTACATTTTTCGGTGGCACGTTTTCTTTGTTTGTGACAGTATTTATACTTGGGCTGTGTGATGATAAAGCAGAAATCCTGCTTAGTACACCAGGCTACGGTTGGGCTGTTTGATTTCCCGAGTGCTCACAACCATTCCTTATTTTTCTGCAAATAAAAGGCAATAGAAGAGAACAGAATTCACTCACATACAGTCATACTGGGAAATCACTGTCAATCACTGAATGGGGTTGGCCAGTGGACTCATATGCTTAGGATTTCAATGAATGGATTTCAGTGTATGGGGGCACAGGTCAACTGATATTTGGAGAAGAAGTCAATTGGCATGTTTGCTATTGGACTGCCAACTGCATTGTTCTCCAGAAGATAAACCGCCGTCCAACATGGCCACCAGCGGCAGTTGGTCGAACAAGTACTCTTGTATATGGGAGAGTTGGCTGAGATGGCAATCAACCAACGCATCATTTGGCTGACAACCACCTAATGTGTATAGGGGCCTTGAGGCTTTGAGGCTTTTGGGGCTCAGCCATTTTAGTCTGTTTTTTAATGACTGCAAATAAATGCACTTTTGCATCCCATACATATAAATATATGTGGACTGATCAGCCATATTCAGCTATCTAAAAAAATTCTATACTGTAGGAGACGCAAGTGAGGATGTGAAGTGTGGCCTAAATTAGCATTATGTTTGTAAAGTCCCAATGGCACACAATTATGATATAAAAATGTGGCGCCCCTGAGGGTTCAGTCGCCACAGAGGTACTGCACCTCCTCCTGAGGTGTGGTGCCCCACTATCCAGGTAAGGTGGAGACACCTGACCACACTCCAACACCTGCATCCCACACAACATAGTAGTGTAGCAAAGCACCCTTTGGTGGCTCCCTGCTTGGAACACGAAGCGTGCTAGGAGGCGGGTGGAGTTTAGTTTGCACTAGAAGAGCGGGAAGAGGATAGGATTTAGACAGTTAGTCACAGGAGTCTGATGAGGTCAGTCTGTGAAAGGAGATCCCCTGAGTGGGATGGATGAAGGAAGTGCTGCAGCCGACCTCAGTGATCTGGGTCCACTGGCACAGGAAAGGAACATTAATAGAAAGCCTGACTCTCCATAAGAAGGGAAGAATTAGTACGGAACATGAGGAGAAGAAGAGAACCAAGGATCAGGGTTAGAGGAGAACCCTTCCCAAGTTCTAAGTGCAAGGCCAGGGTCCGGTCCCCGAGGTTGTATGGATACTAATGGTTCTGCAGCAGACACCGGAGGAATAGAAGTAGTGACCACTTTATTCCCACACCAGACTTGGGGGCACAACAGCAATGTGTGTGAGCCGGGACTAGGTAGAAGGAGTCCCCGAAGCAGGCTACAGCTGTCTGCCGTACAAGAAGAATTCTTATGAACATCTGACAGGAGGAACTCCAGTGTAACTCAGTACTGTGAGTACTTCACTAAAAGGCGCTAAGAGGGAGACGTTCAGAAAAGGCACATATGTTGGCGGAGTGTTGGAAAGGAGTGCTTCATCTTGCCTGGAAGTTGGCTGAGCTCCTGCCCTGGAGGACACGGCACGGATGCGGGAACCTGTACCACAACAGACTGTGAGTAAAGCTTTGGAACTACATGCCCTGGTGTCCTCCACTTATTCCTGCGTCAACCTGCCCGACACGGCTACATCCCTCCTGCGCCCAACACTACACCATCTAAGTGTCACTTCACCTACACTGCCCTGGGACTACAGCCCTGCCTGTGGAAGGCTATAACATCATTGCTGCACCACACCATCTGTCCCAGAGGAGCTGTTTGCAGCATCGGCTTAACATCTTCCTTGCCGAACACCACAGGTGGCGTCACGAATCACTTATAAACTTTCACCACCATAAGCACACTGAAACAACCCCTTTTGCAATGGAGACCCAGGGCCACGGACCGGGTCACTGCTGCCTTGACAACTCCCGTTGAGAAGATCAACCGGCCCGGTACCGAGTACCCCACTGCCCTGGCATGTGAGGGCGCTCCAAAAACATTTCCTAAATTAATCAAGCATTACTTTAGTGCAACATTAATATATACATCCATTCTCAAATTGTAAAAGAGGCTGTCCTATCTGAGATTAATGAGATTTCCTTACCACCAGTGCACACAGAGCGAGATCTGACTATTTATTTAACACCTGTCAATTACCTATAGAATGCAGGTAGGGAATCAATATATATTATTAGTGGAAGACAGACTTAAAAATAGATAGAGATTTTGTATGGATTTTTAGTAGAGCTGAATGTGTTCTCAATTAATTATGACGGATCAGATTCCTGAGGGGTTTGAGATCTCGACGCTTGTATATAATATGCAAAACGGCTAATAATTGGAATTAATTACTATGAAAATAAACTTTCTGATACAAATAGAGATCTCAACTAATTACAAATGAAGAAAGACGGAACAAAAAGTCAGTGAAGGGGCATGTATGGAATAATGGGCCTAATCATTATAAAGGGGAAATACATGTCTGAAGTGGAGAAACTATTTCAGTCTATGGCATGTTTTTATGATGGGAAAATGGAGGGAAACATCACAATCTAAGTTTCAGTCTGCTTGTTTCTCGAGAATGGGTATATGCCAGTTCAAAAACAACCTATACATATACAACCTGCAGGTGCAATACTATTATATTAGAACATTAACCCCTTCCCCATGGAAGCATTCTTGGCCTTAATAACCAATTTTTTAGATGTTTTTCATGTATAATATATTTTTTAAGCTATCAAAGTGATTTTGACATTTTCTTACCATGGTATGGGTATTTTTATTATATCATGTTTATCACCTTTATTTGCACCAAGCAATGAATAAACTATATGTATACTGTATATATACTGTATATATATATATATATATATATATATATCTCAATGTAACAACAGAACAGCCGGTCGGCATCGCCAGTACTGCTGTAGGTCTAGGCTGTCAGATCCATTCTGCGAATTAAGGCTCAACACCGTGATCTCGGGTGCTAGTCCAGAAAATACAGTGTATGCAAATCCACCATCAGAGAAAGAAGACTGTAGCACTCACCGATCCAGGTCGAAAAATCTGCTTTTATTGGCAAACCATTTTAAAACTTCATGGCCAGGAGGCTGAAGAAAGGAGTGAGCAAACTCTGACGCGTGGAAGAGCTATTAGGCGCGAAACGGCAGTCGTCAGAGTTTGCTCACTCCTTTCTTTCTTATGCCACTCCTGGTACACAAATTTAAGCAGTTCTTCTTTGTTTGATGGCTTGTGACTATCCATCTTCCTCTTGATTCCATTCCAGAGGTTTTCAATGGGGTTCAGGTCTGGAGATTGGGCTGGCCATGACAGGGATTTGATGTGGTGGTCCTTCATCCACACATTGATTGACCTAGGTGTGTGGCATGGCGCATTGTCCTGCTGGAAAAAACAGTCCTCAGAGTTTAGGAACATTGCCTGAGCAGAAGGAATCAACTGTTTTTCCAGAATAATCTTGTATGTGGCTTGATTCATAAGTCCTTCACAAAGATTAACCTACCCAATTCCAGCCTTGCTAAAGCATCCCCAGATCATCACTGATTTTCCACCAAATTTCAAAGTGTGTTCAAGACACTGTGACTTGAACGCCTCCCCAGGTCTCCGTCTAACGATTAGACGACCAGGTGTTGGGCAAAGCTGAAAATTGGACTCATCAGAGAAGATTACCTTACTCCAGTCCTCTATGGTCCAATCCTTATGGTATTTGCAAACTTCAGCCTTGCTCTCCTTTGCTTCTCATTGATGAAAGGCATTTTCTACTTTTAAATGACTTGAACCCTGCCTCTAGGAGCGTGTTACGAACTGTTCTTGCTGTGCACTTCACTCCATCTGCCATTTGTCATTCCTTTTGTAGGTCACTTGATGTCATCCTGCGGTTGCTGAGTGACATTTGAATAAGATGATTGTCATCCCGGTCAGTGGAGAGTCGTTTTCGCCCTCTGCTGATCTGTAGCTTTGTTGTCCCCAATGTCTGCTGCTTGACCTTGTTGTAATGGACTGCCGTCTTAGAAATTTTAAGGATGGAGGCAACATGATGCTCACTGTATCCCTCTGCTTGTAAAGCCAGAATTGAGCCCTTCTTTTCCTCACTCAACACTTTTCAACTCCTTTGGAATGGTTAAAAGTTATTTTTTCATTCCTATTAGTTTTGGGATATTACTAGCACTTGTTTTGCCATCGAGCTTGTCCTATTGCAAGAGGATTGTGAACACCATAGCAATTTTTTTTATACTTTCCTTTGTTAAATAACATTTGGTTCAGGTGATCACCTAATCAGAAGCACATTAAGTAGAATGAGGTGTACTCTGGTTGGAATTCAACTGACACTGGAGTGAAATGGCTGTAAGACATGTAGAGAAGCTGATTTTTATAAAACTGTGCAGTGGTCTCTTAATTTTTGCCAGAGCTGTGTATATATAATCATCAATGTAAAATTGAGAAAAAAATTATGCATACGCATACATATATACAACCATACATACAACCATACAGCAATGATAAAAGAATTCACACACATATATATATATATAGGCAACAGCAGTATACCACATACAGAAGCCCAGTAACCTCAGTAATCATGGATCATCCTCCCCCAGGTTCTAATCACCGTAATCATTGCAGTAATCAGCTATACACCGACCCCAGTTTATTAACATTGTAGCAATAATTTACAGTTATGATCATATGTCATTTGGTATCTCTAATGTCCTCTGCTGTTTTTGTCACAGACAGTGACTATGATGACACCCAGAGGTCATCCATCGCATGATCTTATGGTGGATTTACACTGCACAATTATCATTTCCCGATAATCATTCCATGTGACCAGGATGTAAAACATCTGATGAATGAGTAAAATGCACGTTCATATGGCAAAATAATTTTTAAAATAAGCCCCACACACCCATATTAGACAGTAATCATGGGCTTAAATTTTATAATATTTAAAGATTCATACCGACACAGTTAGCAGCTTACCAATAGGGCGGCAAGATGAATGCTCCTCTACGATGGGTGGTGGCAATAATAGTGGCAGAGCACTTTAATGGTAAAGTGCTCATGCACATCAGGAGTTCCAGTGTGTACGACCCATCAGAGTGCACCCACTGGCCCAAGGAAAGTATTGTCCGGCCTGCACTGAACAGTACAATAGTGATTTCCGCCTTTGTGACCGCTTAACAGTAGAAGTGTCCCCCATTGTTGCCTCCATACAATCATACTATCCTCACTCTGGCCCCCATACAGTAATAATATCCTTTATTGTCACCCATATACAGTACAGAGTCTCCCATTGTGGCCACCATGCAGGATAATGTATGTGTAGAGCGGTACAAATTATGAAATATACCTTTTATTTGAATTTTTTTCAAATTACTAATTCATAACAAAATTACGTGTGACATAGATCACTTTTAATTCATTGTCCGCTATTTGGACAACTTCTTGTCATACCCCTAGCTTAGCTCCCATGAAATAACAAAGTTTATACTCATTCCCACGGTGTTGGCACTCACTCTCCCTAGGCTCCCTTGCTGTTGTTGTGACATGTCACACCGGCGCCAATAAATCTTGTCAAATTGTGCATGAAGAGGAAGTCAGGGATCAACTGCAGCCCAGACTTCCTCTTCATATTCGATTTGACCAAAGGCTGAGACAGTGACACCAGTGCTGATTGGGTGCTGGCGTCACATGTCACAACACCCCCAGAGCACCAGGAGAGTGAGTGTCAACACCATGAGAAGGGCGTCGGCATGGGAAGTGAGTATAAGCTTTATTATTTTATGAGGGACAAACATTTTGATCAAAAAGGGATTGTCCTGGTAGTCCTTTAAGTATGTTTTGTATTACATAGGCAGTATTGCCTCTCTTCTTAAAAAGTATATCTAAATATATATACCTGGGTTTCCTCTGGATACTCCAGTTTCCTCCCACATTACAAAGACATACTGATAGGGAATTTAGATTGTGAGCCCAATCGGGGACAGTGCCAATAATGTCTGTAAAGAGCTGTGGAATTAATGGCACTACATAAATGAGTAAAATAAATAAATTTATAAAGCTGAGTGTATGCATGCGTGTGTATATATCAAGCCACGCCCACTCCACATGGTACTCATTTAGCTAATTTGTGTTGCAAATTTGTAGTTTTGAATGTATGATGTGAAATGCTTTTATGTGCAATATAATCATTATAATTTGTTATAACTAACCACAGTTAGTTACTATGCCCGGGCAACGCCGGGCTCTTCAGCTAGTTGTGTATATAAAAGAGAAGTATTAGAGCCAGATTTGATTTTAATCAGACAAGAAAAGAATTGAAGAACTGAATAATTCCAGTACTTAATCCATTCAGTTGTGGTTGACGAACATTTATTTTACATTTTCAGCATAAAGGGATGATTAATATAATCCAAATGCAATCAGAGATTTTCATGCATATTCCCTCAGAATTCCATTAATACTTTCCTTCACTTATCTGCCTATTGTCGCACAACTATACTGTGTGTACAATTATTAGTAATTTGTATTTTTAATTATTAATTTTGCTATTGAACAACTACAATAGTGTCAGTTAATAAATAATATTAATAAACCTGAATATTCAAGAAAGTTATAGTGAGTTTTCATCTTGTAAGACAGCACTTCCTAAGTGTATTGGGGATACTCGCTTAGCACGGGATTAACGTAGACAGGCATGGTTTTGCTCACATAAACAGTCTATGAGGTTTATTTTACACAACATAAACCACACGGTGGGCCCTGTTGCATGTCACAGGCCTACCAGTGTCCATAATATTTCAACATATGGCTTATAACTTGCAGTCCCTAAACACGCCGGACCTCTCTGTCCAGTGACCGTGGGCGACTGCACGCCAAACAATTCATTAAAGTTCATAGCGCATAACAGGCACCAACAGTCTGTGGAGATACCTTACAGGAGCTCCTGCTCCTGCTCCTGACGCCGACTCCTTGTCAGTTCTCTTTCCCGCGGAAGCTGCCTTGCTGGGATTACCGCCCAGCTCTCCAACTAGCCCTATAAGCCCCCCTTATAGGTAAATAAACTCATGAAAGTACAAGTCCCAGCACAACAACATCATTTTTGCGCTTACAGCGCAGAGGACCTCTGTGACACATACTGGCCATTTATAATCATGCCTGTCACTGTTTCACCATCACAATCAAGGAAACACCTGCATGCATATCCTGAGGAGCACATCCAGCACCCCCTAGCTGTAACAGGGGTCACTGCATAACATACCCCTCCTGTTCAAACTTGTGGGGTTGAACATTTGACACACACCAGGGGCCTTGAGATGGAGTACCCATGTCACCTTGCCCTACAATTCGAGAGGGCCATCTCAGTCTGTTTTGGGCGTCATTCAGCATCATACCTTTGTTAGGCCTCCCCCACCCCCAGCGGTCAGTATGTCGGCCTTGGGCTTCAGCTCTTGAGTCACCATCTGTCTGTGTCACCAGACCCTTTTTAGTAACCACACTTTCCAAAGGTGCCACTTCACGTGACCTTTCTCTCCATGGCCACCTCCCACGGTTGTTGCGGTCATGAGACCCATGTCTAGTTGAGCTTATTGGCTGATCTGAGTCTGACCCTTTGTCAGTACATCTGCTACCAGGTCTCCTGCCTATGCTACTCAGCCCTGAGTTAACAGAGGAGTCACCACCTCTAACCCTCTTTGCTTCAGACCGCATACTACCAGTCTCCAGAGAAGCCCCTCGCTTCTCCATATCTTGAGCAGGAAGCAGTCGCCATCTTCTTTCCAATTCGCATACCTGTACCTTAATCTGCATTTTTTCCCGGATCAGCTGCTCTACCTTTCGTAGGTACATCACTTGATATTCCAAGAGCATTCGAATGTTCCTAAGGCTTTCCACTGAGCCAACAATGAATGGAACCATGCTGTCTTCATCCGCTACCTGGGTCGACAGAGTATGACCAACTGCTGAGTCTCAGGCGCCCAGTACACACTACACGCTTCGACTGCCTTTTTAAAGGCCTAATGCACATCCTCACCGTTACATGCTTCTTGCACCTCTTCGGGTACCTCTATCACCCACTTGAAGAGCGAAGTCTCATTCTTTCCATGGACGGACGGCTCCCGTTTTGCCACGGACCTTTCCATCAAGACCTCTGTCATGACCAGGTGATTGCCTTGTTCTGCTCTTGGCGCACACTCTTCCTCAGCTTTACACTCTTCAAGACCCCTCACTAAGATGGGCATTTGCAGCTCCGCCTTGTTACCACTGGCACGGCTGCTGTAAGTCTTCGACCACCAACTTCTCCTCTTGCAGAAGAACTCTTAAGGCTTCTCTGAGCACTTCCACATCTTCCCTTAAGGCCTTGTTCACACTTTGCCACGTTAACAGGTGACCTCTGAGCTCAGAGACTTCCTTCTCCAGCTCATCCACTCTGTGTTCAGCCATTTGTCTCAGGGCTTTTTCTTGTTCGATATGCTCTTTCATTGTCTTTAATTCGGCCTGTAAATCTGCCACCTTGCGCTTCTCCCAAGACAATTCTTTAGCAAGGTCTTGGAACTCCTGTATTTCCTTCTCTCCAAGCGGGGCCTTGACTGCCGAGAGCTCGGACTCCAGGTGACGCACCCGATCCAGCAGCATGGAGTTGGTGACTTCCAAATCTGACCCCTTCAACCTTTCTTGAGGCTCTGCCCGGTCACCCTCAGGTACCTCTCGACTCTTTGTAAGTTCAGAGATCTCCACACTCTCCAGCTCTTCAGCAACTGGTTCTCTGGAGCCTTCACTTTGAGGACCACTCTCGTTCCACTGAGTCAGTGCTCCTGACAGCACAACATCCTAGCACAACCCTAGCGGTTGCTACTGGCAATGACACCTCACCTTCCTTTCCAATCTCGTCAGTATGTGGAAGAGTACTCACATCCTGAATAACAACACAAGTCACTGTTTTTCCTTTATTCATGTCTTCACAGTGTGCAATTTGTTCAGCCTCTCGGCGCCCCTTACGTCTCTGGCGTCGGGAGGACTTGCCCTCCTTGCGGGGTCCTTCCTTATTGTACTCCCTTTTTTTCTTAGAGTCACAGTCATCCCCAGAGTCTGTGTCACACCCCACAGTATGGTTAACCCTCAAGTTACTCTCTATCTGGGTGTCAGCTCCACTCGGTTTAACTACCACATCAGTATCAGCCATACTGTCGTACACTTCAGGGGACCTCAGATCAGTAAGTTGGGCAGACGCATCCTTTCCTCTGGTCACCAGTATGTCCGAACTGTCAGTTTTGGGAGGTGTTACTGCAACCGTTGTGTCACTAAGTTGGGCCCGTCCACCATTTTCCTTGGTCATGCCTACCTTAGGACTGTCAACTCTAGGGGGTGCATTCTCCACATTACTACCTCCCATACACATTACTTCTACAAACACCTTTCCCATTCTCCACCCATCCCACAGGACACCCAAGTCCTGACCTATTACCATATTATACAGCAAGTCCGGGACAACCGTCACTTCATGGTATGTGGACACTTCTGTCACGTCAATGTAGAGGCAGGCTCTCAAAGGTCCTTTATTGTCCCCACCTGAGCCATTCACTCTCAGCCCTGTCCCAGGTGACACAGAACGTGCAGGAGGGGTCTTCAGCAAAGATGCTTTACTCCCTGGGTTTATCAGTCCCATCACACCTTCTACATTCAGCTAGAAGGGGCACTGTAGTGTCAGTTTACCGACCGAGCAACCCTCAGAATAGCATGGACCTGCATAGTATGTTCCTCACCGCTCCTGGCTACAGTTAAATGGTGCATTCACCGCCGCCCCTTTTTTGGCCAACACCCCTATTCAGGTCACCACCCCCTTGTGTGACTCCACCCCATTTAGGGACACCACCCCACTCTGGTATACACCTCGTGGACTCCCCTACTGCCTTCTTAGGCCCCAGGTCGCACAGTACACTTATGTCTCTCTGGACTTGTATTGTCCCTTTAAGAGTTTGTACGCTCTTGTCCACCAATGTCCTTATAAAACAAAACACCGTGAGCTCAACTAGAGGGTGGTGCTGAAGTTAGGTTCCCAAACCATATAGATATTATGTATAAACTTAGCACTCAACGTAAGCGTAATCAAAGGAGATTTATTGTAGTATGAAGGAAAAAAAACAAAACGTCAATTAATGACCTTCTTCAGACACGTGTTTATAATAGATTATTATAGTCTGCTTGCGGTGGATCCTGCGTCTGGAGGCACGTTTGCCCCTGCTCCACACCATACTAAGCTTACCAGCCTAGTCTGAGGACAGTCTGTCCCTATACTGAGCACACTGAGCTACTTAATAGGTTCACATCCTATTGCAAGAAATCTATTATAAACACGTAACTAGTGTTGAGCATTCCGATACCGCAAGTATCGGGTATCGGCCGATACTTGCTGTATCGGAATTCCGATACCGACTTCCGATATTTTTTCAATATCGGAATTCGGCATCGGAATCGGAAGTTCAGTTGATTGACGGCCTGACGTCATCATGATGCGCGGTGTGTGCGCATCATGATGCGCCGTCATTTCGGGCCTTCCGGGGGTCTCTGCCGGCCTGCCGGGGGGCTGTGCCGGCCTGCCGGGGGGCTGTGTGGACTGCCCGGGGTCTCTGCCGGCCTGCCGGGGGGCTGTGCCGGCCTGCCGGGGGGCTGTGCACCCTGTGGGGGTCTGTACCGGCCTGCCGGGGGGCTGTGCCGGCCTGCCGGGGGGCTGTGCTGATGTCCGGGGGTCTGTGCAAGCATCGTCCGATGGGACTACAAGTCCCATCGGGCGATGCCTGCTACCATGACAGTGATTGACACATTAGCCAATGATGGGACAGTAGTAGTCCCATCATCCGGCTAATGTGTTAAATGTTAAAAAAAAAAAAAAAAAAAAAAAAATACTACATACATACTACATGCTACATACATACTACATATATACTACATACATACTACATACATACTACATACATACTACATGCATGCTACATACATACTACATGCATGCTACATACATACTACATGCATGCTACATACATACTACATATATACTACATACATACTACATACATACTGCATGCTACATACATACTACATACATACTACATACATACTACATGCATGCTACATATATACTACATGCTACATACATACCACATACATACTACATGCATGCTACATATATACTACATGCATGCTACATACATACTACATATATACTACATGCATGCTACATACATACTACATGCTACATGCATGCTACATACATACTACATACATGCTACATATATACTACATACATACTACATATATACTACATGCATGCTACATATATACTACATACATACTACATATATACTACATACATACTACATATATACTACATGCATGCTACATATATACTACATACATACTACATATATACTACATACATGCTACATATATACTACATACATACTACATATATACTACATACATGCTACATACATACTACATACATACTACATATATACTACATGCATGCTACATATATACTACATGCTACATACATACCACATACATACTACATACATGCTACATATATACTACATGCATGCTACATACATACTACATATATACTACATGCATGCTACATACATACTACATGCTACATGCATGCTACATACATACTACATACATACTACATGCTACATACATACCACATATATACTACATACATACAATACATTCATACAATACATACATAGACATACAGTACATATAACATAGAGTAACATACTTACCAATACTTGTCACATTGTTCCCCGAAGCCATTGTCGTGTACGGAATAAATAGTAACATAACAAACCACAAAAATACTCACCCACGATCCGAAGCAGTCCACGAGTGTGTCCCACGACGATCTTGGGTAGAGAACGGCAGCATCAGATGATGCTGCCGTTCTCTACGGGCTGCAGGAATCCAATGACGGAAGGTAGGTATCCTTCCGCACTGTATTCCTCCGCCACTTAAAAAAAAAAAAGTCCCTAGTCTCACTTTATGCCATTGCTGTGTGGGAAATTCCCACACAGCAATGGCATAAAGTGAGACTAGGGACTTTTTTTTTTTTTAAGTGGCGGAGGAATACAGTGCGGAAGGATACCTACCTTCCGTCATTGGATTCCTGCAGCCCGTAGAGAACGGCAGCATCAGCTGATGCTGCAGTTCTCTACCCAAGATCGTCGTGGGACACACTCGTGGACTGCTTCGGATCGTGGGTGAGTATTTTTGTGGTTTGTTATGTTAATATTTATTCCGTAGACGACAATGGCTTCGGGGAACAATGTGACAAGTATTGGTAAGTATGTTACTCTATGTTATATGTACTGTATGTCTATGTATGTATTGTATGAATGTATTGTATGTATGTAGTATATATGTGGTATGTATGTAGCATGTAGTATGTATGTAGCATGCATGTAGCATGTAGTATGCATGTAGTATATATGTAGTATGTATGTAGCATGCATGTAGTATATATGTAGCATGCATGTAGTATATATGTAGTATGTATGTAGCATGCATGTAGTATATATGTAGTATGTATGTAGTATATATGTAGCATGTATGTAGTATATATGTAGCATGCATGTAGCATGTAGTATGTATGTAGTATGCATGTAGTATATATGTAGTATGTATGTAGCATGCATGTAGTATATATGTAGCATGCATGTAGTATATATGTAGTATGTATGTAGCATGCATGTAGTATATATGTAGTATGTATGTAGTATATATGTAGCATGTATGTAGTATATATGTAGCATGCATGTAGCATGTAGTATGTATGTAGCATGCATGTAGTATATATGTAGTATGTATGTAGCATGCATGTAGTATATATGTAGTATGTATCATGTAGTATGTATGTAGCATGCATGTAGTATGTATGTAGCATGCATGTAGTATATATGTAGTATGTATGTTGCATGTAGTATGAATGTAGCATGTATGTAGTATGTAGTATGAATGTAGCATGTATGTAGTATGTAGTATGAATGTAGCATGTAATTTTTTTTTTTTTTTTTTTTTTACATTTAACACATTAGCCGGATGATGGGACTACTACTGTCCCATCATTGGCTAATGTGTCAATCACTGTCATGGTAGCAGGCATCGCCAGATGGGACTTGTAGTCCCATCGGACGATGCCTGCACAGACCCCCGGAGCCTGCACAGACCACCGGCAGGCCGGCACAGCCCCCCGGCAGGCCGGCACAGCCCCCCGGCAGGCCGGCACAGACCACCGGAGCCTGCACAGACCCCCTGGCAGGCCGGCACAGCCCCCCGGCAGGCCGGCACAGCCCCCCGGAGCCTGCACAGACCACCGGCAGGCCGGCACAGACCACCGGAGCCTGCACAGACCCCCTGGCAGGCCGGCACAGCCCCCCGAAAGGCCCGTACAGACCCCAGAGAGGCTGTACAAGGGCAGGAAAGGGTTTTTCTTATTCCGATACCGGAAGTCCCATAGACTTGAATGGGACTTCCGGTATCGGAATCGGCGATACCGATACTTTTTTTAAAGATCGGCCGATACCATCCGATACGATACTTTGAAGTATCGGATGGTATCGCTCAACTCTACACGTAACTGAAGAAGGTCATTAATTGACCGAAACGTTTTACCTTCATACTACAATAAATCACCTTTGATTACACTTAAGTTGAGTGCTAAGTTTATACCTATCACCAAAGTCCTTATGACACCTCACCAGCTCCTGCTGGGACTGCTACAGCTCCTGCTGTAGCCACCAACCGTCGGCACCTCCGGCTGCCGATCACAAGCCGCTGCTGCTGTCACTGCAGCTCCTGCTGCTGCAGAACCTACCTGCAACTGTAACTGCTGAAAGGCCCTGCACAGCTCCACAGCGCCGACTTTGTGGACCCACCGATCCGCAGCAAACTTCATAACCACCGAGTTACAGGCAGGCACTTGTAATCTTCATGGCCCAGCCGAGCCACAGCAAGCTGTCTTGGGAAAAAAACTTTGTGACCCCGCCGAGCCACAGCAATTACCTCCACACGTGCTTCCTGGACCGTTGCCCGCAGTCTAGCACCTTATGTAAGACAGCGCTTACTGAGTGTATTTGGGGACACTTGCTTGGCATGGGATTAACATAGACAGACATGGTTTTGCTCACATAAACAGTGTATGAGGTTTATTTTACACGGCATAAACCACACAGTTGGCCCTGTTGCACGTCACAGGCCTATCACCGTCCATAATATTTCAACATATGGCTTTTAACTTGCAGTCCCTAAACACGCCGGACCTCTCTGTCCAGTGACCGTGGGTGACTGCACGCCAAACTGTTCAGTAACGTTTATAGAGCATAACAAACACCAACAGTCTGTGCTTGTACCCTACAGGAGCTCCTGCTCCAGATGCCGACTCCTTGTCAGTTCTCTCTCCTGGGGAAGCTGCCTTGCTGGGATTACCATCCTTGTGACCAGGCCACTCCTGACAGTCCAAACCCTTAGAAGGTCGGTAGCTCCCCCAACGCAGGGCCGTCACAGACTCTGCTCACACATGGCCTCCCCGATGCTAATCAGGACATCCATTCCCCCGGGACCATCCAACACACAGGCCTCTAACACATGGCCTCTCCGGGTGCTATTCAGGATGTCCGTCCCTCTTGGGACCGTCCAACACACAGGCCTCCAGGTCCAAGGCATCACCATGTGCTCTTCAGGAAGTAAGCAACTTCCAACACACAGGCCTTCCAGGACCTTGCACTCAGGTTCAGACACTCCGCCATGTGACCAGAACTCTGTCATTATATATCCGAAACCACCTCCATATGTGGGCGGTGTATGTGTGGCTAGCCAATCCTGCCCAGCTCTCCGACTAGCCCTATAAGCCCCCCTTATAGGTAAATAAACTCATGGAACTACATGTCCGAGCACAACAACATCATTTTTGGGCTTACAGTACAGCGCAGACACATTCCGGACATTTACAATCATGCCGGTCACTGTTTCACCATCACAATCAAGGAAACGCCTGCATACATATCCTGAGGAGCACATACAGCGCCCCCTAGCTGTAACAGGGGTCACTGCATCACATTCTTTATTAGGAAGATATCTGTGTGTGCAGAATTAATGTTCAATGTGTGGCAGCCAAGCAGTTAAGACTTCAATGCTGCAATAGAACATTGTCCTGCATAAAAATTATGTTTTTGTGAAAGATGAAGAATTTTCCTGTACCACTGCTTGAAAAAAATGCTTTCTGATAACTGGCAGAAGGTTTTTCATTGATTTTGAGTCCATCTGCAACTGAAATGTGTCCAGTTAGCTCATTTTTAATAATAATAGTCCATAGCAGTACACCACCTCCATCTTGCTGTCTCTCAGTTGAAGCCAAGTTGTGCGTCCATTAGTGATCCAGCCATGTTCCCATTCATCTGGTCGTTCAAGAGTCACTCTCATCTCATCAGTGTATAGGACCTTTGAATAATCTGTCTTCACATACTTCATGGCCCAGTCTTGGCGTTTCTCTTTCTGTGCCATGTCTATGTGCACTGAAAACCTTGTACATCTATACGTCCAGGGAGTTTGCAGCTCTCAAATATGACAGCACTGGAGAATAATGGCTTCCTGGTCACTTCATGTTTGGTTCTTCTCAAATCTTTGACAGCTAATGTGCATATTTTTTTCTCAACACGTCTTTGTTACCCTATTGACTATTTGCAACAAAAATTTTGATGGTTCTGTGATCAGCCCCAATATCTTAGCAATTTCAAGAGTGTTGCATTCATCTGCAAGACTTTTAACAATTTTGACTTTTCTGAGTCAGTTAAATCTCTTTTGTGACCCATTTTGAGTTTGCTACAGCTGACACGGTTCTTTTTTTGTACCATGGAAGGAAGTGGTCAGTCAGAAATTCTATATACAGGGTGGGCTTGGTTTTAACGTAGCTTTACTCATTCATGAGTTATTTACAAGTTTATGACCACTTATAAAATCTCTTCAAAGTGCTGCCCATTGTGTTGGATTGTCAATGCAACCCTCTTCTCCCACTCTTGACATAACATTGCAGAAGAAATGCTAGCACAGGCTTCCAGTATCCATTGTTTCAGATGCTGCGCATTTTGTATCTTCAAGGCATAGATAATTGCCTTCAGATGACCCCAAAGATAAAAGTCTAAGGGGGTCAGATCGGGAGACCTTGGTGGCCATTCAACTGGCCCATGATCACCAACCCACTTTCCAGGAAACTGTTCATGTAGGAATGCTCGGACCTGACACCAATAATTGATGGTATGGTGTGGTATATGGGGTACAAAGATAGTGGAGCCATTCTTCATGAATGGAAACCTCAATGCCACTGGATATCTGAAATTGCTACATGATGATGTGTTGCCCTCTTTATGCACTGAAGATGGCACATTCCCAGAGTTTTTCCAGCAAGTTAGTGGACCACCACATTATGGGTGTCAGGTCTGAGCATTCCTACAAGGAATCTGACCCCCTTAGACTAGCATTTCTTCTGTGGTTTTGCTATCAGTGTGTCAAGAGTGGGAGAAGAGGGTTGCATTGACAATCCAACACAATGGGTAGCACTTTGAACACCTTTTATATGTGGTCATAAACTTGTAAATAACTCATGAAAGAATAAAGTTACATTAAAACCAAGCACACCATTGTTTTTCTTGGGAAATTCTCAATAAGTTTGACATGTCACATGACCCTCTTCCCATTGAAAAAAATAAAGTTGGATCCAACTTGGCCAAAATCAAAATGGCCTCCATGGTCACCACCCATCTTGAAAAGTTTCCCCCCTCTCATATACTAATGTGCCACAAACAGGAAGTTGATATCACCAATCATTCCCATTTTATTTGGGTGTATCCATGTAAATGGCCCACCCTGTAGTTTTCCAAGGTCATTTTCACTCCTTCAGGGACCCTAAAGCGGCTTACCAGCTTTCTCCAAATAATTCTGTGTCAAAACGTAACTCTGCCATGTCCTTGCTGTAGTTGCAGCCTGGATGGGACATAGTGGCCATTCAACAAACATCCATTCGGACCATCCAGGGTTGCATGGCATTCATCAGTAAACAAGACTGTTTTAATATTAGTTTTCATACATGCCTGGTTCTACTGCACCCATTTCTGCTTGTCAGCATTGTTTAGGGGTAGACACATAGTACGTTTATCCACAACTACAAGCCTCTGGAGGATTCTATACCCTTGAGGTTTGCAGGATTCCAGAGGCTCCAGCATGTTCAAATACCTGCTTGCTGATTTGTAGTGGTATTTTAGCATCTTCTCTCTTAAGCTGGGGAACTTGTCCTACAGAAAACTTCCTCATGAGGCCTTTATCTGCACAAACCCATCTCTGCTCTGTCTCAGCCACAAATCTCTTAATGGTACTATTATCACAATTAAGTTTTTTTGTGAAATATCTAATGTTTTCATACTTTGTCCAAGGCATTGGACTATTTGATGATTTTCAGCAGCCTGAGAGATCCGTTTTCTTTCCCATGTTGCTTGAATCTTGTGGCCTGTCTAATAATGGGGAATGTTCTTCTTAAGTAACATAGTAACATAGTAACATAGTTATTAAGGTTGAAGGGAGATTTTAAGTCCATCTAGTTCAACCCATATCCTATCTTGCCCTAACATGTTGATCCAGAGGAAGGTTTCTTTAATTGTGCTCGCCAGGCAAACTAATTATCACAGGTGTTTGAGATTGATTTCAGTGAAGCAAAGAACCCTGAGACACAATACCATCTCTGGGTTTATTTGAAAATCAAAAATACATTTTTATCATACTTAAATCCAATTTGAATAATAATTCTGATTTTGGTCAGATCAAATGAGATGGATATGTCTGAAAGTAGAAGATTTATGAGGCAGGTATTTACCATTGTACTTTTCATAAAGCTGGAGATGTTCACAATCAGTGATTTTCTCATTTTCAGCTGACGTTCAGTACTACACAAATCACCATTTTCCAACAAAAAGGAGTAAAAATATTGAAGGTGGTTCTAAATGCTGTGGCTCAGATAACAGAGAACAATCTATGTCCATATGGCTAGCTTTATCATCAGAACCAAGTCACTGATATTGTGCTAGTGTTATCTAATTAGGAATCGATCACACGATAAAACTTTCCACATGTATGGCATCTTATAGCTTTAGTACATATACACTTATTTTAAGCAAAAGCCATGCAGATTTGATAAATGGAATACATTTGGCAAAACACTGAGCTGAAGTAAGAACCCTGCAGCTCTACAGCTTTTTTTTTTTTAAAAAACTACATAACAGCTGGAAAGCCATAACTCATGTGGGAGGCTAGACAAGAAATAATGTTATTTTTCATGTTTGAAGCACGCAACTATCTAGGGATGTTATACACTTCGTGAGTAGAGGACATATATGCAAATATTTTTTGAGGAAAAAAATGCCACACATCTGCGATAAATTGAATTTAGCACATTTTATGGCTTCCCTTTCCCAAAACAAATTGCAAAAATATTTTAAAAAATCACAAAATAATTAAAAATAAATAAAAATATACTATCTTGGCCCGTGCAAACTTTTAGCACATTGGTCATCAGGGGCGCAGGCAATTTCAGAAAAAGCAAGCTGGTCAAATGTAAATGTATTTCATGAGCTGCTGAACATAGACAGGTATTTATATATGTAGAATGGTAATACAATAAATTGGTTGTCACGGGGGCTTAGTTCAACTAAGGCTGAAATACCCGGGGCCCCTGTGGTGTCCCTTTTACTAGGGGAAACCCTGTCTGACCCTCAACCCAGGGTTTTTGCTGAAGGTGCAAATGCCTGAGCCTCCCACCTTTCCTTATCTCCTGCTCAGCCCTGCACTTAACCCTCCACCCTCCACCCAGTGAGGAGTCACACCACCAAAGCTCCCACACAAATAATGACAGACAGGGAGAACTTAAACTGCACTGCGCCGCACACACACAGGAATAAACAGTAATGTGAACAGGGAACAACTAAACACAAATATGGGAAGGAGAAAGGATAACGACGGATCATACGACACCAGATATGAATCTCTCTCTCTTGAACACCTCCACTCCAGACCGGAACCACTTGGTATGAAACACAAGCTATAATCGGCGACGCCCATATGCCAGTATGACTATTTAAAGACCGTGGGCGTGACTAACCTTCCAACCTGGTCTCCAGCAGGATTAACCCCCGAGAGCCTGAAGATTAAACCGGCGCCACTGAGGCTATAGTGGCTGGAGGTGGAACTACCTCTGCCTGCCGGATGCTGTGGTGTGAACAGCGTCCGACATGACAGTACCCCGTCTTCTACGAGGGACCCCAGGGCCCTCAAGACTCATAGGACCCGGCTTGTCCGGATGACGACGGTGAAAAGAACTGACCAGCCGATCCGCATGTATGTCTGAGGCTGGAACCCAAGACCTCTCCTCTGGACCATACCCCCGCCAGTGCACCAAATACTGAAGAGTACGGCGTACTACTCGAGAGTCCACCACCTTGGCGACCTCGAACTCTAACTCGCCATCCACCATGACTGGAGGTGGCATCGGCGTCGTGTCCACCAAGCCTACCACCTTTTTCAATAAAGCCCTGTGAAAAACGTTATGTATTCTGTACACCGCAGGAAGTTCCAACCGATAAGCCACTGGGTTAATGATGGCAGAAATCCTAAAAGGCCCAATAAACCTTGGACCCAGTTTTAAAGATGGGATTTTGAGTTTTATGTTCTTCGTAGCTAACCACACCCATTCACCCACACACAGGTCCGGACCTGGCACGCGTCTACTGTCAGCCACCCGTTTGTACCTGGCACTCATGCTCAACAAACGCTGTTTCACCCGCCTCCAGACTGATGACAATTGGGCTCCTAGCTGATCCTCCTCCGGGACACCCCCGGAGTCACCCTGACGTAAGGTACAAAACTGAGGATGTTGACCGTACACACAAAAGAATGGAGACTCTCCTGATGACTCTTGGCGGTGATTATTTAATGCGAATTCGGCCAGAGGAAGGAAAGTAGACCACTCCTCCTAGTTGTCGGACACAAAGCATCGTAAATACTGTTCTAGATTTTGGTTCATGCGCTCAGTTTGTCCATTAGACTGTGGATGAAACGCCGATGAATGTGACAACTTGATCCCCAACCTAGAGCAAAAAGCTTTCCAAAACCTCGCCACAAATTGCGTACCCCTATCAGATACTATGTCAGACGGTACTCTGTGGAGTCTGACCACCTCCTTCACAAATACCTGAGCCAACGTCTTAGCATTGGGCAAAGAGGACAACGCCACAAAATGCGCCATCTTTGAAAAACGGTCAACCACCACCAGGATGACCGTGTTCCCTGCCGAGGCTGGCAAGTCAGTGATAAAATCCATGGAGATTTCTGTCCATGGCCTATTGGGTACCCCCAGAGGCTGTAGCGTGCCAGCAGGACGGGTTCGGGGTGACTTAGCCCTAGCGCACGTGATGCAAGCTGCCACGTACGAGACCACGTCCTGCCGGATTTTGGGCCACCAGAAACGACGCGATACCAGCTCTAAGGTGCCCTTCACCCCTGGGTGACCAGCCAGTACCGAATCGTGGTGTTCCTTCAACACCTTAGGCCGAAGATGCAGGGGTACAAATGATTTGTTGGCGGGAAGTCCTGGTGGTACCTCCTCTTGGGCCTCGGCAATCTCCGCCTCTACCTCAGTCGTGAGAGCCGAGACCACTACCCCTTTCTGGAGGATGGGTACCGGCTCTTCCCGAGGTTCTCCCCCCAGAAAACACCTAGACAAAGCATCCGCCTTGGTGTTTTTAGCCCCGGGACGGTACGTCACAAGAAAATTGAAACGAGTAAAAAACAATGCCCAGCGAGCCTGCCTAGGAGACAGACGCTTGGCCGACTCCAGGTAGAGCAGATTCTTATGGTCGGTGATAACTGTGACCTGGTGAGCCGCCCCCTCCAAGAAGTGTCGCCATTCCTCAAAAGCCAGTTTGATGGCCAACAACTCCCTGTTGCCGATATCATAATTCCGTTCGGCCGGCGACAGCTTCTTGGAGAAGTAGGCGCATGGATGCATCTCGCTCAAGGACGAGCCTTGAGACAGTACTGCCCCCACTCCCACCTCCGACGCATCAACCTCTACCACAAAAGGTTTAGACACGTCTGGTTGCACCAGAATGGGGGCTGAAGCAAAACTATTCTTCAGACGCTCAAATGCACGTATAGCCACCTCAGGCCAGTTCGCCAGATCGGCACCCTTCTTTGTCATGTCCGTGAGCGGTTTGGCGACAGTCGAAAAGTGTTTTATAAATTTCCTATAATAATTTGCAAACCCAAGGAACCGCTGGAGTGCTTTCAGACTCTACGGCCTCTCCCATTGCAACACCGCTTGCACCTTAGCGGTGTCCATTTTAAAACCGGCTGCGGACACAATATATCCCAAAAAGGGCAACTCCTGGACAAAAAATAAACATTTTTCCAGCTTAGCATAGAGCTGGTTCTCCCGGAGCAACTGTAACACCTGCCTAACATGCTCCAAATGAGTGTCCCGATCGCTAGAATAAATGAGGATATCATCCAGGTATACAATCACAAATCTCCCCAGGACATGAGCAAATACATCATTAATAAAATGTTGGAAAACGGCAGGCGCGGTGGTCAACCCAAACGGCATAACCAGACTCTCAAAATGACCCTCAGGAGTGTTAAACGCCGTCTTCCACTCATCCCCCTGACGGACCCTTATGAGGTTATACGCCCCCCTGAGGTCCAGCTTGGAAAACCATTTCGCCCCCGCTACCTGGTTGAACAAATCCGGGATCAACGGCATTGGGTAGGGATCACGGATAGTAATCTGGTTTAACTCTCGGAAATCCAGACACGGGCGTAACCCCCCATCTTTCTTCTTAATGAAGAAAAACCCCGCGGCTACAGGCGAGGACGAAGGCCGGATGTGACTTTTGCTCAGACTCTCCGCGATGTAGTCTTTCAGAGCTTGTCTCTCAGGACCAGAAATATTAAACATCCTGGCCTTAGGTAATTTGGCCCCGGGTTTTAACCTAATAGCACAGTCATAGGCTCTATGTGGAGGCAGTTCTGAGCAACCCTTCTCAGAGAAAACATCCGCGAAATCCTGCAAAGCCTCCGGCAGGCTGGGCGTCACGGCGGACACACATGTGGCCAAGCAATTGTCTTGGCAGAAACCACTCCATTGTACTATGTCCTGAGTTTTCCAATCAATTACCGGGTTGTGCCTGGACAGCCATGGAAAACCCAGGACCATTTGAGCTGGGAGATTACGGAGGACCCTACATGTAACCGACTCAGAATGTAGGACCCCAATGTGGAGTTTCACCTCTGCCACAAACTCAGTAATCTCCCCTTGAGGGAGGGGAACAGCATTAATGGTCACCACCTGTATGGGGTGAGGAAGTTTTTCGATCTTTAACCCGGCGGTGTGTGCAAACTCCTCATCTATGAGATTGGTGGCGGAACCGCTATCCACAAACACTGATATAGGTAGCTCTCTGCCGGCGATAATAACCTTGGCAGGGAGCATACATTGAGATACCATCATGGAGGATATGCATACGCTCAGTTGGGTCTCCTCCATACCCTCTGAGCTTAACAGTTTTCCGCCGGTGTGACCCTCTTAGGTAGTACCGGGCAAACGTTAACATAATGACCTCCTTTACCACAGTAGAAACATGCTCCGGGCTTCCGGAATCCCGGAGCGCGAGGCTGAACCTGTGCCACGCCAGCAATCTGCATAGGTTCAGGGGACTCATCTACTTCAACCACACCTGCACCTCTGTTTTCCCCCAGAGGTAGCGTCTCCTGTGCCCCCTGACGAAAACGGCGATCAATACGTATCACCAAACTCATGGCAGACTCCAATGATGCCGGAGTCTCATACATCAGGAGGGCTTGTTTCACCCTCCCTGATACCCCATGAATAAACTGGCTCCGCAGTGCTGGGTCATTCCACTGTGTGTCTACAGCCCAGCGGCGAAATTCCGAACAATAGTCTTCTGCCAAGCGCTCCCCCTGGCGGAGGGCGCGGATTTTAGATTCCGCTAGAGCCAGTCGGTCAGGGTCATCGTAAATGAGCCCGAGGGCAGAAAAAACATTATCGACCGAATGAAATGTAGCAGAGTCAGCTGGTAAGGAAAATGCCCATGCTTGGGGGTCACCACTCAGTAATGACAACACCAGCCCTACTCGCTGGGCCTCATTACCTGAGGATATTGGCCGCATGCGGAAGTATAATTTGCAGGCCTCCCGAAATACGACAAATTTGCTGCGATCGCCTGAAAATCGTTCTGGCAGCGGAAACTTCGGCTCTGCACCGATACCTGCAGATGCCGTTTGCACCTTTGCTACTACCAGGCCCTGCTGCTGAACTGCCCCTTTCAACTCGGAGACCTGTATGGACAGCGCCGCCAACTGGCGGGTTATGGAATCTAATGGATCCATGGACTCCTGAAAAAATGTGGGCCGATTATAATGTCACGGGGGCTTAGTTCAACTAAGGCTGAAATACCCGGGGCCCCTGTGGTGTCCCTTTTACTAGGGGAAACCCTGTCTGACCCTCAACCCAGGGTTTTTGCTGAAGGTGCAAATGCCTGAGCCTCCCACCTTTCCTTATCTCCTGCTCAGCCCTGCACTTAACCCTCCACCCTCCACCCAGTGAGGAGTCACACCACCAAAGCTCCCACACAAATAATGACAGACAGGGAGAACTTAAACTGCACTGCGCCGCACACACACAGGAATAAACAGTAATGTGAACAGGGAACAACTAAACACAAATATGGGAAGGAGAAAGGATAACGACGGATCATACGACACCAGATATGAATCTCTCTCTCTTGAACACCTCCACTCCAGACCGGAACCACTTGGTATGAAACACAAGCTATAATCGGCGACGCCCATATGCCAGTATGACTATTTAAAGACCGTGGGCGTGACTAACCTTCCAACCTGGTCTCCAGCAGGATTAACCCCCGAGAGCCTGAAGAGTAAACCGGCGCCACTGAGGCTATAGTGGCTGGAGGTGGAACTACCTCTGCCTGCCGGATGCTGTGGTGTGAACAGCGTCCGACATGACATTGGTTTGATAAGTAGACGCCAAAAATGTCTTCCGTTGAGGTGCCACCTGTAGGTCATTGTGTCTTTCTGCAGGTTTATGAAAACGAATGTTTAAACTGTATTTAGTGATAAAATCGTGAATGGTTTGTTTGGCTGTTTTCTTGCTGAAGGGAGTAAGTTTACCTTTCAAATGGTGTATCATTTGTGTGTGTGGGTCGAAGTAATCAGCGAAAAAGCAGTACATGTTTACAAATGTATTTGCATATGAGACTCACCATTTGTGTAGTGGGGCAAAGTAATCACCGAAAAAGCAGTGCATGTACTGTATACAAATGTGTTTTCATATGTGACTCACCTGCAGTGAAGTGTGCAATCCTCTAATGTGCCTGAAATAGGCTGGGCAAGCACTTGAGCAAGCTGGAAAGACCCCAAGGCAAATGTTTGGATTTGATTGTGATGTCTGTAAGCAGCTTTGTGGTAGTGTGCTTTGGGCTAGTGTGCTGCCACCTGCAGGTCATTATTCATTATTGTAGGTTATGAAAATTAATGTTTAAACTGTATTTTGTGATCAAATCGTGAATATGTGGTTTGTTTGGCTATTTTCTTGCTGAAGGGGCAAGTTTACCTTTCAAATGGTGTATCATTTGTGTGTGTGGGTGCAGTATGAACGGAGATACAAAGGAATCACCAAAAAACAGTGTTTAGAAATAATAGAATAGATTGTACCCACAAATAAATATTTGTATGAAAAAAAATGAACAAAAAAGTGCACATATTTGAATATCACTGCGCCTGGAACGACCCGACCTATAAAACTGTCCCTCTAACCAATCCGGTCAGTGAACACCATTAAAAAAAAAAAGCAAAAAGCCTGCTTAATTATCATACTGCTGAACAAAAAGTGGAATAAAACGCATTCAAAAAGATGGATGTAAATAAAAATGGTATCTCTGGAAATGTTATCTTGACCCACAAGAAACAATCCATACAGCTCCATCAGCGGAAAAATAAAAAAGTTATATTTCTCAGAATAAAGCGATGTACAAATATTTTTTTCCATAGAATAGTTTTTAGTGTGTAAAAGCGCCAAAACACAAAAAAAATATATGTGTGGTATCGCTGACCCAAAAAATAAAGCTGCCTTATCAATTTTACTATACGCGGAACGGAATGGAAAATATATATGTATAATTCCTGAATTGCTGTTTTTGTTAATTCTGCCTCCCAAACATGGGAATAGAAAATAATCAAACAAGTCATCTGCCCGAAAATGGTAGCAATAGAAAAATCAACTCTTCCCTCAAAAAATGAGCTCTCATATGACTCTGTTGGCCAATATATAGGGATGCAAAATCTTGTTTTTGCAATAAAAGCATATTTTAGGCCCCCTTCACACGTCTTGGTGATTTGCGCACTGGAAAAACCAGCCCAAAAAAATGGGCTGAAAATCTCGGCTTACATGCAAGTATATACGTTAAATAAAAAAATACAATAAAAGTACACATATTTAGTATCGCCGCATGTTATGATTAGGTAACTGAGGAGGATAGCAGGGGAATAGACTAGGCAACCAGATAACCAGAGAAGTTGGTAACTTAGCGGATTGCAGACCCCCAAACTGACGACACAACTAGAATTAGCTGTGGGACGTACCTACCATGCCCTAGACGCCTCGGCACAGCCAAAGAATTAACTAAGCCTAAAGAGAGAAAAGGGAAAGCTAAACTGCCCCGAAGTAGAACCCCAAAGGAATAGATAGCCCCCGAACATATATTGCCGGTGAGACAAGATGAGGCACAAAACACAGGCAGAAGATAGAGTAAGCAAATGATGGGGCCTAAACTGTCTAGATAGAACAGGACAGGAAAGGATACTGTCTGCAATCATGCAAAAAACCCTAAGAAAAAATCCAACACGTCTGATATGCAAAAATACTGAGGCCACATGACCTCTCCCCCACTGAATCAGAACTCTGGTGTGAACTGGACGCAAAACAAAAGATACTGATATAACAGGGGATTAGAAATACTGAAAAGACTGACATGAGCTGTGGCATATGGAACAGAGTCCAGCACAGGTCCTAGCAGGGGACAAGGCTGAACTCACACCAGCAAAGCAGAAATCAGAGGAAAGCAAAAAATGGATCAAATGCAAAAAGATTCAAGCAGACAAATAACTTATCTGAAAGATGCAGGGCAAAGCAGGAGGCAAGCAGACTTCCAAAATGCTCAGGAAGAAAACCAAATCACCGGCAACAACTGAGGAAAGGTTGCTCACTTAAATCTATCCTGTCTGTAACACCTGACCTCCAATCATCCTCCTCAGGTGATTGACTTCTGTCAGCCAGACCAGCTCCATTACCAGCAGCAACCACCAGAGCGAGCCCAAACTCAGAAACCGGATCAAAAGTGTTCACAACAGCTGCATCCGTAACGACCCCCCCTATAAAACTGTCCCACTAGATAACCCCTTTAGTGAAACCCTTAAAAAAACAAGGCAAAAAACAATGCTTTATCATCATACCGCCGAACAAAAAGTGCAATAGCACACGATCAAAAAGGCAAATATAAATTCACATGGTACCGCTGAAAACGTCATCTTATCCCGCAAAAAACAAGCCACCACACAGCATCATCAGCAAAAAAATAAAAAAGTTATTGCTCGCAGAATAAAGCGATGCAAAGATAATTATTTTTTATATAAAATTGTATAAAAGCGCCAAAACCTAAAAAAAGATATAAATAAGGTATCGCTGTCATCATACTGACCCAAAGAATAAAACCACTACAAGCACCTCCAAAAGAAATTCATGAATTGCTGGTTTTTGCTCATTCTGCATCCCAAAAATTGGAATAAAAAGTGATCAAAAAATGTCATGTGCCCGAAAATGGTACCAATAAAAACGTCAACTCGTCACGCAAAAAATAAGACCTCACATGACTCTATGGGTCAAAATATGGAAAAATTATAGCTCTCAAAATGTGGTGATGCAAAAACTATTTCTTGCAATAAAAAGTGCCTTTTAGCGTATGACAGCTGCCAAACAAAAAAACCCACTATATATAGTAAATCAAACCCCTTTTTATCACCCCCTTAATTAGGGAAAAATAATAAAATTAAAAAATGTATTCATTTCCATTTTCCCATTAGGGTTAGGGTTAGGGCTAAGGTTATTGTTAGGGTTAGGGCTAGGGTTAGGACTAGAGTTAGGGTTGGAGTTAGAATTGGGGGGTTTCCACTGTTTAGGCACATCAGGGGCTCTCCAAACGTGACATGGCGTGTGATCTCAATTGTTAGGGATGGCGGAACGCACTAAATAAATAAATAATAATAAGTGCGATTGCCGCTCGGGGTCCACCGTGCAGTAGGTGTTACACCACCGCTAGCTAATGGCAGACGCGTTATATGGCGGTATAACGCATGTGGGTTGAACGCCACCCATTGTGCGCGGAGCATACTCTGTTGAATCACAGAGACGCTTTAAACATAGACATGAATACCGAGCCTGTTGACCTCACAGGACTCGGCGATGTGCACACACAATAATCGGTCACAGGACTAGGCCCTAGACTCTGGGTCAAAGTCCGTCTTGACCTACCGTGCGTGCGGTGTCGCTACCTCAAACACCCCAACTGCTGCTGACTGCAGCGCGGCTACTAAACTAGCCGCAATACGACAATGCCCGGACAGGCGCACCGTCGGACGCTTGCACTGTGAAGATGGAGACCATGGCCTGTAACGTGCCACTGACTGACATTGACTCTAACACTAGTTCCCTGTCCACATACGTAATATCAGAGGGAGGGGAATCATAATGAGTCATTTGTAAGTCCATACATCCATTATCAAACACACAGTTAGCATCTAGTGTCTATACTATCGCATGGCCGAGCAGCCATGCGGGTTTTTTACAGCCGTGTGCTTCCGGGACCTTCCAGATCTCTGAGATTGACCAATCAGATCAGGAGAAGGACCTGAGCACGTGACTCCCGATCTCCACTGGGAGATCGTCTCGTGAGCATGCCTAGTAGCACGGCGAGAGGTCTTAGCCTCTGGAGTGGCTTGTTCCAGAGCAGGCTGCACTACTATTGCTGGTTCAGAAGTGGCAGCAACAACCAGACCCAGACAACTGGTCTGAGCAGGGTGTCTGGATCGCCGAGATTGCTGTGCAGGTCCCTGAGAGGTCGGAAGGGAATGGGAGACCGGAGGCTGCATCCCTCTGGATTCCTGCTGTGCAGCTGCAGGAACCCAATGTCTAACATTTCCCTCCCTCCTAGGGCCCCCCCACTGAGCCTCGCTATGCTCAAAGGCCGCGATCAGGAGCGGAACGTGGATGTTCTCCACTGGCTCCCAGGTCCGGGCCTCTGGACCATGACCCTTCCAGTCCGCCAAATAAATTATTTTGCCAAGCACAATCCTGTGTCCCACAATGGCGTTAACCTCAAACTCATCCGAAGACATGTCTGATGAGCCGGCAGATGACTCGGAGAACCGGGCCATGTGAACAGGTTTGAGAAGGGACACTTGGAAGACCTCAGAGATGGCCAAATGTGGTGGAAGAGCTAGGCGGTAGACCACCGAGCTGATTCACTCGAGAACCTTAAAAGGTCCGATGTGTCGCGGCGCGAACTTGGTAGACTCAGCCCGCAGCTTGATATTTTGAGCAGAGAGCCACACCAAGTCGCCGGGGGAAAAGGTTGGAGCTGGACGCCGATGTGTGTCGGCGGACGCCCTCATTCTTTCTTTAGAGACTCAAATAGCATCCTGGGTGCGATCCCAAATGTCGCGAGCCTCCACTGCCCAGTCTGCCACCCTGGAATCTGTGGAGGACACTGGTATCCGGACAGGGACGCATGCATGCTGACCGTAATTTAGAAGGAACGGCGTCTGACCAGTGGAATCAGCCACTGCATTATTCAGGGCAAATTCAGCCCATGGTAGCAAGGATGCCCAGTCATCCTGCCTGGCAGAGACAAAATGCCGCAGGTACGTGACCAAGGTTTGGTTGGCTCTCTCAACCAACCCGTTCGTCTCGGGGTGATAGGACAGGTTTAGCTCAATGCTGAGTAGGCTGCAGAGCTCCCTCCAAAACCGGGACGCGAATTGGGGACCTCGGTCACTGACAATTTTGTCCAGCATGCCATGCAAACGGAATACATGTTTTATGAACAGTGTGGCAAGACCACGAGCGGAAGGCAACCGCGCGAGTGGCACCAGATGAACCATTTTAGAAAAATGGTCGGTGACTACCCAGATGACCATACTGCCACCAGACTTGGGCAGGCCAACCACAAAATCCATGCCAACCATCTCCCAAGGTCTGTCTGCCACCGGCAGAGGATACAATAACCCAGCCGGCCTCTGTCTAGAGGACCTGTTCCGCGCACACGAAACGCATGCCTTTATGTATTCCTTTGTGTCTCGAGCCATGTGCGGCCACCAATAAGACCTTGCCAGGAGTTCTGTGGTCCGCTTATTGCCGAAGTGACCACCCACCCTGGACGCGTGTGCCCACGCGAGAACCTCCGGCCGGCTCCGGCTAAGGAGGAACAAAGGTCTTGCGTGGCGGCACTGACTAGAGAGCAACTGGAGCCACGGTCCTAAAACTCTCAGTAGGGAGAATTAGCTGAGGCTCAGCCTCCTCTTCCTCCGCTGAAACCACCGAGCGCAAGAGAGCATCCGCACGGACGTTCTCTCCAGAGAGATAGTGCAAGGTGAAGCGGAAGCAGGAGAAGAAGAGCGAGCACCTAGCTTGACGAGAGTTCAAGCGCTGGGCTGTTTGTAAATAGACTAGATTTTTATGGTCCGTATACACCTGGAAGGGAAACCGGGCTCCCTCCAGGAGATGTCTCCACTCGGAAAAGGCCAACTTCATTGCCAGCAGCTCCCTGTCCCTGATGGAGTAGTTCTTCTCCGCCAGTGCGAAGGTCTTAGAGAAGAATCAGGGATGCTTCCGACCTTGAGCATCCTTCTGGAAAAGGACTGCTCCTGCACCGACGGATGAAGCATCTACCTCTAGGATAAAAGGTTTTTCCAAATCAGGACGGTGTAAGATGGGAGCGCCAGCAAAATGGGATTTTAGAGATGAGAAGGCCTTGGAGACTTGTTGAGACTGTCCACATACGTAATATCAGAGGGAGGGGAATCATAATGAGTCATTTGCAAGTCCATTGTCATGTCGGACACTGTTCACACCAGGGTGTCCGGCAGACAGCGGTAATACCCTGTTGGGTATTCTGTTCCAGTCGGGATAGGGTTAACCAGGTTGTCATGCTGGCTGAGGGCTGGGCCACGCCCTTGGTCTTTAAATAGTTCGTCCTGACTATGGGCGTCGCCGACTATAGCTTTAGCCTAGTGCTAGCAATACCGGTCAGCAGTGGTGGTGTTGGAGCGTCTGATATCTGGTGCAGTATATCCCTCAGTGGTTCTTTCTCCAATCTGTTATATATATATTTGGTTGCCCTTGCACATTATTGTATTCCCTTGTGTATTAACTGTGTGGTGTTTCTTTTACCCCTGTCCATACGTATTTGTGGGGTCTGGTGTCTGGTCCCCTCACTGGGTGGAGGGTGGTGGGTTCAGCTTAGGGCTGGACAGGAGACAGGGACCGGGTGGAGGCTCAGGCAGACACACCTTCAGTGTAAACCCTGGGTAGAGGGACAGACAGAGTTCCCCTAGTCTGAGGGACATTGCAGGGGTCCCGGGGTTTTTGCCTAAAGTAACCTAGGCATTCCATGACATTATAGTCGGCCCAAATAATAAAGTGAGAGAGAAAAAAAAAAAAAAAGGTATAGATAGGGAATATAGGGGTTACTTACTATGGATCCTATACTTTCCCTAACCAAGCAGCTGGAGGCTCTATCCATACAGGTCACTGAACTCAGGGGGGCGGTCCAGCAACAAGGCCTGTCAGCTCCTGCAGTACCTGCTGAGGCTGCAGCCAGGGCAGCTGAGCCCAAGTTTCCCCTTCCTGAACGATTTGCTGGTGATCGTGGTAAGTTCACGGTGTTTCGTGAATCATGCAAATTGTATTTCCGTATGCGTCCACATTCCTCAGGTAATGAGGCTCAACGCGTGGGCTTGGTGATTTCTTTGCTGAGTGGTGACCCACAGGCCTGGGCCTTTTCACTCCCTTCAGACTCACCGGCATTTGAATCTGTAGATTTTTTTTTTCTCTGCTCTGGGTTTGATCTATGACGATCCGGATAGATTAAACTTAGCAGAGTCTAAGATACGCTCACTGCTACAGGGTGATCGACCAGCTGAGGATTACTGCACGGAATTCCGGCGCTGGGCGGTGGACACGCAGTGGAATGACCCTGCGCTTAGAAGTCAATTTTTGCATGGGGTTTCTGGAAGGGTTAAACAGACTCTCCTAATGTACGAGACTCCCGCCTCTCTGGAGGCTGCGATGGCACTTGTAGTATGCATAGACCGGCGTCTCCGTCAGGGGGCGCTGGTTTCGTTGCCTCCGGGAGGTGGGGGAGTGGTCGGTGAGGTTGCCGCGGGTGAATCCGTGGAACCCACGCAGATCGCTGGTATAGCACAGTCACCGAGTAACAAGCCTAAACGTCCTTGGCACAGAAGGCAGAGGCTCTGTTTTTTTTGTGGCAAAGGAGGACATTTTATTAACGCTTGCCCCCTGGTACCTAAGAAGGGCGCGCCGGCGGAAAACTGATAGGCTCAGAGGGTTTGGAGGAGTCTAGTCTGAGCCTTTGTGTATCCTCCATCATGGTTTCCCAGTGTATGCTCCCTGCTAGGGTGGTACTTGGGGGGCAAATGCTCTCTATTACAGTATTTATTGATAGTGGCTCAGCTGCCAATCTCATTGATGAGAGGTTCGCGCATACAGCGGGATTTCCGGTGGAGAAATTGCCGAACCCCATCCGGGTGGTTACCATCAATGCTTCCCCGTTGTCTCAAGGGGAGATCACAGAGTGTGTGTTGGATATACAACTCCACATCGGAGTATTACACTCAGAGCGGGTAACTTGTAAGGTGCTTAGTAACTTACCGGCTCAGATGGTTCTGGGCTTTCCATGGTTGTCAATGCATAATCCTGTTATTGATTGGAAGACCCAGGACATAATTCAGTGGAGCAGGGAGTGTCAGGAGAGGTGCCTGGCTACATGTATTTCCGCTTTGACCCCCAGTATCCCGGAGCCGTTGCTGGATTATGCGGATGTATTTTCTGAGAAGGGTTGTTCGGAACTACCACCGCATCGCCCCTATGACTGTGCTATTAGGTTGAAACCAGGGGCCAAGTTACCTAAAGCTAGAATGTTTAATATCTCAGGTCCCGAGAGGCTAGCTCTCAAGGAATACATTGCGGATAGCCTGAGCAAGGGTCATATTAGACCTTCCTCTTCTCCTCTGGCTGCTGGCTTCTTCTTTGTTAAAAAGAAGGATGGCGGTTTACGCCCGTGTCTGGATTTCAGAGAACTCAACCAGATTACGGTCCGTGATCCTTACCCTATGCCACTTATACCCGATTTATTCAACCAAGTGGTTGGTGCCAGGTGGTTCTCCAAACTGGACCTCAGGGGGGCGTACAATCTTATAAGAGTCTGTCAGGGGGATGAGTGGAAGACAGCGTTCAATACCCCTGAGGGTCACTTTGAGAGTTTGGTAATGCCGTTTGGGTTGACTATGGCACCGGCGGTCTTTCAACACTTCATTAATGATGTCTTCTCTCAGTTGTTGGGGAGGTTCGTTATAATTTATCTTGACAACATCCTCATTTTCTCTCGCGACCATGATACACATATAGAGCATGTTAGACAGGTTCTGCAGTTGCTCAGAGAGAACAGGCTCTATGTCAAGCTTGAAAAATGTGTGTTTTTCGTACAGGAGCTACCGTTCTTGGGTTATATAATCTCCGCCTCAGGTTTTAAGATGGACACCGCAAAGGTGCAGGCGGTACTACATTGGGATCGGCCTGATAATCTTAAGGCGCTTCAGCGATTTCTTGGCTTCTCCAATTACTAAATTTATTAAGAACTTCTCTATGATTGCCAAACCACTGACTGACATGACTAAGAAGGGTACCGACTTTTCTGACTGGTCTGAGCCTGCGGTACAGGCGTTTGAATTCCTCAAGAATAGTTTTGCCTCAGCGCCCATTCTGGTGCAGCCCGATGTCTCCTTACCGTTTGTCGTGGAGGTGGATGCGTCGGAGGTTGGAGTGGGGACTGTACTGTCTCAGGGCCCTTCTTGGGCCAAGTTGCATCCGTGTGCCTTCTTCTCCAAGAAGCTGTCGCCTGCGGAGCGTAATTATGATATTGGCAACAGGGAACTATTGGCCATCAAATTGGCATTTGAGGAGTGGCGACACTTCTTGGAGGGGGCTGTTCATCAGATTACTGTGATAACCGACCATAAGAATTTGCTTTATTTAGAATCTGCTAAGCGCCTGTCCTCCAGACAGGCTCGCTTGGCATTATTCTTCACCCGGTTCAACTTCATTGTTACCTATCGACCTGGGTCGAAGAATGTTAAGGCAGACGCTTTATCCAGGTGTTTTCCTGGTGGGGAGTTATGTGAAGAGCCGGTGCCTATTCTCCAAAAGGGTGTGGTGGTATCTGCCATCACGACAGAGATTGAGGCAGAGATTGCGGAGGCTCAGGAGGTGGTACCGCCGGGGTTGCCTGCTAATAAATCTTTTGTGCCGCTACATCTACGCTCTAGAGTGTTGGGCGAACATCACGACACGGTACTGGCAGGTCATCCAGGGGTTAAGAGCACTCTGGAACTGGTATCGCGTCGTTTTTGGTGGCCTAAAATCCGGCAGGATGTGGCCTCATATGTGGCTGCCTGTACCACGTGCGCACGGGCCAAGACTCCTCGGTCCCGTCCCGCTGGTAGCTTGCAGCCTCTCGGGGTGCCCAGTAAGCCATGGACTGAGATTTCCATGGATTTTATTACTGACTTGCCCGCCTCGGCAGGGAACTCGGTCATTTTGGTAATTGTTGATAGGTTCTCCAAAATGTCACATTTCGTTGCTTTACCGTCTTTGCCCAATGCTAAGACTCTTGCTCAGATATTTATTCGCGAGGTGGTCAGACTTCATGGTGTCCCGTCTGACATTGTGTCTGATCGAGGTACGCAGTTTGTGGCAAAGTTTTGGAGAGCTTTTTGTTCTCGCCTTGGAATCAAATTATCTCATTCATCGGCTTTCCACCCTCAGTCGAATGGACAGACTGAGCGGATGAACCAAAACCTGGAGCAATACTTGCGTTGCTTTATTTCCGACAATCAGGAAGAGTGGTCAGCGTTTCTTCCTCTGGCAGAATTCGCAATAAACAACCATTGCCAGGAATCGTCTGGGGAATCTCCTTTTTTTTGTGTGTATGGTCAACATCCTCAATTTTGCACCTTGCGTCAGGGGTGCTCAGTTGGCGTCCCTGAGGAGGACCAGTTGGGAGCTCAATTGTCGTCTGTTTGGAGGACAGTCAAGCAGCGCTTGTTGAAGGTGGGTTCCAGGTACAAACGGGTGGCTGACTGCAGACGTGTGCCAGGTCCGGACCTGTGTGTGGGTGATTGGGTGTGGTTATCTACTAGGAACATTAAGCTCAAGATACCGTCACTTAAGTTGGGTCCCAGGTTCATTGGCCCATTTAGAATCTCCGCAGTGATCAACCCCGTGGCATTTCGTTTGGAGTTGCCGGCTGTGTATAAGATTCATAATGTATTTCACAAAGCATTGCTAAAGAAGGTCGTGGGTTTGGTGGATGGTTCCCCCGGGCCACCACCTCCCGTCTTGGTGGATGGAGCGTTGGAATTTGAGGTGTCCAAAGTGGTGGACTCTAGGGTTGTGCGTCGCACTCTACAGTACCTGGTCCACTGGCGTGGCTATGGTCCTGAGGAGAGGACATGGGTGCCGGCCTCTGACATTCATGCTGATCGACTGGTTACTATGTTCCATCGTCGCCATCCAGACAAGCCAGGTCCTCGACATGGTGAGGTTCCAGAGGTCCCTCGTAGAAGGCGGGGTACTGTCATGTCGGACACTGTTCACACCAGGGTGTCCGGCAGACAGCGGTAATACCCTGTTGGGTATTCTGTTCCAGTCGGGATAGGGTTAACCAGGTTGTCATGCTGGCTGAGGGCTGGGCCACGCCCTTGGTCTTTAAATAGTTCGTCCTGACTATGAGCGTCGCCGACTATAGCTTTAGCCTAGTGCTAGCAATACCGGTCAGCAGTGGTGGTGTTGGAGCGTCTGATATCTGGTGCAGTATATCCCTCAGTGGTTCTTTCTCCAATCTGTTATATATATATATTTGGTTGCCCTTGCACATTATTGTATTCCCTTGTGTATTAACTGTGTGGTGTTTCTTTTACCCCTGTCCATACGTATTTGTGGGGTCTGGTGTCTGGTCCCCTCACTGGGTGGAGGGTGGTGGGTTCAGCTTAGGGCTGGACAGGAGACAGGGACCGGGTGGAGGCTCAGGCAGGCACACCTTCAGTGTAAACCCTGGGTAGAGGGACAGACAGAGTTCCCCTAGTCTGAGGGACATTGCAGGGGTCCCGGGGTTTTTGCCTAAAGTAACCTAGGCATTCCATGACATCCATACATGCATCATCATACACACCGTTAGCATCTAGTGCAGGCCTTTTATAGCCGTGCGCTTCCGGGACCTTACAGATCTCTGAGCTGGACCAATCAGATCAGGAGAAGGACCTGAGCACGTGACTCAAGATCTCCACTGGGAGATCGTCTCGTGAGCATGCCCAGTAGCACGGCGAGAGGACTTAACCTCTGGAGTGGCTTGCTGCAGAGCAGGCTGCGCTACTATTGCTGGTCCAGAGCTGGCAGCAACAGCCAGACCCAAAGAGCTGGTCTGAGCAGGGTGTATGGATCGCCGAGATTGTTGTGCAGGTCCCTGAGAGGTCGGAGGGGAATGGGAGACCGCTGCCTGCATGGCTCTGAATTCCTGCTATGCAGCTGCAGGAACCTGACACCTAACATCAATTCCAGCCGATTCTGCACTGAAAAAGACAAGCGGTGCTCCTTCTATTTCGAGCTCTGCCATGCGCCAAAACAGTGGTTTACCCCCACATATCGAGTATCAGTGTACTCAGGAGAAATTGCACAATAACTCTTGGGGTCCAATTTCGTATGTTACCCTTTGAAAAATTGGGGGTGAAAATATCATTTTTGGGGAAAAAATATGATTTTTTTATGGCTCTACATTATAAGCTTCTGTGAAGCACTTGGGGGTTCAAAGTTCTCACCACACATCTAGATACCGTAAGTTCCTTGGGGGTCTAGTTTCAAAAATGGGGTCACTTGTGGGGGGTTTTCCACTGTTTAGGCACATCAGGGGCTTTCCAAACGCGACATGGCGTCCAATCTCAATTCCAGCCAATTTTGCGTTGAAAAAGTCAAACGGCTCTCCTTCCATTCCGCGCTCTGCCATGCGTAGAGACAGTGGTTCTCCCCCACATATGGGGTATCAGCATACACAGGACAAATTGCACAATAACTTTTGGGGTCTATTTTCTCCTGTTACCCTTGGGAAAATAAAAAATTGGACCTGAAGTCATTTTTTTTGTGAAAAGAAAGTTAAATGTTCATTTTTTAAAAACATTCAAAAAATTCCTGTGAAGCATGTGAAGGGTTAATAAACTTCTTGAATGTGGTTTTGAGCACCTTGAGGGGTGCAATTTTTAGAATGGTGTCACTTTTGGGTATTTTCTACCATATAGACCCCTCAAAGTGACTTCAAATTTAATGTGGTCCCCTCAAAAAAATGAGGTTGTAAAAATGAGAAATCGCTGGTTACATTTTAACCACTATAACTTCCTAACCACAACAAAATTTTGGTTCCAAAATTGTGCTGATGTAAAGTAAATATGTGGGAAATGTTACTTATTAAGTATATTATGTGTCATATCTCTGTGATTTGAGGGCATGAAAATTCAAAGTTGGAAAATTGCGAAATTTTCAAAATTTTTGCCAAATTTCCATTTTTTTCACAAATAAACACAAGCCATATCAAAGAAATGTTACCACTAACATGAAGTACAATATGTCACGAGAAAACAATGTCAGAATCACCATGATCCATGGAAGCATTCCAGAGTTATTACCTCATAAAGGGACAGTGGTGAGAATTGTAAAAATTGGCCCCGGTCATTAACGTGCAAACCACCCTTGGGGCTAAAAGGGTTAACCTCAGGTCAGTCAGGGAACTACACCTAGGATAAGTGGTCATCAGAAAGGCTGCCTTGCTGTGTTCTGGCTATTGGGCACTCTGCAGTGAGGGCGGTATGTATATCCCCAGTCTCAGGCCAGAAATACACATATAACCTCCCATTCCGTCACTGCCAGGGACTATCAAATTCCCCAGAACATTTTGCTGCCACCAGCTCCTTATTTGACATTAAAACCAATATCGGGTCAGGAGCCCACCCAGATAGTACCGTACTTTAGCGAGGAGGACGCGGCGATCCATTCATAGAGCAAGGAAAACAAAACTAGTACATTTTATAGATTTACTCCAGAAAATATAGGCAGTACTTACAAAAATACAAAAGATGTTACAAAAGAGACAGAAAACAGTATATACAGACAGTTAATAATGATAATAATAATAATAATCTTTATTTATATAGCGCCAACATATTCCGCAGTGCTTTACAGTTTCAAAACACAAGTCATACGTAACAACGTTAACAATACAATAATTAAAGCAAAATTAGACAACCCTGCTCCTGAGAGCTTACAATCTATAATGAGGTGGGGGAGATACAAAGTACAGGTGTGTATTTACAATAATGATCCAGCCATCTTGAGGGAGTGGGGGATAGTGAATGGGCTACACATGCACACTTCCACATAAAATGACTTTGATTAGTGAAGTTAGAAATAAAAGGGATTAAAATAAGAACTTACACATCTCAGTCATGGGTATGCCATGTGGAGATTGGGGAGGGGAATCTTCCCAGAATGAAGGGTACAACTGCACAGCTTTCTGTAGCTGCTTCCCCAGGCAAAAGACAACTTCCTAATCGAGCATCCTAGCTTTATGCCTTTCCCTGGCTGACCTCACTGGTTGGGCGGAGCTAGGGAATGTACTCCCCTTTTGAAAGCTACTAAAAAAACTTCTGTGAGCCATATCTCAGGCTGCAAGGCTCCCATAGTGAGGACAGGAGTATTATCTGTCTTCTTACAAAATTATCTTTCATTTAAGACCAGACATAACGTGTTTGGAAGATGCAGTTGGACAGAAATCCGGAAAAACTGCAAAACGCTGCTGTGAATAGCTTTAATTATGCCGATTCCGGAAATTTGTCCTGCTCCTATGACTATTCTGTATTATTAAATTTGAGTTTGAAGGAACAAAGAAAACATATGCTCAAACCTTTACTTCCTGTTTGAGCCAGCCAGACCAGCATCTCACATTACACAGGCTGGTATAGGTGGAGGGAGGGGGCGAGTGGACATTCCATCAGGGGGGAAAGGGGGGGAGGGGGATAAAATTATACAGTGAAGGGAAAGAGAACTGCAGCTACATGCATGCACAAGAAAAGCTCAGAATTAACTGCACAAACGAAATGGGGGAGTGTTGTGAGCTCATTTTCTCGTTCACCTTTTTACGTCCGATGAACTCCCTCTGCTGGTGAAAGGAGGTGGTGAAACTGATTTGGATGGGAGAAACCTGTCACCTGAACAGGTGGATTGCGATTGGACATCCGGAATCTGAGTGGATATAAGGCAGCCGACGCCCTGTAGGGTTGCTGGTGATTTCTCTGCTCTGAGCTCTGGCCTCCAGTTCAGTTCCTGTCTTTTAAAGCTAAGTTTTGCTCTGTTATTGTTCCATGAGATTTTGTCTGATTTGCTTAGTTTTGTGTTCTGCCAGCCCCGGCTGGGGCTCTGCTGAATTTCCATTTTTTTCCCTGATCGGTTAAATCTCTTTTGCTCTGTCTTCAGAATATATCGGAGTGCTGATATAGGGATTTTGAAGTCTAGTGACTTCAGGGCCGTTTTTCCTATCAGACGTGTTGGGACATTTTTGGTAGGGTTTTTGCGGATTGCAGCCAGCATCTTTTCTGTCCTTTCCTATCTAGTTAGTTGGGCCCCATCGTTTGCTCTGCCTGTCTTTCTGTCTGTGTTTGTGTTTTCATCTGTTTTCACCGACAATAGATGTTGGGGGCTGTCTATTGCTTTGGGGTCTGCTCTGGGGCAGTTTAGATTTCCCCTTTCTTTCTTTAGGCTTATTTAGTTCTCCGGCTGTGAAGAGGCATCTAGGACCACCGTAGGAACGCTCCACGGCTACTGTTAGTTGTTGTGAATAGGATCAGGGGTCTGCAATCCGCTAGCTACCAACCTCTCCGGTTTTTTGGACTTAGCTTGCATTTTTCTTTTTTCCTCCTCCGGTGACTCATTCATAACAGAATCACCAGCCATACCGCAGATTATAGGGTACTCAATACCAGGAAAGAATTGTAAAAAAAAAAAAAAGTGTCAGAATTTTTTTTTTTTTAATGTATATTTTTTCCTCTTTTTCTCTGGGGCCGTAGGAGCAATTTTTTCTTAATGGAGATTAAGCAATTGTCTGATCGTGTGGAGCAGCTCGCTGCTGAAGTGTGGGTTAAAATTGTCATCTCTTTGCTGCGTGGCGATCCCCAGGATTGGGTGTTTTCTTTGACACCTGATGATCCTATTCTAACTAATGTGGACGCATTTTTTTCAAGCCTTGGGGTTGTTGAATGATGAACCTAATGCTATTGATCAAGCTGAGAAAGCCCTGTTGGCATTGAACCAGGGTCAGGATTCTGCAGAGTTATACTGTCAAAAATTCTGAAAGTGGGCGGTCCTTACTACCTGGAATGATGGTACCTTGGCAGCTCTCTTTCGGAAGGGTTTGTCATAAACCGTAAAAGATACTATGGTGGGATTTCCTGTTCCCTCTGGTCTTGACGATTCTATGTCATTAGCCATTCAGGTTGATCGGCGTTTACGTGAACTTAAAATTACATGAGAAATGTTGCCACCTGTTGAACAAATGTCTGAACCTATGCAATGTGATAGAGTTTTGTCTAGGGCGCAACGTCAGGAGTTCAGAAGGCGTAATAAGCTGTGTTTTTTCTGTGGAGCTGCCTCTCATAATGTTTCTGTCTGCCCTAAATGAGAGAAATGTTTTGCACACACACTTGCTGTGGGTGGTGTACAACCTAAGTTTCTTCTGGCAATTACTCTGATCTGCTCCCTGTCCACATTTTCCGCTAAGGCTTTTGTGGATTCAGGAGCGGCACTGAATCTGATGGATTTTGCTAAACGTTGTGGGTTTCCTATGACACCTCTGCGGACGCCTATCCCTTTGAGGGGTATTGATGCTACTCCTTTGGTGAAGAATAAACCTCAGTTTTGGACCCAGGTGGTAATGCGGGTCGCCCCAGACCATCAAGAAAATTGCAGATTTTTGGTGTTGCATAATTTGCATGATACCATTGTTCGGGGGTTTCCCTGGTTGCAAATCCATAATCCGGTTTTGGATTGGAAATCTGTGTCTGTGGTGAGTTGGGGTTGTCAGTGTGCTCTTAGTGACACTACTGTTTTCTCCACCTCTCCCCAGTCGCATGATGTTCCTGACTATTTGGCTGATTTTTATGATGTATTTAGTGAGAATAAGTCTGCATCTTTGCCTCCTCATAGGAGTTATGACTGTGCAATTGACCTGAGCCCTGGGTGTAAATTTCCCAAGGGTCGACTTTTCAATTTATCTGTACCCGGGCATGAGGCTATGCGATCTTATATTAAGGAGTCGTTGGAGAAGGGTCATATTAGACCATCCTCTTCACCCTTGGGTGCTGGGTTTTTTTTCGTGGCCAAGAAAGATGGTTCATTAAGGCCTTGTATTGACTATTGTTCCCTCAACAAAATTACTGTTAAATATCAGTATCCGTTACCCCTGATTTCTGATCTATTCTCCAGAGTTAAAGGTGCATGCTGGTTTACCAAGCTTGACCTCTGGGGGGCGTATAATCTTATTCGCATTAAGCATGGGGATGAATGGAAGATGGCGTTTAATACATTTTGAGTACCTGGTGATGCCTTTTGGGCTCACTAATGCCCCTTCTGTCTTCCAGTGCTTCATGAATTATATTTTCTGGGACTTTGTGGATAAATTTTTGATCATCTATCTGGATGATATTTTGATCTTTTCCAGGGATTGGGACTCTCATGTGGAACATGCTCGGACTGTGTTCCGGATTTTGAGGGAGAATTCCCTGTATGTTAAGGGGTCGAAATGCCTTTTTGGGGTACAGAGGATTTCATTTTTGGGATTTATTTTGTCTCCGTCAACTATTGAAATGGACCCAGCCAAGGTACAGGCCATTTATGATTGGTTCAGCCCACTTATTTGAAGGCCCTCCAGAAGTTTTTGGGTTTTGCTAATTTTTATCGTAAATTTATAGCTAATTTTTCTGGTATTGCCAAACCATTGACTGATTTGACTAAGAAGGGTGCTGATGTGCTGAATTGGTCTCCAGAGGCTGTTTCTTCCTTTCAGGAGCTGAAGCGGAGGTTCACTTCTGCTCCGGTTTTGCGGCAACCTGATGTCTCACTCCCGTTTCAGGTAGAGGTGGATGCTTCAGAGATTAGTGCAGGAGCTGTTTTGTCCCAAAAAGATCCGGTAACATCTAAAATGAATCCCTGTGCTTTCTTTTCCCGAAAGTTCTCCCCATCTTAACGCAACTATGATGTGGGGAATCGGGAACTGTTAGCCATGAACTGGGCATTTGAGGAGTGGAGACATTGGTTGGAGGGAGCTAGACATCAAGTCGTGGTGCTCACTGACCACAAGAATTTGATTTACCTTGAGTCGGCCAAATACTTGAATCCTAGACAGGCTAGGTGGGCCTTGTTTTTCACACGTTTTGATTTTGTGGTTTCTTTTCTTCCGGGCACTAAGAATGTCAAGGCAGACGCCCTCTCTCTGAGTTTTTTTGCTGATTCTCCTATTGTGACCAAGCCTACTACCATCTTAGGTGAGGGGGTAGTTCTTTCTACCATCTCGCCCGATTTGAGACGCGCTCTGGAAGAGTTTCAGGAGGACAAACCTGAGCGTTGTCCCAGTGGAAAGTTGTATGTTCCTGACCAGTGGAGGAAGAGAGTGATGTCTGAAGTTCATTGCTCTGCATTGGCTGATCATCCAGGTATTTTTGGTACTAGAGATCTGGTGAGTCAGTCTTTTTGGTGGCCCGCCTTATCTCGTGATGTCAGGAAGTTTGTGCAGTCCCGTGGGACTTGCTCCCGGTCTAAACCTTGTTCTCGCTCTAGTGGGTTGTTGATGCCTTTGCCGGTGCCCAGGAGGCCATGGACCCATATTTCAATGGATTTTATTTCTGATCTGCCTGTCTCTCAGAGAATGACTGTTATCTGGGTGATTTGTGATAGATTCTCTAAGATGGTCCATCTTGTACCACTCCCTAAGTTGCCATCTTCATCAAAGTTGGTGCCCTTGTTTTTGCAACAGGTGGTTCGCTTGCATGGGATTCCTGAGAACATTGTATCTGACAGAGGAGTTCAGTTTGTCTCTAGATTTTGGAGGACTTTTTGTTCCAAGCTGGGAATTCAGTTGTCCTTCTCCTCTGCGTTTCACCCTCAGACCAATGGGCAGACGGAGAGAACAAACCAGACTTTGGAGTCTTATTTGAGATGTTTTATCTCTGCTGATCAGGATGTTTGGGTCTCAATTTTGCCCTTGGCCGAATTTGCTTTAAATAGAGCTAGTTCTGCCACTTTGATGTCACCTTTTTTTTGTAACTTTGGGTTTCATCCTCGATTCTCTTCAGGGCAGGTGGAGTCTTCTGCCTGCCCTGGTGTTGACAGTGTGGTGGAGAGAATGCACCAGATTTGGGACCAAGTGGTGGATAAGTTGTCTCTCTCCCAGGAAAAGGCCCAGCGGTTTTCCAACCGGCATAGGACCATTGGTCCCCGGTTTAAGGTGGGTGATATGGTTTGGTTGTCATCAAAGAATATCTCTATGAAGGTGGCTTCTCCAAAGTTTAAGCCTAGATTTATTGGACCTTACAAGATTTTGGAGATTCTTAATCCGGTCTCTTTTCGATTGGCTCTTCCTGTTACATTTAAGATCCATAACGTGTTTCATAAGTCTCTGTTGAAGAGGTTTGAGCCAGTAGTTCCTGTTGTGGCACCTCCTGACCCTGTATTGGTTGAAGGTAATGTGGAATATGAGGTTAAGAAGATACTGGACTCTCGTCTGGCTAGACGGAGACTCCAGTATGTGGTTAAGTGGAAGGGTTATGGCCAGGAGGATAATTCTTGGGTCTCTGCATCTGATATTCATGCCGAAAGATTGGTTTGTGCTTTTCATCGGGCCCATCCTGATCGGCCTGGTGGCGTGGATGAGGGTTCGGTGACCCCTCCTCAAGGGGGAGTACTGTTGTGAGCTCATTTTCTCCTTCACCTTTGATGTCCGATGAACTCCCTCTGCTGGTGAAAGGAGGTGGTGAAACTGATTTGGATGGGAGAAACCTGTTACCTGAACAGGTGGATTGCGATTGGACATCCGGAATCTCTGAGTGGATATAAGGCAGCCGACACCCTGTAGGGTTGCTGGTGATGTCTCTGCTCTGAGCTCTGGCCTCCAGTTCAGTTCCTGTCTTCTAAAGCTAAGTTTTGCTCTGTTATTGTTCCATGAGATTTTGTCTCATTTGCTTAGTTTTGTGTTCTGCCAGTCCCGGCTGGGGCTCTGCTAAATTTCCATTTTTGTCCCTGATCGGTTAAATCTGTTTTGCTCTGTCTTCAGAATATATTGGAGTGCTGATATAGGGATTTTGAAGTCTAGTGACTTCAGGGCCGTTTTTCCTATCAGACGTGTTGGGACATTTTTGGTAGGGTTTTTGCGGATTGCAGCCAGCATCTTTTCTGTCCTTTCCTATCTAGTTAGTTGGGACCCATCATTTGCTCTGCCTGTCTTTCTGTCTGTGTTTGTGTTTTCATCTGTTTTCACCGACAATAGATGTTGGGGGCTGTCTATTGCTTTGGGGTCTGCTCTGGGGCAGTTTAGATTTCCCCTTTCTTTCTTTAGGCTTATTTAGTTCTCCGGCTGTGAAGAGGCGTCTAGGACCACCGAAGGAACGCTCCACGGCTACTGTTAGTTGTTGTGAATAGGATCAGGGGTCTGCAATCCGCTAGCTACCAACCTCTCCGGTTTTCTGGACTTAGCTTGCATTTTGTTTTTTCCTCCTCCGGTGACTCATTCATAACAGGGGAGGGGCAGTATGAGCCCTGGAAGTGTACATATAATCTTAGGAATTACTCATATTTTGCTAACAGTGACATGTACCGTTAGCTGTTCCCAGGCGCCGGATGCTGAAGACAGCTCTTACCATTGTTGCTTGGTCTCCCTGAGATCAGCATGACCAGGTGACAATGATGGGAGTTTTATTCAGCACCCACTGTGTACATTGTGTATAAAATAAATAATTAAAAAAAATAGCTTGGGATCCCACAACATTTTTTTTGAACAATCAGAGGGAAAGTCGACCACTGGAGGCTGAAGTTAATGTTCTGGGAAAAGGGCCAATAGCCATAAATGTTCCCAGGCTATTATTATCATCTCAAAGCTGTTTGATTAGCCTTTACTAGTTATTATAGGGGATAGTCCCCAAAATATAAGATAATGAAAAAGCAGCAAAGGCTAAACACACAGTTGTTGGCTGATATTAATAGCCTTGAAAAGGGCCATGGATATTGGAACCCTCCTAGACAGAAAAAATCATCATCTCTGAGCCGCCCGAGAAATGGCGCATCCTGTGGTGATGACAAATGGGGTAAAAGGGTTGATTTCAGCTTTGTAATGTCGGCTGATATCAAGCCCAGGGGATAGTAATGGAGAAATGTCTATAAGACGTCCCCATTACTAACCTGATAGTAAGTTTTGAAATAAACACACAGCAAGAATAAAATCCTTTATTTGAAATAAATATTCCCCCACCCTCTTTATCTTTATCCCATTTATCACAGTATAAATTAAGAATGAAAAAAAACACCATATTCCTCATCTGTCTGCCGATAATCCATTTGTTCCACACCATAATACACCTCTGCTTCATCTGGATCCCAGGCTGAGTGGTAGCATGATGCAACCATTCAGCCTGACATCCAGGAGACACTGAACTGAGTATCAGAGTGCAGCTTCAGTGACCTGTGATGACGTCATTGAGGTTCATTGTGAGAGGCCATTGAAACTGCGGTGACATCAATAGATCACCGCTAGCACCGTGAAATGAGCATGGGAACAGCTGGCAGTGACCAGCGGTAACATTTATGATGTTAATGCTCGACACTGCAGCTGCACCCCAAGCATATATATAGAGGTTTATATTGTGTTGAGGTGAATGCCTCACAGGATGACATCCTGTAGGTGAGGATAGTGTAAATATTAACATTAACGCATGTCAGGGTGGACCCATGCAAGGGACAGTCTCCACTAACATTCTGACAGGTAATGTTGATATTCACAATATCTCTCTGATCTACAGTTGTTTCACCCTATGAGGCATTCACCTCGACACAATATAACCCTTTATGTATATGCTTTTATCTATGTGACCCTTTTGGCATCACCAGCAGATGGAGAGGTAATAGGCACTATTGCACATGCACTTTTTCTGACTCATTAGCCTATTTGCAGTATAGATCTACCTGTACATGTCAGTTTTTCATCAGTGTCATACAGTTCAACTATTTACATGTGTTTTCGACGTTTTTCATTAGCGTGTTATACTGACATCATGGCCTTTTGAACCACTGAAATGCACATATGCACTTTATTGATTATCTAATATATTTTTAGGCATTTATATACTTTCATTATATCACAATATATATATATATATATATATACTGTATAATGTTTATATTTTTACCATTTAATATGTATTAATTAATTATACATATATGTATATATATTGTTTTTAAATTGCTGATGTCTCTATATATCTTGCTGCCGTTATTATGCATTTATTAGTTCTTGTCACTGTCCCTTTATGTTTGCTATTTCATCTGGTTCTTTTTCCCACTCTTACCAATTTTAATATTGTTTCTCGTTATCAATAAAGCTATACTGTTCACATATTATGGATTCGTTTTTTCCCTTCTTCTTTGAATCATTGTTTTTACCGGTGTCCTGATTCTATATCCTATACACACATGTGGTGATGATTGGATTCTTACTCACCTAATTACCCTACTGTTGGTTACTATATATACTTCTACACGTGTGCTTTGCCTCTGAGACTTTCTACTGATTTGATCATTTTTTTTCTGGAGTTCCAATAAACTAACCAGTAAAGGCTAAGCAAACCTCTGTGAGCTGTTATTAATAGCCTGGGAACCTTTTAGGATATTGTCCCCGTTCCCAGACCAGTAACATCAACCCCCGCCATGGGCTTTTCACTACTGGTTATCAAGCCATTTTTTCCATTTATTCTTTATTTTACACACGATGTACATAGTGGGTGCTGAATACAACTCCCATCATTTTCCCTGGTTGCACTGATCTCAGGGACACCAGGCAACAATGATCAGAGATGTCTTCAGCACTCAGTGCCTGGGAACACTTAATGCTGTACGGCTTTTTCACTGATGACACATGGATGTCCTCCGTGTGTCATCAGTGTGCACATCTGCGGCACACTTTTTGTTGATGGTGCGTGTGTAAAACTGACATGTCTGCGAATTTTTCACATGGACACACGGTCCATGTAAAATCCTGACATGTGGGCACCACCATTGAATACAAAAATAGTTGTGCGTGTGTCCAAATTTGTGATCCTTATAAAAAGGAATGCATAAGGACACAAAAGCAGATGTGTGAAGGGGACCTCAGTGTGTGACAGCAGCCAAATGGCTGTTTTCGCACCAACTCTAATAATAAACTTGTCTATTCACTTATACCACACGAGGAACGGCATAAAAAAACCAATTCTTCACCTGCTGTTGATTTGTTCATTCTGCCTCCCAAAGACCGCAGTGAGGCTTAGCTCACATTTATCCTACGCTTTACTCTGAGCGCTTACACAGGGATTTTTGTGTAAACAAAGGACAACACTGAATAGATGCCAGACAGAGTTCAGAGTAAAGGGGGTTTTACACATAGCGATATCGCTAGCGATATCGCTAAAGCATCACTGATTTGGTGACGGAGCAGCGATATCGCTAGCGATATCGCTATGTGTGATACTTACCTCCGACCGGCTCCCCCGCTGTCCATCGCTGATCTCGCAAGATCGCGCAGCTCCATTTCTCGTCGTCTGCTTCCTGCTGGGCTTCTTGCTGGCGCCGACGAGCGACGTGTGGACGCGGCGGGAGGACGTCAGGAGGATCAAAAATGTAAATATGTAAAATGTTCTCAATGAAAGCTTCAACTCAATGCACAAAAAAACAAGTCCCCACTCAGGTCCATCATCTGTTAATGGAAATATTGGGGGCTTCCACATTACTGGTAGCTCAAAGGCTCAGGGAAAGTGAAATTGCTACTTTCCTGCAAAAGAAATTGTGCAAATTCTTCGCTCCCAAATGCAAATGCCCCGTGTGCCTAAGCCAAATTTAGAATCGACATGTTTGGCATTTCTGTAGTGATGAGAGCTTGCGTGTCTCCAGAAAATGAGATGGGCACCACAACGTACTGGGCACTATCACCCACTGGGAACTACAATGTACTGGGAACTACAATATCAGTTTTCAATTTTCACTCAGCAACATCCACTGCTGCTTCAGTCACATATGGGGTATTTCCACATTCAGCAGCAATTGTTTAAGTATTTTATCTTTAATGCCTAATGGTATAAAATTCTGACAAATCTGTGGTGTCAATAGGATCACTGCAACCCTAGATGAATTAATTGGCGGGGTGCTTTTTCCCTTCTGAGCTTTGCACTGTGCCTCAAAAGTAGTTTTCGACCACATACAGGGATCGATGTACTTAGGAGAAATTGCACAACAAATTTTGGGATCCATTTTCTCCGGCTATCTTTGTGAAAATGAAAACATTTGGGGCTAAAACAACATTTTGTGGGAAAAATATATATTTTTGTTTCCCCAAGCATGCTCGGGTGTACTACGAGTATTTTGGCGTGCTCGAAGATTTAGTTTTCGTCACCTCAGCTGCATGATTTGCGGCTGCTGGACAGCCTGAATACATGTGGGGATTCCCTAACAAACAGGCATTCCTCACATGTATTCAGGCTGTCCAATAGCCGCAAATCATTCAGCTGTGTTGACAGAAACGAAATCTCCGAGCACGCCAAAATACTCAGAGGTCACCCAAGCAACAAGTATACTCATTCATCACTAATATTTTTTCATTTTCACAGATCAATGTTATAAAATTCTGTGAATCACCTGTGGGTTCAAGGTGCTCAACACACATCTAGATAAATTCCTTTTAGGGGTCTAGTTTCCAAAATGGGTGACTTGTGGGAGGTTTCCACTGTTTAGGCACATCAGGGGCTCTGCAAACGCAACATGACGCCCGCAGATCATTCCATCAAAGTATATATACCAAAACATCACTCCTTCCTTTCTGAGCCCTGCCAGGCGGCCAAACAGTAGTGTACTCCCACTATTGGGGTATCTGCATAACAAATTTTGGGTTTCATGAAAATAAAAAATTTGAGGCTAAAACATTTTTGTGGGAAAAAATTAGAATTTTTATTTTCACGACTCCTTTTCCACTACGTTATAAACTTATATGAAGCACCTGGTGGTTCAAGGTGCTCCCCACACATCTACATACAGTATATTCTTTGAGGGGTCTAGTTGCCAAAATGAGATCACTTGTGGGGGGGGTTTAACTGTTTAGGCACATCAGGGGTTCTCTAAACGTGACATGGTGTCAGCTTATGATTCCAGCCAATTTTTACCTCCAAAGTCAAATGGCACTCCATCCTTTCTGAGTCCTGCCATGCACCCAAACAGTAGTTTTCCCCCACATATCAGTTATAGTCGTGCTCAGGAGAAATTGCACAACAAATTTTGAATTTAATTTTCTCCTGTTTTTCTCAAACCCTCAAAGTCATTTCAAATGTGCTGTAGTCGCTAAAAAATGGTTTTGTAAATTTTATTGTAAAAATGAGAAATCGCTAGTCAATAGTGTTGAGCGATACCGTTCGATACCCAAAAATATCGTATCGGATGGTATCGCCCAATACGAAAAAAATATCGGGTATCGCCGATTCCGATACCGGAAGTCCCATTCAAGTCAATGGGACTTCCAGTATCGGAATTAAAAAAAGGCCTTTATTTTCTTGTTGGCTAATTCTACATAATTGAAAACAAATAAGAATCATGTAGAATGTATTGTGGGAGGTGGAGGAGACATTAAAAGCATAGTGGTTTATTCAAATCACATGGCATAGCATTAATTCCAATTTTTTTTTTTCAAGACGTTCGGAGTTAAAAAGATATTGACTATGTTAACTTTTTTATATTTAGTCAGATATGTATGTTTCGCAACTTCCATGCTCTTCACCTTCTTTTGTACTTCTCCCACACTTTCTCCTTCATGATCCGCAGCAGTAGCATTTTTTTCATCAACTTTTTCTTCACCTTATTCATCTTCTTCTTCTTCACCTTCTTCCCATTATTTTTTTTTTTCCATTCTTCATATTCTTCTTATTCAGCTATTATTAATTTTCATATGTTATTTCTTCATCTTCTTCCTATTCTTCTTTTTCTTCATTTTCTTATGGTGACAGGCATTCCTGTAGTACTTATCTATAAAAGTTATAAGATTACACCTTACGTTCTGCCTGTCACAAAAGATTTACAGCAGGATTTGTCCGTGTTCAGTTTGGCCTGCAGCAGCAGGCATTTTCCAGGGGCACCACGAGGAGGAACGGACTCACCCCCATTTACTGCTTAGTCTTCTTCTGCTTATAATTTTGATTTCTTCTATGCTGATTTTTTGTCTTATGCTTAATGTTCTTCTGCTTTCTGTTCTTCTGCTTTTGCTTCTTCTGCTTCTTGTTCTTCTGTCTTTTGTTCTGTATCTTGGTGGTTGTCTTCATGTTCTTTGTCCTCTTGGTCTTATTATTTAGGGTCATATTTCTGGTCTTCTTTGGTGTGGTCTTCAGGGTCGTCATCATCAGGGTCATCGTCATGGAGATCAACAAGGATTACCAAAGACAATTTCAAAAAGCTTGATCTTGGAAATGTAGCAGAAGGTACAAGAAGGCTGAGAAACTGGTGAGAACCAGCAGACAGTGCTGGTACCCGGATGGGTAGCAGAAGGAACAAGAGCCAATGGCACTACCGAGGACCAACTGACGGTGCTGGACCACGGTTACTAAGCAGAAGGTACCTGTGCTAAAAAGCACTACCAAGGACCAGCTGACGGTGCTGGACCTCGGATACCGAGATGGAGGCACCTAGGCCAAAGGCTGTGGCGAGAACCAGCAGACAGTGCTGGCACCCGGATGGGTAGCAGAAGGAACAAGAGCCAATGGCACTACCGAGGACCAACTGACGGTGCTGGACCACGGTTACTAAGCAGAAGGTACCTGTGCTAAAAAGCACTACCAAGGACCAGCTGACGGTGCTGGACCTCGGATACCGAGATGGAGGCACCTAGGCCAAAGGCTGTGGCGAGAACCAGCAGACAGTGCTGGCACCCGGATGGGTAGCAGAAGGAACAAGAGCCAATGGCACTACCAAGGACCAGCTGACGGTGCTGGACTTCGGATACCGAGATGGAGGCACCTAGGCCAAAGGCTCTGGCGAGAACCAGCAGACAGTGCTGGAACCCGGGTGGGTAGCAGAAGGTACCCATTCAAAGCAAAGTAGCCAGGCCGCAAGCCGGCCGCAGTTACCAAAACCCACAGTCCTACAGGGGGTCCATGTCCCATTGGCACTACGGATCCAGCCTTCAGTGCCAGTTCCCGAAGCCCACATAGGAGTCACCTAAACTGTAGGCACCGTAGAGTCGGCTAACCCGGCCGCAAGACGACAGGACAACGGATTGGTGGCATAGTGACCTTGACACTACCCGGAAACAGCAGGCGTGCTGGAACCAGGCTGGGCAACAGGGAGTCCCCGTGCCAAAGACACTGCCGAGAACCAGCTGACGGTGCTGGAACCCAGATGGGTAGCAAAAGCTACAAGAGCCAATGGCACTACCGAGGAACAGCTGACGGTGCTGGACCACGGTTACTAGGCAGGAGGTACCTGTGCTAGAAAGCACTACCAAGGACCAGCTGACGGTGCTGGACCTCGGATACCGAGATGGAGGCACCTAGGCCAAAGGCTCTGGCGAGAACCAGCATACAGTGCTGGAACCCGGGTGGGTAGCAGAAGGTACCCATTCAAAGCAAAGTAGCCAGGCTGCAAGCCGGCCGCAGTTACCGAAACCCACAGTCCTACAGGGGGTCCATGTCCCATTGGCACTACGGATCCAGCCTTCAGTGCCAGTTCCCGCAGCCCACATAGGAGTCACCTAAACTGCAGGCACCGTAGAGTCGGCTAACCTGGCCGCAAGACGACAGGACAACGGATTGGTGGCATAGTGACCTTGACACTACCCGGAAACAGCAGGCGTGCTGGAACCAGGCTGGGCAACAGGGAGTCCGCATGCCAAAGACACTGCCGAGAACCAGCTGACGGTGCTGGAACCCAGATGGGTAGCAAAAGCTACAAGAGCCAATGGCACTACCGAGGAACAGCTGACGGTGCTGGACCACGGTTACTAGGCAGGAGGTACCTGTGCTAGAAAGCACTACCAAGGACCAGCTGACGGTGCTGGACCTCGGATACCGAGATGCAGGCACCTAGGCCAAAGGCTCTGGCGAGAACCAGCAGACAGTGCTGGAACCCGGGTGGGTAGCAGAAGGTACCCATTCAAAGCAAAGTAGCCAGGCCGCAAGCCGGCCGCAGTTACCGAAACCCACAGTCCTACAGGGGGTCCATGTCCCATTGGCACTACGGATCCAGCCTTCAGTGCCAGTTCCCGCATCCCACATAGGAGTCACCTAAACTGCAGGCACCGTAGAGTCGGCTAACCCGGCCGCAACACGACAGGACAACGGATTGGTGGCATAGTGACCTTGACACTGCCCGGAAACAGCAGGCGTGCTGGAACCAGGCTGGGCAACAGGGAGTCCCCGTGCCAAAGACACTGCCGAGAACCAGCTGACGGTGCTGGAACCCAGATGGGTAGCAAAAGCTACAAGAGCCAATGGCACTACCGAGGAACAGCTGACGGTGCTGGACCACGGTTACTAGGCAGGAGGTACCTGTGCTAGAAAGCACTACCAAGGACCAGCTGACGGTGCTGGACCTCGGATACCGAGATGGAGGCACCTAGGCCAAAGGCTCTGGCGAGAACCAGCAGACAGTGCTGGAACCCGGGTGGGTAGCAGAAGGTACCCTTTCAAAGCAAAGTAGCCAGGCCGCAAGCCGGCCGCAGTTACCGAAACCCACAGTCCTACAGGGGGTCCATGTCTCATTGGCACTACGGATCCAGCCTTCAGTGCCAGTTCCCGCAGCCCACATAGGAGTCACCTAAACTGCAGGCACCGTAGAGTCGGCTAACCCGGCCGCAAGACATCAGGACAAAGGATTGGTGGTATAGTGACCTTGACACTACCCGGAAACAGCAGGCGTGCTGGAACCAGGCTGGGCAACAGGGAGTCCCCGTGCCAAAGACACTGCCGAGCACCAACTGGCGTTGTTGGAGCCCAGGGACAATCATGGTGTAGGCTGAGGCCTACTTGGTGGTAGTTTTAGATTGTTTGTAGGCTACAACAGACTGTCAACGTGCTCCAATTAGGCATCTGTCTCCACTCTGTTTCCAGGATTTCACGTGACCACCAACACCGCCAGTTTATGCGTACAGCAGCCGTCTGCCCAATCCACACGTGTTGCTGTGTTACTGGGATTCTGTAATGTCAGCAGATCCCCTGATGTGTGTCTGCCACTGTCTCCTGCTCTGTCCACTTTCCCACCGCTTGCAGTGGGAAGGTGGACAGCGCAGGAGACAGTGGCGGACACATATTGGGGGATCTGCTGACGTTACAGAACATCAGGAACACAGGAACAAGTGTGGAATGCGTGGACGGCAACTGTGAGCAGGAACTGGCGGTGTTGGAGGTCAGGGGAAATACTAGATACAGAGTGGAGACAGAGGTCAAATCAGAGAATGTTTAAATCTGAAGTAGTTACAATTTGGAGGCAGCAGCAGTTTGCCCTCCACACAGCAGGGGATCAGCTGACGTTATTGAACCCCACTTTCACATGAACGAGTGTGTTTTTCTGTGTGGACAGCACTTCCGAGCACCAACTGGCGGTGTTGGAGCCCAGGGACAATCATGGTGCAGGCCGAGGCCTACTAGGAGCCAGGTGTAAAGCTGAGGTATTTTGACTTTGGAGGGAGCAGGACACTTTGCCCTCCACACAGCAGGGGATCAGCTGACGTTACTGAACCCCACTTTCACATGAACGAGTGTGTTTTTCTGTGTGGACAGCACTTCCGAGCACCAACTAGCGTTGTTGGAACCCAGGGACAATCATGGTGCAGGCCGAGGCCTACTAGGAGCCAGGTGTAAAGCTGAGGTATTTTGACTTTGGAGGGAGCAGGACACTTTGCCCTCCACACAGCAGGGGATCAGCTGACGTTACTGACCCCCACTTTCACATGAACGAGTATGTTTTTCTGTGTGGACAGCACTTCTGAGCACCAACTAGCGTTGTTGGAGCCCAGGGAGAACCAGGGTGCAGGCCGAGGCCTACTTGGTGGCAGTTTTAGATTGTTTGTAGGCTACAACAGACTGTCAACATGCTCCAATTAGGCATCTGTCTCCACTCTGTTTCCAGGATTTCACGTGACTACCAACACCGCCAGTTTATGCGTACAGTAGCCGTCTGCCCAATCCACACGTGTTCCTGTGTTACTGGTGTTCTGTAATGTCAGCAGATCCCCTAATGTTTGTCTGCCAATGTCTCCTACTCTGTCCACATTCCCACCACTTGCAGTGGGAAGATGGACAGCGCAGGAGACAGTGGCGGACACACATTGGGGGATCAGCTCACGTTACAGAACACCAGGAACACAGGAACAAGTGTGGAATGCGTGGACGGCAACTGTGAGCAGGAACTGGCTGTGTTGGAGGTCAGGGAAAATACTAGAGACAGAGTGGAGACAGAGGCCAAATCAGAGAATGTTTAAATCTGAAGTAGTTACAATTTGGAGGCAGCAGCAGTTTGCCCTCCACACAGCAGGGGATCAGCTGACGTTATTGAACCCCACTTTCACATGAACGAGTGTGTTTTTCTGTGTGGACAGCACTTCCGAGCACCAACTGGCGGTGTTGGAGCCCAGGGACAATCATGGTGCAGGCCGAGGCCTACTAGGAGCCAGGTGTAAAGCTGAGGTATTTTGACTTTGGAGGGAGCAGGACACTTTGCCCTCCACACAGCAGGGGATCAGCTGACGTTACTGAACCCCACTTTCACATGAACGAGTGTGTTTTTCTGTGTGGACAGCACTTCCGAGCACCAACTAGTGTTGTTGGAACCCAGGGACAATCATGGTGCAGGCCGAGGCCTACTAGGAGCCAGGTGTAAAGCTGAGGTATTTTGACTTTGGAGGGAGCAGGACACTTTGCCCTCCACACAGCAGGGGATCAGCTGACGTTACTGACCCCCACTTTCACATGAACGAGTGTGTTTTTCTGTGTGGACAGCACTTCTGAGCACCAACTAGCGTTGTTGGAGCCCAGGGAGAACCAGGGTGCAGGCCGAGGCCTACTTGGTGGCAGTTTTAGATTGTTTGTAGGCTACAATAGACTGTCAACGTGCTCCAATTAGGCATCTGTCTCCACTCTGTTTCCAGGATTTCACGTGACTACCAACACCGCCAGTTTATGCGTACAGTAGCCGTCTGCCCAATCCACACATGTTCCTGTGTTACTGGTGTTCTGTAATGTCAGCAGATCCCCTAATGTTTGTCTGCCAATGTCTCCTGCTCTGTCCACATTCCCACCACTTGCAGTGGGAAGGTGGACAGCGCAGGAGACCGTGCCGGACACACATTGGGGGATCAGCTCACGTTACAGAACACCAGGAACACAGGAACAAGTGTGGAATGCGTGGACGGCAACTGTGAGCAGGAACTGGCGGTGTTGGAGGTCAGGGGAAATACTAGAGACAGAGTGGAGACAGAGGCCAAATCAGAGAATGTTTAAATCTGAAGTAGTTACAATTTGGAGGCAGCAGCAGTTTGCCCTCCACACAGCAGGGGATCAGCTGACGTTACTGAACCCCACTTTCACATGAACGAGTGTGTTTTTCTGTGTGGACAGCATTTCCGAGCACCAACTGGCGGTGTTGGAGCCCAGGGACAATCATGGTGCAGGCCGAGGCCTACTAGGAGCCAGGTGTAAAGCTGAGGTATTTTGACTTTGGAGGGAGCAGGACACTTTGCCCTCCACACAGCAGGGGATCAGCTGACGTTACCGAACCCTACTTACACATGAATGAGTGTGTTTTTCTGTGTGGACGGCACTTCCGAGCAACAACTGACGATGTTGGAGCCCAGGGATAGTCATTTTGTAGGCTGAGGCCTACTTGGAGGCAGTTTAAGATAAGACGTTGTTTGAATTTGGAGGCAGCAGCAGTTTCCCTCCACACAGCAGGGGATCAGCTGACATTACTGACCCCCACTTTCACATGAACAAGTGTGTTTTTCTGTGTGGACAGCTCTTCCGAGCACCAACTAGCGTTGTTGGAGCCCAGGGAGAACCAGGGTGCAGGCCGAGGCCTACTTGGTGGCAGTTTTAGATTGTTTGTAGGCTACAACAGACTGTCAACGTGCTCCAATTAGGCATCTGTCTCCACTCTGTTTCCAGGATTTCACGTGACTACCAACACCGCCAGTTTATGCGTACAGTAGCCGTCTGCCCAATCCACACGTGTTCCTGTGTTACTGGTGTTCTGTAATGTCAGCAGATCCCCTAATGTTTGTCTGCCAATGTCTCCTGCTCTGTCCACATTCCCACCACTTGCAGTGGGAAGGTGGACAGCGCAGGAGACAGTGCCGGACACACATTGGGGGATCAGCTCACGTTACAGAACACCAGGAACACAGGAACAAGTGTGGAATGCGTGGACGGCAACTGTGAGCAGGAACTGGCGGTGTTGGAGGTCAGGGGAAATACTAGAGACAGAGTGGAGACAGAGGCCAAATCAGAGAATGTTTAAATCTGAAGTAGTTACAATTTGGAGGCAGCAGCAGTTTGCCCTCCACACAGCAGGGGATCAGCTGACGTTACTGAACCCCACTTTCACATGAACGAGTGTGTTTTTCTGTGTGGACAGCACTTCCGAGCACCAACTGGCGGTGTTGGAGCCCAGGGACAATCATGGTGCAGGCCGAGGCCTACTAGGAGCCAGGTGTAAAGCTGAGGTATTTTGACTTTGGAGGGAGCAGGACACTTTGCCCTCCACACAGCAGGGGATCAGCCGACGTTACCGAACCCTACTTACACATGAATGAGTGTGTTTTTCTGTGTGGACGGCACTTCCGAGCAACAACTGACGATGTTGGAGCCCAGGGATAGTCATTTTGTAGGCTGAGGCCTACTTGGAGGCAGTTTAAGATAAGACGTTGTTTGAATTTGGAGGCAGCAGCAGTTTCCCTCCACACAGCAGGGGATCAGCTGACATTACTGACCCCCACTTTCACATGAACAAGTGTGTTTTTCTGTGTGGACAGCTCTTCCGAGCACCAACTAGCGTTGTTGGAGCCCAGGGAGAAGCAGGGTGCAGGCCGAGGCCTACTTGGTGGCAGTTTTAGATTGTTTGTAGGCTACAACAGACTGTCAACGTGCTCCAATTAGGCATCTGTCTCCACTCTGTTTCCAGGATTTCACGTGACCACCAACACCGCCAGTTTATGCGTACAGTAGCCGTCTGCCCAATCCACATGTGTTCCTGTGTTACTGGGATTCTGTAATGTCAGCAGATCCCCTGATGTGTGTCTGCCACTGTCTCCTGCTCTGTCCACATTCCCACTGCTTGCAGTGGGAAGGTGGACAGCGCAGGAGACAGTGGCGGACACACAGAGGGGGATCTGCTGACGTAACAGAACCCCAGTAACACAGGAACACGTGTGGAATGCGTGGACGGCAACTGTGAGCAGGAATTGGCGGTGTTGGAGGTCAGGGGAAATACTAGAGACAGAGTGGGGACAGAGGCCAAATCAGAGAATGTTTAAATCTGAAGTAGCTAAAATTTGGAGGCAGCAGCAGTTTGCCCTCCACACAGCAGGGGATCAGCTGACGTTACCGAACCCCACTTTCACATGAACGAGTGTGTTTTTCTGTGTGGACAGCACTTCCGAGCACCAACTGGCGTTGTCGGAGCCCAGGGAAAATGAGGTAGTAGGCCGAGGCCTACTTGGAGCCAGGTGTAAATCTGAGGTTATTTGACTGTGGAGGGAGCAGGACACTTTGCCATACACACAGCAGGGGATCAGCTGACGTTACCGAACCCCACTTACACATGAGCGAGTGTTTTGTCTGTGCGGACAGCACTTCTGAGCACCAACTGGCGGTGTCGGAGCCCAGGGAAAATCAGGTAGTAGGCCGAGGCCTACTTGGTGGCAGTTTGCGATTGTTTCTAGACTACTACTAACTGTCAACGTACTCCAATTAGGCCTCTGTCTTCACTCTGTTTCGAGTATTTCCTCTGGCTTCCAACCACGCCAGTTGCTGCTCTGAAATGCTGTCTGCACAACCCACACTTGTTCCTGTGTTACTGGGGTTCTGTAACAGCAGCTTCTCCCTAGAGGTGAGTCAGGCAATGTCTCCTGCTCTGTCCACATTTCCACTACAAGTAGTGGGAATGTAGACAAAGCAGGAGACATTGCCATGCTCAACTCTGGAGATGAGCAGATGTTACAGGACCCAGGTACCACAGGAACAAGTGTGGATTGTGCAGACGGCACTTGAGAGCAGAAACAGGCGGTGTTGTAGGCCGGAGGAAATACTCAAAACAGAGTGGAGACAGAGGGCAAATCAGAGAACATATTAAATCAGAGGTAGTCAGAAGTTGTAGGCAGCAGGAGAGTTTGCCATACACACAGCAGGGGATCAGCTGACGTTACCGAACCCCACTTACACATGAGCGAGTGTTTTGTCTGTGCGGACAGCACTTCTGAGCAACAACGGGCGTTGCTGTAGCCCAGGAAATAAAGTTCAGGTCATAGAAACATGAACACAACAGGAGACCTGGATCCTGTTGCCAGCCAATTATTTATTCTGGAAGAGGACTGGCAAATTCAGGTGAGATCCAGGCCTTGTTCATTTTCACAAAAGTAAGCCGGTCAACATTATCGGCGGATAGTCGCGTGCGACGGTCTGTTACCACACCACCTGCAGCACTAAAGACACGTTCCGATAATACACTGGCAGCAGGGCAAGCCAGCACCTCCAATGCATACTGGCTAAGCTCTGGCCATGTATCCAGCTTAGAGACTCAATACTTGAACGGGGAAGAGCCATCTGGGAGAACACTAACAGGGCACGACAAGTAGTCTGTCACCATCTGACGGAAACGTTGCCTCCTGCTGACTGGAGCCGTCTGTGATGGTGTAGCCGTTTGTGGCGGTCCCACAAAACTTTTCCACATTTGGGCCATACTAGCCTTGCCTTGTCCTGCGGCACTGCCTCTGCTACCTCTTAGTGCAGAGCTTCCTCCACTGCCTCTACCCACATGGCTGCTTTGAAAAGCACTACCAGCAACACTTGTGGGGGGTAATGGAGAACATGATGGCCTGCACAAGTGTTTCTTGGTACTCCCGCATTTTTCGCTCCCGGTTCAACTGTGGTATGAGGCTTTGTAAGTTGTCCCAGTAGCGAGGATCTAGGAGGGTGTACACCCAATAATCAGCCGTGTGGAGAATGTTGGTGATGCGGCGGTCATTTAACAAGCAGTGCAGCATGAAATCAACCATGTGCTGCAGACTGCCAACTGGACCGGAAACGCTGTCCCCAGCTTAAGGCAGCATCTCTGCCTGCTCAGCATCACCCCACCCTCGCTGTACACACTGACTACTAGAGCCTTGTGTACCTCCCTCCTCTGGAGAGATGTGTTCCTCCTCCTCCATTGACTCCTCGTCATCCTCCTCACTAAGTGTCCCCTGCCTGGGCCTTTGTGTGGAAGCACGTTGCGCAGACTTGCCAGAAGCAGATGGCATTTCTGACTGCTCATCCTCGACCTCTTCAAAAACCTCCTCACTTAGTGCTTGTAAGGTTTTTTGAAGCAGACAGATGAGGGGGACAGTCATGCTGATTAGTGCATCATCTGCACTGGCCATCCGCGTGGAGTCATCGAAGGCACGCAAAACTTGGCAGATGTCCCTCATAGTGGCCCACTCAGTGGTGGTGAAGTGTGTCCGGCGCACAGTGCGACTTGTTTGCGCCTGATGCAGCTGGTACTCCATTACTGCTGCCTGCTGCTCACACAACCGCTCCAACATATGTAACGTTGAATTCCACCTGGTGGGGAGGTCACATATGATGCGATGTTCTGGCAGGCGGAATCGGCGTTGCAGAGATGCAATGCGCGATCTTGCCATGCTGGAACACCGCAAGTGAGCACACTCTAGGCGAACCTTGTGCTGCAGTGCATCAAGATCCGGATAGTCCCTCAGAAAGCTCTGCACGACCAAATTGAGAACGTGTGCCAGACATGGTATGTGAGTGAGGTTGCCTAGGCCCAGAGCTGCCACTAGATTTCGGCCATTGTCACTCACTACCAAACCTGGCTGGAGATTCGCTGGCACAAACCACACATCGCTCTCCTGCTTGATGGCATTCCAGAGCTCCTGTGCTGTGTGGCTACGATTCCCCAAAGAAATTAATTTAAGGATGGCCTGTTGACGTTTGGCCACACCTGTGCTCATATCTGGCCTAAAAGGCTCACGCAGTGCTGATTCCGAGGAACTAGAGTAGGAGGAGGACTCAATATGTACAGACTGCATTCCTGCAATCCTTGGAGTTGGCAGAATACGTACAGAGCCACTCTCCAGATCTGTACCCTGCTCCACAACATTGACCCAATGGGCAGTGAGGGAAAGGTATCGTCCCTGTCCATGGCTACTGGTCCACGCATCGGTGGTCAGGTGGACCTTGCTACTGACGGCATTTAGTAGCGCATTTTTAATTTTTCCCTCCACATGCTTTTGCAGGGCAGGGACAGCTTGCCTGCTGAAATAAAAGTGGCGGGGCACATTGTATTGTGGAACTGCCAATGACATAAAGTTCCAGAAGCTGTCAGTCTCCACCAGCCTGAATGACAGCATCTCAAGGGCCAGTAGTTTGGCAATGCCGGCATTCAGAGCCAGTGCTCGGGGATGGTTTGCCGAGTATGGCCGCTTTTTCTCCCATGCCTGTGCTACCGATTGCTGGTGAGTGGCCTGGGAGTGTGCTGATGACTGCGAACGTGGTTCAGTGGGTGGAATTTCACTGGGTCTCTGGACAACAGTGGCAGTGGTTCTTCCATGGCGTTCCAGTGAGGAAGCCGAACCAGCTGTGTGTGAGCTGGAGGAAGAGGCCCCAACACGAGCTGAAGAGGTGGTAGGTGCTGCTGAAGGTTGGCCTACATCTTCAGTGTGTCTGTGTAACTCCACCTCGTGCTTGGTACGCACATGTTTCCACATATTTGTGGTATTGAGGTTGGTCACATTTTTCCCTCGTTTCACTTTCTGATGACACAGCTTGCATTTGACAAAGCAAATGTCATCTGCAACTGTGTCAAAAAAAGACCACGCACTGCAAGTCCTGGGAGCGCCCGTTTTGTGTTTTGGAAGAGGATTGCTCCTCACGGGTGCCAAAGTGGAGGCTACAGGCAACCAAGTCTGACCCCGCCCTCTCCCTCCTCTTTTGGCCGTTCGGGGAATCTCTTCCTCAGAGCTGCTCCCACCACCTTCCTGTGGCTGATGCCATGATGGGTCAAGGACCTCATCATCTCCACTCCCCTCTTCAAGCACCGGCTGGTCCTGGGTTGTCTCGCCAGCACCGTACGCACCAGAAATTGGCAACTGAGTCTCATCATCATCTGATGCATACTGAGGTGTGCTGACCATAAGCACTGGCCCACCCGCCTCTTCAGATTCAGAGGGTCAAAGCAGTTGCGCATCACTGCATACTCCCTCTTCTTCACGCTCTAGAATGCTGCTTGGCTGGCCACCTCTTTCCAAGCCAACAGATTCTGAGAACAGAAGTAAAGATTGAGATGGCTCCTGTCCAGGGCTCTCAGACTGCCTGGGCAATTTGGCAGGTGGTGAAGAGACAGATGGTTGCTCTTCAGTGCTCTGGCCTTGGGAGGATGCGGAAGTCATTGAAGTGGATGCGTTAGCTGCCATCCATCCGACAACGGCTTCAATTTGTTCGTCACGCAGCAGTGGGGTACGGCGAGGTCCTACAAAGCTGCGCATGAAGGACTGTTGCCTGGTAAAAGTGGGGGATGCCGGGTCACTGGTGGCCGCAGCAGACACCGAATCCCCACGTCCTCTCCCTGCTGAATCCCCCCGTCCTCTCCCTGCTGAAACTCCACGGCCACGACCACGTGCCTTACTCCCTGCCTTCTTCATCTTGGTAGACTGATAAAGATAGGCAGAAAAGTAAAAAAGGGGTGGCTTAGTGTTCTTATTCCTGAACACCTGCTAACCAGTATAAGAAACACTAATTTGGCTAAGAGTGTGTGTACTACACTTTAATATGATCTAATGTGGCCTAGACAACTGTAAAGTGGAGTGTTTGGTGAACTTTATTTCCTTTTTTTTGGGTGGGGGGAAAGGAAAGGATGTGACCAAAGTTTGAAAGCTATAGTATCACAAACTTTTTGGAGCGATTACAATGCAGGAAGCTAACCTACAATGCAATTGATGAGGCTCCAAAAAATAGGGTGATACTAGCCTGGCTGGCCCTGAAGGGCACAAGCCAGCAAAAAGGCTCCTCTATCTAATCCTATATAGTGTTTGCAACCAACCAATGACAATGGATGCGGTTGGAAGCACACTAATATAGGAGCAAAAATCTGGCTAAATTAGCTGCAAAAAAAGGACTATGTATGAGGCAGTGACGCACGCTGAGCGGACTACAGCTAGCGGTGGCTGTAGAACACACTGCAACGTGAGCTGCACTCACACACAGAGAGACCTATCAGACAGCCAAAAACAGTGCAGAGAAATGGGCTATAGCACTGAAAGGCTGCTGAAAGGCTCCGCTGTCCACTCCTTTAGTGTTTTCAACCAACGTATATGGATACGTATGGAAGCACACTATACAGGAGAAAAAAAAAGCAGCAATAAAAGAAAAATGTGTATGAGGCAGAGACACACGCTGGCCGGCCTACAAGCAGACGTGCCTGCAGGACACACTACACAGCGTGGGTCTGCACTCACACAGCCCTTGCAGACAGCTGTGAAAACAGCGCTGCTAGGGAAAAGCAAGCTACAGTGGTGGTTTATGTAGCCTGGGTTAAGCACTATATGTTTTGTGGAATCGCTATTTCTAACTGTCCCTCACAGTCTTCAACAGCAGCCTGTCCCTAACTGAATTCACAGCAGAGTGGCCAGAAATGGCGGCTGCAGCGCTTTTTATAGTGCATCATGACATCATTTCAGCAGCCAATCACAGCCATGCCAGTAGTTAACATGCCTACATGCCTAACAGGATATGCCCACACTTCTGAGGATCCCCATTGGCTGAATCAAATCGAGCGGGCTCCTAGCATTATGGGAACTTCCGATTCCGGTATTCGATATGAAAAAAGTATCGGAACTAAGTATTGGAATTCCGATACAGCTAATATCGACCGATACCCGATACTTGCGGTATCGGAATGCTCAACACTACTAGTCAACTATCAACGCTTCTAACCTCCTAACAAAAGACAACTACTGTACATTTCAAAGATAGTGCTGATGTAAAGTAGACATGTGTGAAATGTTATTTATTAAATATTTTGTGTGACATAACTCTCTGATTTAAGGGTATAAAAATGAAAAGTTTGAAAGTTTGCGACATTTTTGCCAAATTTCTGATTTTTTCATAAATAAAGTTATATTGAACTAATTTTACCACTATCATGAAGTTGAATATGTCACTAAAAAATTTCAGAATCAGTGGGATATGTTGAAGTGTTTTAGAGTTATTAACAAATAAAGTGACACTGGTCAGAATTGTAAATTTGGCCTGGTAATGAAGGTGAAACCAGGCTTGGGGGTTGAACTGGTTAAAGGTTTGTCCAACCTTGGATTCAAAATTGTTTTACTTAAATGCATAATATGTTTGGCTATATATCAATTTTACAATAGGAGTTTCTTAAAAGTTTGCATTGTTTGCCTTCTTTAGGTTCTTTGTTACACTGTTTAATATTGGTCGCAGAATCAGTTAGTGGAGAATCCATCAGTGAGCTCATTCTAAGAGTTAGACAGGAAAGTTTGTAACAATTTTATCTGTCTTTTTTGAACTTTTCTCAGCTGATTTATAATCAAACTTGCAGAGATAAAAAGAGCCCGTCAAAGCTAAATGGTGCATTTTTTGAATTCCTATTGGTTACACATTGTATATAATCTCTTTAGAATCTTTCATGCTTAACCTTGAGCGATTGAAACGCGTTGCCGCACACTTACCATGTGAACCTTCTTCTACCATAAATTTTTAATGATTTTCAAATAAATGTTTTGCATTTTAAGAGGCTGGAATGCCATCTCTTTCTTATCAGTCTGTTTTTCAACAGCGATTTTCTCATATGCTTAAAAAGATTGCAAAACTTCCTACCCATTACCATGTTAAAAACTGACAGTATATGGATTGCACACAAATGCCATCCAGGTGCTGACCCATTGACTTGGATGGGTAATTTTCATATATGATATTAATCAAATTTAAACAGGTCTCTGTTTTATGCGGACATATCATCCACAGAACACACTGACCTCTGAACAGCGCCGCAGGTTATAATTGATAGGCGTTCTGTCTATGAAAAACACGGATAGAACATATATGTGAAAAACGGACATCTAAATTAGGCTTTATCTTTAGCCTTGTAGATAATTCAGATGGTACTGCAAAAAGTCTCAGCAGAAATCATTTGATTGAATACACATATTTGTTGGACACAAAAGTTGTTAAAGAGTAACCGTTCTTTAAATTTTTATTTTATTAGTACAAGTGAAAATAAGCAACACATTTTCTTTTTTAATTTCCTAAATCAATAGTACAAGTGAAAATAAGAAACTTTGTAATGTATCTTATCAGAGAAATCTGCTTCTTTTTTGTCCTCCTGGACAGATCATTCATTCTCAAAATTCTCAATTCACAGGTAAAATCTGTGTTCAATGAAGACAGACTTTTACATTGCTGAGATAGCAGAATGCAGTTGGTGCTGATAAGATTCTATGTAGAGGGGAGGATGAATGAGAACGAGGCAGAGACCTTCCTGCTTCTCATTCCCTTCCTTTTCCTCTCTCTCCCGTTTATATAGAATCTTATCAGTAGTAACTGATAGGTAATAATTTGCCTTCACTGAATATAGATTTTACGTATGAGTTTAGAATTTTGTAAATAACTGATCAGACCAGGAGGAGAAAGAGGCAGATTTCTCTGATAAGATACATTACAAAGTTTCTTATTTTCACTTGTACTATTGATTTAGGAAATTAAAAATCAAAATCTAATATATTTCTGCATGGACAGAAATCATTTTGGCTCCATTTTTAATATTTTGAACATGTTTAGAAATTTCATTTAGTTAGGCGAAACATACTGACTTTTTCGGGTAAGCATTTTCTAAATTTAAGACGATATGTATAAAGCTGAATGTGATCATCTGGCCTGCGGCGATACCTCAATAGTTAGAATTGGTTAAGGGGATAGAAATATTACAATCTTTACAAGCATTGTTATGGAAGAAAAAGACAAAGCACTGCATTTATAAATGTATTTAATAAAGAGATGTACTGGTCAGATGTATAGCAGCTGAGAATAGCTCAGGACACTTTTACATCAGATAAAGACTGGATACTAGAAACAACAACTGTTGAGTCAAATTTGGTCTGATGGTCAACACTGGTGAATATCTTTTGTTAAAAACTGATGAATTGCTTTACCAACAGGTTGTTAAACATTTTCAACAGATGTCTGCTTGATTTGTGCTATTTTAGTTATACAGTTACGACAATTTTGGATTTCACATGTACCAATCTGATGCCAAAACTAGGAGCGGATCAAAAAATAGGGAGAGTCTTTCTTCTATCATTTACTTACTTAACAATCCACTCCTGAGAGTGACTTCAAAAACTGCGTAAAAAGCTTCACCTAAAAACGACGAGTGTAAAAGCATGCTCATAAAAAAATTGTAAAGTATATTGCCAGCTAAGGTCAACATTGTTCAGAAGACCGAAGTGAGGAATACCAATGTCTTATCAAATGCTGTCCTCCTTGAAGCTTCTAAAATCTAAATTACCACAATAGAGAGCAAGATGGCAGAATACTAAGAATAGTCCCTGAGATTTACTGCCACAGATGATGGTGAACAAGCAGAAAAGGGCAGCATTGTCTAGGGGTATGCCTTCCCTTCTACTAAATGACAGTACTCACCATGTTTGATATAAAATCAATTGGGTTATTGAAGGTGATGGTTGGTTAATGATAATTACTGTTACATATCTAGTATAGTTTTGTAGTAAATTGACTGTCTTCATCAGTCACTGTATGTGGATGACACTCTAGGGGTCAGGCAGAAGTAAATGGGGTGATTGTGTCCAATGATATTTCTGCTTCACATTCAAATTGAACAGTAACAGGTAGTGACAAGGTTTTCTGACTCCTGGTTCCACGAGAATTCGATATCACAGACACTTTGTCAAAACAATGTCCTTCCAAATCCTCTTGGTCTTGAGTCACAACATTGGGGAGCTGGGAAGTATTGAAAGTGACCGGGATGTCCTTCTGAAAAGTGGTGTCATGATGGTAGGACACTAACTCATTGCTGAAGTTTACGGCTTCAACGTTGGTACTAGAACAGAATCTGTTGCATCCAAGTATTGTAGAAAAAGCTTTTCTAAAATCTGCATTAAAGGCATAAATGACAGGGTTGAGGGATGAGTTTGCCCACCCAAACCATACAAATATGCTGAATGTGGTCTCACTAACACAGGGAAGTTCTGGATCACTGTGTCCTGGAAGACCAAGGTGACAAAAGGGTACCATGCAGTTTAGGACAAAAAATGGCAACCAACAAAACACAAATACCCCCATAATAATGGACAAAGTTTTTAGGACCTTGGTCTCCTTCCTGAAGGAAGTCTTTAGTGAGTTTTCATGGGGGCAATCTGAATGACAACTTTGAGCATGCTCTACAGCTCTTTCAAGAGAAGAGATCCTCCTTATCTGAGTTTGAGCTATGCGATATATTCTTGTATATGTCCCAATCATGATAACCACAGGTATGTAGAAGCTAATGAGAGAAGAAGATATGGCATATGTCCTATTAAGGCTGGAGTCACAGTTCTCTGTCTGGTTTGTAGCATTGAGCTCTCCAATAGTCCCTTGAGATTTATGCCAGCTGAGCTGCACTGGAATGAATGATATCAAGATTGATAAAGTCCATGCTACACCAATCATGATGAAAGCCACCCTTTGGGTCATTTTTCTCTCATATCTGAAAGGACTTGCAATTGCCCAATATCTGTCTAAGCTAATGATGCACAGGTTCAAGATAGAAGCAGTAGAGCACATTATGTCAAATGCAATCCATGTGTCACAAAAGTTTCCAAAGATCCAGTAACCTGCTACCTCAGTCACTGCCTTCCATGGCATCACCAGAAGGGCAACAAATAGATCTGACACAGCCAAAGAGATGACAAAGAAGTTGGTCACCTTGGACCTAAGGTGTCTGAACTTGATGACAGCCAAACAAACCAAAGTGTTCCCCAAAAGAGTGGAAAGTATGAGTAAGGACAGTAACAAGCCTGTAACTGTTCGGAGGCTCAAGTCCTTGCTGGCAACATCTAGTTCTGCACTTAATACATTGATTGTGACATTGTAAAAGGAGAGGTTTTCCATGGGGTGGACACCAGGTGATGTCCACTCTGTTTATTTACAGGTGCAGCTTCAACTCTAGAATGCTTTTATCTCATTTCGAAAAATTTCAGGCATTTACACGTCAGTAAAAGTAGAAAGTACAAGGAACATACACAGAATTACAGGATGATCAGTCAGAGCCATTTGCAGTCTCTAGTTTGTGCAGATGAAACATGACCACAATGTGCAGAAAACCAATAAAGTAGCTACCTCTTCATATTTTAAGATGTGCTTGTATCCATCATAAGAAATCCAGCCAAGATCCAAGAGCAATGCCTGATAAAATCCATGAGAGGAGGGACAAATGACCATTCTATGTGTCTTCATGGAAACCCAAGAATCTTGTTGTGTCAGTCTAATGCCGATCTCCTAAAATCCTGAGCGTAGTTCCCTCCCAGCTAGGAGCTAGAAGAGGAGAATCGTGTGTGCTGGGACTCAGAGAGCCAGAGCTGCATCACTGCTCATTGTGATTATCCAGCACAAATACTCATTGCTGCTGAAATCCTCTCTATTGGTTTGGGTTAAAAATAGATTCCGGGTCCTCTTCTGTAGGGCAGGTACTCTGTGCTCCTCTGCTCAACCTACAGTTGCCTTGATTAACTTCTTCATAGCTAGTAGGTGTTTGGTTTTTATCTTTAGTGTCTTTTATATTACCAATAGATCAGATTTGATTGATAGATAGATGATAGATAAATCGATATAGGTAGATAATAGACATACAGATAGATAATAGATAGATAAAAGATAGATGATAGATAGATTGAAGATAGATGATAGATAATAGATAGATATAGATAGATACATAATAGATAAATAATGTAAATATAGATACGGTGGAATGTAAAAGTTTGGGCATCACTGGTCAAAATTACTATGTAGGTGGCCAACAGGAAGGAAACTGGACGGAGTGTATATCTCTCCCAGAAAGTTAAGCTGGGCAAGATATTAAAAGTTGTTTAGTACTGGTTGGTGTAGCAGCTTAGATGCTGAGCTGTTTTATTTATGGTAGTTTCGGAACGATTTTTATTGGAGTGATGAGTAGGATTTGGCAGTGGGACTCATCACTCCCACTCCCGCTCTAGTACGGGAACAGCTGTAGACTTAGCCAGCTCAGCTAAGCCGTTACAGACACAGAAAAGAGGGCTGAAGGAAAAGCTTCAGAGAGACACAGCCTCCAGACAAATATGGTGCATTTCTGAGAAGGATATGCACAGTGGATAAATGTGTTAAAAGCTGATTTGCTGGAGAATCAAGCTCTGCACACTTCTCTGGTCAGAGATATGCTGTACTGTATTAGTTAGCGCCTAGCCAGGCACATCTTTGTTGTTTTTCGGTTGCTTTATTGTGTTTGCTGTATTTTGACTGAAAATAAAAGCCCCACATTTCCTTTATATGCTCTGTTTCCGCTTATGTCACGGCCATGCCGCCCTACCCAAGTGTGTTACAATATGGTGGAGAATGCGGGCACCTGCTCGTAGAGGTCATTGGTGGCCAGAGGCTTTGTGAAACGGTTCCCCTAAGAAATACTGAGTTCAAAAGTATCACCCGTGAGTTATTCTTTATGTTCTTTCGGATGGGAATTCTAAATGAAATCCTTACAGACCAAGGCACATCCTTCGTGTTAAAGGTAATGAAGGATCTGTGCCGAATGCTGAAGATGACATACATACGCTTCGATAGTCCATCAATTTGTGGATGATATACCAAAGTATGGTTGATATACAGATAGATATGATAGATAGATAAATTAGAGAGATAGATATAAATAGATTTGTTATTTAGTGAGATACTGTAGATAAATACCTTAGATATATAGATACTAAAGAGAGATTAATACTGTAAATAGACAGACAGACAGACAGACAGACAGATAGATAGATGAATTATATCATCACCTCACAGAAACTGACCCTGTACTGGAGTCTACAGAGAGACTATAGCCTGGCCCCATATCTGGAGAAACTCCCGAACTCCAGAGTCCGCCAGATCATGAGCCGGTAAAGATAATCTGGCCATCAAATCCGGCCAGCACAGACAGAGCTACAATCTCAGGGAAGAAGAGAGCATGGTGGAGTTAGCAGCACAGTATGTGAGTGTATGCCATAGGCTGCAAGAAATTTAGATAGATAGATAGATAGATAGAGTGGCATGTAAAAGTTTGCCCCCCTGGTCAAAATTACAGTTATTGTGAACAGTTAAGCAAGTTCATGATGAAATGATCTATAAAAGGGCTAAAGTTAAAGATAACACAGGAGTTCTGTGTATAGTGTCAGTGTACAGGTAATACAGTGATTACCAGTGACATTATACACAGGAGCTCTCCATTATTAATCGGCTTAATGTCACCTTACAATCAAATGGTGACATTAATCCTTTGTTATTAACCCATTCGCCACCACTACACGGCAATGGGAATAGAGAGGATAAGTGCCAGAAAAGGCGCATCTTATAGATGCGCCATTTCTGGGGTGTCTGGGGGCAGATTTTTGTAGCCGGGGGGGGCCAAAAACTATGGTCCCTCTCATGGCTATTAAAATCTGCCCTCACTCACCTGCTTTACCTCTCTGGTTGACAAATTACTGTGGGAGTCCACGCAATTTTTTACAATGAATTAACCCCTTAAATTAACACCTACACCTCCCAAATTTTACACAAAAACCCTCATCTAATTACTAGTGAAAGACATATAAAAAACATGAAATGATTTACTGTATGTAAACCATGTGTCATTTCATGTCGGGTTGGGGAATGATTTTACAAAAGCTGGCAATTGATTTTGCAGCTATTCTGCTATGTAGAAGTCTATGAAATATAAATATATATATATATATATATACAGTATGTGTCTCAATGACATGTGTATATATATATATATATATGTGTGTGTATATAGCTATTCTTTCGTTTCTTTATTAAACCTGTCAGTGTGATTTTACTGTATCGCATACTGAATTGCCGGCTTTTCTAAAGGACACCGGGTGCGTATTTCTCGCAAGTCACACATCTGGTCCGTGTGTAATGCATTTTTTTGGCGCACCCATAGACTTGCATTGGCTTATTACGGGTGTAGTACGCTGACAATCGCAGCATGCTGCGATTGGCACGGACCGTAAAATACGCACGAGAAATATACCACTGATGGAAGCTGCCCCATAGAGAATCATTGGTCCGTGGGCAATGCGTGGTTTTTACGCCTCTCACTCGTCCGTATTTCTCTCTAGTGTGACACCGGCATAATACACTAACTGAACAGTGACAGCTGAAGTTGTAGTCCTTTATCTTCGTTATTTTTCTTCATCCAACACAGACCACCATTACTTCATCCAGCCAGGACTCGTCTCTGCAAAAAATAACACACAGTAATCAATAACTGATCACTTAAAGAGCACATTCCAAACTTTGTCCTTGACTTCTACACTATGACAGATGAAGAAAAAAAGCTAACTAGTGCCACCGTGCTCAGTATCTGGACCCCCTTTTGTTCCCTCCATGGAAAATAGTTTACTGAAAAGTAAATTGTTACAGTAGTAATAATGTCCCTAATTGGACCCTAAATACATTTTGTTCCACACTTGTCACAAACTAATATAGCATGTTCCTAATTCTGGCCCTCAAACAGTAATTAAAGGGAATCTGTTTGATTTCTTCCAGGCTCTGGGGTGTGCAGTGCCTGGAAGAAATCCCTACCTCCTGTCCTCATTGTAATATTTACTCCCTCCATCTGCGTCAGTTATGGTCCCAGAATACTGCTCCTGCACCCAGCACTCCCTCAGAAAGACATACCTCAGCCTGGAAGAAACCGTTAACATAAAGAAAGAATATGACATTTCTCAGCAACAAGATGAATAATATGAGGCATACAGGTAGGACTAGTGTAACATTTCTATTACCTGTATGCCAATATTAATAGGTCATATACATCCCAGCGGGTGACAGATTGCCTTTAAGTCCCTCATCCTGGCCCCTTTTATTTAATAATCTCACCCAGCCTAGCACCCTTTATTTTATAATATCCCCCAGCCTGGCCCACTATGTCCCTTGTCTAGCCAGACCTTCAGATATCCCTACGGGCCCCCATATATCCCTTGTCCTCCCCCCACTATATCTATCCTTGATCCCCATATATCCATTCTAGTCCCTTGTCTTGGCCACCTCGATAAATCCATTCTGGCTCCCCCAAATATTCATTCTGGCCCCTCCATAAATCCATCTTGACCCCCCATAAATCCATCCTGGCCCCTTCATATATCCATTCTGGCTCCCCCATATATCCATCCTGGTTCCTCCATATATCGGTCCTGTCCCCTCTACATATCTATCCTGGCCCCCACATATCTATATTGGCCACTCTATATATCAATCCTGGCCCCTCCATACAGTATATCCATCCTGGTCCTTTGTCCAGGCCCCTCCATATAGCCATATTAATCCCTCTATATATCCATCCTGGCTCCCCTATATTTTATAATATGTCCCAGCCTGGCCCACTATGTCCCTTGTCTAGCCAGACCTCCAGATATCCCTACGGGCCGCCATATGTCCCTTGTCCTTCCCCCCATTATATCATTCCTTGATCCCCATATATCCATTCTAGTCCCTTGTCTTGGCCCCCTCCATAAATCCATCCTGGCTCCACCAAATATTCTTCCTGGCCCCTCCATAAATCCCTCTTGACCCCCCATATATCCATCCTGGCCCCTCCATATATCCATTCTGGCTCCCCCATATATCCATCCTGGCTCCCCATATATCCATCCTGGCCCCTCTATATATCCATCCTGACCCCTCCATATATCCATCGTGGCACCTCTATGTATCCATCATGTCCCCTATATATATCCTGGCTCCCCAATATATCCAACCTGGTCCCTTGTCCTGGTCCCTATATATATATATATCTCCTGGCCCCCTCATATATCCATCCTGCCCCCCCCATATATCAATTCTGGTCCCTTGACCTGGCCCCTCTATATATCCATCCTGGCCCCCAATATATCCATCCCGGTCCCTTCCTGACTCCTCTATATATCCATCCTAGCCCCCCATATATCCATCCTAGCCCCTACATATACCCATCCTGGTCCCTTGTCCTGGACCCTCTATATATCCATCCTGACCCCCCCCCATTTATCCATCCTATTCCATTGTCCTGCCCCCCATATATCCATCCTGGCTCCCCATATATATATGCATCCTGGCTCCCCCATATATCCATCTTGGCCTCCCATATAAAGGCATCTTGTCCCCCCATATATATGCATTCGGGTCTCCATATATCCATCCTGGTCCATTGTCCTGCCCTCCATATATACATTCTGGCCCCCCATATCATCCTGGCCACCCATATATACATCCTGGCTCCCCCATATATAACCATCCTGGCCCCCATATATATGCACCCTTGCTCCCCCATATATATGCACCCTGGCTCCCCATATATATGCATCCTTGCTCCACATATATGTGCATCCTGGCCCCCCATATATAACCATCCTGGCTCCCCTCCTGCCAGCTCTTATGCCATTCCCTAACAGAAGTACAGAACTGTAATACAATGTTGCTGCCTTTGACACATTCATGTTGCTGCTGGTAATGATATTTGATGTAAGTGCAATCAATTTTGATTAACGATAAACACATATAATTTGTACTTAATTTTTTTGTAAATTTACTTGGAGATTACCATTCTGATTACCCAGAAATGAACAAATCGTATTAGTAAGTGCCCAGAATTAACAAAACTCACTACAATCCTATTCTGTTTACTGTGATCTCAGAGGGTACACATTATGGGGATTAACAGGTTTGCTTTGCTACAATGAAAATTAATTTTCCTACAGTAATTACTCCCAGCATGCCAAGATACAGTATCTCTAAGTAGACACAGCCTGAAGTGTATACTTATTAAATTATCAGGATTACAGAAAAAAATATGTAAAGCCATAATAAGTACTGATGTTGTGAGAGTATTATTCAGTGTACTTTGCTGTAAAACCCTGGCAGTTTGACAATCCTCTAGAAATCTTGTATTACAAGCTTCCCTACAGTGCTGTAGGAACAAGACTGTAACCCCCCACTATATCCACTATCATGTCTTTTTTTTAAGAAAATGCATACTGTCTTTCAAAGCCCTGTTGTTTACTGATATCTTCCCCACTTCTCACGTTCTTCACTGTTCATGCAATTTTGCTTTCTAGTTCAATCAGTCTCCAGCTGTCTCTATCAAACCTGTGACAACACTGACTTTGTGATGCTGCCAATTCTATACATTCTGTTATTTTGAGTCCTTCGTTTTGCTTAGATTCAAACTAGAAAGTCCTGATAAATTACAAATATTTCTAGGCAATATTATTGGAAGCAGTAAGAAAATGATGGATTGACAAGAGATAACCAGATACAGATAGATAGATAGATTTGCCTTAAGAATACGTTAATTTTAAACAGCTGTTGTCACGAGTGGATCATGTCCTCCTAGGAAATTTGGGGTTAGAAGATCACTACATATTGTTAATTGCAGATCTTCCATTTAGCTAGTGTGTTTTTGTTTCATATTAAATGGATTTTGTTTCCTTTGGTGCTGAAGAGAGGTTAACAAACTTATTTATGCTAGTTAGAAACTTGCATCTCTTTCTCAAAGCAGTTCCTGACCTGGTCATTTCCTCTTGCTATAAAATCTGGCCAGACCTTCTCTTTCTTTCCAGTGAAGGTTTTATTTCTTAGCTCTTTGGATTCGCTTTGCTGAGTTGGAGATGGTTGTTACTGTTGGAGATTGCTGCATGCTGTTTTTGGGTGTATGCTTTCCTCATAGTCCTATTCCCATTTGGTTTGTACATTCCTACTCTTCCCTATATAAATCTCTACCTTTGGTGAGTGTTTTGTATGTTAGTTGCTTTTTGTTATCCCTGTTTGTCTAGCAAGTTTATACACAAGCTTTTCTGTCCCAGGTCTAGTGAAGAGGGGAAGAGGACAGCTTAGGCTACAACAGGAGAACAGAAAGGGTGGTGGCCCAAACCTCCTCACCTTTAGAGGTACCTTTGTGAGCAGGGATAGTTAGGGTCCCAGCCCTAGGGACAGGGCAGGACCCCTTTCCCTGTTTACGTACAGTCACAGCGCGACAGTTCTGCTTGCCATGATACACCTTAAACTTATACGTCAATGCTAAAAATGTCAGTTGGTGAATTGAACATTAGTGAAGCTGCTATAATCTCAAAAACCCTGTCCTACTTAGCCCTAAATAATTTGCTTCCAGTTACAGACAACAGGGTTTAACATCCATAAATATAATACCCTCATATAGTGACCAAAAGTAATAAACTATAAGCACATAGCAGACTCGAACAATAACTGATATCCAGTGAATAAATCATACTAAACAGTGGCATGCAGGTGATCCTTTACTTTAGTACACAGGTTATCTGAATCTGCATTGATCAGGTGCATGCAATGGTGCCACGACTAGTGTAGTAGCAACTTTAGAGACAGGGTCTTAGGCATCGGGTTCCTGTCACTGCACAGCAGGAATCCCGAGCCTTGCCTTCGGCGTTCTCCCATTCCTCTCTGGCCGCAGACTCGTTGATCCCGGTGCTCTGCTCAGACTGGCACTGTGGGTTTGGTTGCTGCCACCACCTCTGGTCCAGCTATAGCAACGCATGCTGGTCAGCAGCGAGCTACTCCAGGGACTAAGTCCTCCTTTCGGTCCACTGAGCATGACCGTGGGACGATCTCACATTGGAGATCGGAGGTCACATGCTCAGGTCCTTCTCCAGCTCGGATTGGACCATCAGGAAGGTCCCGGAAGTACGCCGCTATAAAAGGTTCGCATGACCGCTCGGCCATGCGCTAGTATAGACTCATTATGTTATTGAGGTTTGGTTCTTCAGCATCAGATATGCACATAGCACTTTGCTAAAACATGGTCTTGTTCACTTTTTACTAGGCAGGATTTACCGGGCTTTCGTGCAATAGTCTGTGTATGGGCCACATGGTGTACGGGATTTCCCCAATAATATAGCTATCTATCACCTCTTTGAGGGGCTTTTTTACTATTATGGAGGTTTTCACTTGCTGCTATATACCCCTCTTTGGTAGTTCCTTTTGAAATGGAATTGTAGACACAAGTGTCTGTACTTCTGCCCTGTTTTTTTACATCTATGTATAAATCATATACATGTAATTGCATGTTTTATTTCTTACTTGCTATGAACCTGACTGTGCTATACATATTGCTGTAAACACCTGTCTGTCACTTCTCCTGTGTTTATTTATGGTATCTAATAAAGCATCTTTTGTATCTATTTTTCCATCTATGTTCGCATATTCCTTCCATTTTGTTTGGTTTTTCTTCATTATGTTATTGGTATGTGTGATGATGGATGCATGAATCTGGTGAATGACTCATTATATTACCCCCCTTATTTGATATGCATGTGTTTGGGTATCTGAGTCAGCGCCAATGGGTGGCTATCTTTCCGCCACTGTGCTCATAGCATTGTCACACATAGCGTCCGGTGGTGTCATCCTGTACAAGGTACTGCCGTATCGAGGCCAAGTCAGCACCCGCCAGTGCAGCACCATGCGCAAGTTGTGCGCTGTTTAGCCCAACCTTGAGCGATTAGTGGCGCATGCCAGTGAGGCGCCGTGCACACTTGCGTGTCTCGCTCTCACCACAATTGTGGCGCCGAGCGCTGCTGGTCTAGAGGGACCCTTTCCCTTGTCTCTGGGGCAGGGTCTTGTGACCATATAGCAGCGCTCCCTCAGTCGAGTCCTGTGAGGTTAACAGGCTCTGGCTTTACTTACAGCGTCTCTGTGAAGTAACAGAGTTCGCTCCTATACGCAGCGGGTCAGTGGTTACCCGCCGATGTTCAGATAGAACTCCGCCATTACCTAGCAGCAGTATACCATCTCTGCACGGTGGACCCCAGGCTGCGAACGCACCTCATTATTTTTTTTATTATTTGGTGCTTTCCACCAGCCTAACACAGGGCTCATAACTTCTATGGAGTACCTAATAGGAAAGTGTTTTGAGTTGCCATGACACCGGAATAGCAGCCACTGGCATTTTTTCATAGAGTAATCCCATGATACACAGAGATAGTTCCACCTAGTGGTGGCTGCATACAGAAAGAGTTATAGAATTTATCAAATCAGAAATTCAGAGCTCCCTTATCCAGAAATAAAGTATTATAAATGTATTCAGCACAAACTTCAAGAAATCACAAGCAAAGACTTTTTTATTTTATTGTAATCATTTGCTAACCTTCTTCCTTCCAACCTTGATTATCATGAAGACATCTTGAGCTAATAAGTATGCTTGGTGATTTTCTTTGGTTTCTCTCTCTGGTAACATACTTACATATGTAAATATTTTAGCTAGGATCCCTAGAAATCTGAGCCATACTGTCTCCTAAATCATGCTGCAAAAGTGCTTTCAATAACAGAGTTTAAAGGGGTATTTTCAAGTTATTAAATTGCTTTAAATAGTTACACAGCATAAAAATAAGCAAGTTTACAATTGACCTTTTTTTAATCTGTTTTCATTCTGCTGTGAGAGCTTTATATTATATTTTGCAGTTTGTTTCCAAGGAGCTGGACCACCAGACCCTGACCTGCCCAGCCCAGACTCAGGTTTAGGGTCCCGTTACATTTAGCGATGCACCAGCGATCCCGACCACGATATGACCTGGTTAGGATCGCTGGTGCATCGTTAAATGGTCGATAGTGAGCTGCCAAACAGGCAGATCTCAGCAGCGAAGCAGCGATGCAGCAGCGGTCGCTACTTACCTGTCACACACAGCGATGATGTCTTCTTCCACCCGCGTCCCCGCGTCGCTCTTCAGCGCCAGCAGGAAGCCCAGCAGGAAGCTGCCGATGAGAAACGGCCCAGGACGTTCTCACGCGATCAGCGATAACCAGCGAGGGAGCTGGTCGGAGGTAAGTGTCACATGTAGCGTTACGCTAGCAATATTGCTGCTGTGTCACAAAATCGGTGACGCTTTAGCGATATTGCTAGCGATATCGCTATGTGTGAAGCCCCCTTTAGTGTGTTCAGTAGCTAAATTCCATTAGAGGTGTTAACTTCTAACATACCAGCCACATCTAACCAACCCATTGATTTCCATACAGAAGTTATTTGCTCATTTGCCTGCCCCTCTTAGCTTCCAACAGAATGCAATTATCAGTCCTGTATAATCACAATCCTGAACACACATAACTCTCACTGTCCCGATCCAAGCTGTGTGCTTGCTCAAATGTCCTGTTGTCTCTTTATGAAAATACAGTGCTAACAGTTTAGACTTCAGAACAAACCATTGATGTTTAAAAATATTACAGCAGAACTTGTGCTGAGCATTATAGTTCTACTATCACTACAGCTCTGTTTTTCACCAGAACAGTCACTCAAGGAAGAGCGTCCCACCCACCAGAAACCAAGAAGTGAAGAGACTGAAAAGATGTGAGCTTCTCAAGTGAAAACTTGACAATACCCCCTTTAATAGGTACCTCACTGTGTTTCTCTAACACTGTCTTTTTTTACACAGCCATGACTGAAAAGTGACCCCATTCCTTAGTTCCACTTACTTTTCCAGCCTTTTGGCAACCCTGTCCCAACTTTTTTGAGATGTGTTACTGCCATAAATTTCTAAAATGAGTTACTTTTTTATATTAAATGGAAAAATGACTAACTTTGAACTTGGGATCTGTGTTATATGTTCTGTTGTGCATAACATATCACTATAGGAGATTTCCAAATCATTGCATTCTGATTTTCTTTATATTTAGTTTTTGCTCCAATTTTTAATGAGCTGAACTCAAAGATCTAAGACTTTTTCGATGTACAAAAGGCCTTTCTCTCTCAAATATTGTTCACAAATTTGTCAAAACCTGTGTTAGTGATCACTTCTCCTTTGCCAAGATAATCCATCCACCTCACAGGTGTGGCATATCAAGATGCTGATTAGATAGCATGATTATTGCACAGATGTGCCTTAGGGTACCTTTACACATAGCGACGCTCCAGCGATACAACCTGGTAAGGATCGCTGGTACGTCACTACATGGTTGCTAGTAAGCTGTCAAACAGGCAGATCTACTCAATGACGCAGCAATGATACGGCGATCCGTGTAACGACCTCTGTGGTCGTTGGGACCTTGTCACACAGCAGCTATTCTGACCACTCACGCCTGCGTCCCTGAGCCGCCAACGAGGTCGCTTGTCGTTGTTATAGGGCATCAAGCACAGCGATGCATGCTGGCCAGCAGGACACCAACAATCAAAAAATGGTCTAATACATTCAAGCACGATCAGCGATATCGCAGCGGGGGGCCGGTTGCCGCTATGTGTCACACGTAGCGAGATCGCTGACGAGGTCGCTGTTGCGTCACAAAACCTGTGACGTTTCAGCGATCTCGCTAACGATCTCGCTATGTGTGACGGGGCCGTTAGACTGCCACAATAAAAGGCCACTCTATAATGTGCAGTTTTATCACACAGCACAAAGTCACAGATGTTGCAAGTTGTAAGGGAGTGTGTACAGTAATTTGCAAGCTGATTTCAGGAATGTCCACCAGAGTTGTTGCCCGTTAATTGAATGTTCATTTCACTACCATAAGCCATCTCTATAGGCGTTTCAGAGAATTTAGCAGTACATCCAACCAGCCTCACAACCACAGACCATGTGTAACCACATCAGCCCAGGACCTCAACATCCAGCATCTTCAGTTCCAAGATCGTCTGAGATCAGCCACCGGGACAGCTGCTGCAGCAATCATTTTGCATAACCACAGAATTTCTGCACAAGCTATCGAAAACCGTCTCAGGAAAGCTCATCTGCATGATCGTCGTCTCCACCTGACGCTTTGTCGTAACAGACTTCAGTGGGCAAATGCTAAGGCATCTTGCACATTGGAGAGGTGTTCACTTTATTAATGAATCCCAGTTTTCATTGTACAGGGCAGATGGCAGACTGTGTGTATGGTGTTGTGTGGTTGAGCGGTTTGCTGATGTCAATGTTGAAAATTGACTGGCCATTAGTGGTGATGGGGTTTTGGTATGGGCAAGTGTATGTAATGGACAGCAAACACAGGTGCATTTTATTGATGCCAATTTTAATGCACAGAGATACTGTGACAAGATCCTTATGCCCATTGTTGTGCCATTCATCCACAACCATCACCTCATGTTGCAGCATGATAATGCACGTTACCATGTTGCACGGATCTGTACACAATTCCTGGAAGATGAAAACATCCAAGTTCTTGAATGGCTAGCACACTCAGTGGACATGTCACCCATTGAGCAAGTTCGGGATGCTTTGGATCAGCATATACGACAGCGTGTTCAAATTCCTGACAATAGCCATCAATTTTGCACAGCCATTGAAGAGGAGTGGATCAACATTCCACAGCCCACAATCAACAACCCGATCAACTCTATGCAAAGGAGATGTGTTGCACTGCGGTGAGGCAACTGGTAACCACACCAGATACTGACTGATTTTTATACCCCCCAGAGATGTTCAATACTATAAAACTGCATATTTTAGAGTGGCCTTTTAGAGTGGTAGAAAAAAGGCTTAAGGCAGAACTGAGTTCTTCACAGTTCGTTGCTAAATATATAGGTGCTGCTTGTGACCAGATGTTTTGTTTTTTTGGGTCCAAATATTGACTATATTGTCATCAATAGAGTATTACATGCTTTGTTTTACATTTCTGTGTTATGTTTACTCTCACAAAAAGCTTAGAAAACGTTTTCTGGAAACAATTAACCATATAGTATTATGTGCTTTGTCGTCTACTTCAGTGTTTTAAAATGCTTCCAAAAAGAATTAAAACATTTTTCTGGGATAAATCACTCACCAATACAGTATTACGTGGTTTGGGGTACATTTCTGTGATCTCTAACACTACAAAAAAGTGTTTAAAATGTTTTCTGGATAAAATTACTCACCCATACAGTATTGCATGGCATGGGATTCATTTCTGTGATATCTAACACTACAAAAAAGCAGTTCAAATGTTTTTCTAGATTAAATTGCTCACCCATACAGTATTCCGTGGTGTGGAGTACATTTCTGTGATGCATAACACACCAAAAAAGTGTTAAAAGAAATTCTGTATTCAATTAGTCATCCATACAGTGTAGTGTGCTTAGTGGGCGACAAACATCCACCAAGTCCCTAACCCAGGCCGCAGCCTTCACTGCTGGGGTTCATGTGGACTGCAGACAGGAGAGCCAGGATCCAGTAACTGGTGAGTGAACTGTGGGGTGTAGGCTGGTCAAAAGAGACAAGGAGACAAGCCAGGACCAGGGCTGGAAAAATGCTATTGGGCCCGCTAGACACAAGGTACTGATAGTTGGAATCTCGGAGGGTGGTCTTTACCTATAATCAGCAGCAGTGAAGGGGATTCATTGAAGCACTTGGGACCTGTCATCACATGTCAATCAACCATAGGTCAGCAGAGAAGGAACACTTGCCTCAAAGGCTGCAAGAGCAGAGGGCTGGATTCAGGGTCACATTCCTCAAAATGGAGGGTCAGCATCGCTGGTATGTGCTGGATGTGATCCCAAAAGGAAGGAAGCAGGATGAACCCTTCTTGAGCAATGAACAGGCCTGAGAGGGGCTTCGCAAATTGTTTTGAGATGGGGCTACTACCACCCCCAAGAGGTCGTACTGTCCTTGGGATCCCTACCTCCTATGTGGGAGAAGGTGATGGTGAAGGTGACACAGGAGGCTGTAGCCTATTTCTATATGTCAGGGGCTCCAGCACTACAGGAAGCCGGGTCACTTACAGCCCAGACCTGGGAATTGGGCTCCAGGAAGCAGGTGGAGGCAGTCCCCACCCAGATTCCTAAGGAAGGAGGAGAAGAAGCCAACACCAGAAGAGAATTACTGTATTACTCTCATAATTTTTTCCTGGCTCTGCACTTTCTGCAAAACCTTTATGAGTGTAGAAGTACATCAACTATACGTTCAATATATTTACATTAAATATTTTTTTCTGGATTCAATAAGTCATCCATACAGTTGAACGTGGTTATTGCAACATTACGATGGTATGTAAAACTACAAAAAAAGCAATGAAAAATATTTCTGGATTCAATTACTCAGTATTACATGCTCTGGGGAAAATGTCGGTGGTATCTAACTCTATTAAAAAAAGCATTGAAAAAATTATTTGGATTCAGTTATTCATCCATGTACTATTAAGTGCTCTGGGGTACATTGTGGTGGTATCAAACCCTACAGAAAAAAGCATTGAAAAAGTTATCTGGATTCAATTACTCATCTATATACCCTTATGTGCTCTATGGGAAAATTGCAGTGGTATTTAACAATGCAAAAAAGCATTGAAGAAGGTACCTGGATTCAATTACTCATCTATATACTATAACGTGTTCATTTGTACATTTCTGTGGTATCTAGCCCTCAAATAAGTTGTTCAAAAATGTATAAGTATTAAATTGCTCATCCATGGAGTATTACATGTTCTTGGGTAGATTTTAGTGGTAACAGATAATGAGCACATGAAGGAATACATACAACTGACATTTAATAACTGATGCATAATTATCTTCCTTTTACTTAGTTTTTACCCATCAGCAACAACATCCGTAGATCTACTACAGAAATTTAGGAACACCAATTACCGAGTCATTTGCTATTTGTACATGCAGTGTACTACTTTTTTCTTCCTTTTCTGTTTTACGCTGCAAGGCTTCCTTTTCTGTATTACGCTGCAAGGCTGGGAACACATCCAAAAGGGCTTGCATGTAATAACCTTCTGAGATGCCTCCAATTATGTGAACCATATTATCTGTGTAGCATAATACATACATCTCCTTTTCAATTATGCAAAGTACATATATACATACCGCTCTGGCAAAAATTAAGAGACCACTGCAAAATTTTCAGTTGTCTGATTTTTCTCTTTATAGGTATATTTTTGAGTAAAATGTAAATTGCTTTTTTATTCTATAAACTACTGACAACGTGTCTCCGAATTTCCAAGCACTGAATTTTGTATTTATTTTCAAAAAATGAGAAATGGTCAAAAAAACAAAAAATGCAGTTCTTGCAGACCTCAAATAATGCTAAGAAAACAAGTTCATAATCATTTACAAACAACAATACTAATGTTTTAACTCAGGAAGAGTTCAGAATCCAATATTTTGTGGAATAACCATGATTTTTTAATCACAGCTATCATGCGTCTTGGCATGCTTGCCACCAGTCTTTCACACTGCTTTTGGGTGACCTTATGCCACTCTTAGTGCAAAAATTTACGCAGTTCTTTTTTGTTTCATGGCTTGTGACTATCCATCTTCCTCTTGATGACATTCTAAAGGTTTTCAATGGGGTTCAGGTCTGGAGATTGGGCTGGCCATGACAGGGATTTGATGTGGTGGTCCTTCATCCACACATTGATTGACCTAGCTGTGTGACATGGCGCATTGTCCTGCTGGAAAAACCAGTCCTCAGAGTTGGGGAACATTGCCGGAGCAGAAGGAATCAACTGTTTTTTTCAGGATAACCTTGTATGCGGCTTGATTCTTATATCCTTCGCAAAGATTAACCTGCCCAATTCCAGTCTTGCTGAAGCATCCCCAGATCATCACAGATCCTCCACCAAATTTCACAGTGGGTGTAAAACACTGGGGCTTGTATGCCTCTCCAGGACTCCGTTAGGGATGAGCGAGCATAATCATGGGTATTCGGTACTCAGCAAGTAGTGAAGTACTCGTGGTACTCGGAACATAGCGAATATTTCAAGACTCGCCTCGAACTATTCAGATCTCCCGCCCAGCATTTTCCAATCACAGTAATGCCGCAGCCTTCTTGGTTGTGGGCTGCTTTACTATGATTGGCTGGCTGCCCAGCGTCATACACGAGTCATAGGCTATGACTCAAAGCCTATGAGTCATAGCCTGGCTCTATATAAGCCCTGCCACCGCCATTTTCTGCACATTGCATACAGAACACAGCTAGTGTAGGGAGAGTGTGAGCAGCTGCTAGGGAGAGTTGTGTTTGTGCAAATCATCCAGAAATCCTCTGTAAAAACCCAAATGCTCTTTTCAGAGCTTAAAGTATAAGGTCAGGGTCAGGACTGTGCCAATAATCCAGAAATCGTCTGTAAAACCCAAAAGCTCTTTTCAGAGCTGAAAGTTTAAGGTCAGGGACTGAGTAGTGACAGCTTTCGCAGCTATTTTCGGGGTCTCATTTACCCCTGCAGGGCAGTTTTTTTGTGCTGTTGCGGTGCTGTGTTCACAGCGAATAGGACGCACAGTACTGCACAACTGACACGCATCCAGCACCACTGTCTTGTGTGGTGACTGGGGTGTTATCTCGCCTTAAACCTCAGGACAATTTTTTAGTGGCAGCATCGCTGTCTTGTGTGGTTACTGGGGTGCGTAATCTTACCTTAAACCTCAGAGCAATATTTTTGTGCTGTTGCGGTGCTGTTTGTAAAACACAAAGCAGTACTAGGTTGTACAGTAGTGCTACCTTCCACAAAGCACTAACTGCTCCTTGTTCCCCAATATCTACATCTGAACATCTACAACTATGGCAGAAAAATCTAAAATTCCTAAAAAGGCTGTTAATAATAATAATAATCTTTATTTATATAGCGCCAACATATTCCGCAGCGCTTTACAGTTTAACAGTTCCAAACATAAGTCATAAGTAACAACGTTAACAATACAATAATGAACGCAAAATAAGACGACCCTATCCGTGAGAGCTTACAATCTACAATGAGGTGGGGGAGATACAGAGTACAGGTGTGCATTTACAATGATGTATTTACAATGATGGTCCAGCCATCTTGAGGGAGTGAGGGATGGATGGAGATAGTGAATGGGCTACACATGCACACTTACACATAGAATGACTGTGATTAGTGAACGTGATAGGCCGCTCTGAACAAATGTGTTTTGAGGGAGCGCCTGAAACTATGCAAATTGTGGATAGTCCTAATTTCTTAGGGTAGAGCATTCCAGAGGATTGGCGCAGCGCGGAAGAAGTCTTGGAGTCGGGAGTGGGAGGTATGGATTAGTGCAGAGGTTAGTCGAAAGTCGTTTGCAGAGCGCAGCGGTCGGTTAGGCCGATAGACAGAAATGAGGGAGGAGATGTAGGGGGGTGCTGCACTGTGGAGAGCTTTGTGGGTGAAAACAAGTACATTGAATTGGATCCTAAAATGAATGGGCAGCCAATGTAAGGACTGGCAAAGAGCGGACGTGTCCGAGTACCGATTAGCCAGATGGACGATCCTGGCCGCTGCATTAAGTATGTACTGGAGGGGGGATAATCGAGTAACGGGGAGGCCAATTTATAGAGCATTGCAGTAATCCAGGCGGGAGTGGATCAATGCTACAGTGTGGGTTTTTGTTGTTTCCATGGTGAGAAACGGGCGGATTCTAGAGATATTCTTTAGGTGTAAGCGGCAAGAGCGGGCAAGAGATTGTATATGGGATGTGAAGGAGAGATTGGTGTCAAACATAACACGCAGACAGCGCGCCTGCTGCCGGGGTGTTATTGTGGTGCCACCCACGGAGAGCGAAATGTCCGATTTAGGGAGGTTAGTAGACGGCGGGAGCAGAAGAAGTTCAGTTTTGGAGAGGTTGAGTTTCAGATAGAGAGCGGACATGATGTTGGAGACTGCGGACAGACAGTCACTGGCGTTCTTTAGTACAGCGGGGGTAAGGTCGGGGAATGGCGTATATAGTTGTGTGTCATCAGCATAAAAATGGTACTGAAAGCCAAATCTGCTGATGGTCTGGCCAATTGGGGCTGTGTAGAGAGAGAAGAGAAGGGGGCCAAGGACTGAACCCTGAGGTACCCCGACAGCGAGAGGAAGAGGAGATGACGTGGAGCCAGAGAACAAAACACTGAAGGAGCGGTCAGAAAGATAGGAAGAGAACCAGGAGTGAGCAGTGTCGTTAATGCCTAGTGACTGGAGCCTAGAGAGTAGTAGATGGTGGTCAACAGTGTCGAAAGCTGCAGATAGGTCAAGAAGAATGAGCAGAGAGTGGTCACCATTACGTTTTGCTGTCAGAAGGTCATTGGTCACTTTGATGAGTGCAGTTTCAGTCGAATGTAGGGGGCGGAAGCCGGACTGTGAAGGGTCTAGGAGGGAGTGAGTGGAGAGGTAATGGGTAAGGCGGGAGTAAACTAGGCGCTCCAAAAGTTTATAGATGAAGGGGAGAATGGAGACTGGTCTGTAGTTGTTTGTGCAGGATGGGTCAAGAGCGGGTTTCTTTAGTAATGGAGTAACAATCGCGATTTTGAAGGAGGATGGGAAAATGCCCAAGCAGAGGGAGAGATTAAAGATTGCAGTTAGGTGAGTTGTGACAACTGGAGAGAGAGACTGGAGGAGATGTGAGGGAATGGGGTTGGTAGTGTTTGTGGTCGGACAAGTAGAAGAGAGGAGTCTGGAGACGACTTCTTCTGTGATGGGATCAAATGCGGAAAGTGAGCCAGGGGAGATGCAGGAAGGGATGGGAGTCACAGCACTTGGTGGTTGGGAGCAGATTTCCTGATGGATATTATCTATTTTTTCTGTAAAGTGGGAGGCCAGGTCGTCAGCACAAATGTCTGTGATAGGGGCTTGTGCTTTCGGGCCTGACTAGGGAGTGAAAAGTGTCAAAAAGCTTCTTGGGGTTGTTGGCTAGTGAGGAGATCAGGGTGGTGAAGTCGGTCTGTTTGGCGAGGTGAAGGGCAGTGTTATAGGTTCTTAACATAAATTTGAAGTGGATGAAGTCTTCTGGTGTGTGGGTTTTTCTCCATAGGTGTTCAGCACTCCTAGAGTATCGCTGGAGAAGTTGAGTTTGCGATGTGAGCCAGGGCCGTTTTACTCTGTGCTTGGAGGTTCTGAGGGTGAGGGGAGCTACATGGTCAAGGGTGCTTCTAAGAGTGTCATTGTTGTGATGAACAACCAGATCAGGACCGGAAAAAGAAAAGAGGAGATTGGGGACAGTGATGAGTGTAGGGAGTCTGAAAGTGAGGGTTAATGGCTTGTAGATTTCTGACTGTGTGGTAGGTAGGAGTGAGCTGGGGTGGGCGAGAATTTGTGAGCGTGGAGGAGAGAATGTTGTGGTCAGAGAGTGGAAGTGGCGAGTTATTTAGGTGGGAGATTGAACAGAGCTGGACAAAGACCAGATCAAGGGTGTTACCGTCCTTGTGTGTCTCAGAGGTTGAAAGCTGCGAGAGGCCTAGAGAGGTGGCTAGTGATAGAACCTCGGATGCAGATGTGGAAGTAGGGCTGTTAATGGGGATGTTGAAGTCTCCCAGGATAAGAGTTGAAAAAAGAACACTCCAACAATATATACTGAATAAGTCATGTAATATATGTAATGTAATATATAAACAATGTGTTCTTTAAGGGTTGGATGGCAAACCATCCGGTATCGAAGAAAAATTACCAAATGATGTGAACGGACCACAATAAATAAATGTGTATATGGACAAATTAACAAAAAAATAAAATATGACAAAAATAGTATTTATTATAATTTCAGACACAATATGCAACTACAATAAAAAATAAAAAGCATATAAAAATTGTTATAGTATAACAACCAACACCCATAGATATGTTAATAATCTAATAGCGTATTATATTAGTCTCACCACTGTATACAAAGGGTTTTTAATATCAAATGTAAATTCAGCACTTATAGTAAAGTCCCCAAAATATAGCAACAGAAAAAGGTGCAAAGAAAAATATATGTATTAATAAGTAATAAAGTTGACAAATGTGACTGTGACCAAATATATAATGTGATATAAACACGTATATGTTAGTAAAATACACAAATTTTGAACTACTGAATAATGAAGTGAAGACTCACAAAAAAGTGCTAAACGAGGCAATAAATGGGGAACTTGAAAATATGAGATGAAATAGGATATAAAACCCTTTCAAAAAATGACGCCCAGCGTACTCAGTGCGTGATAAAAAAGCAAGAAATCCAGCACTCTTATAATATAGAAAGATAACCCAATGTGTTACAATAGACTGCCATATGACAATAATTATAAAGAGCAAGCCAGCTCAAGGAAAAAAAAAACTAATACAATTCACGGTGCAGTGAATGAAATAGCCGGCACTCAATAGTAAAACATAATGCAGTACAACGCCCTATAGCGCCATGAAGTAAAAATGGGCCAACAAGGATTGGCAATTACTCATGGAGCAATGTGCATAATGTCTAGCTCCCAAGAGGGAAAGCATATAGCGAAACACAGCAAAACATATTACCTGCTGGGCTAAGAGAGTGGATGAGAAACAGTGGTGAGAAGCGGGTTGCCAGAATGACGCGCCCCGACGCGCGTTTCGGAAAGACTCCTTCGTCAGGGGGATCTGAAATTGTGTCTGAAATTATAATAAATACTATTTTTGTCATTATATTTTATTTTTTTGTTAATTTGTCCATATACACATTTATTTATTGTGGTCCGTTCACATCATTTGGTAATTTTTCTTCAGGATAAGAGTTGGTAGTTCTGAGGACATGAAGTGCGGCAGCCAGGCTGAAAAGTGGTCAAGGAAGTGGGTGGCTGAGCCTGGGGCCCAGTATTTGACCGCTACTCTGAGTGAGAGGGGACGGAAGAGCCTGATGGTGTGCACCTTAAAAGAAGGGAATGAGAGTGATGGAACTGGGGGATGACCTGGAAAGTGGATAGTGGGGACAGGAGTATGCCAACTCTGCCACCATGTCTGTTTGTGGGTCTCGGGGAATGAGAGTCACCATAGGAAATGGCAGCAGGAGAGACATTGTCAGAATCCTGAATCCAGGTTTCAGTGAGGGCCAACAGATTAAGAGAGTTATATGAAAAATACTCCAAAAGAACATCCTTATTCCATTATTAATAAAGTACATAAATAGTGCCTCATGAAATCTTTACAGTATGGAGACGATTCTCAATTGAATGAGAGAAAAGGAGAACATAGAATCCAAATCCATTTTAGACATATATATATTTATTTATCAAAAAACAGACACATGTCAGAGATACAGGATAATAAAAAAATCAATAAAATGGGTAATCACATTAGGCCCGATACTAGAAAAAACAAGTAGACAACCTGTGTTAGGTATGGTTGCCCAAACAAATCTCGCAAGAAATATATAATTCTATATTTAGAATATTTATTTATTTAAACAAAACCGGTTGGAAACTTAATACGGATGCCACTGGCTGGTAAATCGATACACAAGATGTAAATCACCAGTGTTAAAAGAAGTTTTACAAATGTATTACTCCCATTAATCATTATACCAACCAGGTAGTGTATAGAAAATATATGTTTAGTTCAGAGGCCGCTTGTGAGGAGCTTCCCCTATGCAGTATATTGTATTGCATTGAACCCAGGAAAAAAACCAACAATACCAATTTATTAATGAGCTAGATGTAAATCAGCCAGTGCTGAGAATGGTCTTGTCACCCCCATGTGTTGAAAAGTAAAACAACAGTTAGCACAAATGTCTACTACTGTTGTAAAAAAGTAAGAAAAAGGAGGACAAAACACCACTCGCCACACTGGCCGTGGTATGGGGTTAAACTGAGTCTTGTTAAGAACTCAGCAATGCACCATATCAGCTGCATATACTAAAGCATGTAACAATAAATCCTGCGGATAAGAGGCAAAATAAGCTTGAGTAAGCTAAACTAACATACCCATCATGTCCTGATATGTGGCAGGCGCCGACTTGTGTACCCCTACGCGCGTTTCGTGGTATACAAACCGCTTCCTCGGGGGGCGTGGCTATAATTGTGAGCGTCCCAGTTAAATGTCTGGCAAAGAGCAGTCATCTGATCAGTGTGAGCCTATCAGTGGGGGAAAATTTCACACATGCGCATTATCACTGGTGGTGCCTCCCAGTCAGCTGACGTCATCCAGGGACAACCAGCACCAGACCGCTGCCTAGGCAACCGCCAAGACCAGCGGTGTGTATGTCGCAATAAGCAGACGTCGCGTGGAGACGGCCGGCGCTAGACCGTCACCCAGGCAGCCCCTGCTTCATATGTTAATGTCAATGTAACGTGTAGTACACATATATCCCACCATGATAGGGTCACACCGCAACAGAGATCTAAACTGCATATTAAGCTAATGAAAGGAAGGAAAGGGAGTGGGAAATGGGAGGGGAGAATGAAGGAGTGAAGAGGGGTAAATATTATACTCATTAACCATACGTATGCCACATATGAATAATACATGTTAAGCAAAGATGATAACACATATATCGATGCTAACAATAAAAAACATGTACAGACAGGAAGATTATTATATGATAATAAAAAGCAGACAAATAGTGACTGCAAATATATATCCTTCTTATTCACATCAAGTCCTCTGTTTACATGCTTCGAAAGATATATTTCTACAGATGACTTGCCAGACGTATATTCATATGTCATTGTAACTTCGATGGTGATTCGCTCATATCGATCCCATGTCACATGTTATTGACATCATAACGACACTCTCCACTCCAGACCATCAAAAGGAATGATGTAGCATTATCTATAGCCAGACAATCAACGAAAAATAAAAGTAAGTGCAAAAGACCAATTACACTTACACTTTAAAAACACCAAATATAGGTTAAAGGGAAGGGAAATTCCTTCTGTGATCCAAAATCTTTTTTGGTGAGAGGCATCCAACATATAAATAGTGGCATTAGAGGTGGCGATATTAAGCACCTTCTCGCACAGAAGGAATGTAGATGGATTACGGTCCTTGGGACTATGACACCACAAGGGCTAAACGAAACAGTTAGCTTTGCGCCATTTTTGTGATCTATAAAATTAAAATTATTTTCTGCCTGCAATCCCTGGTTAGATATCTCTCCTTCTCTTTTCCCTTCCCTTTAACCTATATTTGGTGTTTTTAAAGTGTAAGTGTAATTGGTCTTTTGCACTTACTTTTATTTTTCGTTGATTGTCTGGCTATAGATAATGCTACATCATTCCTTTTGATGGTCTGGAGTGGAGAGTGTCGTTATGATGTCAATAACATGTGACATGGGATCGATATGAGCGAATCACCATCGAAGTTACAATGACATATGAATATACGTCTGGCAAGTCATCTGTAGAAATATATCTTTCGAAGCATGTAAACAGAGGACTTGATGTGAATAAGAAGGATATATATTTGCAGTCACTATTTGTCTGCTTTTTATTATCATATAATAATCTTCCTGTCTGTACATGTTTTTTATTGTTAGCATCAATATATGTGTTATCATCTTTGCTTAACATGTATTATTCATATGTGGCATACGTATAGTTAATGAGTATAATATTTACCCCTCTTCACTCCTTCATTCTCCCCTCCCATTTCCCATTTCCCACTCCCTTTCCTTCCTTTCATTAGCTTAATATGCAGTTTAGATCTCTGTTGCGGTGTGACCCTATCATGGTGGGATATATGTGTACCACACGTTACATTGACATTAACATATGAAGCAGGGGCTGCCTGGGTGACGGTCTAGCGCCGGCCGTCTCCACGCGGCGTCTGCTTATTGCGACATACACACCGCTGGTCTTGGCGGTTGCCTAGGCAGCGGTCTGGTGCTGGTCGTCCCTGGATGACGTCAGCTGACTGGGAGGCAGCACCAGTGATAATGCGCATGTGTGAAATTTTCCCCCACTGATAGGCTCACACTGATCAGATGACCGCTCTTTGCCAGACATTTAACTGGGACGCTCACAATTATAGCCACGCCCCCCGAGGAAGCGGTTTGTATACCGCGAAACGCGCGTAGGGGTACACAAGTCGGTGCCTGCCACATATCAGGACATGATGGGTATGTTAGTTTAGCTTACGCAAGCTTATTTTGCCTCTTATCCGCAGGATTTATTGTTACATGCTTTAGTATATGCAGCTGATATGGTGCATTGCTGAGTTCTTAACAAGACTCAGTTTAACCCCATACCACGGCCAGTGTGGCGAGTGGTGTTTTGTCCTCCTTTTTCTTACTTTTTTACAACAGTAGTAGACATTTGTGCTAACTGTTGTTTTACTTTTCAACACATGGGGGTGACAAGACCATTCTCAGCACTGGCTGATTTACATCTAGCTCATTAATAAATTGGTATTGTTGGTTTTTTCCTGGGTTCAATGCAATACAATATACTGCATAGGGGAAGCTCCTCACAAGCGGCCTCTGAACTAAACATATATTTTCTATACACTACCTGGTTGGTATAATGATTAATGGGAGTAATACATTTGTAAAACTTCTTTTAACACTGGTGATTTACATCTTGTGTATCGATTTACCAGCCAGTGGCATCCGTATTAAGTTTCCAACCGGTTTTGTTTAAATAAATAAATATTCTAAATATAGAATTATATATTTCTTGCGAGATTTGTTTGGGCAACCATACCCAACACAGGTTGTCTACTTGTTTTTTCTAGTATCGGGCCTAATGTGATTACCCATTTTATTGATTTTTTTATTATCCTGTATCTCTGACATGTCTGTTTTTTGATAAATAAATATATATATGTCTAAAATGGATTTGGATTCTATGTTCTCCTTTTCTCTCAGATTAAGAGAGTTGTTCAGAAAGTAGTTGTGCAGGAAAGGAAGCTTGTTACATACAGACCGTGGATTCCAGAGGGCACAATTAAAAGATGGAGATGAGGGAGTGCAAGTAATATTAATAAGATTATTATGGTTTTGATATGAGGTAGGGTATGGGTTGAGGTTGGGGGATGGTGGACCAGGGTTGGGGGAGATGTCACCTGTAATCAGTAGGAGTAGGACGATAAAGAGAAAATAATTGTTGGAATTGTAAGTAGTTCTTTTCTGCGATGTGTTTGGGCAAGATGGGCTGAGGTTTCTCAGGAGGGTGAGGAGTGCATGGGAGCTGTACATGGGATAGGGAAGTATAGAGGGGCTGATGTGTATGAGTCGTGATGGAGGGGGGATGGGGTGGTGAATGTGGATGGCAAGGGAGCACAGGAGGATAGAAGTAAAGCACATGGTTAAAGGGGAGAGCAAAGTATGGGTTACCGGATTCCTGCCCTGATTAACTGTCATGGATAACTGTAGTTTTGCTTGATGCTTAGCTTCTGTGATGCTTTGCTTATGGGATGCTTGTGTGCTGCACCCCACACTGCGCCTGCACCTCACACTGCGTGCTTCCCCTTAGGAACTACTAAATATATAGGCCACACTACAGGGTCAGGAGAGAGGGATTGTGGGAGCTGGTTTGGGATAATTTGGCAGCTGGGGCCAGCACACCAGGGGGTGGTTAGATGATCAAAGGCACGAGACCAGGCTGCATCTATTTCCTATAGCATCTTACACCTGATAAGATCTAGAGAGGCCCCAGTCCTTGTTGTGAAGGGACAGGGATGTGGACGTGGACATGGGGTTGTCATTGGTGCCCAACAAGGCACAGAGTCTGGGAGACCAAACAAGGTTGATGCATCTAGGTTCCTGGCGAAATTTCCCGGTCTGGAACGTAAACGGGTCTGGAAGCCAGAAGAACAATAGCAGATACTGCTATGGATGGCTGATAAGGCCTCAATGAAATTTTCTACCAGCAGTGGCACCCAATCAATCCCTGCTTGCTGTCATCTAGTGCAACATTTCCTTTAATGGTACAATCTCTGCTCCTGCTACAATCCCTGCTTGCTGTCATCTAGTGCAACATTTCCTTTAATGGTATATAACAGTGCCTACTGAATGTTTGCTAAATTCATTTGTTGCATTGAACTCAATACTTACTATTGTATATCCATGTTGGGGCCAGTAGAGATATTATCAGGTGCAAGGTGTGACTAGCATATGGATGTAGCCAGGCCCTGTGCCTTTGATTGTCTAAACTCCCCTGGTGTACTAGGCAATTGGTAATTTATCCCAAATCAGTTCCCACAATCACTCTCACCTGATCCTCTACTCAGTCCTATATATTCAGATGCCTCCTAAGGGGGCACATGTGCAGGTAAGAAACGTGTCTCCCTGCAGCATAAGTATCACTGCACCAAAAGTATCATGAATATGCAGTTATTACAATGACAGTTAGTCACGGCAGGAGTCAGGACCCCACACTATGTACCTGTTTCTTTTGGGTATGTCTGCTAAGTAAGCACTTGTATCTAGCTTTTCTATTCACACCTCCTACTCCTTCACCATGTTTACATATGCCCTCACAGTGTTTGCTCCTTTAATCCTCACTCTCCTTTGCTATCCCCAAACCCCCAGCACCCTCTAACCAAATAACCATCTCCCATTCCCACCTTCCTCCCCACCTGACCTCCTCTGCTGAACTGCTCCTCAACCTCAAATCTGTTCTAATGAAACCTAAAACAAGCTACCTACTCTCCTCCCATCTGCTCTCCCTTTCTCTGATTCTCCTCACTGCTGTCGACATATCTCCCAATCCTGGACCCCCACAGCTCATAACCCCCATTAATACCCCTTTCTACCGCTCCCTATCTAATAAAAACTACCGCAATCTATCCAACTTAAAACCCGTCCCATTGACACCCAACCCCCTGCTCCCTCTCTCTGGAGCACTTTGGAATGCCCGCTCCATCTGCAATAAGCTCCATGTGCTTCATGACCTCTTTCTCACTCGTAATCTTGCCTCTCTTGGCCTCACAGAAACCTGGCTGACACCCTCTGACACCGCCTCCCCTACTGCGCTGTGCTACGGCGGCCTCCACTTCACCCACACTCGTCCCCTGGCAACAGACACGGTGGAGGAGTGGGTCTTCTCCTTTCTTCCAACTGCACCTTTAACCCAATCCCACCTCTTCCCTCCCTAATCCTCCCCTCTTTTGAAGTCCACTCTGTCCGCATCTACTCTCCCTCCAACCTCCAAGTGGCCGTCATATACCAACCTCCAGGCCCGACCACTGCCTTCATTGACCAATTTTCTACCTGGCTTCTTCACTTTCTTTCAACTGACATCCCCACTATCATCATGGGTGACTTCAACATCCCCACTGATACCCTTCAGTCAGCAGCCTCCAAATTCCTGTCTCTTACTTCATCCTTTGGACTTACTCAGTAGTCCTCCTCAGCCACCCACACAGACGGACGCACACTATACCTGGTCTTCACCCGTCTCTGCTCCCTATCTAACGTCACAACCTCCCCTCTCCCTCTATCTGATCACCATCTACTCATTTTCTCAGCCCTGTCCTCCTCTCCTGGCACCCATGACCATTACCATGCGCACCCCCCGCAGAAACCTTGCACAGCTAGACACCCACGTGCTCTCTGACTCTATTCTACCACTGGCATCCATATCCTCACTCCAAGACACAGACAGTGCCACTGCTTTCTACAATGCCACTCATGCATCAGCTATTGAAACGGTCGCCCCTTTCGTTCATGGCAGAATGCGACGTAACAGACAACCCTGGCACAATAACACCACTAAAAAGCTCCAGCAAGTGTCCAGGGCTGCAGAGCGGTGTTGGAAGAAAACAAATTCGCAAGATGACTTCACTGCATTCAAACAGGCAACACTCGCCTTCAAATCTGCCCTCACCTCTGCTAAACAGGCCTACTTCACAACCCTCGTATCTTCCCTATCCTACCATCCCAAACAGTTATTCAAAACTTTCAACTCCTTCCTCTGCCCACCACTGCCCCCTCCATCTTCCCTCATCTCTGCTGGAAAAATATTCAGAATTGAGAGTCCTCAGTGGTTGATACCTTTTAATGGCTAACTGAAAAGATGGTAACACATTGCAAGCTTTCGAGACTACTCAGGTTTCTTCATCAGGCTAGACTAATACAAAATCTGAAGAGTCACATATTTATGCACAATACAACACAGAAAAAATGCAATAGATGAGACAAGTGACGTGAAGCAGAACTATCAATATGGGAGAAGGAGAAACAAATATTGGACCAGTACATAGATAAGGAGTCCGGATGTTTTATAGTCCTCTGATTCGGGTCTCCTAATGTGTTGTGATGCCCCCCCAAAGGTCTTGGAAGCAAATTCCTTAATTGATGTAAAAAGACATAAATCCATGCGACACATTCATTCCAGCACTGAGAGTGTCAAAGGTCGTCATAAATTTATACTCACAAACGCTTCTCTCTCTCTGAGACTTGAAGTTACCTTTCAATACCAGTAATTTCATATCCATGTTGCTGTGATCAGGGATACAAAAATGTTTTGCCACAGGTAGAGCCATTCTTTTTTCTCTTATTGTGTGACGATGAGCATTGATCCTTGTTCTAAGCTTTTGCCCTGTCTCCCCCACATACAGACCCCCAGTTGGACATTTAGTACTAATGCAAGCTTTGGGAGATCCCCGCCTCTCTCCTTTGGGACATGCACATAAAAAAACATTTTGCCCAGCGAGCCCATACCGGACAACATCTTTCTGAACCCTGCTCATGAAGGTATTGTTCACATGTTCAGGTTTTAAATACATTAAATAGGACTGCTCCAAGAAGGGTATACCGTGACGTGGTGGAGTGGCTTAGCGTACATTTTTTTGCAAAAAAAGTGTATCAACAAAATACCCTGGTTTTGTTAACATCTTTTACTAGCACTTGCTGCTTACTGTTACATATATTTTACAACAGAGTATTTATGCACGTTTGACATACTGTGTGTTTTTTTTCTGTGTCTTAGTTCTTGGGTGGTGTGAACAGGGTCTTATTGACCTGTTCATTTTCTGTGCATGTGTCATGTGTTCTGAATCTATTGATTTCTTGCTTATGCAAGCTTTGGGAGATCCCCTCCTCTCTCCTTTGGGACATGAACATAAAAAGCCATTTTGCCCAGCGAGCCCATACCGGACAGCACCTTTCTGAACCCTGCTCATGAAGGTATTGTTCACATGTTCAGGTTTTAAATACATTAGATAGGACTGCTCCGAGAAGGGTATACCGTGACGTGGTGGAGTGGCTTAGCGTACAATTTTTTGCAAAAAAACGTATCAACAAAATACCCTGGTTTTGTTAACATCTTTTACTAGCACTTGCTGCTTACTGTTACATATATTTTACAGCACAGTATTTATGCACGTTTGTCATACTGTGTTTTTTTCCTGTGTCTTAGTTCTTGGGTGGTGTGAACAGGGTCTTACTGACCTGTTCATTTTCTGTGCATGTGTCATGTGTTCTGAATCTATTGATTTCTTGATTAAAGCAAGCTTTGGGAGATCCCCGCCTCTCTCCTTTGGGACATGCACATAAAAAGCCATTTTGCCCAGCGAACCCATACCGGGCAGCACCTTTCTGAACCCTGCTCATGAAGGTATTGTTCACATGTTCAGGTTTTAAATACATTAGATAGGACTGCTCCGAGAAGGGTATACCGTGACGTGGTGGAGTGGCTTAGCGTTTAATTTTTTGCAAAAAACGTATCAACAAAATACCCTGGTTTTGTTAACATCTTTTACTAGCACTTGCTGCTTACTGTTACATATATTTTACAACAGAGTATTTATGCACATTTGTCATACTGTGTTTTTTTCTGTGTCTTTTTTTATATTTTGTCAGATATGTATGTTTCACTACTTCCATGCTCTTCACCTTCTTTTTTACTTCTCCCACACTTTCTCCTTCATGATCCTCAGCAGTAGCAGCATCTTTTTCATCAACTTCTTCTTCACCTTATTCATTTTCTTCTTCTTCACCTTCTCCCTATTCTTTTTTTTTTTTACATTCTTCATATTCTTCTTATTCAACTTTTATTCTTCTCCATATTCTACTTCTTCATCTTCTTCCTATTCTTCTTCTTCATCATCATATTCTTATTTGTGACAGGCATTCCTGTAGTTGTTATCTATAAAAGTTTGAAGATTACACCTTCCTTTCTGCCTGTCACAAAAGATTTACAACAGGATTTTTCTGCGTTCAGTTTGGCCTGCAGCAGCAGGCATTTTCCAGGGGCACCACAAGGAGGAACGGACTCACCCCCATACACTGCTTAGTCTTCTTCTGCTTATAATCTAGATAATATCTTTTGCTCTGATTTTTAGTCTTATGCTTAATGTTCTTCTGCTTTTTGTTCTTCTGCTTCTTGGTCTTCTGTCTCTTGTTGTTCTGTATCTTGGTGGTTGTCTTCATGTTCTTTGTCCTCTTGGTCATCTTCTTCAGGGTCATCTTTTTGGTCTTCTTTGGGGTGGTCTTCAGGGTCGTTGTCTTCAGGATCGTTGTCTTTGGGGTCGTCGTCTTCTTCGGGGTGGTCTTCAGGGTCATCGTCTTTAGGGTCATCGTCTTTAGGGTCATCGTCTTTAGGGTCATCGTCTTTAGGGTCATCGTCTTTAGGGTCATCGTCTTTAGGGTCATCGTCTTTAGGGTCATCGTCTTTAGGGTCATCGTCTTTAGGGTCATCGTCTTTAGGGTCATCGTCTTCTTCGGGGTGGTCTTCAGGGTCGTCGTCTTCAGGGTCATCGTCAGGGAGATCCAGAGTGATTACCAAAAACCATTTCAAAAAGCTTGAACTTGGAAATGTAGCAGAAAGTACAAAAAGGATGAGGAACTGCCGAGAACCAGCTGACGGTACTGGAACCCGGATGGGTAGCAGAAGGAACAAGAGCCAATGGCACTACCGAGGACCAGCTGATGGTACTGGAACCCGGTTACTAAACAGGAGCTACCTGAGCTAGAAAGCACTACCAAGGACCAGCAGACGTTGCTGGAACTCGGATACAGAGAAGGAGGCACCTAAGCCAAAGGCACTGCCGAGACCCAGCTGACGGTACTGGAACCCGGATGGGTAGCAGAAGGAACAAGAGCCAATGGCACTACCGAGGACCAGCTGATGGTACTGGAACCCGGTTACTAAACAGGAGCTACCTGAGCTAGAAAGCACTACCAAGGACCAGCAGACATTGCTGGAACTCGGATACGGAGAAGGAGGCACCTAAGCCAAAGGCACTGCCGAGACCCAGCTGACGGTACTGGAACCCGGATGGGTAGCAGAAGGAACAAGAGCCAATGGCACTACCGAGGACCAGCTGATGGTACTGGAACCCGGTTACTAAACAGGAGCTACCTGAGCTAGAAAGCACTACCAAGGACCAGCAGACGTTGCTGGAACTCGGATACGGAGAAGGAGGCACCTAAGCCAAAGGCACTGCCGAGACCCAGCTGACGGTACTGGAACCTGGATGGGTAGCAGAAGGTACTCATGAAAAACAAAGTTGCAAGGCCGCGAGCCGGCCGCAGTTACCGAAACCCACAGTCCTAAAGGGGGTGCTTGTCCTATTGGCACTACGGAATAAGCCTTTATTGCCAGATCCCACAGCCCACATAGGAAGCACCTAAACTGCAGGCACCATAGAGTCGGCTAACCCGACCTCAACACGACAGGACAAAGTTTTGGAGGCAAAGTGACGTTGACACTACCTGGAATCAGCTGGCGTGCTGGAACCAGGCTGGGCAGGAGGGAGTACCCATGCCAAAGACACTGCCGAGAACCAGCTGATGGTGCTGGGACCCGGATGGGTAGCAGAAGCTACAAGAGCCAATGGAACTACCGAGGACCAGCTGACGGTGCTGGAACCTGGAGGGGCAGCAGAAGGAACAAGAGCCAATGGCACTACCAAGTACCAGCTGACGGTGCTGGAACCCGGTTACTAAGCAGGAGGTACCTGTGCTAGAAAGCACTACCAAGGACCAGCACACATTGCTGGAACTCAGATACCGAGAAGGAGGCACCTAAGACAAAGGCACTGCCGAGAACCAGCTGATGGTACTGGAACCCGGATGGGTAGCAGAAGGTACCCATGAAAAACAAAGTTGCAAGGCCGCGAGCCGGCCGCAGTTACCGAAACCCACAGTCCTACAGGGGGTGCTTGTCCTATTGGCACTATGGAACCAGCCTTTATTGCCAGATCCCGAAACCCACATAGGAAGCACCTAAACTGCAGGCACCATAGAGTCGGCTAACCCGACCCAACACGACAGGACAAAGTTTTGGAGGCAAAGTGACGTTGACGCTACCCGGAAACAGCTGGCGTGCTGGAACCAGGCTGGGCAGGAGGGAGTACCCGTGCCAAAGACACTGCCATGAACCAACTGGCGGTGCTGGAACCCAGAGTAAATACTACAAACAGAGTGGAGACAGAGGCCTAATTGGAGCAAGTCTAAAATCTGTAGTTGTGTGAGTGTGGACAGAGCAGGAGAAATTGCCGGACACACAGCTGGGGATCAGCTGACATTACTGAACCCCAATAACACTGGAGCATATGTTGACTGTGCAGACGGCACTTCTGAGCAGCAACTGGCGGTGTTGGAGCACAGGGTCAATCAGGGTGTAGGCTGAGGCCTAATTTCAGCAAGTTTAATATCTGTTGTAGACTACAACTGATTTCAATCTTGCTCCAATTAGGCCTCTGGCTCCACTCTGTCTCTAGTATTTTCCCTGGCCTCCAACACCGCCAGTTGCTGCTCAGAAGTGCCGTCTGCACAGTCAACACTTGCTCCCGTGTTAATGAGGTTCAGTAACGTCAGCTGATCCCCTGCTGTGTGTCCGGCAATGTCTCCTGCTCTGTCCACATTCCCACAGTGGGAATGTGGACAGAGCAGGAGACATTGCCGGACACACAGCAGGGGATCAGCTGATGTTACTGAACCCCAGTAACACAGGAGCAAGTGTTGATTGTGCAGACGGCACTTGTGAGCATCAACTAGCGGTGTTGGAGGCCAGGGTAAATACTAGAGACAGAGTGGAGCCAGAGGCCTAATTGGAGCAAGTTTGAAATCAGCAGTAGTGTGAATGTGGACGGAGCAGGAGACATTGCTAGGCACACAGCAGGGGAGCAGCTGACATTACTGAACCCCAATAACACAGGAGCTAGTGTTTTTCTGTGCAGACGGCACTTCTGAGCAGCAACTGGCGGTGTTGGAGCACAGGGATTACCGTTCAGGTGGTAGAAACATGAACACAACAGGAGACCTGGATACTGTTGCCAACCAATTATTTAATCTGGAAGAGGACTGGCAAATTCCTGTGAAATCCAGGCCTTGTTCATTTTCAGAAAAGTAAGCCGGTCAACGTTATCGGAGGATAGTCGCATGCGACGGTCTGTTAGTACACCACCTGCGGCACTAAAGACGCGTTCCGATAATACACTAGCAACAGGGCAAGCCAGCCCGCTCTGCATCACCCCACCCTCGCTCTACATACTGACTACTAGAGCATTGTGTACCTCCCTCCTCTGGAGAGATGTCTTCCTCCTCCATTGACTACTCCTCATCCTCCTCACAAAGTGTCTCCTGCCTAGCCCTTTGTGAGGAACCATGTTGTGCAGACTGTCCAGAAGTAGATGGCATTTGTGACTCGTCATCCTCCACCTCTTCCAAAACCACCTCCCTTAGTGCTTGCGGTGTTTTTTCACGCAGGCAGATAAGGGGGACAGTCATGCTGACTAGAGCATCATCTGCATTTGCCATCCGCGTGGAATCATCGAAGGCACGCAAAACGTGGCAGATGTCCTTCATAGAGGCCCACTCAGTGGAGGTTAAGTGTGAACGGCGCGCAGTGCGACTTGTTTGCGCCTGATGCAGTTGGTACTCATTACTGCTGCCTGCTGCTCACACAACCGATCCAACATATGTAACGTTGAATTCCACCTGGTGGGTAGGTCACATATGATACGATGTTCGGGAAGGCGGAATCGGCACTGCAGAGCTGCAATGCGCGATCTTGCCGTGCTGGAACGCCACAAGTGAGCACACTCTATGCGGACCTTGTGCAGCAGTGCATCAAGATCCGGATAGTCCCTCAAAAAAACTGCACAACTAAGTTGAGCACATGTGCCAGACATGGGATGTGAGTGAGGTTGCCTAGGCCCAGAGCTGCCACCAGATTTCGGCCATTGTCACACACTACCAAGCCTGGCTGGAGATTCGCTGGCCCAAACCACACGTCGCTCTCCTGCTTGATGGCATTCCAGAGCTCCTGCGCTGTGTGGCTTCGATTTCCCAACGAAATTAATTTCAGCAGTAGTTTTATAGTGCATCATGACATCATTTCAGCAGCCAATCACAGCCATGCCATAAGTTAACATGCCTACATGCCTAACAGGATGTGCCCACACTTCTTAGGATTCCTCATTGGCTGAATCAAATCAAACTGGCTCATAGCATTATGGGAACTTTTGATTCCGGTATTCGATATGCAAAATGTATCGGAACTCAGTTTCGGAATTCCGATAACGCGAATATCGGCCGATACCCGATATTTGCAGTATCGGAATGCTCAACACTAATTATCAGGTATGAACACCATGTGCAGAAATCCCCACATTTACACACCTCAGCTGCTATCAATGAAGTTATTAATAGTTGTCTGAGGAATCTTCTGCCACGCTGAATGCACTTGTGCCAATCATCAAGAGTGGCAGTTCTCTTTACGATTGCTGACTAATGATATCCAAGATGTGCTCAATGAGAGACAAGTCTGGATACGCTGTAGGCCATGGCAGCATGTTTAGGCCAAGCAGGCTGCTCATAGTAGTATGTGCAACATGCATTGCAAAAGTTATTACAGTGCTGCAAGAAATCTGCACAAAATTATGTGGGAGGAGGCATGCGAGATGTGAGTAAGTAACAACATCAAAGATAGGGCATGTATGGAACATGTGCCCAGGTCAAGGAAAGCCTAGGTAGTGGTTTACTGGGAGAATTTTGTATACTTGAAGCTGGATTGCAGCCACTAACCCAGAGGCAATACAGGTAGAGACACATCTGTACACAGCAGTGTATTTCTATGTCCCTGTATTATAGAGGGAAAATAAAAGATTTTTTTCTTCGGATACAATTACAAAAAATATTGAAAAACAATTCATAATAAAAATATAATTTTTAATGCACTTTAAAAAAAATAATAATAAACATCACAAATCAACATGGACATATTTGGTGTTCCTATAATGATAATGACTCAAACAATAAAGCAATCAGATTATCTATGATTGGTAAATTTTGTGGCCTCAAATCCAGCCATACTAAAGGCTAGTAATTTGTTCATCCGTTTCTCCCATTCACTATCTCCATCCATCCTTCACTCCTGCAAGATGGCTGGACCTTCATTGTAAATACACCATTGTAAATACACACCTGTACTCTGTATCTCCCTCACCTCATTGTAGATTGTACGCTCTCACGAGCAGGGTCGTCTTATTTCGTCTTATTTTGCTTTAATTATTGTATTGTTAGCGTTGTTACTTATGACTTGTGTTTTGAAACTGTTTAACTGTAAAGCGCTGCGGAATATGTTGGCGCTATATAAATAAAGATTATTATTATTATTACTAGAGGGCAGTCAGCTGGCCTCATACAGTACATGCCGGCAGGCCTTAGATACGGACTCTGTGTCCTAGCATAAATTTTAATGTGTCAGAACCTCTTAAATTATACTTTGATTGTTGGCGGATGGTCTTGTGTGACTCAGTTTTCACTGGCATTTAGAGGTGGGTGTTTTGTTTTTTTAGTTTTTTTTTGCCATTTTGTTGACACTTTTTAATGAGTTTGTAGAATGTGGTGGTATAAGTACAATACCTTCTCAGTTTGCATTTATGCTATACAATTTCAAGGATTTGGAAGTTGAGGGGTGAAATTATCTTCAGTATTGTTTGGCTAAAATGTTGCCTTGAAATATGCAGGTCTGATCATATTAACAATACATAGCATTGGAGGTTATAGTTCATTTAGTGACAAAATGAACAATTGGTGGAAAAGGTTGAAGTTGATGGACCACTGTCTTTTTTAACTTATATAACTATGTAACCTTTGTGATGCCTGTCGCAACTCAGATCCTATGTTGTTATTCATCTACTGCAGTGGTCGGGAACCTTTTTGGCTAAGAGAGCCATGAACACCACATTTTTTAAAACGTAATTCCGTGACAGCCATATAATATGTTTAAAACTAAATAGAAGTACGGTAAATGTGTGTTTTTTATGTAAAACAAACACTTTTAAAGCACAATAAGTCTCTGAATTCTTTTTAATAACGTTGTTATACTGTTGCTAACCAATGATCAATAAAGTAATTCTTACCATTAATGTGACTACTGGTGCTGCATGGTTTTGCTGATGGCTTTGTAGTCTGGTTGATACGTGACGAAGTTAAGCTTCATGCAGGCGTTGAGACTTCCATCCCTTAAACGTGATCATTAGGCTGGCCTTAATGTTCTTTAAATGTGAGAAAGACTGCTCACATGCATACGTAGAGCTAAACATTGTCAGTACAGCAATACTCACACGCTGCAATGTGTGGTATGTGACGGGAAGCGCGTTAAAAGTTTTGACAATCAGCTGGTCCACGGGTTGAAGTTTTTTCATTTCTCCCCACTTGTGTTTGCTCACCAACTCTGCTTGCTGTTGTGCAAGTCTTTCTAAATCTTCAGTGAATTGAACTTATTTATCCACATACTTGAGGCCTTCAGGTCCGCAGCTTGTAGCTCAAAATCTCTGAAGGAGACACCGGGGGTGTAACTCAGGTCGGCGCTGTCCACTGCACACTTGTGTGGATGGGTGATGGGCTTAAAAAGACGAGAGCGCTCATGAAATTCTCCAAAGCGCGTTTTTAATGACTGCAGGAGATCAGATATGAAGCCCGCTAGCTTCTGAAGATGAAGATGTTGAGCAGGGTCACTTGCTGTGCATGAATCTTTAAACTCTCCCAGTTTTTCAAAGTGTAGTAAATGACCTGTTTCAATGTCGGCGATGAAGAGTGCTAGCTTGTTTTCAAATGCAAACACTGCTTGTTGAAGGGATAAGACTGTATTTCCTACGCCTTTCATTTTCACATTGAGCTGGTTCAGATGTTCAGTCATGTCCACGAGATAGTAGAACTTCAGGAGCCACTCAGTGTTAGCTAACTCAGGTTGCTCGACGTTTTTCATTTCAAGAAAAGTCCAGATTTTGCTCAGAAAAGCCACAAAACAGCTGAGCACCTTCCCTCTTGACAACCAATGCACATTGCTGTGCAGAAGCAGACCAGGATATTATTCCCAGCTTCATCCAGAAAGTGTTTTAAACTGGCGATCATTTAAAGCTCAGACAACAATAAAGTTGACCACCTGAATGACCAGCGACACCACCTCACCAAGCTGCTGGCCACACACCTTGGCAAAAAGTGCCTCCTGATGTAGGATGCACTGATAACTTAGGATAGGTCTCTTTTCATGTTCACAAAGAAGTGCTGCGAATCCTTTAGTTTTCCCCACCATGCATGGACCACCATTAGTACACGCTAAAATAAGTTTATCCATCGGTAGATTTTTTTTCTTTAACTAGCCCAGTGAAAGACTTGAATAAATCCTCCCCTTTTGAGCTGTCCCGGCTGGTGACAGGCGTTCCGTGTGGCTCTACCAGGTAGGAGTCCTGTAGTAGGATGGTGAGCGGAGATTGCAAAACCTGTGTGACGTCAGTAGTCACCAAACTTTTCCTATGCAATTCGGAAATCAGCGGTTTCGGTTATGAGTGGGTCACCGAGGAGACAATGGCTTAATCTCCATTGAAGAAAAAATCCTCCTACGGCCCCAGAGAAAAAAATACATATAAAAAAAATCTGAAACTTTTTTTTTTTTTTTTTAAACAATTCTTTCCTGCTTTTGAGTACCCTAGAGTCTGCGGTATGGCTAGTGATTCTGTTATGAGTGGGTCACCGAGGAGGAAAACAAAACCAAGCTAAGTCACAGAAAACAAGAGAGGTTGGTAACTAAGCAGATTGCAGACCCCTGATCCTAACCACAACAACTAGAAGTAGCCATGGAGTGTACCTACGATGATTCTAGACACCTCGTCACAGTCGGAGGACTAAATAAGCCTAAAGCAAGAAAAGGGAAATCTAAACTGCCCCAGAGCAGACCCCAAAGGAATAGACAGCCCCCACACATGTATTGACGGTGAAACAAGATTAAAACACAAACACAGGTAGGAAAATAAGCTGAGCAAACGATGGGGCCCACACTAACTAGAAAGGACACGAAAGGAAAGATACTGTCTGCAATCACGCCAAAAAACCCTGCAAAAATGTCCAATACTTCTGATAGCAAAAAACCATGAAGTTACTAGACTTCACCCACTATATCAGCACTCTGGCATATTCTGAGAACAGAGCAAAAAGAGGCCAATCTAATAAGGGACAAAAAGCAAACTGGCACATTCAGAGACATAAGAATGGAAATTCAGCACAGCCCCAGGTTTTGTCTATTCAGTTTTTGTGTGCTTTTCCGGCTGGCTAAGCACACAAAAACTGAATAGACAAAACCAAATCAAGTGTGAACAATAGCAGAGATCACTAAGTTTGAGAAGGCAGGAACTGAACTGGAAACTAGAACCTCAGGAGGCAGGAAAAAATTACCAGCATGGGAAAAGGGAGTCGGCTGTCTTAAATCCAGTCTGAGACTCCAGATATCCAATCCTCATCCTCATTATCAGGTGGCAGGTCTCTGTTAATTAGATCAGCTTCATTAACTCCTGCCACCAGCAGAGGGAGCCCGGAAAGAGATTTCACGACTCCTCTGTCAACACAACCAGCTCCTTCACCAGAAACCAGAGGCAGACCAGAAAATGAGTTCACAACAGTACCCCCCCTTGAGGAGGGGTCACCGAACCCTCATCCATGCCAGTCTGATCAGGATGGGCCCGGTAAAAAGCACGAACCAATCTATCGGCATGAATGTCAGAGGCAGAGACCCAAGAATTATCCTCCTTGCCATAACCCTTCCATTTGACCAAATACTGGAGTCTCCGTCTAGCCAAATGAGAATCCAATATTTTCTCTTCCTCATATTCCACATTGCCTTTAACCAATACAGGGTCAGGAGGTGCCACCATAGGAACTACTGGCTCAACAAACCTCTTCAACAGAGATTTATGAAACATGTTATGGATTTTAAACGTAACTGGAAGAGCCAATCGAAAAGAAACAGGATTAAGAATCTCCAAAATCTTATAAGGTCCAATAAATCTTGGCTTGAACTTTGGAGACGCAACCTTCATAGAGATATTCTTTGATGACAACCAAACCATATCACCCACATTAAACCGGGGACCAATGGTCTATGCCGGTTAGAAAACCGCTGGCCCTTTTCCTGAGAGAAGGACAACTTATCCACCACTTGGTCCCAAATCTGCTACATTCTCTCTACCACAGTGTCCACACCTGGGCAGGCTGAAGATTCCACTTGCCCTGAAGAAAATCGAGGATGAAACCCAAAGTTACAGAAAAAGGGCGACATCAAAGTGGCAGAACTAGCTCAGGAATCCCATGCAACCGAACCACCTGTTGTAAAAACAAGGGCACCAACTCTGAGGAAGACGGCAACTTTGGAAGTGGTACAAGATGGACCATCTTAGAAAATCTATCACAAATCACCCAGATAACAGTCATCCTCTGAGAGACAGGAAGATCAGAAATAAAATCCATTGAGATATGGGTCCATGGCCTCTTGGGCACCCGCAGGGGCATCAAAAATCCACTAGAGCGAGAAGAGGGTTTAGACCGAGAACAAGTCCCACAGGACTGCACAAAATTCCTGACATCACGAGATAAGGCAGGCCACCAAAAAGACCGACTCACCAAATCTCTGGTACCAAAAATACCTGGATGACTAGCAAATGCGGAGCAATGAACTTCAGACATCACTCTCTTCCTCCACTGGTCAGGAACATAAAATTTTCCCATAGGAAAACGTTCAGGTTTATCCTCCTGAAATTCCTCCAGGGCGCGTCTCAAATCGGGCGAGATGGCAGAAAGAACTACCCCCTCACCAAGGATGGTAGTAGGCTCGGTCACAATAAGAGAATCAGCAAAGAAACTCCTAGAAAGGGCGTCAGCCTTAACATTCTTAGTGCCCGGAAGAAAAGAGACCACAAAATTAAAACGTGTGAAAAACAAGGCCCACCTAGCATGTCTAGGATTCAAGCGTTTGGCTGACTCAAGATAAATCAAATTCTTGTGGTCGGTGAGGACCACAACTTGATGTCTAGCTCCCTCCAACCAATGTCTCCACTCTTCAAATGCCTTTTTCATGGCCAACAATTCCTGATTTCCCACGTCATATTTGCATTCAGATGGGGAGAACTTTCGAGAAAAGAAGGCACAGGGATTCATTTTAGAAGTCACAGGATCTTTTTGGGACAAAACAGCTCCCGCACCAATCTCAGAAACATCTACCTCCACCTGAAATGGAAGTGAGACATCAGGTTGCCGTAAAACCGGAGCAGAAGTGAATCTCCGCTTAAGCTCCTGAAATGCCGAGACAGCCTCTGGAGACCAATTCAGCACATCAGCGCCCTTTTTGGTCAGATCAGTCAGTGGTTTGACAATACCAGAAAAATTACCTATAAATTTACGATAGAAATTAGCAAAACCCAAAAACTTCTGGAGAGCCTTCAAAGCAGTGGGCTGAACCCAATCATAAATGGCCTGTACCTTTGCCGGGTCCATTTCAATAGTAAACGGAGACAAAATAAATCCCAAAAATGAAATCCTGTGTACACCAAAGAGGCATTTTGATCCCTTAACATACAGGGAATTTTCCCTCAAAATCCGGAACACAGTCCGGACATGTTCCACATGAGAATCCCAATCAATAGAAAAGATCAAAATATCATCCAGATAGATGATCAAAAACTTATCCACAAAGTCCCGGAAAATATCATTCATAAAGGATTGGAAGACAGAAGGGGCATTAGTGAGCCCAAAAGGCATCACCAGGTACTCAAAATGTCCCTCCGGAGTATTAAACGCCATCTTCCATTCATCCCCCTGCTTGATGCGAATAAGATTATACGCCCCCCTGAGGTCAAGCTTAGTAAACCAGCAGGCACTTTTAACTCTGGAGAATAAATCAGAAATCAAGGGTAACGGGTACTGATATTTAACCGTCATTTTGTTAAGGGAACAATAGTCAGTACAAGGCCTTAATGAACCATCTTTCTTGGCCACAAAAAAAAAAAAAACAGCACCTAAGGGTGAAGAGGATGGTCTAATATGACCCTTATCCAACGACTCCTTAATATAAGATCGCATAGCATCATGTTCGGGTACAGAAAAGTTGAAAGGCCGCCCCTTGGGAAATTTACACCCAGGCATCAACTCAATTGCACAGTCATAACTCCTATGAGGAGGCAAAGACGCAGACTTGTTCTCACTAAATGCATCAGAACAATCAGCCAAATAATCAGGAATATTATGAGACTGAGGAGAGGTGGAGAAAACAGGAGTGTCCCTAAGAACACACTGACAACCCCAACTCACCACAGACACAGATTTCCAATCCAAAACTGTATTATGAGTTTGCAGCCAGGGAAAACCCAGAACAATAGTATCACGCAGATTGTGCAGTACCAAAAATTTACAATTTTCTTGGTGGTCTGGGCCGACCCGCATTATCACCTGGGTCCAAAACTGAGGTTTATTCTCCGCCAAAGGAGTAGCATCAATACCCCTCAAAGGAATTTGCATCCGCAGAGGTATCATGAGGAAACCACAACGTTTAGCAAAGTCCAAATCAATCAGATTCAAAGCTGCTTCTGAATCTACAAAAGCCTTAGCGGAAAATGTGGATAAGGAGCAGATCAGAGTAATTGCCAAAAGAAGCTTAGGTTGTACACTGCCACTGCAAATGTGTGTGCAAAACGTTTCTCTCGTTTAGGGCAGACAGAAATAGTATGAGAGGAGTCTCCACAGAAAAAGAACAGCGTATTACGCCTTCTAAACTCCTGACATTGCGCCCTAGACAAAACTCCATCACATTGCATAGGTTCAGACGTTTGTTCAAAAGATGGCAACGCCTCTCGTGTAGTTTTAAGTTCACGTAAACGCCGATCAACTTGAATGGCTAATGACATAGAATCATCAAGACCAGAGGGAACAGGAAATCCCACCATAACATCTTTTATGGTCTCTGATAAACCCTTCCGAAAGAGAGCTGCCAATGCACCATCATTCCATGTGGTAAGGACCGCCCACTTTCGGAATTTTTGACAGTATAACTCTGCAGAATCCTGACCCTGGTTCAATGCCAATAGGTCTTTCTCAGCCTGATCAATAGCATTAGGTTCATCATACAACAACCCCAAGGCTTGAAGAAATGCATCCACATTAGTCAGAATAGGATTTTCAGGTGTCAAAGAAAAAGCCCAATCCTGGGGATTGCCGCGCAGCAGGGCGATGACAATTTTAACCTACTGCGCAGAGCTCCCCGATGAGTTAGGCTTCAAGGCAAGAAATAATTTCCAATTATTCTTAAAACTCAAAAATTTAGATCGATCCCCAGAAAACACATCAGGAGTAGGGATTTTTGGTTCAACAGCATGTGACTGAGCAAGATAGGCAGAAATTCCCCGCACTTCAGCAGCAAGCTGCTCCACACGATCAGACAATTGCTTAATCTCCATCAAAGAAAAAATCCTCCTACGGCCCCAGAGAAAAAGAGGAAAAAATACATATAAAAAAAAAAAAATTCTGACACTTTTTTTTTTTTTAACAATTCTTTACTGCTTTTGAGTTACCCTAGAGTCTGCGGTATGGCTGGTGATTCTGTTATGAGTGGGTCACCAAGGAGGAAAACAAAACCAAGCTAAATAACAGAAAGCCAGAGAGGTTGGTAACTAAGCGGATTGCAGACCCCTGATCCTAACCACAATGACTAGAAGTAGCCATGGAGCGTACCTACGATGATTCTAGACACCTCGTCACAGCTGGAGGACTAAATAAGCCTAAAGCAAGAAAAGGGAAATCTAAACTGCCCCAGAGCAGACCCCAAAGGAATAGACAGCCCCCACACATATATTGACGGTGAAACAAGATTAAAACACAAACACAGGTAGGAAAATAGGCTGAGCAAATGATGGGGCCCACAGTAACTAGAAAGGACAGGAAAGGAAAGATACTGTCTGCAATCACGCCAAAAAACCCTGCAAAAATGTCCAACACTTCTGATAGCAAAATACCCTGAAGTTACTAGTCTTCACCCACTATATCAGCACTCTGGCATATTCTGAGAACAGAGCAAAAAGAGGCCAATCTAATAAGGGACAAAAAGCAAACTGGCACATTCAGAGGCATAAGAATGGAAATTCAGCACAGCCCCAGCCGGGGCTGGCTAAGCACACAAAAAACTGAATAGACAAAACCAAATCAAGTGTGAACAATAGCAGAGATCACTAAGCTTGAGAAGGCAGGAACTGAACTGGAAACTAGAACCTCAGGAGGCAGGAAAAAAATCACCAGCATGGGAAAAGGAAGTCGGCTGTTTTAAATCCAGTCTGAGACTCCAGATATCCAATCCTCATCCTCATTATCAGGTGGCAGGTCTCTGTTAATTAGATCAGCTTCATTACCTCCTGCCACCAGCAGAGGGAGCCCGGAAAGAGAACTCACGACTCCTCTGTCAACACAACCAGCTCCTTCACCAGAAACCAGAGGCAGACCAGAAAATGAGTTCACAACAGGTTTCCTTCATTATTTTTTTTGTTAAAGATTTGTCTTAGAGCCAGATGCAATCATCAAAACAACCACATCTGAAATTGTTTAGCGTTTTACATGTTTTATAGATCTAGTTTTTACCAAGGTTTTAAATGTAATATTCCCCATTAGAAGTCTGAGGATACTTTTATGATGCTTTCATGCAGCAGCACAAGTGCCACAGGCAATAGTGTACAGTTTTGGATATTTGTCTTTTTTTGCATTTTGTTTTCTCAGGTTAATGGTCCTGTGTTAATATGCACTTACATTGTGCATATACATTAATTTACTTTTTCAGTTCAGACTCCAGTTTTTTATTCATTTCATTGTGCATTCTGTGTATATGAGTGTGACCGCCTTCTTTCCGAGCTGGGAAAACTATCCTGTCTGGCCTAAGCTTTTACTAGTGGTTCAGTCGCTCGATCCTTGTTCACATTCACGTCACTTGGCAAGTGAAAAGGTTTTAAATACTAGAGTAGGACTGTCCCACAAGGGTTGCCGTGACGTGGCGGGATGGCTTGTACATTATTTTGATCAAAATTATGTTTACTAAATACCCTTATTATTATTATTATTACCTTTATGCATGATTTGCAGTTTATTTTTTAGTTTTTAGTTTAGGATATTTGTGTTTTTTGTTTTCAATAGTATACAGCCTGTAGTGAAGAGCGAGCATGCTCGGGTGATCTCCGTGTATTTGGATGTGCTCAGAGGTTTAGTTTCTGTCGCCGCCGCAGCTGCATGATTTGCAGCTACTTGACAGCCTGAATGCATGTGGAGATTGCCTGCTTGTTAGGGAATCTCCACATGTATTCAAGCTGTCTAGCAGCCGCAAATCATGCAGCTGCGACGACACAAACTAAATCTCCGAGCACTTCCAAATACTCGGAGATCACCCAAGAATGCTCGGGAAACCCGAGCAACGAGCATACTCGCTCATCACTATAGACAAGTCGATAAATGCAAAGCAATTGTCTTAATGGCCATGAACAAAAATATAGGCCCAGATTCATTAAAGCGATTTAATCTAGAAATCTGTTATAAAACACTTTGAAAAGTCGCACATTTTGACGAGGTGTTGTGAAAAAAATGGAAAAAGTCACATTATCATTCCATTTGTGGACAGCTAGATCAAAATGTACAGAGCTGGGGTGCCATGGGGGCATGAAAAGACTCAGTGTCCCCCGCTCTTAAAATTCATGGCTTTTGGATATGGGACCGACCCCCACTCCATCTTAAAACAACCACAACTATAGTAAACCTAGGCACTAGAATAAATACACAAAACACATTATTTTGGTTGTCAAAATTGCCACGGCTTTATTTAAATCAAAGGATTAAAACAGTCACAGTATGAGTCAGGTGCAGTGCTAGTACATTAAGATTCACAACTACTATGATATCCCCAGCTGTCTGACATATAGCACTAGGACAGACAGCCATAAAGGGACAGCACGCACTGGCTTGCCATTCAAGCAGAGCCAGTAGATTATCAGGGCATCAATGACTCTAATATCCTCAATCCTGTGCTTAACCACTGTGCCCACCCTGATTGACATTACCATTACAACGTCCCTGAGGCTGGCCACCAAAGCCGAGCCTGTTCACCACCATGAGGTTTTACATTCTCTATTAGTTAAAATGAGTCCACCTTAACTTGTCTGCAACTTCCACCTGACTCCCGAGCCGCCAACAAAGAGGCCATTTGACATCTTAACCCCTTACCTACAATGGACGTAATATTCCGTCTATGTGACCCTGGACCTAACTACCATGGACGGAATATTACGTCCCAGCGATCAGCGGCGCCCACGTGGTGAGCGCCGCTGATCGCGGCCGGGTGTCAGCTGATTATCACAGCTGACACCCGGCACAATGTGTCAGGGGCGGTCACGGACCACCCTCGACACGTTAACCCCTTGTACACCGCGATTAAACGTGATTGCGGTATACCGGGGGTTAAAAGGAAGCATCGGCAGGGAGGGGGCTCCCTCCGTGCTTCCCTGAGCCCCCCACGGCAGCGCAATGTGCAGCGCTGCTGCAGGGGTCTCTTTCCCTACAGGCCCCCGGATCCAAGATGGCGACGGGTGCCTCCGGGGGCCTGTAGGGAGCTGACTTTCTCACTGCCTGCAAAGTGCAGGCATGAGGAAGTCTGCAGAACTGCCTGTGACAGATTGCTGATCTGTCACAGTGATCTGTGATGTGACAGATCAGCGATCTGTCACAGGACAGTGATGTCCCACCTGGGTCAAGGTAATAAAGTAAAAAAAAGTGTTAAAAATAATTTTAAAAAAAATCACTAAATAAATTAGAAAAAAAAAAAAAAAAATATTCCCCAATAAATCCATTTTTTCAAAATAAAAAAAAAAAATAAAAATAAAAGTACACATATTAGGTATCGCCGCGTCCGCAGCGACCCGCCCTATAAAACTGTCCCATTAGTTAACCCCTTTAGCAAACCCCTTAAAAAATAAAAAACAAAGCAAAAAATAATGATTTATTATCATACCACCGAACAAAAAGTGCAATAACGCGCGATCAAAAAGACGCATATAAATATCCATGGTACCGCTGAAAACGTCATCTTGTCCTGCAAAAAACGAGCCACGATACAGCATCATCCGCAAAAAATAAAAAAGTTATAGCTCGCAGAATAAAGCGATACTAAAATAATTATTTATATAAAATTGTTTTCATTGCATAAAAGCGCCAAAACATAAAAAAACTACCTAAATGAGGTATCGCTGTAACCGTACCGACCCGAAGAATAAAACCGCTTTATCAATTTTACCGCACGCGGAACGGTGTAAATGCACCCCCCAAAAGAAATTCATGAAACGCTGGTTTTTGTTCAATTCTGCATCCCAAAAATCGGAATAAAAAGCGATCAAAAAATGTCACGTGCCCGAAAATGATACCAATGAAAACGTCAACTCGTCCCGCAAAAAATAAGACCGCACATGACTCGGTGGGTCAAAATACGGAAAAATTATAGCTCTCAATATGTGGTTATGCAAAAACTATTTTTACAATGAAAAGAGTCTTTTAGCGTGTGACAGCCGCCAAACATAAAAACCGCCATAAATAGTAAATCAAACCCCCATTATCACCCCCTTAGTTAGGGAAAAATAATAAAACTAAAAGAAAATGTATTTATTTCCATTTTCCCATTAGGGTTAGGGTTAGGGCTAGGGTTAGGGCTAGGGTTAGGGCAAGGCTAGGGCTAGGGCTCAGATTAGGGTTAGGGGTGAGTTGGAGTTAGGGTTGGAGTTAGAATTGGAGGGTTTCCACTGTTTGGGCACATCAGGTGCTCTCCAAATGCAACATGGTGTCTGATCTCAATTTCAGCCAATTCTGCATTGAAAAAGTCAAATGGTGCTCCTTCCCTTCCAAACTCTGCCATGCGCCCAAACAGTGGTTTACCCCCACATATGGGGTATCAGCCTACTCAGGACAAATTACAAAACAACTTTTGGGGTCCAATTTCTCCTGTTACCCTTAGGAAAATAAAAAATTTGGGGTAAAAATATCATTTTTGCGGAAAAAAATGATTTTTTTATTTTCACGCCCAGGCGTTATAAACTTCTGTGAAGCACTTGGGGGTTCAAAGTGCTCACCACACATCTAGATTAGTTCCGTGGGGGGGTCTAGTTTCCAAAATGGGGTCACTTGTGGGGAGTTTCAATAGTTTAGGTACATCAGGGGCTCTCCAAACGCACACGACACCCGCAGACCAATCCATCAAAGTCTGCATTCCAAAACGTCACTACTTCCCTTCCGAGCCCCGACGTGTGCCCATACAGTAGTTTTCTCCCACATATGAGGTATCAGCGTACTCAGGACAAATTGGACAACAACTTTTGGGGTCCAATTTCTCCTGTTACCCTTGGGAAAATAAAAAAATTGGAGACTAATTGATCATGTTTGTGGAAAAAATACGATTTTTTTATTTTCATGCCTGGGCATTATAAACTTCTGTGAAGCCCTTGGGGGTTCAAAGTGCTCACCACACATCTAGATAAGTTCATCAGGGGGTCTAGTTTCCAAAATGGGGTCATTTGTGGGGGGTTTCTACTGTTTTGGTACATCAGGGGCTTTCCAAACGCGACATGGTGTCCGATCTCAATTCCAGCCAAAAATGTCAAATGGTGCTGCTTCCCTTCCGAGCTCTGCCATGCACCCAAATAGTGGTTTACCCCCACATGTGGGGTATCAGCGCACTCAGGATAAATTGCACAATATCTTTTAGGGTCCTGTTACTCTTGGAAAAATAAGAATTGAGGGTGAAAAGATCATTTTTGTGGAAAAAATATGATTTTTTAATTGTACGGCTTTATGTTATAAACTTCTGTGAAGCCCTTGGCGATTCAAAGTGCTCACCACACATCTAGATAAGTTCCTTTGGGGGTCTAGATGCCAAAATGGTGTCATTTGTGGGGGGTTTACACTGTTTTGGTACATCAGGAGTTTTCCAATCGCGACATGGTGTCCGATCTCAATTCTAGCCAAAAACGTCAAATGGCGCTGCTTCCCTTCCGAGCTCTGCTATGCGCCCAAATAGTCATTTACACCCACATATGGGGTATCAGCGTACTCAGGACAAATTGACAATAACTTTTAGGGTCCTGTTACCCTTGGAAAAATAAAAATTGGGGGTGAAAAGATCATTTTTGTGGAAAAAATATGATTTTTTAATTGTACCGCTGTACGTTATAAACTTCGGTGAAGCCCTTGTGGGTTCAAAAATCTCACCACATATCTATATAAGTTCCTTGGGGGGTCTAGTTTCCAAAATGGGGTCACTTGGGGGGGTTTCCACTGTTTAGGTACATCAGGGGCTCTCCAAACGCGACATGGCGTCCGATCTGAATTCCAGCCAATTTTGCATTGAAAAAGTCAAACGGCGCTCCTTCCCTACTGAGGTCTCCCATGCACCGAAACAGTGGTTCCCCCCACATATCAGGTATCAGCGTACTCAGGACAAATTGCACATTAACTTTTGCAGTCCAATTTCTCCTTTTACCCTTGGTAAAATAAAGAAAATTGAACCTGAAGTATTTTTTTTGTGAAAAAAAGTTAAATGTTCATTTTTTTTTTTTTAAATATTCAAAAAATTCCTGTGACGCACCTAAAGGGTTAATAAACTTCTTGAATGTGGTTTTGAGCACCTTAAGGGGTACAGTTTTTAGAATGGTGTCACTTTGGGGTATTTTCTATCATATAGACCCCTCAAAGTGGCTTCAAATGTGATGTGGTCCCTAAGAATAAAATGGTGTTGCAAAAATGAGAAATCGCTGGTCAATTTTTAACCCTTATAACTTCCTAACAAAAAAAAATTTTGGTTCCAAAATTGTGCTGATGTAAAGTAAACATGTGGGAAATGTTATTTATTAAGTTTTTGTGTGCCATATCGCTGCGATTTAAGGGCATAAAAATTCAAAGCTGGAAAATTGCGAAATTTTAAAAATTTTCACCAAATTTCCATTTTTTTCACAAATAAACGCAAGTTATTTGAATGAAATTTTACCACTAACATGAAGTACAATATGTCACGAGAAAACAGTCAGAATCACCGGGATCCATGGAAGCGTTTCAGAGTTATGACCTCATAAAGGGACAGTGGTCAGAATTGTAAAAATTGGCCCGGGAGTTAACGTGCAAACCACCCTTGGTAGTGAAGGGGTTAAATGGACTCGGCCGCCATCAACCACGCCTAATTTAGCCATCAACCAGTTCTACATGTCATGTAAAGACTGTGCATACAAGTAACAAAATTCCAGAATTCCAGAGAAACGACAGATTAATTTACACAAAGCAACTACCAAATTATGATCAAAAATGCGGTAACTAAAGTGAAAAAATAGTCGCTAAACATCCTGTAATGAGGATCTCGTGATGGGGAATGTGGAAAGTAAACCATAATAAAGGTCATAGCCACAATCTGAATACCTGTATAATGACATCTGTCATGCCTCAAAAAAACTTTATACTGCATGTATTGTAGCCAGCTCTAATAATTCACCAATTCACAGTTTTTGATTTTAGAAACCATCATTATATACAGTAGCTGTCCTGTGCAGTAATAATTTCTTAAACCCACTTACTACTACCCGAAAAGTGATGAGAATATATAAAGAGAAAGATATTATAAATAGGGAGTAATTAAAAGCTATACACAATATAACATCAACATTATAACCGACCATGAAATAACTTTCAGAATATTTGGACATAGTAATTGAAATAAACCTATAGCAGAAAAAGGTCTTATTAATAACCCTGCTGTGCACACCATTGTTGTTTTTTAGGCACTTGATGACATTTACCGTTAAGGCTACTTTCACACATCAGTTTTTTGCCGTCAGGCAGGATCCGGCTTTTTTTTTAGAAAAAACGGATCCGGCATAAATTTTGGAGAACTGTAGAAACGGATCCGTTTTTTTGCTGGATCCGTCTCTGTTCCTGGCGGCTGGCCAATTGGATCTGAGCATGCGCAGACTTAAAAAAACCGGATCCGGTTGCTGGATCCGTCTTTTTCTGGATCCGGCGCATTCCGGCGCCCATAGACTTTCATTGTAGCAAAAAGCTGGAAGCGCCGGATCCGGCGCTTCCGGCTTTTTCGCCGGAGACAAAAAACGTTACAGTAGACGTTTTTTCAAGACGCCGGAATGAGACAAGTTGCCGGACCTGGCAAAAAACGGATGAAACGCAATGCCATCCGGCGCGATCCGGCGCTAATGCAAGTCAATGGGGAAAAAACGGATCCGGCATTGCATTTTGCCGGATCCGTTTTTTCCAAAAAAAGCCGGATCGCGCCTGAAGGCAAAAAACTGATGTGTGAAAGAGGCCTAACCGCTCCAACTGGGTCAAAGGCATCAGGGATAGGCATACTGCCCTTCCTGTTAATGCACTTGATTTCTTTACCCATAGCCGCTCCCACTGGCTCAAGGACATTGGGAATAGGAATATCACAATGTCAGCACTGTCAGATAATTCTTTAAGTGCGGAGGATTCGTTTTTGGAGAAATTACCTCCATTATCTTTTCTTCCAATGCAGTTATACAGTTGTTTCAATTCTACCTCCACAAGATTCTGAAACTGATCACAGGCTGCAGATCTTTTTTTCACCTGGTAATTAGGATTAGGTGTGTTACATTTTTGTGGTCTAATAGCAATCATAGTCGAATCTGGGTACTGGAGGTAATTTCTCCAAAGACGAATCTTCAGCACTTAAAGAATTACCTGAAAGTGCTGACATTGTGATATGGGAATCGGACAAGGGTGGCTCAGTTGTAGTTCTTGATTCTAAACTGTACAATAATATGGTATTAAACATATTAAATTATTCTATCACATATTGCCGTCTTCTTTGTGATCCCACACTGCAATGTCAAGCTATTTTAATAGATTTGCTGAAGGAGGGTTTAGACACTGGGGTTATTACCAAGAAGGTATCAGATTAACTTTATGTAGACATTCCTACCATGCGTATATTTCATGGATAACCAAAAATCTGTAAGGAAATATTTCCTCCACCTTTACGCCCAATAATCTCAGGCATTGGGTCTCTCAGGGTTTATTCAATCCTGCATCATATTACTAAAAGCATTCCAGGTTATTTGAGAGATAGCACTGAAGTGGTGGTAAATACTGACAAGTTCCAGTGGACTAAGGACAATTCTTTTTTCACTTGTATCCAAGAAGTATCATTTCTCCTTATGGAGAATGACATGCTAAGCATGTCGAGGTGAGGAGACTTAAAGCCGCAATGCTCCTCTGGGAAATATGCTAATTATGCAAATTGTCTCTTCAGAGAGGAAGAGAGCTAGAACTCTAGTGCCACCTATTGGAGGTAGCAATCCTAAAAGTCAATGTTGACCCTTTAACGAGCCTTCTTACATGACAGGATAAAAGCCAAGGCAGTACCCCGAAACACAGTGTCTGCAAATGGAGATTCTGGCTTGGCTTTTATCCTAAGTCATGTAAGAAGGCTCGTTAAAGGGTCAACATTGACTTTTAGGATTGCTACCTCTAATAGGTGGCACTAGAGTTCTAGCTCTCTTCCTCTCTGAAGAGACAATTTGCATAATTAGCATTTTTCACTTGTGACATAGTAAATCTCTATTCATGTATACCCCACATTTATGCACTTGAGGTTGTGAATTTTATTATTCAGAGAGATACTGATGCCACAGTGGAAACTCGAGAATTTACATTGGCTTCCTTTAAATATTTATTAGAACATTTTTTTAATGGGAGATACTACAAACAGTTGGTGAGAGCTCCATTGGGCTCGAAATTCTCTACTTCTTTGGCAATACTTTTTGTAGCTTGGTGGGAGAGAACATACATTTATAACATCAATAGCCCATTCAATCAGCATTTGAGATGGTACGGCCGCTTTCTGGATGACTTTCTGATTGTTTGGTCAGGTAGGGAAGCAGCCGCAAACAAATTTGTTAGCTACATAAATAACAACAACTTAAATCTCAAATTCACCTTTTCTGAACTTTGACAATGAATTCCTTTTTTGGATATTTTATTAATAGCAGATTCTAGTAGAGGAAGGGTTAATACAACCATTTATCGCAAGCCCACGGCCGGTAACACCATACTCAGGGCAGATAGTTGTCACCATAGCCATACAATTATGGCGATTCCATATGGTGAAATGGTCAGAGCAAAAAGCATTTGTACTAACAATGAGTTATTTGATGAGCAGTTTGATTAATACAATATAGATTAAAACAGAGGGGTTATGAAAATCCACTGTTGAAAAATACAAAGTCCAGAGTAGATGGGGTTGCTAGGTCAGATTGATTGTTCAACAAGGGACCTATAAAATCTAAAAAAATGGCAAGAGTGATAGTATTTTAAAATCTAAAATAATGTAAACGTAAATAAAAACAAGCAAAAAATTAGTTTTCTTACAGCTTATAGTAAGCAGTTCAATGAAATTAAACATATAGTGTCTAAATACTTACCAGTTGTAAATCAAGATGAAACGTTTGCATCCATTTTAAAACCTGGGTGCAATTTTATAGCCAGGAAAGGTAAAACTTTGGGTGATTTTTTTATCCCCAAGTTTATTTGATGAAAAGACTAAAAAAACAAAGAAAACCTGGCTATCGGTAACAGGATTTTTTTTAAAATGTGGACTAAATCAATGTTCAGTATGTCAATATGCGTTTAAAACACAAAAAATTGGAAATGGACAGAATTTGGATGTTTATTTTATTAGGCATTTTATTAATTGTGAAAGTACATACCATATATTCGAGTATAAGCTGAAGCCCCTAATTTTGCCACAAAAAAACTGGGAAAACTTATTGACTTGAGTATAATCCGATGGTGGGAAATGCAGCAGCTACTGGTTAATTTCAAAAATAAAAATTAGATACTAATAAAAGTAAAATGGTGGCCCCATAACATGTTCCATATTAATATATGCCCCATATAATGCTGCAGAAAGGTTAATGGTGACCCCATAACATGCTCCATATTAATACACAGTTGTGGCCAAAAGTATTGACACCCCTGCAATTCTGTGAGATAATACTCAGTTTCTTCCTGAAAATGATTGCAAACACAAATTCTTTGGTATTATTATCTTCATTTAATTTGTCTTAAATGAAAAAACACAAAAGAGAATGAAGCAAAAAGCAAAACATTGATCATTTCACACAAAACTCCAAAAATACTGGCAAAAGTACTGGCACCCTCAGTCTAATACTTGGTTGCACAACCTTTAGCCAAAATAACTGCGACCAACCACTTCCGGTAACCATCAATGAGTTTCTTACAATGCTCTGCTGGAATTTTAGACCATTCTTCTTTGGCAAACTGCTCCAGGTGCCTGATATTTGAAGGGTGCCTTCTCCAAACTGCCATTTTTAGATCTCTCCACAGGTGTTCTATGGGATTCAGGTCTGGACTCATTGCTGGCCACCTTAGAAGTCTCCAGTGCTTTCTCTCAAACCATTTTCTTGTGCTTTTTGAAGTGTGTTTTGGGTCATTGTCTTGCTGGAAGACCCATGACCTCTGAGGGAGACCCAGCTTTCTCACACTGGGCCCTACATTATGCTGCAAAATTTGTTGGTAGTCTTCAGACTTCATAATGCCATGCACACAGTCAAGCAGTCCAGTGCCAGAGGCAGCAAAGCAACCTCAAAACATCAGGGAACCTCTGCCATGTTTGACTGTAGGGACCATGTTCTTTTCTTTGAATGCCTTTTTTTCTCCTGTAAACTCTAGGTTGATGCCTTTGCCCAAAAAGCTCTACTATTGTCTCATCTGACCAGAGAACATTCTTCCAAAACATTTTAGGCTTTTTCAGGTAAGTTTTGGCAAACTCCAGCCTGGCTTTTTTATGTCTCGGGGTAAGAAGTGGGGCCTTCCTGGGTCTCCTACCATACAGTCCCTTTTCATTCAGACGCCGACGGATAGTACGGGTTGACACTGTTGTACCTTCGGACTGCAGGGCAGCTTGAACTTGTTTGTATGTTAGTCGAGGTTCTTTATCCAACATCCGCACAATCTTGCTTTGAAATCTCTTGTCAATTTTTCTTTTCCGTCCACATGTAGGGAGGTTAGCCACAGTGCCATGGGCTTTAAACTTCTTGATGACACTGCGCACGGTAGACACAGGAACATTCAGGTCTTTGGAGATGGACTTGTAGCCTTGAGATTGCTCATGCTTCCTCACAAGTTGGTTTCTCAAGTCCTCAGACAGTTCTTTGGTCTTCTTTCTTTTCTCCATGCTCAATGTGGTACACACAAGGACACAGGACAGAGGTTGAGTCAACTTTAATCCATGTCAACTGGCTGCAAGTGTGATTTAGTTATGGCCAACACCTGTTAGGTGCCACAGGTAAGTTACAGGTGCTGTTAATTACACAAATTAGAGAAGCATCACATGATTTTTCGAACAGTGCCAATACTTTTGTCCACCCTCTTTTTTATGTTTGGTGTGGAATTATATCCAATTTAGCCTTAGGACGATTCTTTTTGTGTTTTTTCCATTTAAGACAAATGAAATGAAGATAATAATACCAAAGAATTTGTGTTTGCAATCATTTTCAGGAAGAAACTGAGTATTATCTGACAGAATTGCAGGGGTGTCAATACTTTTGGCCACAACTGTATGCCCCATATAATGCTGCATAAAGGTTAATAATGGCCACATAAGATGCTGCATATTAATATGTGCCCCATATAATGCTGCAGAAAGGTTAATAATGGCCCCATAAGATGCTGCATATTAATATATGCCCCATATAATGCTGCAGAAAGGTTAATGGTGGCCCCATAACATGGTCCATATTAATATGTGCCCCATATAATGCTGCTGCGATTTAAAAAAAATGACATACTCACCTCTCATCGCTGACCATTGCTCCTCAGCGTCGTCAGCTCTGCAGTGACTGTTCAGGCAGAGGGCACTCACTAAACACGTCATTGCATCCTCTGACCTGAACGTCACAGCCAGAGGACCCGGAAGACTGAGCGCAGCGGTGGAACGGGGACAGGTGAATATGGCATGGCTCACCCTCTCCCAGTCCTGCTCACATTCCTGGCGTCTGCATATCAGGCTCTGCTACATCTCAGTCCCGGCGTCTGCATCTCTCTTCCTGTCTTCTTCCTGTGCGGTCACATGGTACCGCTCATTAAAGTAATGAATATGCACTCCACGCCTATGGGAGTGGAGACGTGTCCATATTCATTAATTTAATGAGCGGTACCACGTCACCGCACATGAAGACAGGAAGAGAGATGCAGACGCCGGGACTGAGATATAGCAGAGCCTGATATGCAGACGCCAGGAGGATGAGTATGTTGTCTTCTGCTCCCCCTCCCCCGCCAGCTTTCTGGCGTATGACACGTGTATGAGCCGAGGGTCTTTTATAGCCCAAAAATGGGGCTGAAAAACTCGGCTTATACACCAGTATATACGGTATGTTATATATGTCATTATGTGTAAGCAGTATAACCTCATATATGTGGGGTGTACTATACGTCATCTAAGGGCTCATACCCATTTGTGAGAAATACAAAAGATTGCAATCCGTTAAAAAAACGGATTGCACTCGGATCAATGTTATTCAATAGGTGACATCTCATTTGCGAGTTTTTTCTCAGCCAAAATTGGACTGAGAAAAAAAATCGCAGCATGCTGCGTATTGCTGCGTATCTCGAACATGACTCACCAATGCAAGTCAATGTGTGCGAGAAAAAAATGCACAGCACACGTTCGTTTTTTCTTTTAAATATTTTTATTAGTTTTAAAATTTAAAGGGAAAAGAATGGGAATAACAAGGGAAATAGGGGAAAATAAAAAATGGAGCGCTCTGCTCTAGTGCAAAGACATTTGCAAACAAATACAGGTAATAACATTTCCTTCCAGACTTAGAACATGTGTAACTAATATTAAATGTAGCCCATGAGTAGCAACAGAGTTTTGCAAAAATTTGGAATTCCATACTTCCCATTCAAGATGATATTTATTCAGTGAATTATTGTTAAAAGCTATCCTCTCCTCCATGAGACTGTGTGAACGCAAAGTCTCAATGATATCTGAGAACAAAGGTGCATTCGATTTTTTCCACCGGTAGGCGATGGAGTTCTTGACAACCAGGAAAATGTGAATTATTATATACTTTATTGAGGGACTAATGGATTCCAGGTCCAGAGACAAGAGTGCCATTAGGAGCAACTTCTATTTTAACTGAAGATATAGAATTTATCTGATTTCCCATCTCTGTCCATAGAGTTCTTAAACTCGGACAACTCCAGAAAATGTGTCTGTCCAACATAATGGAGATATGTCTTTGCAATTGTGAGAAAGCCTAGTCGGTGTATAGTACCACCGTACCATAAGCTTGAAGTAAGCTTCATGCAAAGCCATAGATGTAGTAGAGCCATAGGAATATTTTAGTGCCGATTCCCATTTATGTTCCTGAATTGTCATCTTAAGATCTGCTTCCCACTTTGTCATATAGCAGTTTTTAAAGAATATATTATCCCCGATAATTTGTAAGTAAATATTTCTAAGGCTCCATTTATTCCTATGTGGGAAAAAAAGAGGACCCTGAGTCCAGAGCTACAAACAAAGTGAAAAACTTTATTGAGGCAACAATAGGGAACAGGACAATAGATGAAGGAGTTAAAAATGTATAGTACACAAAAAAGTGTTAAGAGATAGCCAGATGCAAACAAAAATCCTGTGCAGTAATAAATGGGTGAATAGAGTAGCTGGCATTGTACACTAAACACAGGGCAAGACACATGTGCAAAGAGTAAAAGAGAGTCACTCTAATACATGATAACAGTCATAAAGAAAGGAGTGTTATAACACTCCCAGTAATACAAAGATCAATCAAAGAGAGACTATATTGCACATTTGCCCAGTTGAGAGATTATAGAGGTCAAAACATACCCATTAGACAGTCTCAGGAAAGTGCTGGCATCCAGGAGAAACCCCAATGCGCATTTCCTGGTAAAACCGCTTCCTCAGGGGGCGTGGCTTAACAGATTACACTGCCCAGTCAAATACCTGGTTGTCCAAGGTCACATGGGTGTAGGGAGCCAGCCACAGCCAAATTGGCTGCAACTGCGCTGTGGAACAGAGGCCATACCTCCACCCCCACTGATCCAGCAGAAAGTGACACTGCAGTGGGGACGTCTGGTACCTGGCACGTCTCCCAACAACAGGGCACGCCTGAGTGAAGCAGGGAAGGGAGGGAGTCACAGACCAGAGCGCTAGGTAAAAGACAAGGAGAAATACTCCTTGAATAAAAATGCGGGGACAATGGGAGGAAGGAATCTTGCTGATAGTAAATAATAATAGAAACTAATTCACAAACAGCTAGGTCAGATATATCATTAGGAGAAAAAGGGGGAGACAACCAATATACTAATATGACATATCAGAGGCAATGCATTATAAATCATACATCATATATGTAATCTAGCTGATGTTGCATATATATAACTACAAACTTCAAGGAACACTTACACCCCACATGTACATTATATATAAATGCATCCATGAAAAAATATATAAACAAAATAACAAAAAATATTTTAAATAGTTATATTTCAAGTATGATACAGCCAAAGGATAAGTGTGTCTCTTGAAGTTCCATCTTCTTCTTGGCTGCTGTGCAAAACCTAGATATTTCTCCAGAAAAGGATTCCGTGACAGCTGGACAATGAGGAAACAAAACTCCAAATAGCAAAGTTCACAGGTAAATGACTAAGGGCAAGAAAAATAGAAAGAAAACATTAAAATCATATTATAATATGTACAATAAAAACAAGGAATGGATATAAAAAGGTGGAATTTTTTTTGGGGAAAAAAAAAAATGCAGAGAAGCAGGAAAAAAGGAAAAAAGGCCAAAAAGAATCTCATAAGAAAGACGCAAAGCCCAGGGACTCATCGAGTCCCTGCGGGGTCATAGTACCAAGGATGGTTATCCATCTACACTCATTCTGGGCAAGGAGGCGTCTGATGTCGCCACCCCTGATCCCAGTCTGAATGTGCTGGATACCTCTCACCATGAAAGTTTTTGGATTACAGTCATAATGGGATTTATAGTGTCTCGGAATCGTTTTTAATTGGGATATATCCTGTACATCTGCCGCCGCCATAATGTCACGGACATGTTCTCTAATTCGTACCTTTAACTGGCGAGACGTCAAGCCAATATATATTTTTGGACATCCACAGGTGGCATAGTAAACCACCTGGGTAGCATTACATGTAATATACTGGCGAATAGAGAAAATGCGTGTTCCGTCCGCTGACTGAAAAGAGGATGTCCGCAGGACATTCCTACAGGCAATACAGTGTCCACAGGGAAAACACCCCTGTGGCGGTCCACGAGAATCAAAGAAGTTCTTTCTTTGGGGAACATAGTGGGAATGTGCTAGTATGTCCCCCAGATTAGGACTCCGATATGTCATCACTGGGCGCCTTGACACAGATCCTTTCAAACTGGGTTCAGATTGTAGAATATCCCAGTGTTTCTCAAGACATTGTCTCATCGTGTCCCACTCACCATTAAAAGTTGAAACAAATCTTACTGTGTCACATGATTCTTTTTTCTTTGATGAAGGTTTTAGAAGAGTAGACCGTGCTGATTTTTTCGCTCTGTTATAACCCCTTTTTATACTCTGATGGCTGTAACCCCTTACGAGGAATCTTTCTTTAAGATCCTCAGCCTGACGTTCAAAACTAATATCAGAAGAGCAGATGCGCCGCATGCGCAGAAATTGTCCAATTGGGATGGCCCTTATTGTGGAATAAGGATGACATGTAGCAGTGAATTAACGGAGGTGGGCTTCCTATAGACATCTGTCTGCAAGTGTAAGTGGGAGTCCACAACAATTTTGATGTCAAGGAAGTCCACCTCCGCTTGGCTGCAATTATAAGTAATTTTGATGTTGAACCTATTCGAATTCAACTCATCCATGAAACATTGGAGTTGATGTTGTGACCCCTGACAGATGATGAACACATCTATATAGCGAAGCCAGCACTGCACACTGTCCGCGCCCTGAGCGCCCTCCCCCCCCGAAAATCTCCCTCTCCCAGAAGCCCAGGAATAGACCCACGAAAGAAGGCGCACAGGCCGCGCCCATGGCAGTGCCGCATCGCTGAAGATAAAATGTTTCTTTAAAAATAAAAAAATTATAGGTCAGAATATACTCCAACAGCTCCAAAATCAAATCAGACAAAGGGCCATCCCAATTGCTGCCCCTCAAGAAAAAACGACAGGCTTCGAGACCATCATGGTGACGTATGCACATGTATAGAGACTCTATATCGGCTGTAACAAGTAGCATATCTGGTTCAAGACACATCCCATCAATCCTAGCCAGGACGTCCATCGTGTCACGGGCAAAGGAGGGAAGTGCTTCTACCAAAGGTTTGAGGTAATGATGATTCTGTCACACTAAGGTGCGACCCGTCTTAATTGTCTGTGGCCGAATTGTAGCTTTGGCACAAGGTATACGTATACTCGAGAAAAGAATACACAAGACAAGAGGGTATCGTGTCAGTATGATTCTTCTCTGTCTTTAATCAAACGTGTACAGCTTTTATAACAGAATTTGAGCTACATCATCAGTTACATCATGGGCATGTTTCCAGTTACTATTTGCTTTTCCCAGGTCGCTACACAATTATTATGTACATTTCTGGGCTACCGTTGACTGCTCCCACATTGCTAGCTAATACTTATATACACAAGTATTGTCTTCTAGCTTGACTCACCCTGGTCCACCCAGTTTATTCAATATTTGATGAAGCTTAGGTGAGTGATACCATACAGAAACAACCCTAAGAGAATATAAGAAAATATAAGAAAATCAGAAGTATCTTAAAGCAACATGATCCCAATATCCAGCAAAGCGTCCATATAGTGATACAGTTTTGATTCTTGTATATATTCATGTGCCATATATTCTTCCCTTAACAGTCCCTCCTTTGGAGATATGCAAAATCAAAACCCTAATCTCGTCGAACCTATCGATCTGTCCTCCCGGCCTACCTATCTCAACAATGCTGGAACCTAACTAACTAATCTTCACCGTATATACGAGACGACCCATCTCTAGTAGATGGACCCCCTCCTAACGGACTTTGCACAGGAGGAAGTCAGATCCTGGACTTTCCCTCGTTGGCTTGCTTCAGGCAGGCATATTCCGGAGGTGGTGCTTGCATGTTTTCATTGGGACATTTTTCATACAGGGGATCTTCAAAATCGGCATGCATGGTCATCACTGTGGTTTCCATAGTTTTCATCATCATTTTCTTAAGACATGGCACTATGCAGCATAGAATTAAAGAAAATATGATCAAACGACATAAAATAACTTTTGCAAACTTAATGGGTCAATAATTGCCTTTATGGCATCCCCAGTGTATTTTATAAACCGTTGTTGATTATTGTATAAATAGTTTATCCGCTTTGCATTCTTATTTGCGGGGATGGTGGGTTTAAACACAACTATTGTCTCGTTCTCGACTTTGAATTTGTCAGGTGCTCCCTGTGTGCCCCCACTGGTATCTATACTTCTTAGCCAAAATTTACCTTTTGTGTCACCATTTTCCCTCCCAAGTTTAGTACTTGAGCCTAGTACATATAACCCTTGCTCATACTCTGAAGGGTTGTCAATAGTAAGGTACAGAACTATGCATCCCTCCTTGGGGCAGTGAGTGGCAGTGACAGGGAGTATTGAATCTGGAAGGCCACTCTGACCCTTAAAATGGGCTTTGGACAGGGTCATGCGACTTAATAGGCTTATTCCCCATTTGTCCCTTCGCTGTAGGGCCTGGGCTGGTTGATGTCTCTAGTCACTTTCACCAGTGTGCCACCCAACAAGAGACTAATCCTCCCAGTTTGAACCTTCCCCTATTTCAGCAGTAGTGACACAGATGAATTGTGTATTAAACCTGATATGAAACTGTGCCATGGGGCCTGGACATTCTTATTGTGAGACAGTAGTCAAATTGATATGTTACTCTTGGGGTGGAGACATTATACCAGAAAGTCAGTATGCCCTTCTCATGAGTGACTACCCCTTGGTGATTGACTACCCCTTGAGCTAGGAGAAGGATAAGTGCCAGATGGATGAAGAGTGGCAGCCGCTACTGGACTCTGGATCCGGCATCTCCTTGCAGTGGGAAGCGAGGACCCATGGACTGCTGCGATAGTTGACAGGACTTGGAACAGGCTGTCATCTCTAGGTTCAAGGGTACGTCTGTTGAACCTCTTGGTGATGAGGACTCAGTCACCGGGCAGGATCTGGTGGGCTCCTATGTCCTCAGGATCTGGGATGGATGAAAAGACTCGAAAATGCATTTTAGTCACATGTTTTTAAACTTAGTCTACATATAGGCAATTATACTTGTGCGTGTATGTGACCCAAGGGAAAGACTAAACTCTTATGCTATGACTTCCCTGTTTCCTGTATAGCATCAAGTATGTAGAGTTTTGTTCGAGGCCTTAAATTTTCCTTGTTCATCCTTAGGCGTATTTCATCCTGTATAACTTCATCTTAGGTCCATTTCTTCTTTTCTTCCTTGGATACTTGTTTCTGGAGTGTTATTCCTTTTCCTCTGTTTCCGTGTCAACCGGTATTACTGCTGCTTCTTTTGCTGTTACTTCAGCTAGTCTGTTGCCCACTGCTTCCCTTGAAGTGTCTCCAGTGTGTGTGCTTTTACTTTTACCACCGCAACTCTTCCTGGCATCAACAAGGACTCCATTAATTCTTGTATGGCTTTGTGGTGTCAGACTGGCGTTCCGTTAGCCGTGATGAAGTCTCTTTCCCTCCAGATTGATCTTGACAGCTTCATGTTGAGTGGACCTCTCGTATGCTTCTGTCAAGGCCCGCAGTCCTGCCTTTAGATATAGGCAGTGGTTTTGCTGGCAGCAAGTTACTTCTGTGGCTACTGCTATACCAGTGTGCGAACGGCCTTCTTGGTCTGCATACCTTGGTCTAGCCACAAAGAGCATCAGGTCAGGATCTTCCAGGTGTTCTCTTGCCTCATGACAGCAAGACAATCGCGTTCAGCCATTTCAGAGTCGACTACCTCTTCCACTAATGTGTCAGAGATGTGGTTTTCATCCTCCATCTTCCTCCCCCCTTTGGCAGAGGTAGAAGAGTAGCTGGATTATGGACAGCACATCTGGAGATGGTGACGTTGTCCGGGAGCAGAGTAGGGCATTGCAGACAGAAATATCAGAAGCTTTATCCAGCACAGGTGGGTTGCAAACACGGTTCTCATGCAGGTTTGGACTTCACGAGTCACTTGGTCAGGTTTTGGAGAGTAGAAGCCAGGAGGGCATTGTCTTCCTCCGTGAAGCTGTGTTAGGGCTCCATTTACATGGTCAGGCTTCTTCATGACAAACAGACAAAACAGTTCAGTATAGCGTGGCAGTCCTAGAGCTGTGAAAATGTGATTGCAATTTAGCATATAAAACACACCGATACCTTCTTTGGTTAACCTTAAAATAGTTATAAAAAAGGTTGCATGTGTAGAAGAGCAGTATTGTCTTGGCTGTCTTCAGTCAGGGTCGGAGGTCATCCATATGTATTGTAAAAAAAAAAAAAAAAAAAAAAAAAAAGTGGCTGTGGGATGTATCCTCTTCCAGGGCTCCAGGACCATGGTCATGGCTCGGGTGAACATAGAGAGGCTATACTGTGCCCCTTGAGGCATCATAGTCCAAATATATTGCTGGCCCTCGTGTGAAAACAAGCAGGTACTGGCTTGCAGCATGTAGAAATAAACTGAAGAAAGCATTGGCCAGGTCAATCACCGTGAACCATAGAAAAATAAATAGAATTGATAAAAACAAAACATAGTGTGTGGGTTTGGTACCATAGATGTGTTCAGTACTATAACTTCATTGACAGCACATAAGTCATGTATTATCCATAACTTCATAGAAATAATTGCAAATTATGAAATGGAGGGTAAATATTGCAATTTCCTTGGCAGCTGGGCTACTGGCTTCTGCCCCACCTTTACAAACTGGATTTTCAGCCTGCCAATATTGAGTCTGGGATCAGTGCCATTAGTTCAACGCCCACATGATCTACAGATGTGTCCTGTAAAAAAAAAAAAAAAAAAAGAAAAGACTACATACTTCTTCAGCAAGTAGATCAATGTCCCTGATCAATCTTCTGATTGCATCGGGACCCACCAGGAATTTGAGAGGAGTATCCTCAACCCTGTCTGGGTGAGAGATGTTGTTTCTCCATTGTATTTTTGTGGGGGGGGGCGAGCTGTTTACTAGGGTATCTGTCTCCTGGCATTTCCAGGAGTCCTTGCATGTAGTAGATTGTGTATAAAAGTATGAGCTTTGAGGCTTAAAAGATGATGATGATTATCATCAGTTGGGCGCCAACTGATGATTCTGTCCCCTCACCATATAACGATAAATACTGTAGATTATCAGTCTGAGCTATTTATTTCCTGTCTCTTCCTGTTCTGTTTAATTATATACCTCCATGTCATATTCATCTTTTTCTTCATTATTCTTTTCATAAACGACATTAATTAATAAACCTATAATGGATGCTGGACAGGATGTAGCATAAGACGTGCCGTCTATATAAATAGTTGGAAAGAAGGTACGGCTCTTTGGGTTGGTCATCTGACAGTCAGAACAAGTCTCACGATGTTCTGCATTCTGCGTTTGACAGCTGGCACACGTCCAGTCATCGGGAATGTATATAAGAAGTATGAATGAATGTAATGCAGATATTGCAACTGACATCTTCCTGTGTAAATATTTGTTTTGCACAAAATTCAGCAATCTTGTTATATTCCTCTCCTCATGCCTTTTTTCCTAACTTCCTCTGCCATCTTATAAAATGCTTCAGGGTCCTGTAACAACTCATAATACCTGAGGCTGGGACGCTGCTCTCCACTCATTAACACATTCTTCTATCCCTTCTTATCTAATGCTCCTCCCCTCGTGATCGGAGGGTTTCTTAACGTACATTTTCTTTCTCACTCCACTATGGGTCATATCTGTCTTATAGATATTGACTGACTGCTCCCACCCATTCTATCATCTGAATTCTGAGTATATCTGAAAAACATTTGTATGTGTGCGTCTTAAAACAAATTCTCACGGGGTTATGAACAGTTGGATATGTGACTGTAAAAGCTGTATGTACTCCTTATGTCCGAGTAAAGGGGTCTTCAGTGAACATAGTGATGTCTAGCTATCTTGAACACAGTAATATAGGGAATTAACCAACAACTAACACCAGAGTATTTCACAAATCTTGTGTATCCAGAAACTGCGTAGTATAAAAATACCTTATAAATTGTTAAAATTTCTGTTTCCTCAAAACTTTCGCTCTAAAACCTTTCAAAGAAAACCATCTCATAGAGAAATGTAGTGACATTAGTAAAACAATAACTAAAAAGTAACAATAGACCTCGGATCTCACAGAGATATCTGTACAAATCAAGCAATTACCATTCAAGTAATTCTCTTTCTACCTGAACCAACTAACCTTATAATTATAGTATGCAGAACAAAACCAGTTTATCCAATTCTCTAATTTCACAACATATATATGTATACACACATAGAATGCATTCAAAAATTTTAACCACATGCTAGTACGCCTCCTGCAAATTATACACACTACAAAAGACAAAAGACAATGAATTTAAAACTGGTACTGACATCAAATACTGCGAATCCTTGACACCAAAACAATTCGCAATTTACCTATCCATATGCCAGCCTGATTTGTAGAGGTGAAAAATCTACACCTGGGCAAACCATACTTTTCAGGGAGAGAGCAATCACTCAGTCACATCAACACGGTAATTGAAATTACCCTTCCACCCATATAACTTATGAACCTATGCTGCAGCTAAAACACCATCATCTTAGCCAGATGATGTCCTGTGGGAAACCCGCAAGAAGTCACCAACCACTTAGAGGTTGGAAAATCACTGAGAGTAATCAAGCCCCTACTCCCACTTGCCCACTGGGAGAGACACAGTTCAGACTTCTGCGATCATCGGTCAAGCCGAGAGCAGGACCGGAACCAGAGTGACAGTGAATTTGCTCAGAACGTCTCCCTATCTATTTTTTTTTTTTTTTTTCCTTTTCAGGCTGGCTGAGGTAACAATCACGTATGCAAACAACCAAAACAGCAAAGCAGAGAGGCAAAGCAGATAAGGCAGACAATTAAACTTTTAGATTACCGTAATTATAAATATGCTTGAAGGGTTACTGTGTGTATACTATAAAACAACTTATTACATTTTATATTTTATATCCTCCGGACTGAATACAGATAATGTAGCGTGATTGTTAAACACTTTGCATTCAGGAAATGCAGCTGACGTAGCAGTCTAACCAGTATGGCAGTATATTCAATATGAGAGCTGCGGACAGGAGTGTCACAACAATGCATCAATACTTCAAACATAAAAAAACTATTATGAATGTATTCCTTATCCCTTTCACTGTTCTTTTGTTACCAAGGCAACTAGGGCTGGGCTTTTTGTCACTTTAGGTATAGTAAATAGTGGTAATCACCTCTAGATAGGTGGTTGATATTTCAGCAGAGGGGGGAAAAATTAGTAATCACCTCTTTCCTTAAAAATATGTATATGCCGTGTCATTCACGTCACCGGGCCCAGTTTATACTGTGGGCGTATGGCCGGACGTGAGCACCTATACGTGTATATATATAATATATACATAACTTCTTCGACCGTCTAAGGTCGGAACCAGGGTGATAACCCAGTGGAAACATCCCCTTTGTACTCTGCTCTGTTTGTTTCTAGTAGCGCTAGTGCAGTATGAAATAGTTTTTATCAGATACTAGATGGATTCTAGATACACCCTCCGAATTGGTTAGACCGGATAATACACACAGACAATTAAGGAATTATATACCTGACCGGGTCCGTAGGCTCAGGACTTTCAAACGTGGTCAGTTTAAGGGTTCAGAGAAGACAGCCAACTATCTCCTCCCAGCCGGACGTGAATACAGAAGGTTAGGTAAGATGATATATTTTCTCACCAGGTCTCGAGCTGCAGTCTCGTCCCGCTGGAAAGACGTCCGTCCTGGGGGGAGATTTTGTTGCGGCTGTGATCATCTGGTATCGTCCTGAGCCCCACGTTGGGCGCCAACTGATGATTCTGTCACACTAAGGTGCGACCCGTCTTAATTGTCTGTGGCCGAATTGTAGCTTTGGCACAAGGTATACGTATACTCGAGAAAAGAATACACAAGACAAGAGGGTATCGTGTCAGTATGATTCTTCTCTGTCTTTAATCAAACGTGTACAGCTTTTATAACAGAATTTGAGCTACATCATCAGTTACATCATGGGCATGTTTCCAGTTACTATTTGCTTTTCCCAGGTCGCTACACAATTATTATGTACATTTCTGGGCTACCGTTGACTGCTCCCACATTGCTAGCTAATACTTATATACACAAGTATTGTCTTCTAGCTTGACTCACCCTGGTCCACCCAGTTTATTCAATATTTGATGAAGCTTAGGTGAGTGATACCATACAGAAACAACCCTAAGAGAATATAAGAAAATATAAGAAAATCAGAAGTATCTTAAAGCAACATGATCCCAATATCCAGCAAAGCGTCCATATAGTGATACAGTTTTGATTCTTGTATATATTCATGTGCCATATATTCTTCCCTTAACAGTAATAATCAATAAATTTGCAAACTGGTTCACACAGCCGTCCAATCCCCGACACGATTGGGCATCCTGGTGGATCTAAGGGATTTTTATGAAATTTGGGCAAGAAGTAGATGGTGGGGATTTTCGGAAATTTTGTCAGTAACCCATCATAAACTTTTTTAGGGATAATGCCCTTATCCAACGCCACAGAGAGGATTTCTGCCAGGTCAGCTGAGAAGTCTTTCACAGGATTATGATCTAGTCTAGAATAGGTTCTCCCATCCCTCAGCTGTCTAAAGGCCTCCTTTTCATACATGGCACTAGGCCATATTACTATGTTCCCCCCTTGTCCGCTGATTTAATCACTATGTCTTGATAAGACCGTAATTCATTCAAAGCTATACGTTGTTTAGCAGTCAAGTTGTCAGATATCCGCCTAGTGGAGATCTTTTTAAAATCTTCGACAACTAACCTAGTGAATATATCCACTGATGGACAAAGGGACAAGGGGGGGAACCTAGTGGAGCGGGGCAAGACAGATGAAGGAAAATTACCTGTGGGACCAACCTCCTGTTCCCTTAGTAAATCCTCCAAAACTGCCAATGCTTCATCCTCCATTTGGCTGTTGGTGATGGGCTCCTGCCTTTCCCCACCATACAGCTTCTTGCAAACCAATTTCCGTGAGAATAAATAAAGAACCTTTATGGCTGTAAAGAGATCAAATTGATTAGTGGGTGAAAAAGTGAAACCTTTTGATAGCACCTCAATCTGAGCTGGGGTGAGATTGATTACCTGAGGGATCTGATTCTTAACCTTTTCTGTTTTTTTGGAAGACGCAATGCCCTTAGGCTTATTAATTTGGGCATCCCGATTAACCCCGAGACGTGCCTCCACAGACTTGGAAGTTGATCTTACAGATCCATCACTTGAAACAACCGAAGTAGTTGATGTAGATCTCTTTCGAGAGTAATTTCTAGGTCTTTTGGATTTACGATTCCATCGATAGACGGAGTCGGATTGATAATCACTCTCATCTCTCTGGAACTTCTGGATTTTTGCTTCACAAATCTTTTTCCCCCCATTTTAAAAATTCTGTATCCAGCTCTCGGTTGAGGGCCGTCAATTCATCTCCTGTCATATCCTATTTGAGTGAATTTTGTAAGTCCTCGATTTCACTATCGAGGGTTGCAATGGTTTTCTTATTTAATTAGATCAATAACTCCATAAAACCATTAGAGCAACCACTAGCTAAATCGTCCCACTTCTGTCGTATATCAATATCTTCAACCAAAAAAAAAATTATTCCTATGTGTTGGATTGCCAACTAAAGAGGAAATATTTTCCAAATTTGGAGATCTACTATTCAATAATAGTTGAAGGTGGTCTTTCAGAATCATATAAGACAAACTCCGTTGATGACAGATGGAACTTATCTCTAATCCTGGAAAAGGAGGCGATGCAAGTACCATCCCAGATATCTCCAACCTTTACATGTTCGTTTTTTTATCCACCGATGTCCTTTGAAAAGCCGGAAATTCATATGCGGCTACACAGTAAAATCACACTGACAGGTTAAATAGAAAAGAGAGAATATATATATATCACTGATATATATATATATAATCAGTGAATGAATATATATATATATATATATATATATATATATATACACATATATATATATATATATATATATATATATATATATATATATATATATATATATATATATATTCACTGATATTATATATATATATATATATATATATATATATATATATATATATATATAATCACTGAGATATAGATATATATATATATATAATAAAGATATAGATAATAGAATAGCCGATAATTCAATTGTCGGCTTCTGTAAAATAATTGCAGAAGCCGACAGGATACGAGACATGGTTTACATACAGTAAGCCATTGCATATCATTTCGATTTATATATGTCCTTGACTACTAATATTAAGCCCGGTTAATAATGGAGAGGTGTCAATAAGACACCTATCCATTTTTAATCCAATAGTATGAAAGGATTAATAAAACACACAGACGTTAAGAATAAAGCGTATTAATGAAATCATTAAACACACTGGTTTCCCATCTTTATTAAACTCCCAATCCAAGCATAGCCAGTGTTCTCCTGTAAGAAATAAAAATGCAACAATATCCCATACCTATCCGCCGTACAGTCAATTCCCACACCACAATCCATCTCAAGGGGTTAAATAATTTACAACCGGGTGTGGTGCTAATGCGACCGGCCTGGCTGTAAACCACAAAGGAATAAATGAGAAGCTGCCTGTGCAGCCTCCCAGCCTGTCCCGTGTTCAACTCTGCACTGTGGGAAAGTGACAATTAATTTTCCCACGCTGCCGAGTTTGTGTGTGTGTATATATTATATATATATATATATATATATATATATATATATATATATATATATATATATATACACACACATACACACTCACTGGCCACTTTATTAGGTACACCTGTCCAACTGTGTGTTAAGACTTAATTTCTAATCAGCCAATCACATGGCGGCAACTCAGTGCATTTAGGCATGTAGACATGGTCAAGACAATCTCCTGCAGTTCAAACCGAGCATCAGTATGGGGAAGAAAGGTGATTTGAGTGCCTTTGAACGTGGCATGATTGTTGGTGCCAGAAGGGCTGGTCTGAGTATTTCAGAAACTGCTGATCTACTGGGATTTTCACGCACAACCATCTCTAGGGTTTACAGAGAATGGTCCGAAAAAGAAAAAAAATCCAGTGAGCGGCAGTTCTGTGGCCGGAAATGCCTTGTTGATGCCAGAGGTCAGAGAAGAATGGGCAGACTGGTTCGAGCTGATAGAAAGGCAACAGTGACTCAAATTGCCACCCGTTACAACCAAGGTAGGCAGAAGAGCATCTCTGAACGCACAGTGCGTCGAACTTTGAGGCAGATGGGCTACAGCAGCAGAAGACCACACCGGGTACCACTCCTCTCAGCTAAGAACAGGAAACTGAGGCTACAATTTGCACAAGCTCATCGAAATTGGACAGTAGAAGATTGGAAAAACGTTGCCTGGTCTGATGAGTCTCGATTTCTGCTGCGACATTCGGATGGTAGGGTCAGAATTTGGCGTAAACAACATGAAAGCATGGATCCATCCTGCCTTGTATCAACGGTTCAGGCTGGTGGTGGTGGTGTCATGGTGTGGGGAATTTTTTCTTGGCACTCTTTGGGCCCCTTGGTACCAATTGAGCATCGTTGCAACGCCACAGCCTACCTGAGTATTGTTGCTGACCATGTCCATCCCTTTATGACCACAATGTACCCAACATCTGATGGCTACTTTCAGCAGGATAATGCGCCATGTCATAAAGCTCGAATCATCTCAGATTGGTTTCTTGAACATGACAATGAGTTCACTGTACTCAAATGGCCTCCTCAGTCACCAGATCTCAATCCAATAGAGCATCTTTGGGATGTGGTGGAACGGGAGATTCGCATCAGGGATGTGCAGCCGACAAATCTGCGCCAACTGTGTGATGCCATCATGTCAATATGGTCCAAAATCTCTGAGGAATGCTTCCAGCACCTTGTTGAATCTCTGCCACGAAGAATTGAGGCAGTTCTGAAGGCAAAAGGGGGTCCAACCCGTTACTAGCATGGTGTACCTAATAAAGTGGCCAGTGAGTGTATATATATATATATACACATACACACACACACACACACACACATACATACACACACACACACACATATACAAACAGAACTCACACTAAAACTCCAATTGTTCAAAGAGCTAAAATTGTTGTTAAGTGTTTGTGCAACTCATAGTTTCACAAAAACTGCGGCATTTGTTTTTTGATCAATGTCTTGGTCTCTTCCACACAATTTTTAAAAACTGTATGGCGCTTAGAAGAAAAGTACGTGAATGAGTGTAACCAAGAGGTTCATCATAATTTACACTCAGACTGGACGACAGAGGAGAAGGTGAATCCCCCGATGGGCCCCTACACTGTGTTCCCAAGGCTGTATTTTTGAGCAGTAGCTGGCACAATACACTTTATTCACGATGTAATAGTATCTCATCACTCATTGTACAAACTACCCAGTTTCTTATTATATTGACTCAGATACATTTGTAAATGAGGGTTATGTAATATTTGCACGTAGCTAGACAGTGTGCCCCCAGAGTCAATGTTTCTGGTAGGTTCTTGTTATCCCAGTATGACATTGTGCATTATGCACGATCTACGATCATATGCGGGTGCATTATCGAAATTTAAATATCCTGTAAAATGACAAGTTTGTGCTATTCAGTTATCAGCTATTCAATACTAGCTTTATTACTTCAGTCTTAGAGATCCTGCAAAACACCATCAGGTTCTAGCAGAATGACACAGAGACAATAGCTTCTCGAGACTATTTTTATTTTACCTCAACAAGCCGGATCATTATACACTTTCAGCCTCAGCTGAAACTAAGACGTCTGCAGAATGCCACTTTCTTTAGTTACATGACTTCTCAGTGCATATAAATATGATGAACACGCTAGGAGAAAATGATTTACTGCTAAGGAAGGTGAAATGTGTGTTGTATGTCGCATAGTTTTGGGCACCTAGCAATTATTTAGCTGCCATGGTTTTAAAAATGCACAATTACACATTTTAACACCTTGTTCTTGGTCAAAGTTAAATTAAACTTGTGACTGTACTATTATCTTCTCTGGAGAAAAGTTTATTTTTGGAGTTTCTGCTAGGAGCTTTAGACGGCTGATCATTTTCTTCCTGTCACTGTGGCATTTTGCTGCTCACTTTTAGGCTGTGCGAACCACAGGAGTTTTAAGTCTAAAATTACTCGGTTTAGTTTATGTAAAGGAAAGTATGGAATCAATGGAAATGCACACAAAGCTAGGCAATTTGTCTATTGTGGAGGTGTGGACTCAAAAGGAAGTGTGCTGAATCCTTGTAAGGCTATGTGCACACGGTGCGGTTCTGCTGCATATATATACGCAGCAGAACTGCATGTGATGTACAGTAGCATTAAAGCCTATGTGAAACAAAATCCACTGGGCACATGCTGCTTTTTTTTCCGCGCGGATTTGGTGCCGAATGAAAAAAGCAGCATGTCACTTCTTTTGTGCGCTTTTGCTGCAGTTTTCCACCTTCTCCATTCTAGAAATCCACAGGTGGAAAACCGCAATGAAAAACCGCACTAAAAAAGCATAGAATATGCAGAAAAAAAAGCACAAAAAGCGCAATGAGGTTTGTGAAATCTGCAGCTGCGTTTTCTGCCAGGAGATGCATTTTTTGTGCAGAAAATTCTGCACATAAATCTGCAACGTGTGCACATGCCTTAAGGCCGGAGTCAGACTTACGAGAAACTCGCACGAGTCTCGCATCTTAATACCTGGCAATGCCGATGGCACTCGGGAGCAGAGCGTGCGGCTGCATAAAAATACATACAGCCACATGCTCCGTATTAAGATGTGAGACTCATGCGAGTTTCTCGCAAGTCTGACCCCAGCCTAAGGGTAAGTGCGCACAGTGTCTTTTTCAGGCAGGTTTTCCAACCTCCGCAGATGGGCAAGAAACTGTAATCTTTGGGACATGTTTAACCCTTTCACGACCTATAACTGATAGGTCCATCATAGGTCGTGTATCCCCCTTTGATGCGAGCTCCGACTCATGACAGCTTATTTGATGATTTTTGCTATACAAAGCAGAGCTGAAGCGCTGCTATGTGCAGCACAAGCGATCAGAAGATTGCAGCTTCAAGTCTCCTAAGGTGATTATTGAAGCAAGTAAAAAAAAATTTAAGAAATTAAAATTTAAAAAATTATAAAAGTTCAAATCTCCCCCCTTTTTTCCCCAATTTAAAATAATAATAATAATAATAATAATAATAATAATAATAATAATAATAATAATAATAATAATAATAATAATAATAATAATAAATACATATATTTGTTGTTATCATTACATCCACAGACATCAGATTTATCAAAATATAAAAAGAATTAATCCAATCAGTAAATGGCGTAACGAGAAAAAAATCAATACTCCAGAATACATTTTTTGGCATGGTATAAAGTATACCACAGGGAAAGACCAAAGTAATTTACTTCATCTACAACCATAAACCGACTATCCTCAGATATGTCCGGCAAGTGTGAGAGCGTCTAACCCTCTAATATCCCTTAACACCTATAGCCTAAACTATTAGGTGATCTCTATAGTTTATTAAGGAGCTAAAAAGTAATAGGGCACAATAGTACTTAAGATGGTAATAAACTCTGTCCCCTGTTGGGCCAATTAGGCTACCCTTTGCAAAAGCATAATGGGTCAGACCACCAAAATGTGTACCCAACAAAAAAACTCCTATAATTGCCCTAGATTCAATGTATGGAACATAATGGGAGCATATGAAAATGCCACTATGACATACCGTATACTGATGGTACTTCCTGGAGCTTCCCTCGTGCCCCGACGCTCTGTTGTACATAAAAAAAAATTGAAAAGAACACTGTCTTTGAAGACTATTGAATTGGAGATTGATAGTTTACAAAAAGTACTTCGACAGGAATTAAAGGCGGACCATTTTCAGGAAATGGTAAAAAATGTAGATAAAGATGTGGAAAAATGGGAGAATGGCATCATCATGAATAGAGTTGAGCGAAACGGGTCGAAAAATTTCAAAAGTCGCCGACTTTTGGCAAAGTCGGGTTTCATGAAACGAAACCCGACCCTAGGATGAGGTCGGCCACGAGGTTGGCGACTTACGCGCCAAAGTCGCGTTTCAAAAGTTTGTTTTGCGCTCTTTCAGCCAATCAGGATCCACGGACACTGTGGGCAACGTGATGACATAGGCACGGGTCACCACCATCTTTCAGAAGGGCATGCAAGTGATTGGCTTGCTTTGGTGGGCGTCACAGGGGGTATAAAAGGGCGTGCACGCCGACCGCCATCTTACTTCTGCCGATCTCAGTATAGGGAGAGGTTGCTGCTGATTCTGTAGGGAGAGCGTTAGGCAGGGAAGAAGACAAAAAAACTGCTTCTGCTGCTAGCGATTTGGCCTGCACAACACACCACTGTGTGTGCAGTGCAAGGGGAGGCTATATAGTGGTGTATCAGTGGTGTTGGTTGTTGGGCTGCCTTCTAAGGCTTCCTGACATTCCTGCATTGCTGTTTACCCACTGCTCTGCAAACTGCTTTTTTAAAAGCAATCCCAATTTTTTTTTTTTGTCCTGAGAAGAAAAAAAAACTGCTTCTGCTGCTAGCAATTTGGCCTGCACAACACACCAGTCACTGTGTGTGCAGTGCAAGGGGAGGCTATATTGTGGTGTATCAGTGGTGTTGGTTGTTGGGCTGCCTTTTAAGGCTTCCTGACAGGCTGGCATTGCTGTTTACCCACTGCTCTGCAAACTGCTTTTTTAAAAGCAATCCAATCTCCCTTATCCTCTAGTCCCTTTTGTCACAGCTGTGCCATCGAGCCTGTGACATAGCGCTCAGATATCAGTGGGCCTCACACAATCCAAAACTGTCCACAAGTGTCTGCAGAAATTCAAGATCTCCCTTATCCTCTCGTCACTTTTGTCACAGCTGTGCCATCGAGCCTGTCACATAGCGCTCAGATATCAGTGGGCCTCACACAATCCAAAACTGTCCACAAGTGTCTGCAGAAATTCAAAATCTCCCCTGTCCTATAGACACCTTGTACCTTGTTTTACATTACTATATAGTTTGTTGGATTTTGTCTACATTTCTACCAAAAATGAGGAAGGCTGGTGGAAGAGGCCGTGGAATTGGGCGGGGGTTGGCAGCTGGTAATGATGGTGTTGGATCTGATGGTAGTGGCAAGAGCAAAATAGGAACGAATGCAGGAGGTGTTGAGCCTGCGTCATCGTCTGGCTACATAAGGCCTCGAACGCTTAGTTTTCTAGGAGTTGGCAAACCGCTTTTAAAGCCAGAGCATCAGGAAAAAGTTTTGTCTTACATTGCTGACTCAGCCTCCAGCTCTATCGCCTCCTCTTCTTCAGTTGTAAAAAGTAAAAGCACTGAGTCGTCATTGGAGGCTCATGTTCATGAACCACACCTTTCCTTGTGTCCTTCACCCCAACCAAGATTGAAGGATGACGCAGGCCATACTACTGATTACTCCATGGAGCTGTTTTCACATACCATGCCTGGATTATCAAGTGAAATGGTGAATTACCCAGGCCAAGATGAATCTGACATGGAGTGCACTGATGCACAGCCGCTGATGGATGATTCTGCTGGTACATTCACTCAGAGCACTACATTGTCCTCGCAGTGTACAGAGCCAGATTCTGACCCTGATGAGACTCAGGTGCCCCTTCCCGCACACTATACCACCATACACGGTGACACAGAGGAAGGTGCACATGACATAGAAGAGGAGGTGATGGATGACCCAGTTGTTGACCCAGATTGGCATCCATTGGGGGAAGAGGGTGCTGCTTCCAATAGCTCAGATGAGGAGCATCCACAGCAGACATCGACATCGCAACAGCTGTTATCTGGCAGGCCCGGAGCACTCCAAAGACAGGTTCCAAACATCAAAAGAGTTGCTGGACAGCTTGTCCAGAGGGTCAAAAGATCACAGCGTGCTAGGCCGCAAAATGTCTGCCAAAGTAGGAAGAGTGCAGTGTGGCACTTTTTTGACCAAAATCCTCATGATCAGGCCAAGGTTATCTGTAAGAAGTGCGCAAAGACCTTTAGCCGAGGGAAAAATCTGAAAAATTTGAATACCAGTTGCATGCTTAGACATTTAACCAGCATGCACTTGCAAGCGTGGACACAACACCAAACCTCAAGTGCCACATGTGCAACTGATCACAACGAAGGTAGTCAGCAACGCTACATTGTTTCCCCCACTGTAAGCCCACCGGTTAGCACAGCAGCAAATGTTGAGGTGTCGTTGCAAGGCCACAGCAGTCAGGGAATCCCACTGTTATATCAACGAAAGACTGATTCTAGGCCATCAGAAAGAACACCAACTCCATCACCATCATCAACCCTCTCTCAGTCCGCCCTGTCCACCGCTACTTCCACCATATGCAGCTCTCAAGTCCAGCTCACCCTCCCAGACACTATGAGTAGGTCAAGAAAGTACTCAGTCTCTCATCCGCGTACACTGGGTTTGAACGCCCACATTGCCAAACTAATCTCGTTTGAGATGATGCCCTTTCGGTTGGTGGAAAGCACAGCTTTCCGCGAACTCATGGCCTATGCAGTACCACGCTATGACCTACCCAGTCGCCACTTCTCTCGCAAAGCCATCCCAGCTCTCCACCATCATGTGAAAGACCGCATTGTCCATGCACTCAAGCAGTCAGTGAGCGGAAAGGTGCACCTCACAACTGATGCATGGTCCAGTCGGCATGGCCAGGGCCGTTACGTGTCCATCACTGCGCACTGGGTTAATGTGGTGGATGCAGGGTCCACAGGGGACAGCGGTGGTGGGACAGTGCTGCCTAGCCCACGGTATAGGAAACAGTTGGCTGTAGGCGTTCGACCCTCCTCCTCCTCCAGAAGCGAAAGCTCGTCCACAGAGCGCAGTCGTACGAGCACTCCATCTGCAGCTGCCACTGTTGCACACGATGTGTCCCCCTATCGAGCAGCTAGTGGAAAGCGTCAGCAGGCTGTGTTGCAGATGATGTGTTTGGGCGACAGACACACCGCCGAGGTGCTGGCCGAGTACTTGAAGCGACAAACTGAGTCATGGCTGGGCAGTGTACATCTTGAGGCAGGCAAGGTAGTTAGTGATAACGGCCGTAATTTTGTGGCAGCCATAGCCCTTTCAAAACTCAGCCACATACCTTGCTTGGCTCACACCTTGGACCTGGTGGTGCAGTGCTTCCTCAAAAATTATCCGGAGTTAACAGCCCTGCTCCAGAAGGTGCGAAGACTGTGCGCGCACATCCGCCGGTCGCCTGTACACTCCGTTCGTATGCAGAAGCTGCAGCGATTGCTCCACCTTCCCAACCACCGCCTCATTATCGACATTGCAACAAGGTGGAACTCCACCCTGCACATGGTGGAGCGGCTGTGCGAGCAGAGGCAGGCCATAATGCATTTGTGGGAGGATACACGGCCAGGCACTTTGAGAGCAGACATGGAGTTGACAGGTGTGCAGTGGTCGAAGCTGAAAGACCTCTGTAAAGTCCTTTAGTGTTTTGAGGAATGCACACGGCTGGTAAGCGCAGACGACGCCATCCTAAGCATGAGCATCCCACTTATGCGTCTGCTCATGCAAACTTTGACGCACCTTAAGGAGCAGGCGTCTGCAGCCAATGTTGATGAGGAGGAAGAGGAGGAGGGAATCCTTGATGACATTCAGCCATTGTCTGCTCAGGGACCTCTCCTGGACGAGGTGGAGGAAGAAGAGGAGGAGGATGATGATGGGGATGATTACTTAGGGGAGGAGGATGCATCTCGTGGGGCAAGTGAAAATGTTGGCGTGGCAAGGTCTGGTACAGGGTTTGTGCGTGACTGGAGGGATGTGGATTTGCCAGAAAGTGCTCCTCCACCCAGCACTCGCAGTGCATCATTGACACCGGGAACATTGGCCCACATGTCAGATTATGCCTTGCAGGTCCTAAAAAGGGACCCACGCATTGCCAAAATGATGAACGATGACGACTACTGGTTGGCCAGCATCCTGGATCCACGCTATAAAGGCAAATTACAAAACATCATGCCACAGGAGAACCTTGACCTAATATTGGCTAATAAACAAGCAACTCTGGTAAATCGGTTGCTTGAGGCATTCCCAGCACACAGCAGCGGTGATGGTTCTCACACGAGCCGTACGGGCCGGGGGCAGCTTGGCAGAGGTGTTCGTGGTGCACACAGCAGAAATGGCCTTGGAGACAGGGGTTTCATGACAATGTTGTGGACTGATTTTTCAAATACCGCTCACACAACTGGTAATACTGCATCGATGGAAAGTGACAGGAGACAGCAGTTGTCAACTATGGTTACAAACTACTTTTCCTCCCATATCGATGTTCTCCCACACAGGTCATTCCCCTTTGACTATTGGGCCGCTAAACTGGACACCTGGCCTGAATTGGCCCAATATGCCTTACAGGAGCTCGCTTGCCCAGCTGCAAGTGTGCTATCGGAAAGAGTCTTCAGTGCAGCTGGATCAATCCTGACAGAAAAAAGGACCCGTCTGTCAACCCAAAATGTGGATGATCTAACCTTCATTAAAATGAACCACGCATGGGTTTCCAAGGATTTTGTCCCACCTTCCCCTGATGACACATAGGGTGACAGAAAAATGGCTTGCTTTGGTCCACCTCTTCCTGGGACTTCACCTATTTCGCCTTTTGCATCAGCTGAATGTCCAACATCAACATATGCCACTTTCTAAAACTCCCTAACTGTGCTGCCTCCCCCCCATGGCCGGGGTCACTACCTAGCGCACGACACCGTGCGATTGCCGTTGCCCTGGACAGGTGGGTAGGCCGACTCTTGGGCGCGGGCACTAGCACAGGGTCCCTCATAGTGCAATCAAGTGTCTCTGACGGTGGTGGTGCACACCCACCGTCAGACACACCGCTGTACTATGAGGGGCCCAGTGCCAGTACCGACGCCCACGAGTGGGCCCCCCTTGCTTGGGCAGGGCCCCAGCATTTGCAATCTTTACCTCTCCCTGCTCCTCCGCTGTGTAATCTGGGCCGTCAAATCCATACTGTGCCTGACACCGTCTGAGCCTGCCTCCTGAGACATATATTTTGAATGTGTACGCTATCCATACATGTTATCCGGGGATACGGTACCCTTTCTAACCTTTGTGCAATCACGTGCAATCCATACTGGGCCTAACACCGTCTGAGCCTGCCTCCTGAGACATATATTTTGAATGTGTACGCTATCCATACATGTTATCTGGGGATACGGTACCCTTTCTAACCTTTGTGCAATCACGTGCAATCCATACTGGGCCTAACACTGTCTGAGAATGATAGATGGGGCCCACCATACACTGGAACATTCCAAAGGTGGACATCAGACACTGGAGCAGCATTTACAGGGCCCATTATACACTAGAGCATTAGAAATGGGGCCCATTATGTTTGGAGCATTATTTGGGCCCATAAGACAGTAGAGCTTCATCCATGGGGACCAACATATACTGTAGCATTATGTGGAGCTCATCATATACTGTTTCAAACATTATATGGGACCAATGATTCTGTATGGAGAAATAGATGGGCCTCGTCATGAGATGTAAAAAGTGAGGTATTTTTCATTGTACTATACCGCTATTTCTCTGCCGTATCGGAGCATGATGAGTTGTGGTATGTGTTAAAGGGGCGCTCTTTCGCCCAGGGCACATGAAAACCTGGAGCCAGCCCTCCCCCCCACAGTCTGTAGCCAAATAACCCCCATTTTTCAGTGCGTAACTTGTATTATGAAGTCAATTAAGGTTGACAAGCTTAAGTAAGAAGAATTGATGCTTTTGGCATTCAAATGGGCACTGTAGGTGTGTTTCCTGTCCTCCTCTCACTGCCGACTTATTCCCCATTGACTTACATTGGGTTTCGTGTTTCGTGACGACCCCGACTTTTCCCTATAATCGGACGATCTTGCTTGACCCGACTTTTGGAAAAGTCGGGTTTCACGAAACGAAACGCGACCCTAAAAAACCAAAAGTCGCTCAACTCTAATCATGAACAAACAGAAGAAATATGAGAGAGATGTTGGAGATTTTGAGTCCAATAAAATATTTCGTTGGCAAGTGAGGAAGGAACCAGTCAAGAGGAAATTTTCTAGGAACTCATCTGTTTCGGGTTCATCTATGAGTGAAGGGGGCGGGTCGGTATATGAAGAGAGATACGGCCCAAGAACTAGACAGATACACAAGAAACATCATCCAGGAAAAGGGAAAAAGATGGCATTAAGGTAATCAATTTGTCATGTCATCAGCTTACAGCTGAGCAGGAGAGCGTTTTATCTAAAGGCTTAAGTTTTTCTCATCCATCTCATCTTGATCTATTCACAGTTATAAAGGATCTCCATCTTTTTTCAAGAAAATTAGTGTTAAAGAAGCTGCATTTTAGAGGAGAAGGAGAAGAAAGCCTTTCTAGTAGAGAGGAGCAACAGGCCTTGGAGATCCTTGAGTCATTAATTGATGAGAACAATCAGACAGTAAGTATGGATTTCCCTATGAAGAGACTTAATAAATTGAAAAAGTTTCCATCAATCACTATGGTACCTGCACTGGATACCTTTACCAAAATGGTATCATTAGATATTGAAGAAATAAAGTCTAAAAATGTGTCAATTAACAATTTGACTAGGGCTGAGAATGAATAGTTACAACAATTAATACAATGGGATGATGTTGTCTTCAAGATGGCTGATAAGGGGGCAATATAGTGGTCTGGCCACATACAATGTATGAGGCTCAGGCATACAAATTGCTTAACAATTCGATTGAAAATAAGCAACCTACTTTTAACCCCCTAATTAAATTTAAAGGGGAATTAATTGATATTCTGAGAAAGGCATATGAAGACAATGTCATCCCCAAAAAGCTTTTGGAAATATATGAGAAGTCCTCGCCCAGATTGGCTTCTTTTTACCTTATCCCAAAGGTTCATAAGGACCCCTAGAACCCCCCAGGAAGGTCCATTATCTCAGCAAATGAGGGCTTATGTGAGATAATTTGTGATGTCGTAGAATATATTTTAAAACCTCTTGTCACTCAACTACCTTCCTTTATTAAGGATACAACTGCAGCATTGGGACATTTGGAGGATGTCAAGTTGACTGATGAAATGTTATTGGTCACAGCAGATGTGGAGGCTCTGTACTCCTCTATTGAGCATGCCAATGGTTTGATTGCTGTTGAATACTTGGGACAAAGCAATATTGACGTGGAAACGGCATCATTTATTGTTGCTCTATTGAGATTCATTTTGACTCACAATGTCTTTACATTTGATGGAAAAAATTTTTTGCAAGAGAGGGGCACTGCGATGGGGGCCTCGTGTGCCCCCTCGTAAGCTAATCTTTTTATGGGAGTGGTCCATTTTCCAGGAGGAGGGTGTCGTCGGTGTGGATAGGGTCCATAATTGGATTTGTTACATCGACGACATCCTCTTCATATTGGAGGGTTCGAAAGAGGAGCTGGAATTATTTATGAATAGGTTAAACATCAATGATCAGAACATTAGGCTGACCTATAAATATGGACGCACTATCGATTTTCTTGATTTGTTGATTACAGCACTTCCGAATGGTCGTCTCTCTACTACTATTTATAGGAAACCTACATCAGTCAATTCTTTTCTGCATGCTTCATCGGCTCATCCTAAATCTACAATATCTGGTATACCAATTGGTAAATTTTTACGGGCCAAGCGAATTTGCTCAGAGGAGTTTCAATTTGAGGAACAAGCAGAAATCTTGAAGGAACGTTTTCAAGATCGTGGTTATGGTCATCGAGTGATTCAAAGAGGGTATAGGAGGGCCAAAGATACATCGAGGGATCACCTATTGCACAAAAATCTACCTATTGTAACCCAGGATGAGGCAGAACATCAGGTAAGATTTATTACAAATTTTAATGGCAGATGGGATGATTTGAAACGGAGTGTTGAAAAACATTGGAAAATCCTTTTCACGGACCCTGTTCTTAAGAGATGCTTGCCAACCTCCACGGCCTTTGTGGCAAAGAGGGCCCCAAACTTGCGGGATATTTTGGTTCACAGCACATATGATCCAAAGGGAAGAGAAAAACTTCGGAGAAATGCCAAGCGTGAGGACTTCTTTCCATGTGGTCTGTGTTAAGGCTGTGCTAATATGAAAAAAGGCTATTTCTTTTTCAATTTTGACAAGTCTAGGAGATTTGACATCAGGACACATATCACTTGTTCATCAAAGGGTGTGGTTTATTATGCTGAGTGTCCCTGTGGGAAAATTTATATAGGTATGACAACGCATGAACTTAAAGTGTGGGTGCGTGAGCAATGCTTGGACATAGACAAAGCAAAAACTACTAATGATGAGGCTTCTCTAAAAACCCTTCCAAGGCACTTTAAGAGACATCATAATTGTAATTCTAAATTCTTGACTGTGAAAGGTATTGATTTGGTTGATCTAGGTCTTAGGGGAGGTGATCTATCAAATAGACTTGCAAGAAGGCATGCCAATGGATTTTTAGACTAGGGACACTTACACCTCAGGGTTTAAACGAAAGTTTTGGATTTATCGCTTACTTATAATAATAGCCATGAAGTTTAGAGTAGTAGGGGTTAATTTGTTCGGTATAATTTTATGTTTGTGTTCCTTGATATTAACATATTTTTTAGTAATTTTGCTCTGCGAATGCACACTTACAATGTTCTGCCAGCAGCTGTGAAAGGAAGAAAGCTTTGGACCTTTTGTGGATGAAAACTTTGCCTTATTGGATCCATTACCCTCTTGTGTTTTGGTTTTTTTGTTATTGTTGGTGGCGGGTTAACAACAAAGTAGCCATTAATGGCTACAGATTTTATATTCTATGTATTAACTGCTGTTCCAAGCGCGCGCCTTGGTGACGTTTTAACATAAGTCTTGAATTTGGGGGTTCTGTGGGTAGTTTTAGACTGGGGTCTTAAGCATGGGGTTATTTAGTATGACTTAGCTTTATCTCAGTAAGATTGTAAAATAGTGACAGAGGATTTAAGAATAAGGGTAATTAGTAGTCATTAGAGTTGAGCGATACCGTCCGATACTTCAAAGTATCGGATCGGAATGGATCGGCCGATCTTTAAAAAAAGTATCGGTATCGCCGATTCCGATACCGGAAGTCCCATTCAAGTCTATGGGACTTCCGGTATCGGAATAAGAAAAACCCTGTTTTTGCCTTGTACAGCCTCTCTGGGGTCTGTACGGGCCTTTCGGGGGGCTGTGCCGGCCTGCCAGGGGGTCTGTGCAGGCTCCGGTGGTCTGTGCCGGCCTGCCGGGGGGCTGAGCCGGCCTGCCGGTGGTCTGTGCAGGCTCGGGGGGGCTGTGCCGGCCTGCCGGGGGGGCTGTGCCGGCCTGCCGGGGGGGCTGTGCCGGCCTGCCGGGGGGGCTGTGCCGGCCTGCCGGGGGGGCTGTGCCGGCCTGCCGGGGGGGCTGTGCAGGCATCGTCCGATGGGACTACAAGTCCCATCGGGCGATGCCTGCTACCATGACAGTGATTGACACATTAGCCAATGATGGGACAGTAGTAGTCCCATCATCCGGCTAATGTGTTGAATGTAAAAAAAAAATAAAAAAAATTGCATGCTACATGCATGCTACATGCATGCTACATGCATGCTACATGCATGCTACATACATACTACATGCATACTACATATATGCTACATGCATGCTACATGCATGCTACATACATACTGCATGCTACATGCATGCTACATACATACTACATACATACTACATACATACTACATACATACCACATATATACTACATACATACAATACATTCATACAATACATACATAGACATACAGTACATATAACAGAGTAACATACTTACCAATACTTGTCACATTGTTCCCCGAAGCCATTGTCTTTTCCGGAATAAATATTAACATAAACCACAAAAATACTCACCCACGATCCGAAGCAGTCCACGAGTGTGTCCCACGACGATCTTGGGTAGAGAACTGCAGCATCAGCTGTTGCTGCCGTTCTCTACGGGCTGCAGGAATCCAATGACGGAAGGTAGGTATCCTTCCGCACTGTATTCCTCCGCCACTTAAAAAAAAAAAAAAGTCCCTAGTCTCACTTTAAGTGGCGGAGGAATACAGTGCGGAAGGATACCTACCTTCCGTCATTGGATTCCTGCAGCCCGTAGAGAACGGCAGCATCATCTGATGCTGCCGTTCTCTACCCAAGATCGTCGTGGGACACACTCGTGGACTGCTTCGGATCGTGGGTGAGTATTTTTGTGGTTTGTTATGTTAATATTTATTCCGGAAAAGACAATGGCTTCGGTGAACAATGTGACAAGTATTGGTAAGTATGTTACTCTATGTTATATGTACTGTATGTCTATGTATGTATTGTATGAATGTATTGTATGTATGTAGTATATATGTGGTATGTATGTAGCATGCAGTATGTATGTAGCATGCATGTAGTATATATGTGGCATGCATGTAGCATGCATGTAGCATGCATGTAGCATGCATGTAGCATGCATGTAGCATGCATGTAGCATGCATGTAGTATGTATGTAGCATGTAGTATGTATGTGGTATGTATGTAGTATGTATGTAGTATGTATGTAGCATGCATGTAGCATGTATGTGGTATGTATGTAGTATGTATGTAGCATGTATTATGTATGTGGTATGTATGTAGCATGTAGTATGTATGTAGCATGCATGTAGCATGTATGTAGCATGTAGTATGTATGTAGCATGTAGTATGTATGTAGCATGCATGTAGTATATATGTAGTATGTATGTAGCATGTAGTATGTATGTAGCATGCATGTAGTATGTATGTAGTTTTTTTTTTTTTTTTTTTTTTTTAACATTTAACACATTAGCCGGATGATGGGACTACTACTGTCCCATCATTGGCTAATGTGTCAATCACTGTCATGGTAGCAGGCATCGCCAGATGGGACTTGTTGTCCCATCGGACGATGCTTGCACAGACCCCCGGACATCAGCACAGCCCCCCGGCAGGCCGGCACAGCCCCCTGGCAGGCCGGTACAGACCCCCACAGGGTGCACAGACCACCGGCAGGCCGGCACAGCCCCCCGGCAGGCCGGCACAGGCCCCCACAGGGTGCACAGACCACCGGCAAGCCGGCACAGCCCCCCGGCAGGCCGGTACAGACCCCGGGCAGTCCACACAGCCCCCCGGCAGGCCTGCAGAGACCCCCGGAAGGCCCGAAATGACGGCGCATCATGATGCGCACACACCGCGCATCATGATGACGTCAGGCTGTCAATCATTTTGAACTTCCGATTCCGATGCCGAATTCCGATATTGAAAAAATATCGGAAGTCGGTATCGGAATTCCGATACAGCAAGTATCGGCCGATACCCGATACTTGCGGTATCGGAATGCTCAACACTAGTAGTCATTAATAAAATTCTGTAAAAAATGAAAAATTATAAAAAAATTATGGTAAATTATTGTAATATGTGCAAAATTTGTGTTTTTACTGCTTGCTGTTATAACCTACGGCAATTATGTATACATATAGCTTTCACCTATACAGAGATAATTTGTAGGGGTGGGCTAATTGGCGCTGCTGGAGTGGCAGCCTGTTACAGTAGCTCCTTCTTTGCTCTCCTTTTTGCTCTATTTTTTCCTCTCTTTTTTATTGTTACTCCAAAGGACATAGCACTATGGAAAACCATAAGAGGACCTGGACCTTCAATGGACTTTTTACCTTGTTTTTACTTGGATCTATTGTGTTGGGAAATCCAGGAACTTAAAAAGACCCTATTCTCAACTCCAGAGAAGCTATACTGCTGCTTAGGGAAACAGCAAGGCAGCATGCTGCTAATAGACCATAGGACATTCTACCAGAAATAAGGAGGACTAAGAGAAGAGGTTGCAGAGCTGGAGCCCTCAGGAAAGCTAGAAGAAGGCTCTATAGACCTGCTCTTCCCTCCGTCATTATGGGCAATGTGAGGTCACTCAGAATAAGATGGACAAACTGTCGGCGCTGACCAGACATTATCGGGAATTAAGGGAGTGCAGTATGTTGCTGTTTACAGAGACCTGGCTCACCGAAGGTACTCCGGACACTGTTGTCTCGTTGGATGGCTTTAAACTCATTCGCGCGGACAGGACAAGGGAGGGTGGTAAGAGGAAAGGCGGAGGGCTGGCGATATTTGTGAATGATAAATGGTGTGACTCTAGGCATATCGTGGTCAAAGAGCAAACATGCTGTAAGGACATTGAGCTATTAGCTGTGGACATGAGACCTTTTTATTTACCGAGGGAACTATCGGATGTAATCATGATAGCTGCATATGTCCCCCCTTCTGCGAAAGCTGATGCCGCCACTGAGGTCCTAGAATCCACAGTGAGCATGATGCAGTCCCTTCACCCCCAAGCACTCCTTCTGGTTTCGGGAGACTTCAATCATGTGTCTCCAGCATCCATACTACCCGGTTGCACACAGTATGTTACCTGCCTCACTAGAGACAACAAAATATTGGACTTGTTCTTTGCCAATGTGAGAGGGGCATATGCCTCGTCAGCCCTACCGCCCCTTGGAAGATCGGATCACAACCTAGTGCACCTCCAACCCGTGTACAAGCCACTTGTACAGAGAACCTGCTGTCACTCGCACAGTGAGGATATGGGCTGAGGAGAGTGATGATGCTCTGAGAAACTGCACTTGGGATGTGCTGCAAGATTCCTATGGTGATGACATGGATGGTCTCACACACTGTATAACGGACTACATTAATTTCTGTGTAGACAACACGGTACCCACAAAAGTAGTGAGGTGCTTCTCTAACAATAAACCATGGATCAGCCCCGGAATAAAGGCTCTTCTCAAAGAGAAGAAGTTGGCCTTCAGATCAGGTGACAAGGGCAGGCTGAGAGAGGTGCAGAAAGATCTGAAGAATCTAATCAGGCAGGGAAAGGCTAATTATAAGAGAAAGATTGAACTGAAATTGTCACAGAAAAGGATTCATGAAGTCTGGGAGGGTCTAAAGTCTATATCTGGGCATAGACAGACTGTCTCCAGGATGGTTGTAGATAAAGAGGGGCTTAATGAACTTAATCTAATCTTTAACAGATTTAATCACACACTGGCTGCTCCTGCCCCTGCATACCATTCACACCTCTCTGCTACAACTTGTCAACTGAGCCAGGGTCTGTTCTTCACAAGTACCCAGGTTGCAAAAGAACTGGATAAGATCAAAGTTTTGAAGGCTGCAGGTCCTGACAGCATCAGTGCAAGGCTAATCAAAACCTGCGGGCATCAGCTGAGTGAGATCATTACATATCTGTTCAATATGAGCCTGAGAATAGGTATAGTACCACAACTGTGGAAATTATCGTGTGTGGTACGAGTTCCGAAAAAACCTTATCCGAAAGACCTTAATGACTATAGACCTGTAGCATTGACATCACACCTGATGAAGGTACTAGAGAGAATGGTTCTCACACATCTCCGTCCTCTAGTAAGCTCGGATATGGACCCTCTCCAGTTTGCCTACAGGCCGGGCATTGGTGTGGATGATGCCATTATCCACCTTCTAGATAGGACTCTCTCTCACCTGGAGAAACCTGGGAACACTGAGAATAATGTTCTTCGATTTCTCTAGTGCTTTTAATACCATACAGCCAGGTCTACTGAGAGACAAGCTGGGCCTTGTTGGCGTGGACCTCCAACTCTCCACCTGGATCCTTAACTACCTCACGAACCGACCTCAGTTTGTAAAGGTTCGGGAGAGTGTGTCAGACACGGTGATCTGCAATATAGGGGCACCTCAAGGTACAGTTCTTGCCCCTTTTCTCTTCACACTGTACACTGCAGATTTTAAGTGCAACTCATCTAGCTGCTACTTGCAGAAGTATTCTGATGACTCTGAAATAGTAGGCCTCATCACAGGAGGAGATGAAAGAGTACAGAGATACTAACCAAAGCTTTTGTGGAGTGGTGTCAGAGGAACCACCTTAGGATTAATTCCGGGAAGACCAAGGAATTGGTGGTGGACTTTCGCAAGGGAAAAAATCCACCAGTAGTGCTGAACATTCAGGGAAATGACATTGAGATAGTCGACACCTATAAGTACCTTAGTGTGATCCTCAATAATAAGCTTGACTGGGCCCATCACTTGGATGCAGTGTACAGGAAGAGCCACAGTAAGCTTTATCTGCTCAGAAGGCTGAGAGCCTTCGGAGTTAGGGGGGCACTCCTTGCATCCTTCTTCAACTCTGTTGTGGCATCAGTCATCTTCTTTGGTGTGGCGTGCTGGGGTAGTGGCATATCAACCAGGGACAGGAATAGGCTGGACAACCTGATTAGAAGGGCCAGCTCTGTCCTGGGATACCCCCTTGATCCAGTTCAGGAAGTAGGCGACAGGAGGATACTGGCCAAGGTGAGCTACATGGTGCAGATTGATTCCCATCCCATGCATGAGACCGTGACAAAGATGTGCAGTACTGTCAGTGACCGGCTACTTCATCCTAAATGTGAGAGGGAGCGCTATCCTTCCTGCTGCAGTTAGGCTATATAACCAGCACTGTCCAAAACGGAGAACGACCCAAACAGTGAACTGATAGATCCAAAGTTGTGATAGTCCGGTTATATCTTTTCTTTTTTTTTGTATATGTACCTACCTACTGTCAATGTAATGCCTTTATGCATCTGTATCTGTACTTGTTCCTGCCTTGCTGCTGTAATGCTCTGAATTTCCCCTTGGTGGGACGATTAAAGGATTATCTTAATTGCCGCACTGTATTTTATATTTGATCTGACTAATTAGCAAATTGTTACACCATTTATATGGTTAAAGTGCACAATAGATTATGGTTATTAATGTATTTAGTGAAATGTATTCAAGTTACGTTGCCTATTATAATTCCTTTCCCTAAATTTTGTTTAGGATACGATCCTTTATATGCCACCTTCTTTATTAGAATGTGATTAGATACATCAAGGCAGTGCGCATGTCGGAATTTTGAGCCGCTTGAGAAGTGCACGGTGAGTCTGCAGTGTTTCCTTGATTGCCAGGGTCTACACAGGACCTGGCTTTGTTTGGACCACGTGACCAATGAGCACTTCTACCATTGGTTGATGGGTCTCATGTGATCCTGAACATGCGCAGTTTATGCCTTGTTAGGCAGGCATAGGACCTTCATGCGTGCAGGCGCATTGTGCATTCTGGGAGTGATTGTTTTTAATCAGGTGCGAATCCTTAGCATTGGCCAATAGTGAGAGCCGCTTCTATATTTAAATGGGTTACCCCCCTGCTTTGACACGCCTCCCTGATGAAGCATTGCGAAACACGCGTCGGGGCCGAGGGACGCTCCAGGAAGCACCATCAGTATATGGTTTGTCATAGTAGCATTTTCATATGCGCCCATTATGTTCCATACATTGAATCTAGGGCAATTATAGGAGTTTTTTTTGTTGGGTACACATTTTGGTGGTCTGACCCATTATGCATTTGTGAAGGGGAGCCTAATTGGCCCAACAGAGGACAGAGTGTTTATTACCATCTTAAGTACTATTGTGCCCTATTACTTTTTAGCTCCTTAATAAACTATAGGGATTACCTAATAGTTTAGGCTATAGGTGTTAAGGGATATTAGAGAGTTAGACGTTCTCACACTTGCCGGACATATCTGAGGATAGTCGGTTTATGGTTGTAGATGAAGTAAATTACGTTGGTCTGTGGTATACTTTATACCATGCCCTGATTTTTTTGCCTTCAGAAAAACTACTGTTATATAGTGCTTCCATGGTATATGGTCATCTCTTACACTGGTCTAGCACCTTCTTTTTAAATGGTTGTAATTTGTATTGATCATAAATAAAATTATTTTTTTAAATATACCATTGTGTGGCACCTTCTTATAAATAAGAAATCAAGGTTACCACAAAAAAAAAAAAAAATTGAAAGTTGAAAAATTGAATTGGGCAATTTTGGTGAATATATTGTTCCATAGTCCACAGTAATATTGCGCACACTGGAGACCCAGAAAGTCCAATACACAAAAAATCATTGAGATATTGAATAATGGTGTTAGGCGTCAGGTTGCGGGCGCTGCACAGCGGGAATCCCGAGCCTTGCCATCGACGGTCTCCCATTCCCCTTCGGCCTCAGACTCCACGAACCCGGCGTTCTGCCCACACCAGCCTTGTTGGTTCGGTTGCTGCTGCCACCTCTGGTCCAGTTATGGCAATGCAGCCTGGCAGCAGCAAAAGACTCCAGAGTCTAAGTCCTTCCTTTGGTCCACTGAGCATGCTCATGAGACGATCTCCCATTGGGGATCGGGAGTCACATGCTCAGGTCCTTCTCCAGTTCTGATTGGTCCATCTGGAGGATCAGGAAGGTCCCAGAAGGGCACGGCTATAAAAGGTTTGCATGGCCATCCCGCTATACGCTATGATAGACTCTGAGGCTATAGTACTTAGTGTATGCATGATGATGGATGAATGAGCCTGGTGACTGACGCATTATATTCCCCCCCCTTGGATATTATGCATGAGTTAGGGTTAGGAATTAGAGTCAGCTCAATAGCTCGGACACTGCACAGCGCCGTAGTGTTACCCTCATCTACCTTCAGCGCCTAGGGTGTTGGCCAGTACTGGCCTCCTCGACACTGCTACAGTAACGCCGTGCGCCATGTGTGCGCTTTCAGCACTGTTAGGCTGGTTAGTGGCATCCGTCAGGGCGGACATTGCACCCGTCATAAGCAGTGGTTCACACTACCGTGACCTGTGACGTAAACACGTTGCGGTTGTTCGCTGGCTGGCATGTGCTACGTGAAGCAACGGAGTTCGTGTCTGCGAGCACTGGGTCAGGGGTTACTTACCGGAGTCCAGCTGTTCTCCTACATGCCTTCCCCTCATTGTTTAGAAGCAGTTGGTCACCTCTGCACAGTGGGCCTGGGCTGCAAACGCACCCCTTATATTATTTCATCTTTATTTATTTGGTGCGTTCCATCAGCTCATAACAAATGGAATCTGCGCCTGCCTCCATGCGAACCACCCATTCCAGAAAAGAACTAAACTTCTCACAACATGATATCGAACATCCCATGGGTAAACAATCAACGTAATAACGCCCTTCTCAAAAACAACCCAACAGGTGAAAACTGTCAGGATGGACTGGCAACAGACGAAAGGCTGCCTCTATATCTACCTTGGCCAACAATGCGCCTTGACCACACCGCATTACCCATTCCACTACCTTATTGAATGACACGTAAGACACTGATACCAACTCAGGATCGATGCCGTAAATGACCGACCCCCCCCTCTCGGTATGATAAATGGTGTCAATCGAAACTTATTTGGTTCTTTCTTTGGGACCAAACCCAACGGAGAAATCTTTAAATGCGGCTATGTTAATGCCCGAAACTGGCCGGCCATCCTGGCCAACTCCACTTCTTTACCCAATTTTTGACCAACTAACTCTGGTAGCTTTCGTTTTCCTCTCTTAAAGCACTTTGAGAAGCTGTGTTTTCCCCCACAACCAGAACAATTGTGTTTAAATCTACATGATGTAAAATTACACTCCTCATCGAATCACCAACACAATCCGTTCTTTGCTCCTGCCGGTGATGCCCCTGCACTGGCTGGTACCCCAGCGGCTCCAAGAAAGGAAGACGGCGACCATCTCGGTGCCAACATTAAGCGCATCCACAAACTTATGTCCTTGTTATCCTATCGCAAACTCGGACGAACTGCCTTCCTCTGCCTAAACTGTTCATCATACTGTAACCAACCAGTCCCACCATACGTATGACATGCCTTCCTAATGCTATCCAGATAGTAAAAAAGAGATGAACATTTTTCTGGGTTCTTTTCCCACACCACACTTCCCAAAATGGAAACGCCTGCAACTAATTTGTGAAAGTTCGAGGAATCAACCAATATCTATGCCTTTCCTCTTCCTTTTTTTCACTCTCCATAAACTTGACCCTGTCCAAATTAAACTTCAACAGCAATAATGAAAAAATTTCTATATATTCATCTCTCCATATTTTTTCTTTTACCTCCTGCTTTAAATGCACCCCAAAGGCCCGTCAAAACAAACATACACTTCCCCATAAGCCTTATCGTCCAGTCTCAGTCAACATTCAGTATACTATCAGACTTAGGGGGGTCCGCTTCAAGCTGAGCCACACCCTGAGTATCAGTTTCCACCCCTACTGCAGCAGAAACTACTGCAGCTGATTGCACCATGTGCGCCTCACCCCCTCGCCACGCTGCCACTGGGGAAGACTTAGCCACACCCATAAATTCATGCATCACTACCACCAACAGTGACAATTCAATACCTGCTGACCCCTCCTGTAAAGCATGCTGCCTGTTACCCACATCACAACCACTTGCTGCATTACAGTGACCACATTGCTTACTGGGCCGACTTCGAGTCCCCCTCTGAACGGCCTTTGCGTATCTCCCCCGATGATCCTCCTCCGATTCCTCTCCTTAAACGCCATGTCCTCCTCCTCAGACTCCACAGCCGACACCCTAGCAACCAAGGAGCTCCCTGGCCTTGTTGCATTATTGTTGCGAAAATCTGTAACCCCAGCGATGGTGTAAGGCACTTCAGCTACACACCCGCAGCCCGCAATCCTCCGCCTGCCTTCTTTCTCCCTCACAACACTGTCATCCATAAATCATACAGTGCGTCCGTTGCTATTCCTTTTTCTGTCTGGCCGAGGTCGAGAAGGTGCCATCCAAGTATTAACCCCGTTTTCAAGGCCAGTCCCCATGCTCCGACCTCGTAAAGAGTGAGAGCGCTGCACTGCCCACTCCGTTTCTTGCTCATCTGAAGGGGAAATTAGAATTTAAACTTCACTGGGTAATATATCTGCAACAATGAGAAATTTAACCCCTTAGTGACAGCCATTTTGCAGCTTAATGACCAGGCCAATTTTTACAATTCTGACCGTCACTTTATGAGGTTATAACTCTGGAACGCTTTAACGGATCCCACTGATTCTGAGACTGTTTTTTCATGACATTGTACTTCATGTTAGCGGTAGAATTTCTTCGATATATGACTTGTGTTTATTTATGAAAAAACGGAAATATGGCGAAAATTTAGAAAATTTTGCAATTTTCAAACTTTAAATTTTTATGCCATTAAATCAGAGAGATACAGTATGTTACACAAATTTCTTAATAAATAACATTTCCCAACTGTCTACTTTACATCAGCACAATTTTGGAAACAAAAATTTTTTTGTTAGGAAGTTATAAGGGTTAAAAGTTTACCAGCGATTTCTCATTTTTGCAACAACATTTACAAAACCATTTTTTTTTTTTTTACGGACCACATCATATTTAAAGTCATTTTGAGAGGTGTACATTACATGACAGAAAATACCCAAAGGTGGCACCATTCTAAAAACTAGACTCCTCAAGGTGCTCAAAACCACATTCAAAAAGTGTATTAACCCTTTACGTGCTTCACAGGAACTAAAGCAATATGAAAGGAAAAAATTAACATTTAACTTTCTTTTTTTGCAAAAAATTTACTTCAGAACCAATTTTTTTTATTTTGACAAGTGTTAAAAGATAAAATGAACCACAAAATTTGTTGTGCAATTTCTCCTGAATACGTCGATACCCCATATGTGGGGGTAAACCACTTTTTTGGCGCACGGCAGAGCTCAGAAGGGAAGGTGCGCCGTTTGACTTTTTCAACGCAGAATGGGCTGCAATTGAGATCGAATGCCATGTTGCGTTCGGAGAGCCCCTGATGTGCCTAAACAGTGGAAACCCCCAACAAGTGACCCCATTTTGGAAACTAGACCCCTTAAGGAACTTATCTAGATATGTGGTGAGAACTTTGAACCTCCAAGTGCTTCACAGAAATTTATAACGCAGAGCCGTGAAAGTAAAAAATCTAAAGCTGACAAGAAAAGAAATACACCGCGCTATACTGGGAAATGAAAAAATAATATAACTGAGTACTCACTTGCTGGTGTGTGAAAAAATCACGTGGTGGTGGATGTATAGCAGTATCCTGAGACTTTTCACCTTGTCATAGATGTATATTGCCTTGCATTTGGATGCCAAAACTGCTGAGTAGATAATATAGGGTTAAATGGGGGTGAGCCCGTTAGTGTGTTTCAGAGGAAAAAAAAAAATATGAACTAATCTTGATTTATTCACTTAAGGAAATCAGAACCATATAAAATACATGCTGTAAATGTAGCCATTGCTAGGTATTAAGATTGGAATGTTGCAGCCTGTTTCTGATGTAAAAAAATATAATAGTTAAAAAATAAAATGAAACACAAAAAAAAAAAAAAAAAAAAAAGGAGGGGGATAAATAGATGTTTGGGATGATAACTGAATGCTGACCTTACTGCTTGCCAATTTCAAACAGGCGAGGTCAGAATGATTAATCCTGTGCAAAACAAATGATGGCACAGTTCCTGCAAAGCGAATGAGCGTTAGTGACAGCTTGTGCCCACTAGTGGAACGGGGTGCTTGATTCTGGGGCACTTACTTGCAGGGCCAGTGCTCAGTGAGGCAGGCTTGGGTGCTCAGCATGGGGGTGGGGGCTTGGGCGGCTGCTGCTGCTAATCCGTATGGAAGTGGAGGCCGCCGCCTCGCGCGCGCTCCGGACAAGAGCACCGCTGAGGGACTCAGCGTGTGATGGGGGCAGGGCTAGCATGACATCACACTGGGGGTAAGACGGTGGCTCAAAGGCAGCACAATACCAACATGTTTCGAGAGATAGCTACTCTCTTCATCAGGGTTGTGCCTCTTAGTGTGCAGACCGTCAATTTATAGCAGACTGAGCCTGAATTAAGTGATCACCTGACCCAAATGCCTGACTGAGCGACTTAATTAGATGTAGTACAAAGTACTGGTGTGTCTACATGTAACTAAATGATTGCGGGACCCTATCATTACCAATGTGCTACAGAGATGGGTTAAATTTTAACCCTATTTGGTCCAAAAATTCCTTATGAGAATTAAAACGTGAAAAAAATGAAAAATAAAAATGAAAATAAAAATAAAAATAAAGCATAACCTTTATTTACATAAATGTATAAAAAAAAGTGTTATTAAAATTGTGTATAAAAAATCAGTTTAAAAAATGACAATGAAAATGTGCCAAAGCCCAAAATCTGCCGATGAGGTGCCTCTTTAGATGTTTGTTTCATTATACTCGAAGGGTTCATAGGCTTACATGGTGGCCAAATAAATGCATGATACTGGGGTCTTATTCAGCATAATGGCATGATTATGATTAGTACCATATCCTCCTACCAAATTGATTCCAATAAATGAGATATACTTAGGTGTTAATGCAAAAAAACAATGGGTTTTAATTTCTGTTTTTGTTGTATCAGGGATTCTTTTTTTTCTCTTTCCCTTCTATATATATTATAAGATATAAAAATATGGATCATTAAGAACTGACAAAAATTTATACATGAATAAATCACCATTTGAGTGTACTAAAAGATAAAAAATTCTATGTCATCTTGGGGGATTGTATAACAACATGTCTAAAATTATGATATACTGTATAATAATAATATATAGGGGGGGAGGGAGAAAAAAGGAGGGGGCTAGAATACATACAGCTCAATTTCATGATTGAGGCCCTTTGGGGCCAGACTGTCCAGGGTGTAGATCCACCTGGATTCTACCCGGGACATTGCTTTAAGATAGTCGCCCCTTCTTGGGTTTGGCCGAACTATTTGAATGCCCAAAAAGGAAACTCCTTTGCACGATCGATTATGAGTATCCAAAAAGTGACGGGATAATGGCTGTCCCTTATAGCCTTTTCTAATATTATCTAGATGCTCTGAACATCCGTTGCTTGCCATGCATTGCCATCCGTTGTCTGAGATTTGATTCATGGTTGCAAAAAAAAAATCTTCCACAGCATAATTTCCAATGCTGCTGACACGTCACAGAACGGACTAATATCATTTGTCATTGCTTTGTGGGACTCCCCATAAAGCCCTGTAGCTATGATATTTTACAGATTATAATTAGGGATGAGCGAGTAGTGAAATACCCGGACTCACTGTACTCGTTACGAGTAGTTCCTAATACTCGAGTATTCATAACGAGTACAACGAGTCCAATGTAAATATATGGGAAATGCGAGTAATGGGCGGAGATTGTGTGTGGGCGGAGACTATGTGTGCCGGAGAATGTGAGCGGAGGTCTGTGGGGCTGTGTGTGTGTGTGCGGGGCTGTGCCGGTGCTGTGCGGGACTGTGCCGGCCTTTGCCGAGGCTGTGCCTTCCTCTGCCAGGGCTGTGTGGGGCCTGTGCCAGGCTGTGCCAGTGCTGTGCGGGGCCTGTGCTGGGCTGTGCAAGCTGTGCCATGCCTGGATGTGTGGGGCCTGTGCGGGGCCGTGCGGGGCCTGTGCCGGGCTGTGCCGTGCCGTGCGGGGCTGTGCGGGACTGTACCGGCCTTTGCCGGGGCTGTGAGGGGCTGTGCCTTCCTCTGCCAGGGCTGTGTGGGGCCTGTGCCAGGCTGTGCGGGGCCTGTGCCGTGCCTGGCTGTGCGGGTCCTGTGCCGAGCTGTGCTGTGCCTGGCTGTGTGGGGCCTGTGTGCCGGGTCATGCAGGGCCTGTGCTGGGCTGTGCCGCGGCGTGCAGGGCCTGTGCCGTGTCTGGCTGTGCGGGGCCTGTGCCGGGCTGTGCGGGGCCTGTGCTGGGCTGTGTGGGGCTTGTGCGAGGCCTGTGCCGTGCCGCGCTGTGCGGGGCCTGTGCCGTGCCGTGCTGTGCAGGGCTTTGTCCGATGGGACTACTTGTCCCATCCGGCTATGCCTGCTACAGTGACAGCATTAGCGGATGATGGGAAAGTAGTATTCCCATCATCTGGCTAATGTGGTGAATATAAAAAAAAAGACATACAGAACATACAACATATACAGTAACATGCAGTACATACACATAACATACAACACATAACATAGAGTACATACTCACCTAATTCCCCAAAGCCATTGATCACCTGCAATAATATTAAAATAATAAAGCAACCTATACTCACCTTTCCGCCGCAATCCATTAATAATGAGGGTCCCACGTCGATCTCCAGTGGAGAGCTGCCGCATCAGCTGATGCAACCGCTCTCCAGGGGCTCCAGCGATACAGCTCTATCACTCCACCGGGAGATTACAGGAGTTCACCTGTGACTTATGGCAGCACTACTGCGTGAGAAAATTCTCACGCAGCAGTGCTGCCATAAAGTGAACCCTGATGACACACTGCTGGAGGGTTATCTCCGGTCAGTGTGTCTTTGGAGGCCTATAGAGTGGTCACATCTGCTGATGTGACTGCTCTATAGGAGAGATCGTCATGGGACACTCGTTTTTAAAGAGGGACTGCGTCGGAAAGTATAGGTTGGTTTGTTTTTTTTACTTTTTTGCAGGTGATTGACGGCTTCGCTAGGATCTGGGTGTACAATAAAAATTGTGAAAAACTATGTTGTGTTTTATTTCATTAAAATTATTTTTGCTGGCTGTGTCTTTTTTTTAACCCTTTCCTACTATAGGATTAATATTGACGCCTCTCCATTATTAACCGGGCTTAGTGACACCTTCCAATAGCAAGGTAACATTAACCCCTTATTACCCCATATCCCACAGCTACACGGGAGTGGGAAAAGAGGGGTTAAGTGCCAGAATTGGCGCATCTTAGAGGGGATAGCCGGATGGGACAAGTAGTTCCATCGGACGATGCCGACACAGCCCGCACATACCCCACACAGCCCGGCACAGCCAGCACAGGCCCGCACAGACCCCGCACAGCCTGGCACATGCCCCGCACAGCTGGCACAGGCCCCACACAGCCCAACACAGTCCCCGCATAGCACCAGCAGAGGTCAGTACAGAACCCGCAGAGGCCGGCACCACCACGGCACAGGCTCGGCAGAGCCCCGCACAGCCCATAGAGCCACGCACAGACATGACACACATACACAGCCCCACAAACAGACACACACACATTCTCCGCCTACACACACAGCCTCACAGACCCCCACACACATTCTCTGCACACACATAGTCATAGCCTATGACTCATAGGCTATGACTATGATGCTGCGTGGCCAGCCAATCACAGTAATGCCACAACAAAGAAGGCGGTAGCTTTACTGTGATTGCCTAACACATGCCGGGTGGGAGATCTGAATATTGTGAGGCGAGTAGTGAAATTTATTAGCTAGGATTCGAGTACCGCGAGTTCCTCATTACTCGCCGAGTACTGAATCCTAACGTGTATACTTGCTCATCCCTAATTATAATAGCTTGCACAGTGGTGGTCTGTATGTGGGCCATCACAGATCAGCATATTCTATCTCCTCTGTCACTGGGTAAGAGCTCGCTCACGTGATCGCTTATGCTCTCTTTCGTTGAAGAAAATTGGCTCAATTACGCAATTGACACTCCAATCGAGCTCTGATTAGAGTTTGATCTGAGCGCCAGTTTACTGTGATCCGATTCTCTCCTATGAAAGAATCGTGTCATGGGTGCAGGGAAGCTGGAGCACTATTTTTCTCCTTATTCTCTATTGCCTGCATCCACATACATCAGACTGCACTCAGATGACATCAGAGTGCCGTGCAATGTTTTACAGGCTCCCATAGATTTTATATGTGTACGTGTTATCCCATTAGTGGAGCTACTTGTAGCATGCTGCAATTTTTTTTCGCATTTCAAATTGGCATAAAGAAAAAGATGCAGATCTACACAGCGGCATAGAAGAACATCGATCCAAGTGCTATCCGATAAAACATCTTATAGCACAAGCCCGGGTTATAAGCTCATGTGAGCGTGCCCTAAGTTTCTCTCTCTCCTGTTGAGTGTCAGCTCTTATGATCAGCGTCGTCCACTCTCTCTTCTGTAGTGTTTAAGCTCCTATGGTCAGTGGGGTCCTCTATCTCTTCTGTACAGGGTAAATGTTAATGGTCAGTGTGGTACTCACTTCTCTACAGCGTAAGCTATAATGGTCAGCAGGGTCCTTTCTCTCTCTTCTGTAGAGTGTAAGGTCTTATGGTCAGCGTGGTCTGCTCTTTCTCTTCTGTAGCGTGTAATCTATAATGGTTAGTATGGTCTTCTCTCTCCTGTAGAGTGTAAGCTCTTATGGTCAGTGGGGTCCTCTCTGTCCTGTAGAGTGTAAGCTCTTATGGTCAGTGGGGTCCTCTCTCTCCTGTAGAGTGTAAGCTCTTATGGTCAGTGGGGTCCTCTCTCTCCTGTAGAGTGTAAGCTCTTATGGTCTGTGGGGTCCTCTCTCTCCTGTAGCGTGTATGCTCTTATGGTCAGTGGGGTCCTCTCTCTCCATTAGAGTGTAAGCTCTTATGGTCTGTGGGGTCCTCTCTCTCCTGTAGCGTGTATACTCTTATGGTCAGTGGGGTCCTCTCTCTCCTGTAGAGTGTAAGCTCTTATAGAATCATAGAATCGTAGAGTTGGAAGGGACCTCCTGGGCCATCTGGTCCAACCCCCTGCTCAAAGCAGGATTCGCTAAATCATCCCAGTCAGATGTCTGTCCAGCCTCTGTTTGAAGGAGAACTCACCACTTCTCGTGGCAGCCTGTTCCACTCATTGATCACTCTAACTGTCAAAAAGTTTTTTCTAATATCTAATCTGTGTCTCCTCCCATTCAGTTTCATCCCATTGCTTCTAGTCTTTCCTTGTGCAAATGAGAATAAAGTTGATCCTTCTACAATGTGACAGCCCTTTAGATATTTGTAGACAGCTATTAAGTCTCCTCTCAGTCTTCTCTTTTGCAAACTAAACATTCCCAAATCCTGCAACCTTTCCTCATAAGACAGGGTTTGCAGACCGGTCACAATTCTGGTCGCTCTTTTCTGAACTTGCTCCAGTTTGTTGATGTCTTTTTTAAAATGTGGTGCCCAAAACTGGACACAATATTCCAGATGAGGTCTGACCAAAGAGGAGTAGAGGGAAATAATGACTTCACGTGATCTAGACTGTATGCTTCTGTTAATACATCCTAGAATTGCATTTGCCTTTTTTGCTGCTGCATCACACTGTTGACTCATATTCAGTCTGTGATCTATTAGTATACCCAAGTCTTTTTCACATGTGCTGTCACTTAGCCCTATTCCTCCCATTCTGTATATGCTTTTTTCATTTTTATTGCCCAGATGTAGTACTTTGCATTTCTCCCTGTTAAAAACCATTCTGTTAGTTGCTGCCCACTTCTCCAGTTTATTTAAATCTTTTTGAATCCTCTCTCTCTCTTCTCTAGTATTAGCTATCCCTCCTAGCTTAGTGTCATCAGCAAATTTAATCAGTTTACCCTCAATTCCTTCATCTAAATCATTGATAAAGATGTTGAACAATACAGGGCCCAGGACAGAGCCCTGTGGTACCCCACTTGAGACATTCTTCCAACTGGATGTGCAGCCATTTACGACCACTCTTTGGGTCCGATCACTAAGCCAGTTATGAATCCACCTAACAGTTGCCTTGTCCATTCCATACTTAGTCATTTTTTCAATAAGGATTGTATGAGAGACTTTGTCAAATGCTTTGCTGAAGTCAAGATATACTATATCTACAGCATTTCCTTGATCCACCCAATCAGTGATACCGTCATAGAAGGAAACTAAGTTAGTCTGACATGACTTATTAGTTATAAACCCATGCTGACTCTGTTTAATCACTTCATTCTTATCCAGGTATTGACATACATGTTGTTTAATAATTTGTTCAAAGATCTTTCCTGGTATAGAAGTCAGACTCACCGGCCTATAGTTGCCTGGGTCCACCTTCTTCCCCTTTTTGAAGACAGGAACAACATTTGCTTCTGGCACTTTTCCTGTTCTCCAAGAATTTTCAAAGATTATGGAGAGGGGTTCAAAAATTTCTTCTGCTATCTCCTTCAGTACTCTGGGGTGTAATTCATCTGGACCTGGAGACTTGAATTCATTTAGGTTAGCTAAGTGTTTCCTCACTATCTTTCTGTTTATAGATATCCTGGATTCTTCTAATCCCTTAATAGGACAGTGAAGAACAGTTGATGTTACATTTCCTTTCTGAGAGAAAACAGATGCAAAATAGGAATTTAAAAGTTCAGCCTTCTCAACATCCTGTCTTACCATTTCATCATTTTCATCCTGTAAAAATCCTATAGCATCTTTGACTTTTCTTTTACTTTTGACATATCCCCAAAATCCTTTATTATTGCTTTTGACATCTCTTGCAAGCCTCAATTCACTTTCAGCTTTAGCTAATCTGATTTGTGCCCTACAGGTTCTGCAGACAGCATTATATTATTCTTTAGATATGCCTCTCTCTTTCCATTTTATAAACATTTTTTTCTTCCTTTTTAGCATGTGCTTAAGTTCTGTGTTCATCCATCCTGGTTTCCTTAAATGCTTCCTATTCTTCCCTCTTTTCGGAATTGTTAACAACTGTGCTTTGAGAATTTCATTTTTCAAGATTTCCCATCCTTCCTGGACATTTTTGTCTTTAAAAATATCCAGCCATTGGATCCCTCCATTTCTCTTTCTGAATCCCTTAAAATCTGCCTTTCTGAAATCTAACCTTGATCGGGGATCCACCACTTATGGTCTGTGGGGTCCTCTTTCTCCTGTATAGTGTAAGCTCTTATGGTCAGTGGGGTCCTCTCTCTCCTGTAGAGTGTAAGCTCTTATGGTCAGTGGGGTCCTCTCTCTCCTGTAGAGTGTAAGCTCTTATGGTCAGTGGGGTCCTCTCTCTCCTGTAGAGTGTAAGCTCTTATGGTCAGTGGGGTCCTCTCTCTCCTGTAGAGTGTAAGCTCTTATGGTCAGTGGGGTCCCTTCTCTCCTGCAGAGTGTAAGCTCTTATGGTCTGTGGGGTCCTCTCTCTCCTGTAGCGTGTATGCTCTTATGGTCAGTGAGGTCCTCTCTCTCCTGCAGAGTGTAAGCTCTTATGGTCAGTGGGGTCCTCTCTCTCCTGTAGAGTGTAAGCTCTTATGGTCAGTGGGGTCTTCTCTCTCCTGTAGAGTGTAAGCTCTTGTGGTCAGTGGGTCCTCTCTTTCTCTCACTCTCTCTTTTTCTTTCTTTCTCTCCTGTAGAGCTCTAATAGTAAGCCAGGTCTTCTGTTGACGTTAGTAGTATCAATTTGCTACATGCGGGGGAGACTAGCATCCATCATCCCCTAGACTCCCCCCGAGTCACCTCCATTACCTACACCAAAACACGGAGACTCGAGATTTCTTTGGAATGTTATGGCCACAGCAGCCTTTATTTAAACACCAAACAGCAAACAATGAATCATAAATCACATATACAATAACTTGACACTGAGAAGGAGTCCTTGAAGCCCCAAGATCTTGGTGAATAAGCCCAAAATGCTGTGGACAAAACCCATCATGATTGCTCCCAGCCGTTACCCCACTGGCTTGGGAGCACCAACACCAATATATATTGTCCACTAAGCTACTCGGGGATCCACCACTTCGGTCGGAAACTCCCCCTCCACCTTTCACCAGATCACCCCCAACATACCTTTTAATGAAGGAGACGCTAGACACTGAGTCTCCAAAACCCAATTTCCACCGACTTCAAGGACTCCCCCCCTCTTGAAACCGCCACAACGAGGGCCCTTGAACACCTCAACGGCCCAAGAACCCCCGAACACACCATGCTATGGCCCGCTCAATACCTTCCTGGAGACCGAGAGCCCAAATATCGGAACCAACCGAATTCAGATGAACCCCATCGGCCAGCCAAAAATCACCCTCGCCCTTTTCCAAATCAAAGTGTCACACAGCTCCTCCCCCATTCCTGATAACAAACAAAGACACAGCTCTGTTCACTTTTATCCTGGCCTTGTTGACCTTTGTGAGAGACCTCATGGAACGCCATCGCCTCCGAGGGACAATGTCGGACCAAACGATAGTGACCCCTCAGTAAAGCAACCACAGCCGCAGACAATCCTGCTTGATGTCCCTTATCAATTCCCGGAAGGGACGAACCGCCAAGTCGTTACCCCCGACATGTAACACCAGGATGTCTGGAGCTCGGTCCAACAGAACGCACTCGCGTATTTCCTGCCAAACCCGTCTCCACTCCATCCCTCTAAAACCACACCAATGCAACAAGACCGTGTTCCTGGAAAAACCGAGCTACCTGCCTTCGTTCCGGACATTGGCCCGCAATGCTCCCCAGTAAACGAAGGAATGACCAAAAATCCACACCAGCAACGGCACGACACCTGAAATAAAAAAGGCAATGCCAACATCAAAAACCAGCCTCAATTAACGTGAATGCAACCCTCTGCATCACCAATCACCACCCACCAACCTGACATAAGTTTGGTAATGATTAGACGCCCAACCGCCAATGCGCTGTATCGAAGCTGCATCCAAACCCCGAACTGCTGCTTCTGACGCCGCCCCTATCCTGAATGAATGAGAAGCGAAACGGGATTCATCCAAACCCAACTATAGGATGGACCTCTCAAAAACAGCGCCAAATTGGTATCTGGACAAACTAGAGCCATCAACGTGACACAAAAGGGGACCGCTCAAACTAGGACTAAGTTCCCAAAAAACCCGCAAACACTGAATGGGACACATCAAAGACCCAGGCACACTACCTAACACCACTCGGCGGCCTTTCCCTGCCTGATCCATCTTAGACCGTCGCAGCCAAAACTCAATGCCCCGCGCAGTAACCACAACGTCCCTGGCCAATATACCCCCAGCTGACTCTTTGTTCCCCGACACTAGCTCCCCTACCCTCAATGCGCCAAAAAATGCCAACGAAAAGGCTAGGCAAAATAACAGAACCTCATAGCGTGAAGAACACACCGACTCCAAAATGCCACCCAGGCGTTCGAGTACGTTAAAAGATATCGGACGCCTCAAATCACCCCCGCTTTTTAAACGGCAAAACCCTTTTGCCGCCTGTTTCACCAAAAATGTCTTTGTCCAATCGCGGCAACCGCGCAAACGGAAACCAAAAGATAACCCTGCCAAAATATGCATGGCTTTCACACCAGACCAACCCTCGGAGGCCCCACGCCCTAATCAAGACAACAAAATTCCCTCCTGATCCAGCCCGGGCCCGACTGCTGCACCGGCCGCAAGATGCTCCTCCCACTTGCCCCATACAGCCCGGTATGCCTCCCAAGTTTTTGGAGCTAAAGACGACTCGATCAGCGACTCCGCGGCCCGTAAGCCACTTTCCACAGCTCCTCCGGACAAGCTAAACCCATGATCTCTGCCTCTGGCGCCAAAGAGCGGAACCGATCCCACTGTGAACGAGAAAGAGAGTCAGCGATATCGTTCTTAACACCTGGAACATGTGTCGCGGTCACGTGTGCATTCAGGTCCAAACATAGTAAAACCATCTGTTGCAACACCCGAACGACAGGGGGAGACGATGCAGTAAGGCCATTGATCGCGCACACCACGCCCATGTTATCGCAATAAAAACGCATCCGCCGATCCTGAAACTCCTGTCCCCATAAATGTATGGCTACGAGAATCAGAAAGATCTCCAACAAAGTGATGTTGCGTACCAAGCCGTCCGTAATCCACTCATCGGGCCACCGGGACGCGCATCACTGCCTCCGAAAGTAGGCCCCAAATCCGACACAGCCAGCTGCGTCCGTGAACAACTCCAATGCGTCGCTGCTGACCACCTCTTCCATCACCAACGAACGGCCGTTGTACCTTTCCAGGAAAGACTCCCAAATCAGCCCTGAGTTCCGCCGACATTCTGATGAAATGATGCGGGGCTCGAATACCCGCAGTCGCACTTGCCAAACGACGTGAAAAAACTCGCCCCATCGGCATGACTCGACATGCAAAATTGAGCTTCCCCAACAAAGACTGGATATCACGCAGTGACAACTTTTTTACCCGGCGCGCTCGGACCACATCCGCCCGCAAACCAGCAAACTTATCCTCAGGCAGCCGGAACTCCCAACTCACGGTGTCAATGACAATTCCCAAAAAATGCAAGCATGTACTGGGGCCTTCGGTTTTCCCAGGCGCGAGTGGAACTCCAAAACGCTCCGCCACCCACTCATTGGTCTGTAACAATCTCTCACAACGCGAAGAATCCGCCGGGCCCACACACAAAAAGTCATCCAAGTAATGAATGACCGAATCAAAACCGGAAACATCACACATGATCCACTCCAAAAAGGAACTGAAGGCTTCAAAATACGCACAGGACAGCGAACATTCCATTGGTAGACACCTGTCCACAAAAAACATGCCTTCCCAATAGCAACCCAGCAACTTCATGCTATCCGGGTGGACCGGCAGCAAACGAAATGCAGATTCCACGTCCATTTTAGCCATGAGGGCAACCCGACCACATTTCCGCACCCACCGTGCTGCTTCGTCAAAGGAGGAGTAAACCACCGAACAGATCTCTGGATCAATACCGTCATTAACAGACCCCCCGCGTGGGTATGACAAAATGTTGAATATGCCGAAACTTATTTGGCTCTTTCTTCGGAACCACTCCCAGAGGGGAAACCACCAAATCTGAAAACGGGGGAGAAACAAAGGGGCCAGCCATACGACCCAACAAAACCTCCTTTCACAGTTTTTCTGAGACCACCGAGCCATGTAACAGGGCTGAACGCAGATTTTTGAAAACCTGCGGAATTGCAAAAGGGGGGTGAGGGATAACAAAACCGTCTTTAAAACCCGTGTACAGCAACACCGCCTTCTCCCTGTCCCCATATCTATTTAGATAAGGGACCATCCTTTCCAGCTTCACTGGAGTCTCCCCCTTGGGAATTACCACCGCCGGTTCTGGGCTTCCCTTACTTGAAACACTTTGCGGCTCCATGGGAAGCGCTATTGCAGTTGGAGCAAAGATGTTTGAATTTGCAGTTTGCCCCGAACCTACACTGGCCGTCGTTGAACTGCCAGCACACCCCCAACTTATGACTCCCCGTTTGACCTTGCCCGCCTCCGCCTGAGACACGGAACTGCTGGTACTCCCAGCCCCCCCCCCCCGTGAAAGGAGCTTTCAAACTTATTTTGAGCTATGACCCGCATCCACAACCCAATGTCTTTCTGGTCCCAACGGATAGCCGGACGGACAGCCTTCCTCTGCCGGAATTGCTCGTCGTAACGCAACCAAGCCTGCCCCCCCGTAAACCCTATAGGCCTCCCCGATGGCGTCAAAGTAACAAAATAACACCGAGCAATTATCGGGGGACTTTTCCCCAATAATACTTGCCAAAATAGCGAATGCCTGTTGCCAATTAACAAACGTCTGAGGGATCAGACGCCACCTGCGCTTTTCTTCAACCATCCTTCTTACCCTTATCCAAATTAAATTTCTCTAATGGTAACAAGGAAAATATTTCCACGTACTCGTCCTTGCAAATGCGCTCCTTTACTTCCTTCTTCAAATGAGCCCCCAACTGGCCTTCAAAACAAGCATACACCTCCCCATGCGCTCTGTCGTCCAAATGCACACGACATTCATTTTCCTTCTCCGTCTGCACCGACACCGCCTTGCTTGCGCACCCAACCAGATCTGACCCGCTCTACCACACAGGACTCCCAGCTTGTACCCCAACCCAAGCTGCTACCGGTGAAGGCGTGACACAACCCCGCTCCAGACATGACACCAAATTGCGCATGTCCGCAAGCACATCGCTAACACCGCTGCCTGCGGCTAAATCACCGAACCCCAACCCTCCACTGACACCGAGGGATTCTGCCAGCGACCCCCCACCTAACCAAGATGATGTCGCAACGGGCTGACAAACAGGGGACACAGAGCCATACTCACCAGGCTGCGAGGGGGCTGTGTGCCCTCCAGCCGGAAAATCTGGATCCGCCGATGTAACTTCGCCAGCTTGCTGTCGACCTCTGGAGCCACATGGGGGTGACTGGGCCCCCCGGGGGACCTCGATGGCGGGACCCCGGTTACGGATGCTGGGCAGGACACCATGCGTTGAGTTCCTGCTGCCACATCTGGATCCAGCAGGGCAGCATGTATGGCCCCCCGCTGCGCCTCCAGGCCACCCGAAAAGAGCCCATCGCCTCCATCCATGGGCATCACTGGTGCCGGCCCTGCAGTGGAGCAGGCCGCAACCCTGCTGCTGAAGCGTCCTCCTCCTCCTGAAGCGGCCACTGAAGCGGACCGCCAATGCAAGGCCCCCTCGCCGCGGTCCCCCGCCGCACTCAGTGTCCCCTCACTGCTAGGGGACGGTGATGGCAGCCCTGCCAGGCTGCAGGCTGATGGTCCCCCGACGATCGCCCCCCTGCTTAAGGGGGAGGCAGGCCGCGTGGCGTGGAGGCTACCGCTGTGGCCCCCCGCTGTTCCTGATGCCTGCTGCCGCCCGGCACGTGACAGGCCCGCCCCCCGTCTGGATGTAGGCTGCGGTCTAGTCACCGCAGAATGCAGCGCCCGGCCTGGAGGGTCCCGGGAGGGGCTCCTGCGGCGCCGGCAGGCCCTGGGAGCTGAATCGGGTGAGAGCCGCTTGGGAGGCCTCACCCGTCTGAAGCTACGCTCCCTCACCGCTCCTGCAGCCGACTCCCCGGAGGTCCCTGGCATGATCCCCGCCACCTGTGAAGCCAGTCAGCCTGGGGGCTGCGACTGCGCCGCCGTCCGCAGCTGCTCCAGAAGCCGCTCCACCTCGGCCATGGTAAGAGCCTGTCTCTGTCTCTGTGTGTCTTCTTCTTGCTGGGGAGCCGGATCCAAAGAGGAAGGGGACACACTGCCACTCCACTATATACTCCCCCAGCTCCCCTCCTCATAGGTACTCCCCCTTTGTGCCTGACCACCCACCCGTCATGCTAGCCTCCGCCTATGCCTCCTTTGGGAGGGTGGGGAGGCTCAGCTCCGGCCAATTCTCTCTTCTCTCCCACTTGTATTTGCCAAACAATTACAAGCTTTCCAGTATTGAGATTCGCTCAAATTTATTCACCGCAAATCAAAATTTTGGGCGAAATTCGTCAAAGATGGCAAATTGTCATTTCAATAGATCAACTCATCTCTACTCATCACCTTATGATGACGAACTGAAAATAAAACAAAAAAAAATACTGTACAAAGAAAGTGCCACTCAAAAAAACAAAAGAAAGTAAAAACCACAAATAAAACCGCTACATGTACCACATATAAAAATTTCCAATTGTTTTGTTTTAACTTAACGTCTACACTGGAGGCAATGTTTAACCATATCTCAGATTTTGCGATAAAATAAAAGTAATTTCGGCACTGATAATATTGAAGGTCATTCCTGCTAAACTGTTATATTTTATTAAATGTTCAAATATTCTTGCCTTGTTTTTCATTTTTGTTTGCTTCTCTTTGTAGTGGCCATGGAGGCTTTCGCTTTTTTTAAAAATAAATCACAATTGTGAGGAAATTGTTGACAGATCATTCTACATAAAAGCATTAGGCTGATGGCAATCATTCCCTTGAATTTTGCATGTTTGTGTTGGGGGAACAGGCAGCCAAATAGTACTGATCTGTTTTATATAAAGCCACAAAGAACTTCCATGGGAAAAGAAAAGAAAGGTCACAGCCAGTAAACAAACATTTGCTACAATGAAAGAAAGAAATATGATAATGGGTGAAGCTACCAACTCTTCCCTATAGTAAAAAAAGTGTTGATGTGTGCCAATGGTTCTAAATGCGGATAACAGCACATTTAAATGGAATCTGTCAGAAACTTTTACTCCCGTCCCTCCCTCACCCCAGAATCATTAATATGATTGTGCAGACCCTTACAAGTGGAGCGCCCCGCGGGGCCTGGGGGTACTCGGTATCAGGCCCATCGACTTCCATGGGGGACGGTGTCACAGCGGCGGCGACCCGGTCCGTGGCCCAGAGGCGTCCAGTAAATGGAATAGGGGAAAGTTGTGTGGTATTTATGTGGTAAAAAAAATGAAAATAAGGTTATTAGATGGTGAAATACGTGACGCCACCTGTGGTATTCTAGTCAGAGGTGACCAGCGCTACGGTGTTGCTTCTCTGGGATGGATGTTGGGCGCAGCTAAGATGTTGTAGCCGTCCACAGGTAGGGCTGTAGTCCCAGGGCAAAGATGGTAAATAAATAGTAAAAATGGCTGTAAACGTTGGGGTGTAGATAAATGAGAGAAAGACACAGAGAGGTGCAGTTTCTTTATCTTTTACTGGTAATAGGTTGCAGTCCGGAGTACCACATACAGGTGATGGAATGAGTCCGGCTCGCCTGGAGGCATTCAGGGGATCCACCTTGCCAAGTGGGGATTTAGGACCTTCCTTTCGGCGCTTTGTGTGTGGGTCTCCGCTGTATATAACTATGCTGCGACCCTCTATTTGTGATGGTTTCACTAACCTGTATGGCTGTCAGAGTTAACCTATTCCACGGGTACTGTTCTCTTCACCGTCAGCCCCGGGCTCCTTATCCACTGCTGTACCCTCAGGTGATCAATGTGCACAGGAATTTACAATCCCCTGTACTTTCAGATTCGGCTATCAGGGCGTACAGTTCCTGTCAGCCTAGGACTCTGATGTCCCTTTTCTCTTTATTAGCTCTTCACTCAGGGGTCTGCTATATGCAGTATTTTAGCTTCCCTAGAGTCTCTCAGTCTCTGCTCTTGTCTTTTCCCTCTTCACAGATCAGCTCTGCCTATCGAGCTCCTCTCAGATCAGCTGCCTGTCTTGAACTGACAGGATCTTCCAGAAAGATCTCTTTACCTCACCTCCTCACATTGTAACTGTCATCTTTCCTCACAGCTGCTTCGATTCCATGACAACCCCCTCAGCTGATTTCTAGCTGACTCACCAACCCCCTCTGCTGGCCAGAATTTATAAGGCAGCTCCCTTTTCTGACGTGCAGCAGGAAATTGTGATTAAATCTATGCTGCCTGGCATGGGGTCCCTTTCTGCCTCTAAGCATGACTTTACCCATTAGAGGGAGGTAATGTCACTGTGACAACCGGACTCTGGGGTGTTACATTCCCCCCCAGTTAAGTTCAGTACTCCTGGACTGAGGAAAAATATAACAAGAATTGTTAACAACAACAATTAATGCAAATCTACAAAGTCTTAAAAATTTAAAAATTATCAAAAATCAGACAAGAGAAAAGAAAACAATGCACAGTTAGTGCAGCGACCAGTCCTTAAGCTGCTGTCCAGGAATTGTCTTTGTGCTTGTACCTGGAGTTTGGATGGTGGGAACCACCTTAACCCACTTTGTGTGTCTTCCCTGGGTGTGGCTACAGGGCACTCTGTAGATGGGCCTGTTTTTCGGCCACGCCGGCGGCTTATTTCCAAGGCCTTTTTGCAGTAACTATTTACAAATACAGTTCTGACCACACATAGTCCTGTGGCCCAATTGTCCTTTAACTGGTTATTGTGAATACTTAAAAAAGTTCATACAGTAAGTCTCTGTAGGCTCTCATGCTTAGCGGTTACTACTATACATTCTTATTACTTTATTTACATTATGTAATCTCTGTAACGGGCAGGGAACTGACCTCTGGTACTACGAGTGGATCTACGCAGTATAGGTAGTTCTGATGACCTGACCTGTTCTCTAATGTCTACTGTTGGTGCATTAGTCACTACGCTATAAGTAGACTTGTATCACGAAACAATCACTGACCTCAGGGATATCAGTCAAAGAAAACACTGCGGCAGCCAGCAAAGGCGCTCACTCAGTGAAATCCTAGCTGCAATGCTCCCTGGGAAATACGAATATGCAAATAAAGTCCGTGGAGCCTCATTTAAGAGTCTCAAACACGGGACTAACCAGATCTTCCTCCAGGGAAGGACCCAGCCAAGGGGTGGCTCCTTTCGGAAACCACCATTACCACCATATTAAGTGGCCCTTTAAGTCAATATCCAGCTCTTTACGAGTTTACAGATATGACAAGGGAAATACCAAGGCCAGGTATCCATCCAGAGACAGCTGTTTTGGGGTGTTGCCCCTCATCAGTGTGGAGTAGGATTCTGGCAAGGTGGGAGCACTGCCTAGTAGACCAACATCACAATACAATCACTGACCTCAGGGAGACCAGTCAAAGAAAACACTGCGGCAGCCGGCAAAGGCACTCAATCAGTGAAATCCTAGGTGCAATGCTCCCTGGGAAACACGAATATGCAAATAAAGTCCGTGGAGCCTCATTTAAGAGTCTCAAACACGGGACTAGCCAGATCTTCCTCCAGGGAAGGACCCAGCCAAGGGGTGGCTCCTTTCGGAAACCACCATTACCACCATATTAAGTGGCCCTTTAAGTCAATATCCAGCTCTTTACGAGTTTACAGATATGACAAGGGAAATACCAAGGCCAGGTATCCATCCAGAGACAGCTGTTTTGGGGTGTTGCCCCTCATCAGTGTGGAGTAGGATTCTGGCAAGGTGGGAGCACTGCCTAGTAGACCAACATCACAATACAATCACTGACCTCAGGGAGACCAGTCAAAGAAAACACTGCGGCAGCCGGCAAAGGCACTCAATCAGTGAAATCCTAGGTGCAATGCTCCCTGGGAAACACGAATATGCAAATAAAGTCAGTGGAGCCTCATTTAAGAGTCTCAAACACGGGACTAGCCAGATCTTCCTCCAGGGAAGGACCCAGCCAAGGGGTGGCTCCTTTCGGAAACCACCATTACCACCATATTAAGTGGCCCTTTAAGTCAATATCCAGCTCTTTACAAGTTTACAGATCAGACAAGGGAAATACCAAGGCCAGGTATCAATCCACAGACAGCTGTTTTGGGGTGTTGCCTCTCATCAGTGTGGAGTAGGATTCTGGCTAGGTGGGAGCAATTCCTAGTAGACCAACATCACAAAACAATCACTGACCTCAGGGAGACCAGTCAAAGAAAACACTGCGGCAGCCAGCAAAGGCGCTCAATCAGTGAAATCCTAGGTGCAATGCTCCCTGGGAAATACGAATATGCAAATAATGTCTGTGGAGCCTCATTTAAGAGTCTCAAACATGGGACTAGCCAGATCTTCCTCCAGGGAAGGACCCAGCCAAGGGGTGGCTCCTTTCGGAAACCACCATTACCACCATATTAAGCGGCCCTTTAAGTCAATATCCAGCTCTTTACGAGTTTACAGATATGACAAGGGAAATACCAAGGCCAGGTATACATCCACAGACAGCTGTTTCGGGGTGTTGCCCCTCATCATTGTGGAGTAGGATTCTGGCTAGGTGGGAGTAGACTTGTGTAAGATCGGTATTCTAGACTGCCTTCTCTCTAGGGGACAGATTTCCGCATTCCTCTGCAGATGTGGTATTTGTTACTGGAGCCATTTTATTTAGAGTCTCTTCTTCTGGTGCAGTAGGCTGATGAAAGGTTAGTACTGGTACTACTATTGCCTGATTTACTTGTGTCCACATCCGAGGAAATTCTCCAAGTATAGTTTGAATCTTTTCTTCCACCTCTACTATGGGTTGTGGAGTGTCTTGGACTTCTTTCTTGTCCTTCAATTGATCAGGGCACATCTTTAGATGATCTCTTGAGACTGCTTCGAAGGTTTCTCCTCCATCTTTGCTGATGATACATACTTTGGTGTTATTAAAGTCTGAAGGTATCACGGTGTATGACTCTGCTTCCCACTGGTCATCTAGTTTGTGAATGGGTCGCCCTCCCAGGGCTGTGGGGTACTCGGTACCGGGCCGGTGTCAGGGGGATGTGTCGCGGCAGCGGTGACCCGGTCCATGGCCCTGGGCGCCTAAATCAATAGTGGTTTGTGGTTAATGTAATAGTTGGTGACGCCACCTGTGGTGTTCGGCAAGGGAGGTGTTAAGCCGATGTTGCATGAAGATCCGCTGGGACTAATGGTGTGGTGCAGCAAAGATGGTGTAGCTCCCCACAGGCGGAGCTGTAGTCCCAGGGCAGTGTAGATGTGGTTGGCATGGGGATGTAGCAGTGCCGACGGGGTAGGAAGCAGACAAGACACAGCGGGGTGCAATTTCTGTACCTTTACTTGATAACTGCAGTCCAGGGTCCTGATTACAGATGGTAATGGAGCAGGCTAGCCTGGAAGCAACTCAGGGATTCTCTCTCACAGATGGGCTGTGCAGTCTCCTTCCTAGCACTTGTGTGGTGTGAAGCACTCCAGTACTCAGTTACTCTGAAGTTCCTCCTGTCAGATGTTCCTAGAACTCTACTTGTATGACAGACAGCTGTAGCCTGATTAGGGACGCTCACTCCTGGCTCTCTATCCATTTTGCTGTTGTGCCTCAAGTCTTAGATGAGAGTAGGGCATTTACAGCCTCCTACTCCTCTGGTGTCTGTGGCAGGACCGTTAGTATCCGTACCACTGTGGAGACCAGGCTCCAGTTCATGCGCTCTCAAGCTGAGGGAGCTCGCCCTCTTCAGCTCAACCTCCAGCTTCGCTCTCCACGTCTGCACACTTCACCCTCCGCAGACTAACTAACCATCTCCTCCTCCTGGCCCACAGAGAGCACTCCTCCCCTCAATCCTGGGTCAGAGCTCCCCCTGCTGGCCTGGAGTGGAACTGTGTTGTGTTGTGTTGTAGCGACCATGCTATTTTAGAATTTTGGATAACTAGAGGCGGAAGACCTGTGAAGACTCAGACATCAAGGTTAGATTTCAGAAAGGCAGATTTTAAGGGATTCAGAAAGAGAATTGGAGGGATCCAATGGCTGGATATCCTAAAAGACAAAAATGTCCAGGAAGGATGGGAAATCTTGAAAAATGAAATTCTCAAAGCACAATTGTTAACAATCCGAAAAGAGGGAAGAATAGGAATCATTTAAGGAAGCTAAGATGGATGAACACAGAACTTAAGCACATGCTAAAAAGGAAGAAAAAAATGTTTATAAAATGGAAAGAGGGAGGCATATCTAAAGAAGAATATAATGCTGTCTGCAGAACCTGCAGGGCACAAATCAGATTACTAAAGCTGACAATGAATTGAGGCTTGCAGGAGATGTCAAAAGCAATAATAAAGGATTTTGGGGATATGTCAAAAGTAAAAGAAAAGTCAAAGATGCTATAGGATTTTTACAGGATGAAAATGATGAAATGGTAAGACAGGATGTTGAGAAGGCCGAACTTTTAAATTTCTATTTTGCATCTGTTTTCTCTCAGAAAAGAAATGTAACATCAACTGTTCTTCACTGTCCTATTAAAGGAATAGAAGAATCCAGGATATCTATAAACAGAAAGATAGTGAGGAATCACTTAGCTAACCTAAATGAATTCAAGTCTCAAGGTCCAGATGAATTACACCCCAGAGTACTGAAGAAGATAGCAGAAGAAATTTTTGAACCCCTCTCCATAATCTTTGAAAATTCTTGGAGAACAGGAGAAGCCCCAGAAGACTGGAGAAGAGCAAATGTTGTTCCTATCTTCAAAAAGGGGAAGAAGGAGGACCCAGGCAACTATAGGCCGGTGAGTCTGACTTCTATACCAGGAAAGATCTTTGAACAAATAATTAAACAACATGTATGTCAGTACCTGGATAAGAATGAAGTGATTAAACAGAGTCAGCATGGGTTTGTAACTAATAAGTCATGTCAGACTAACTTAATTTCCTTCTATGATGGAATCACTGATTGGGTGGATCAAGGAAATGCTGTAGATATCGTATACTTGACTTCAGTAAAGCATTTGACAAAGTATCTCATACAATCCTTATTGAAAAAATGACTAAGTATGGAATGGACAAGGCAACTGTTAGGTGGATTCATAACTGGCTTAGTGATCGGACCCAAAGAGTGGTCGAAAATGGCTGCACATCCAGTGGGAAGAATGTCTCAAGTGGGGTACCACAGGGCTCTGTCCTGGGCCCTGTATTGTTCAACATCTTTATCAACGATTTAGATGAAGGAATTGAGGGTAAACTGATTAAATTTGCTGATGACACAAAGCTAGGAGGGATAGCTAATACTATAGAAGAGAGAGAGAGGATTCAAAAAGATATAAATAAACTGGAGAAGTGGGCAGCAACTAAGAACGGTTTTTAACAGGGAAAAATGCAAAGTACTACATCTGGGCAATAAAAATGAAAAAAGCATATACAGAATGGGAGGAATAGGCCTAAGCAACAGCACATGTGAAAAAGACTTGGGTCTACTAATAGATCACAGACTGAATATGAGTCAACAGTGTGATGCAGCAGCAAAAAAGGCAAATGCAATTCTAGGATGTATTAACAGAAGCATACAGTCTAGATCACGTGAAGTCATTATTTCCCTCTACTCCTCTTTGGTCAGACCTCATCTGGAATATTGTGTCCAGTTTTGGGCACCACATTTTAAAAAAGACATCAACAAACTGAAGCAAGTTCAGAAAAGAGCAACCAGAATGGTGACCGGTCTGCAAACCCTGTCTTATGAGGAAAGGTTGCAGGATTTGGGATTGTTTAGTTTGCAAAAGAGAAGACTGAGAGGAGACTTAATAGCTGTCTACAAATATCTAAAGGGCTGTCACATTGTAGAAGGATCAACTTTATTCTCATTTGCACAAGGAAAGACTAGAAGCAATGGGATGAAACTGAATGGGAGGAGACACAGATTAGATATTAGAAAAAACTTTTTGACAGAGTGATCAATGAGTGGAACAAGCTGCCACGAGAAGTGATGAGTTCTCCTTCAATGGAAGTCTTGAAACAGAGGCTGGACAGACATCTGACTGGGATGATTTAGCGAATCCTGCTTTGAGCAGGGGGTTGGACCAGATGGCCCAGGAGGTCCCTTCCAACTCTACGATTCTATGATTCTATGATTCTATGTATGTATGGATTGACTGTGAGAGAGACCCATCATTGCCTCCAAACCTGGCATTACCCTCCCCTGGAGGAAGGCAAAGCCAGTGTGGCAACCATACTCCTGGGGGCACCACATGAACACGTCTCTTTCTTTGAGTACTTGTTCTCCTGGTGTCAAGGGAACAGCAGGGGCGTGTTGGTTGTAATTTCGTTCCTGCCTCTGTCTTGCTTGGGACAAACTTTTCTCCACACATTCTTGTACTTTGCGGTATTGTTGCTGCCGCTCTGTATTCCAGTCTGCATCTGGTGATGTTGTCTCAGGTGTTAAGACTCCCATGTCTAAATCAATAGGTAACTTGCCAGGTCTTGCTCTCATCAGGTAGGCCAGAGTGTAATTGGTGGAGTTTACCGGTATATGATTATATAGATCTACCAGATCTGGCAACTTCTCTGGCCACTGGTTTCGTTCTTCCAGAGGTAAGGTCTTCAATAAGTCAATTACCACCTGGTTCATCTTCTCACACATGCCATTTGTCTGTGGATGGTACAGCGTCGTTCTGATTTTCTTGCAACCGTACATGTTACAGAACTCCTGGAACACTTCTTCCTCAAAGGCTGGACCTTGGTCAGTGAGCAGTTGTTCAGGGTATCCATGCGGTCGACAAAAGTGCTGCTGAAATGCCTTGGCTGCTGTCTTCGCTGTTTGGTCTTTAACAGGTACGACTACCAAGAACCTTGAGTAATGGTCCACGATGGTCAAAGCATAAGTGTAGCCATTCCTACTCAGAGTTAACTTCACATAATCCAAGGCTACCAGTTCAAGCGGCTGTTTTGTGATGATCGGCTGTAATGGGGCTCGCTGGCTGCTACGGTCTTTTCTGCGCAGGTTGCATGGGCCACATTCTCGGCACCACTTCTCAATGGAACTCCTCATGTCAACCCAGTAGAACCTTTCATGAAGTAGGACCTCCAACTTCTTCCAACCGAAGTGTCCTGCTCCATTGTGGTACGCCTCTAAGACCATTGGCGCATCCCTCTTCGGGACTACCACCTGCCAGACCAGTTCGTGTGTGCGCGAGTTCATGTTCCTCCGACACAGTTTACCCTCGTAGATGAACAGCTTGCCTCTCTCCTTCCATAGTTCCTGTGCTTCCGGTGGGTCATCTGGACCAGGGTGTGCATCAGATTCTGCCAGGCACTCCTTTACGAGGCAAACAGCTGGGTCACTGTCTTGTGTCTCTGCCCACTCATGATGGGGTAATGGATTTAGCGTTACCTCTCGTATGACAAAGCGCTTATTCCTCACTCCTTGAGAGCGCTGGGCTGCAATTGGACGGTGGAAGGCTGGTAACTCGATTTCTTCGAGTTCTTTTGGATCTTCTCCCCCGTCTGGTGAATTGGGCATCCTGGACAAAGCATCCGCATTAGCGTTCTTACAGCACCTTGCGAAAGTATTCAGCCCCCTGGAACTATTCAACCTTTTCCCCCATATCATGCTTCAAACATAAAGTTATCAAATGTAAATTTTTGGTGAAGAATCAACAAGTGGGACACAATTGTGAAGTTGAATGAAATTTATTGGTTATTTTAAATTTTTGTGGAAGTTCAAAAACTGAAAAGCGGGGCATGCAATATTATTCGGCCCCTTTACTTTCAGTGCAGCAAACTCACTCCAGAAGTTCATTGTCTATCTCTGAATGATCCAATGTTGTCCTAAATGACTAATGATGATAAATATAATCCACCTGTGTGTAATCAAGTCTCCGTATAAATGCACCTGCTCTGTGATAGTCTCAGGGTTCTGTATGAAGCACAGAGAGCATCATGAAGACCAAGGAACACAACAGGGAGGTCCGTGATACTGTTGTGGAGAAGTTTAAAGCTGGATTTGGATACAAAATGATTTCCAAAACTTTAAACATACCAAGGAGCACTGTGCAAGTGATCATATTGAAATGGAAGGAGTATCATTCCGCTGCAAGTCTACCAAGACCCGGCCGTCCCTCTAAACTTTCATCTCAAACAAGGAGAAGACTGACAAAAGATGCAGCCAAGAGGCCCATGATCACTCTGGATGAACTGCAGAGATCTACAGCTGAGGTGGGACAGTCTGTCTATAGGACAACAATTAGTCGTACACTGCACAAATCTGGCCTTTAGGGAAGAGTGGCAAGAGGAAAGCCATTTCTCAAAGATATCCATAAAAAGTGTCATTTAAAGTTTGCAACAAGCCACCTGGGAGATACACCAAACACGTGGAAGAAGGTGCTATGGTCAGATTAAACCAAAATTGAACGATATGTTTGGTGTAGAGGCAACACAGCTCATCACCCTGAACACACCATCCCCACTGTCAAACGTGGTGGCAGCATCATGGTTTGGGCCTGCCTTTCTTTAGCAGGGACAGGGAAGATGGTTAAAATTGATGGGAAGATGGATGGAGCCAAATACAGGACCATTCTTGAAGAAAACCTGTTGGAGTCTGCAAAAGACCTTAGACTGGGACGGAGATTTGTCTTCCAACAAGACAATGTTTCCAAAAATAAAGCAAAATCTACAATGGAATGGTTCACAAATAAACGTATCCAGGTGTTAGAATGGCCAAGTCAAAGTCCAGACCTGAATCCAATTGAGAATCTGTGGAAAGAGCTGAAAACTGCTGTTCACAAACCATCTCCATCAAACCTCACTGAGCTCGAGCTGTTTGCCAAGGAAGAGTTTCAGTCTCTCGATGTACAAAACTGATAGAGACATACCCCAAGCGACTTGCAGCTGTAATCGCAGCAAAAGGTGGCGCAACAAAGTATTAAGGTAAAGGGGCCGAATAATATTGCATGCCCCGCTTTTCTGTTTTTGTATTTCCACAAAAATTTAAAATAACCAATAAATTTCGTTCAACTTCACAATTGTGTCCTACTTGTTGTTAATTCTTCACCAAAAATTAACATATCTTTATGTTTGAAGCATGATATGTGGGAAAATGTTGAAAAGTTCCAGGGGGCTGAATACTTTCTCAAGACACTGTATGTCCTGCTCGGTACTTGATGGTGACCTCGTAGTTGGACAGCCGGGCCATCCATCGCTGCTCAAGTGCCCCGAGCTTTGCCGTTTCAAGGTGGGTTAGCAGATTATTGTCCGTGTAGATGGTGAACTTTGCTGAAGCCAAATAGTGCTTGAAGCGCTCTGTTACCGCCCAGACTATGGCGAGGAACTTCAGCTTAAAGGAACTGTAGTTGTCGTGGTTCCTCTCAGTGGGACGAAGCTTCCTGCTGGCGTAGGCAATCACTCTCTCTCTGCCTTTCTGCACTTGTGACAGCACTGCTCCCAATCCCACATTGCTGGTGCCAGTGTAAAGTACAAATGGTTGGTCATAGTCAGGATAGGCCAGGACCTAATCTCCTGTGAGGGACAATTTGAACTTGGTGAAGGACTCTTCTATCCTTTTGTTCCACTCGAACGGGAGATTTTTGTTCTTGGCCTTCTTGGATTGGCCCACTAGAAGATCTTGCAGCGGTGCTGCTATCTTGGTGAAGTTCTTGATAAATCTTCGATAGTAGCCTCCTAACCCAAGAAATTGCCTCACTTCATGGATAGTGCTGGGTCTTTTCCAGTCCCGGATAATGGTGACTTTGTCAGGATCAGGTGCCACACCTTCCGCGCTCACCACATGGCCTAGGTACTGCACCTTGGGTTTCAAAATGTGACATTTGGACGGTTTTATTTTCAGGCCAAAGTTTGACAGGGTTTCAAATACTTCAGCTAGGTCCCTCAAATGGTCTTTGTAGGTTTTGGAGAAGACGATGATGTCATCCAGGTACAGCAGAACGGTTTCAAAGTTTTTATGTCCAAGGCAGCATTCCATTAACCGCTGAAATGTTCCTGGCGCATTGCTGAGCCCAAACTGCATGTAGTTAAACTCACAGAGGCCCATTGGTGTTGTAAACGCCGTCTTCTCTTTGTCTGCCTCTGCCACAAGAACCTGCCAATACCCACTGGTGAGATCTAAGGTAGAGAAATAATTAGCAGTTCTCATTGCAGCTAGTGATTCCTTAATCCTAGGCAATGGGTAAGCATCTTTATGTGTAATGCTCTTAATCTGCCTGTAGTCTACGCACATTCTCATTTGACCATCCTTCTTCTTAACGAGGACTAATGGAGCTGCCCAGGGGCTACAACTATCTCTGATTACCCCAGACTCCTTCATCTCTCGTAACATACTCTTGGCACATTGGTAGTGTGCTGGGGGTACAGGCCGGTATCTCTCTTTAATGGGTGGATGATCTCCGGTGGGGATATGATGTTGAACCCCTTTTGCCTGCCCAAAATCTAGAGGATGCTTGCTGAAGACCCGTTCAAATTCTCCAGCCACCCGGTAAGCCCCATGCTTTTGGTGTGAAGGGGTGGAGTCAGTGCCTACGTGTAGCTGCTGACACCAATCCTCCTGTTGCCCTTCAGAGCCATTCTCTTCCACCTTGTCAGACGGAAGCAAGGGTACTAGTGTCTCAATTGCATTGTTACTGACGGTGAACAATATAGCAAGGGTGGCATACCGGGGTAACTGGACCTCTCTCTCCCCACAATTTAAGATGTGTATTGGTATTCTCCCCTTGGGGACATCAACTACCCCTCTGGCTGTCAGGATAGTGGGCCTACTATCAGAATACATGGGTTCTACCAAGGTTTGGTAATCTTGACCCCTTAGGGCTATTGCTGCCCGACACCAAATTAACATTTCTCTTCTGGGAGGTACTGCAATGGGGAAAGGATCACTTACTCTGACACTGCCGACTTCTCCACCAGACAGGTCTACCTGTTGTCTCTGCATCAGGGCTCTGATCTCCTTTTGCAGGACCCGCTACTGACTGGAGCTGGCGGTCTCGGCTACCTGTTGTAACAAAACAATAATTTCTCCAAGACAATTTTCAATTACATTAGTGCCTAAAGTGATCATAGGATGGCATTCTCGTTTGTCAATATCAACTATTATCAAACCTTGCGATTGCAATTCTACTCGTACAATTTTGATGGTCACCTCTTTATATCCCATTTGAGGCAAGGGCTGACCATTACTGGCAAAAATGGTAAGGTCTTTATCTGGGCGGTGAGTAATGTCTGAATCTGCCCAGTACTGCTTAAAAAGAACATATGGTATCGTTGTCACCTGGGAACCGGTGTCCAGTAAAGCGTTCATCGGAAAACCGTCAATCACGACAGGCAAGACTGGTCGTCCTTCTACGTACTTGTCTCGCCAATTTGGTGGGCCTGGTCGTCTTACTTCTGGGGGTTGGCCCTTTGCCCCAGGGGTGGCTTGTTTAAATGACAGTTTAAATGACAGTATCTAGCTAGGTGTCCTGCCATGTTGCAGCGGTGACAGATGGACTGTCAGTCCTCGTCGTAACCATTGCTGTCTCTCCCTCTGGTCGGCGGGATCCTCTTCTGCTGTCGCCACGAGACGTCTTCTGGACTGGAGGCCAGCTGGATCTTCTTCTTTGGAATCACTTGCAGGGACTGCACAGTTTTTGTGAGTGTAGCCACACTTTTAGTTAGTTCCTTGACTTGGAGACGTAAGTCTGGAGCAGAATCCTTATCTTGGGACGGCTTGTCAGTCTCAATAGAGGTCTTTTGAAAGGATACTGTCTCCTGCTGGTATGTAATTGCAGGATGCTTAGAGGGCTCTGTGCTGCTAGGGTTCGGTTCACGCAGCACTCTGATGGCTCTATCCTTAAAGTGTGCAAAGTCCAATTCAGGATTTTGTAGAGCCAATATGCGCAGCTGTGTCCTTTGGTTGTTAGACTGGAGTCCCTCTATGAACTGCTCTGTTAATAATCTATCTTCATCTTGCATGCTCTCAGGATCAACCTGCTTTACAGCCCGTAGTGCCTCCTGAAGATTAAGGGCATAGTCCCGTATACTGTCCTGCACTCTCTGTCTGCATCCAAAAAATCTCATTTTTATCTCGGTTGCAGTGTGGGTATCAAAAGTGTCTTTCAGTCTGGCTAAGACTTGTCTGACAGTTCTTTTATCAGTGTCCGGCCAGGACTTTACTTCCCTCTGAGCCGCACCAGTTAACTGGCCAATGAGGATACTGACTTTTCTGACAGGGGGTACACTTGGAACAAACTACATAGTCTTTCTTTTAATTCGCTCAGGGTGTGCAACTCCCCTGAGTACTGTGATAACCAGGCTGCTCCTGGTATATATGGCATTGATAGCGGCATTATGGGGGATGCAGCTTCGACCGCTGCTGAATCTTCACCCGCGTTGAGCATTTTCTTCTGCTTTTTCACTTGCTCACTAACGTCAGAGCACGGGCAGGGGCTTCGCGTCGTGCTTTATTTCTGGCTCTGTCCACAATTGCACGTCCCTCTCTGCTCGCACGTGCTGTATGACGCAGTTATGGCGGTTATTTGAAAGCTCATTAAAGTCTTTAGCACACAATTTAATAACGTCTATGGCACACAGTACCCAGCTTTGCCAGGCTCCTTGTACCCAACTTTGCTAGGCTCGCTAAATCCTGTTCGTGACGCCAGTTGGAGTGCCCCACGGGGCCTGGGGGTACTCGGTACCGGGCCCGTCGACGGTGTCACGGCGGCGGCGACCCGGTCCGTGGCCCAGAGGCGTCCAGTAAATGGAATAGGGGAAAGTTGTGTGGTATTTATGTGGTAAAAAAAAATTAAAATAAAGTTATTAGATGGTGAAATATGTGACGCCACCTGTGGTATTCTGGTCAGAGGTGACCAGCGCTGCGGTGTTGCTTCTCTGGGATGGATGTTGGGCGCAGCTATGATGTTGTAGCCGTCCACAGGTAGGGCTGTAGTCCCAGGGCAAAGATATTAAATAAATAGTAAAAATAGCTGTAAACGTTGGGGTGCAGATAAATGAGAGAAAGGTAAAGAAACTGCACCTCTCTGTGTCTTTTACTGGTAATAGGTTGCAGTCCGGAGTACCACATACAGGTGATGGAATGAGTCCGGCTCGGCTGGAGGAATTCAGGGGATCCACCTTGCCAGGTGGAGATTTAGGACCTTCCTTTCTGCGCTTTGTGTGTGGGTCTCCGCTGTATATAACTATGCTGCGACCCTCTATTTGTGATGGTTTTACTAACCTGTACGGCTGTCAGCGTGAGCCTATTCCTCGGGTACTGTTCTCTTCACCGTCGGCCCCCGGGCTCCTTATCCGCTGCTGTACCCTCAGGTGATCAATGTGCACAGGAATTTACAATCCCCTGTACTTTCAGATTCGGCTATCAGGGAGTAAATTTCCTGTCAGCCTAGGACTCTGATGTCCCTTTTCTCTTTATTAGCGCTTCACTCAGGGGTCTGCTATATGCAGTATTTTAGCTTCCCTAGAGTCTCTCAGTCTCTGCTCTTGTCCTTTCCTTCTTCACAGATCAGCTCTGCCTATCGAGCTCCTCTCAGATCAGCTGCCTGTCTTGAACTGACTGTGAAAAATGAGGATGAATGAACTCATGGAGATCAAAATCCAACACTGCGGATACACCACCACATGTTTCTCAATGCAGTGATTCTAGAGCAATAGCCCCATCCTTTATGGGAAATATGTAAAAACATGCAAAATACAAGCCACGGAGACACCATCACATGTTTCTCAACGCAAGCAACGACTAGCCAGGTCTTTCCCCGGGAAGGAACAACCACGAGAAGGGCAGTCTCCAATGAAGGAAACCACCTATGCCAAAACATGGTAACCATCCACAGACAGCTGTTTCGGGGTATTGCCCCTCATCAGTGTGGAGTAGGAAACTGGCCAGTAGGAGCAATGCCTAGTAGAAGACTGTGAAAAATGAGGATGAATGAACTCATGGAGATCAAAATCCAACACTGCGGAGACACCATCACATGTTTCTCAACGCAGTGATTCTAGAGCAATACCCCCATCCCTTATGGGAAATATGTAAAAATATGCAAAATACAAGCCGCGGAGACACCATCACATGTTTCTCCTGTCTTGAATTGACAGGATCTTCAAGAAAGATCTCTTTACCTCACCTCCTCACGTTGTAACTGTCATCTTTCCTCACAGCTCACAGCTGCTTTGTTTCCATGACAACCCCCTCAGCTGATTTCTAGCTGACTCACCAACCCCCTCTGCTGGCTAGAATTTATAAGGCAGCTCCCTTTTCTGACTTGCAGCAGGAAATTGTGATTAAATCTATGCGGCCTGGCATGGGGTCCCTTTCTGCCTCCAAGAATGACTTTACCCATTAGAGGGAGGTAACGTCACTGTGACAACCAGACTCTGGGGTGTCACACAAGCTACACCAGTTGATCCCTTTATGAACCCAAAGCATTGATCCAGCAGCGAGAAATCGTATTTAGAAGTGATGCCTGGAAGTGCACTGGGACCCGACGATGAATTTTAGCTTTTCAGCCTCATATTGTATTTACTACCATGCTGCATCCTCTCCTGACTGATTAACAGGTCATTCCTGTCATACCAGACCACTGACCTGTCAATAAAATACACCGTAAGTAGTGACATCCCTATTTACGACTCCCCTTACAGTACAAATGTCTCCCTCTGTGGCCTCGGCTCTACACAATACTAATGCTTATATCCCTTTCTGTAGTACCAAGTACAAAATTAAAATTCCTCTTTGTGCCCTTATCTAGTAGTAATGTTTATAGAAGAGAAAGGAGGAATTGTTTCGGCACTCCAAACACGTAAAATCTCCCAAAATTTATTAAGCCATTTTAAAATAACAGTAAAAAAACACAGTGAGGTATGTGTGCGCACACTAGCCTATTTCGTTTCGGATTAGGAGCTCCTTCCTTTAGCTACTTAGGTAGCTATGCCGGTCACCTTTGCCTCATATCTATGGTAATTTCAATGCTATTAGTGCTTGCTGTGCATTGATATATCTTCTCTTTATAGCTGATGTTTCTCTCCCCCTTGATCAAGGGGCTGACATCTCCATATCATGCAATTTTCATTTTCTTGTACTTCATGTTTACATTCTTTTCATTTTGCAATCTATGTCGTGGCTAACTATTGACAATTTTGGATTATGAGGGCTATTACCATGGGCATGTTGCACATTTTGACCTTTTTGATTATTACACATATGGATAGATTGATAATTCGGTCTTGTATATCTTATATTTGCATTGATTTCCCTGAAATAGTGTGAATTTATTGTGTGGTTTATTTTACTACAAATGTCCTATTTATGATGCCTTCCATTCAATTGTTTCAGTGTATCATTGGTTGTGCAATTAATTAGATGGAGCTCCACATACTATATATATATATACACATATATCATCGGGGGGATGTGATGATCATCATGTTGGTTACATGTTTTTTAGATGTTTTTATTCTTTTTGTATGTCCCAGGAGTAAATAAAGATTGTTACATTGGTTTTACTATATTAGCTGTGCACACCATTTATGTCTTTGGTCTTTTCTCTTCCCTTTGCATTATTGATTTCCAGACAAGGTGTGGCACCCTATGCATTATACCAACCCAAATAGATACTGTTTCTGATGGAGGTGCTACATACTCTCAAACTAGTCTTACAATACAAAGGTTACATTAACCCTTTATTACCCCATATACCACCGCTACAGGGCAATGGGAAGAGAGAGGCTAAGTGCCAGAATTGGTGCATATTACAGACGCTCCTTTTCTGGGGTTGCAGGGGGCAGATTTTTTTTGCCAGGGGGCCCAAAAACAATGGTCCCTCTCTAGACTATGAACATCTGCCCTTAGTCACTAGCTTTCCCTCTCTGGCGCAGAAAATTGCCACTCCAGTTATTTGAAAATAATCTTTTACTAAAGGGAATCTGTCACCATTTTTTTGGACTATGAGCTGCCAGCATCGTCATTAGGGGCTTATCTACAGCATTCTGTAATGCTCTAGATAAGCCCCCCCCCCCGATGTAACCTGAAAGATAAGAAAAAAAAAGTTAGATTATACTCACCGGGGGGGCGGTCCGGTCTCGGTCCGATGGGTGTTGCTGTCTGGCGCCTCTCATCTTCTAACGGTGACGTCTTCTTCTTTGCTGCATGTCGTGGCTCCTGCGCAAGCGCTCTGCTCTGCCCTGTTGAGGGCAGAGCAGAATACTGCAGTGCGCAGGTGCCGGACCTCAACAGGGCAGAGCAGTGCACCTGCGCCGAAGCCACGACAGGAAGGGAAGAAGAGGACGGCATCGAATGAAGATGGGAGGCGCCGGACCAGACAGCGCCACCCATCGGACCGGACCGGATGCCGTGGTGAGTATAATCTAACTCTTTTTTTCTTATCTTTCAGGTTACATCGGGGGCTTATCTACAGCATTACAGAAAGCTATAGATAAGCCCCTGATGTCGATGCCGGCAGCTCATAGTCCAAAAAAAGGATGACAGATTCCCTTTAAATACATACAGGTCCCAAATTTTACACACACATACCACTAACAGTATTAGACACTGACATATATAAATCTAACTGTTCTGCATGGGTTTACTGTATGTAAACCATGTCTCCTATCCTGCCAGGTTCTGCAATGATTTTACAGAAGCCGACAAATGAAATAACGGCTATTCTTTTATCTATCTATCAGTGCAATATAAATATATATATATGTCACTGATATATATATACAGCATATTTATATATATATATATATACACACACACCTATTCTATGTGTATATACAGTATGTATTCTATCTATTCTTTTGTAACCTGTCAGTGTGAATTTACTGTATAGCCGCATATGAATTGCCAGCTTGTCACTATCCATTTTTGGATCTGTGTCAGTTTGGGCTGCTCACATTTAAACTTTTTTCCTTCCTGGCCATCGGGGGTTAATGTCAGTTTTTCCCCCCAGTGGCCACTGGTGTTACTACAATTTTAGTTAGTCTGCTGGTGGGTTTTTCTCCCCAGTGGCCGCTGGTGTTACTACAAGTTTAGTTAGTCAGGTGGTGGGTTTTTTCCCCCCCGGTAGCCGATGGTATTACTACATGTTTAGTTAGTCTGCTGGTGGGTATTTCCCCCCGGTGGCCGCTGGTGTTACTACATGTTTAGTTAGTCTGCTGTGCTGGTGGTGACCACTCCCACCTTCCTATAAAAGGTCACCAGGTGCTGCAGCTGATTGGTGATACACCTCCTTTTGATACCAACCGTGGTGAAGACTGGAGCTACCTGGTGCAGTGGTGGTTCAGCTTATCAGGAGCAGTGGTGGCTCTGCTGAAAGCGGAGTTCAGGAGCCTTGCTCTGCTATACAGTGCATTGCAGCAGATAAAACTAAGTTTCGTTTTTTAGTTGATTTAACCCTGAGGTATCTGTTTTAGCTTTCCTTTGATATTTGGTGCAGTTCACTTTTTCCCTGTCTCATCTCCTGGGGAGGGGGTGGGTCGTTTAGCTCAGGGCTAAACAGGAGTTAGGGACAGGTCGGTGACTTGGGCCTCACTACCATCTAGTGTACCCCCAAGTTAAGGAAAGTCAGGGCACCCCCTTAGCCTGAGGGGCAGTTCAGGGGCCCAAGTTCCTCGTCCCCTGTTTTCTCACTGCTGCCCCGTGACATAGATGCAGCGTTTACTGCAATACTCGCTTAACACAATATACATGGTGTACCACTTTAAAGCTAAAAAAATAGTCGAACATATATGCCTAAACAAGTCCCTCCTTTCTCTTTTACTGTGGCTGAGCTTACCAGCAGGAATGGCACCCATCAGCTACATTCCTAATCTCAGTGCAACAAGTTCAACTATGTGGAAGCTCCCAGGATCTTTCTCCCCATTTCACTAGCAATGTTTATCTTTGCATCCAAATACAATTGTGTGAAAAAGTGTTTGCCCCCTTCCTGATTTCCTATTCTTTTGGACACCAGTCAGGGGAAACCTTTAAATACAATTTCCAGCTCAGGAGAAGGAGGCCACACCCCAGCTTGCACAGAATGCAAAAATACCGGGTTTGGGACCCAGTCCTTGTCTGCCCTTATTCACACAGACGTCAACTTTGACACATGATAAGGTTATTAATGCTAGACAGTGTAGGACCGCCCCGACCACAGAGTCGCATTGTCGATAGTGGGACGGCTTTTATGCTGTTTGATCAAATACAGTATTACTAAGAACTCTGTATGATTTAAGTGCACTTTTGATTTTTACTTATTTAATTATAGCAGGGTTTTTTTCATTTTGTCTTTTGTAGGTTTTGTATGCTTTTTGGCCATGTGAACATGCATTTATATGCTGCGTGTGTACCAACTCAAACCAAGCTCAATTTTTGTGTTTTTTCTTTGTAATTTTGCATTCTGTGCAAGCTGGGGTGTGGCCTCCCTCTCCTGAGCTGGAAATTGTATTTAAATGCTTCCCCTGACTGGTGTCCGGTGGTTGGGACCCGGTCCTTGTCTGCCCTTATTCACACAGACGTCAACTTTGACACATGATAAGGTTATTAATACTAGACAGTGTAAGACCGCCCCGACCACATAGTCACCTTGTCGATGGTGGGACGGCTTTTATGCTATGTTTGATCAAATACAGTATTACTAAGAACTCTATGATTTAAATGCTCTTTTGCTTTTTACTTATTTAATTATAGCAGGGTTTTTTTCATTTTGTCTTTTGTAGGTTTTGTATACTCAAATACACATCCAGTGGAAAAGTATTTAGGAGCAGCGATCCAATGGATCCCTGCTCTGTAATACTACCTGTACTTGTTGTTGGCCTGTAAGAGGTCAGCAACATCAGGTGTTGTTGCAGATGGTACAATGTAGCAATGTATGATAGAGAAAGAAGAAACCTTTCATTGTGTGAGATATTTTTTGCTTTTCGCATGAAGAACACCAAAGAGGAGAACATTTTACTATAGGAGGGCGAAAGAAGGGGACATCATACTATAGGATTATTGATACATAGCAGAATTCATGGTTCTAGGTATGACAGTCTTCCAGGTCTACACTTAGGTAGGAAGGAAGGATCATCCCCACGCTGCCGTAAGAAGAGTATCCAAAAATTGTAGAGGTTTCAACGTGGTTTATTCTTCGCGTTTCAGAGTTCAGGTGACCCCTTCATCAGGACAACCACAAATATTGTACAAGAGTTATAGGCATACAGGGTTTAAGTATACGTCAGCATTTGAAAACAACGCCCAATGGATCAGATGACACCCAGTGTTAAAGTTCAGGCTCATCAGGAGGTTCACATGACAAGATTAAAAATCATCAGAGAAATAGAAATTAATATCTTACACATTTAACCTTATTTTTGTTTGTAGGATAATGAAATTGAAAGAGAGAGATATCATGGAAAGAAAAAAAAGGAAAAAAGAAAAAAATGGTGGGAAACACGGTTTCTCTGAGAAAAAAGGTGGAACCGAACTCACATAGGAGAAATGGAAATAAATTCAGAGGTGAAGGCATTTACTTTGAGCTACTGAGCTGGAGGGATGGACTTTTGAAGAACACAGATTGCCAACCTTGAACCATAGTTAAAATACTTTTTTATTAATAGATATTAAAAGACTTTTTTATATATTAAAAGTGGAAATGTGTTTGTCAAGTTATTTGGGAGTATGTTATACCACAAAAAGAAATTTTCTTAAATGAAAAGGGGAGAGAATATAATTGAAACAAACTAATAATTAAGAAACGAGGAGTTAAAATGCTGGAGCATACACCAAATGAGGATCTGCTCAAGAATATAAAAACAATTATAAAAATTAGTTTATAGGATCCTGAATTAGGCTGGGTTCACACGTAGCGGAACTCTCGCGGAAATTACCGCGAGAATTCCAGAATTCCATTCCGCGGGAAAATCGCATTTTAAATTCCTGCGATTTTCCCATGGAAAAAGTAGCATTTTGCAAGCGTAATTAGCTTGCAGAATTGCTAGCGTTTTCCAAGCGATCTGGAGCATCGCTTGGAGAACTGATTGACAGGTTGGTCACACTCGTCAAACATAGTGTTTGACGAGTGTGACCAACTTTTTACTATTGAGGCCGCCTATGCGGCCTCAATAGTAAAGATAGAATGTAAAAAATAATAATAATAAAAAAATATTGTTATTTTCACCTTCTGACGTCCCGCGCAGGCTTCCTGCCTCTCTCCACGCTCCTGGTCCCAGTAATCCTTTGCGACAATTACCGCGATGACGTCTGTTCTCGCGGGATCGCGACGTCTCGCGGTCATTCGTGATGACGTCGCGCAAATGACCGTGAGACTTCGCGATCCCGCGAGAGCAGACGTCATCACTCGCAAAGGCTTACTGGGACTGGGAGCGTAGAGAGAGGCGGGAAGGCTGCGCTGGACGTCGGAAGGGGAGAATAACAATATTTTTTATTTTAAATTCTATTTTTTACAGGGATATGGTACCCAAAGCCCGGAGGACAGTCTCCTCTCCTCCGGACCGTGGGTACCATCCACAAATGTTCTGCTTACTTTTCACATGGTGTGCACAGCCACATGCGGAAAGTAAGCAGAACAATGCATTCCTATGGGTGCGGGATTGCCGCGATTCCGAGAAATTAATGAGCATGCTGCGTTTTTTACCGCGAAGCGATTCTGCCATGGTAAAAGCCGCAGCATTAGCACAGCATTGCGGAATCCCATAGGAATGCATGGGATGCTTATTTTTCGCGTTTTCGCTGCAAAATCGCGCGGTTAAAACCGCAGCGGAAACGCGAAAAAAATGCCACGTGTGAACTCAGCCTAAAACTGATGAGAGAGATGGTAAAATACCTTTTATAATGTGAGAGCACAAACAAACAGCTCCAAAGTGCTGCAGAGAAGTGACTTCAAAGCCAGAGGACATCCTGAGCTGAGGAAACTTCTATAGGAAGATATCTAGAACTTCATTTCATTTTACCACTGATAAGAACCAGACATAAAGGAGCCAGTTAATGCAAAAATTATATATATATGTAACACATGAAGATAGTGTGTGTATACATCAATATTTAGGAAGACCGATCATGTCCATTTAGAAGCATTAGGCTGGAGTCACACTAACCAGCGCAAAATACGCTCCGTAGTTTACATGCGTAATACGGATGAATGACCCCTAAATAGTGCTCCGTAGGTCATCCGTAAGCCAGGTGCGGTCGCGTATTTTGTGCATGTCTGCATCCGTATGTAATCCGTATGGTATCCGTATGCAATCCGTATGGCGAGATTTTCTCGCAACCTTGCAAAATGGACATTTAACGGTTTTGAGGCCTGCTAACTATTTAAATCATTAGCCTGCACCCTAGTTATACACTCAGAAACAGGTGGCTGCCTCCATACTGTCCATTTGTGAGCTTGCTTTCACGAGGTGTGTTGGTGTTCTTTGTGCAACATGGCAGAGGGTCTGAGATTCAATACAACTGAGCAGGTTCTCTTTAACTGGCTTTTGTCACGGCGCTTTGGGCAACCAAACCCAGTGATAGTGGATCCGCGGAGGAGGAGACGCATGTGGGTCCATCCACTTTTGAGTCAACGACTCACAAGAGGTCATTTTCACCGCCTCTATTCTCTGCGGGAGCATCCTGAGAAATTTTACCAGTACTGTCGCATGAGCATTTCCACATTTGATTGACTCTTGGAGACAGTGCGCCCTGGGATAACCTTTCAGGACACAAGGATGCGCAAAGCGATATCTGCGAAGGAGCGACTTCTACTCACAATACGGTATGTACTACACAACCACATTCTCTATGTTCATAATGTGTGTGCTAAAGTATGTTTTTTTGCCTTCTTGGACAAAGTTTTATGCCCTCATCTTACTCCAAATATGTTTCAACTTACACACCAGAATGTTAGCGCTAATATGTACTGCATATCACTTAGTCATTGTGGAACCAAATATGTGTGTGTTATTCTATCTCAATTCCTCCCAAGTTTGGTCGGCATGTAACTGATGTTTTTGGACTTTAGGCATTCTAAACTTATCAATTTATGTTGTTCTACAGCTTCCTGTCCACTGGCCTGTCTTATGCCGCCCTCCACCATGAGTTTCTCATTGGAAGATCAACCATTTCAGGCATAGTGAGGTCTACATGTACAGAAATCTGGACAAGACTCCATCAAGTGGTCATGCCCGAGCCCAGGATGGAAGACTGGTTGAGGATATCAAGGGACTTTGAGGAGGACTGCCAGTTTCAAAATTGTATTGGGGCCCTGGATGGCAAACATATCCGGGTGCGTAATCCGCCGAACTCTGGCTCCCATTTCTTCAATTATAAACAATACTTTTCTGTTGTATTGTTGTCTCTGGTAGACCCTCAATACAAGTTTATAATTGGTGACATTGGGACCTATGGAAGGACGGGAGACTCTAGAGTCTTCAAAACTTCCATAATGGCTCGGCGGCTACGCACCAACCAGTTGGATCTACCACCACCACGCCAGCTACCAGGCTCCCCTGAAGAATCAGTCCCTTATGTCCTTGTGGCAGATGAGGCCTTTCTGTTATCGCGCAATGTCATGAGGCCATATCCCCGGCGCAACCTTGACCACAGGTGCAGAATTGGTAACTTGCGCCTATCACGTGCTAGGCGACTGGTGGAGTGTTCCTTTGGGATTCTTTGTGCCAAATGGTGGGTACTACAGTCTGCCATTCAGTTGAGTGAACAAAATGTGAATGAAGTTGTGAAAGCCTGTGTTGTTCTGCCTAACTTTACCAGGATACATGATTGTTCCTCCTCTGATGGTGTTGTGCGTAGGCCAGACAATGTGCGCAGGGTGAGACCACCTATGAACCCTCAACGTAGACCGCTTTCTGGCCTCAAAGTGCGTGATATTTTCACTAATTACTTTATCTCACCTGAGGGGGCAACTTCTTGGCAAGAGCATGCTGTGTCTATGTTATAATTTGTTTCTTTAAGTGTATCTAAATATATATTACTCAACCCCTTATGATTCTATGACTGTTTCATTACATTGGTTAGTGTATGTTAGTATGTTGTGAGGGTTTGTGAAAAATCACACAGAGACGTTAACTATAGTAGACAAATTTTTAGTTTTGCCTTTTTTGTTTGCTTAACGGCAAAGATAATATTGCCATAATAACATTTTGGCAATGGGCAAAATGACCCTTTGTGCCTTCTTTAACTTTTTTGAAAAGTAACATTACATAACATAAGCCAAAAAAAAGATTAGGCAATAACAACATTGCTGCATGAGAATATTAAACTAGATTTGAAAAAAATAGGTGATCTCCATCACCAAAATAAATGCTAAAAGATAACACTCACATTTCTTCATAATGTTTTCCAATCATAGAAAGATTCCACCATGACAGGCAAGGCTACCTCACGGCTTTCAGACAGATATTACCTGTCTGTAGAACAGAGAATATTTAACCATGCTATACTGGAAAGGATGAAAAACAAAACTCACTTGTTAAGACATAGAGAGAGCGTGATATTCTGAAGGCTGGTCGCCTTGATTTGTTTTACTAGAGATTGCTAGCAAAAAAGGTGACTACTTCACTAAGGCCAGCACGCCTTTCCTAGGCATTAGCAAGTGAGTAGTGTATTTTCATCCTTTCATTTTACAGTATAGCACGTTGAAATATTCTCTTTTGTACACACATGTAATATCTGTCTGAAAGGCGTGAGGTAGCCTTGCCTGTCATGATGGATTCTTTCATATGATTGGAAAACATTGTGAAAAAATTAGAATGTTAAATTATGTAAAAAAGTTTTGTGATGGAGAACACCTGTTTTTTCCTTTCTATTTGGAGCACCAGTTAAACCGCACTGGACATCTCCGGCCATCAGACTCATAAATCCTCATAGGTTGGGGAAGGGGAACGTGGAAGAGCAGCCTGTGGGTGCTGCTAGACACAGTGGCCAACATCGCCCTGTGTGGGGCCATACTGTTGCCCATGATGCTGGAATTGTCCTGCCTCCTGGGACTGTTGGGGATACTGGCCAGAGTAATGATGATGGTGAGGGGCATCTTGTTGGCTGTGGTAGGCACGTGGCTCATACCCACCAAGATAGCCAGATCGTCCCCAACCAGGTTGGGACCAGCCTCCAACACTGGGTGGGTACAAGTGGTCATATTGGTGGGGTTGGCTAGAGGCTGACATTTGGGGCTGCGGAATAGAAGGTTGGGTAGTGGGAGGAAGGGGTTGAGGTGTTGGCCCACGTATTAGGGGCTGTTCGGACCCTGCTTGAGCAAGCATCTGTGTGGATGGTCTCATGCGCATTAGATTTCGGGGGGAGAGCTGCCACCTCTCCAGATATTCAAAGACCTCATATGGGGTATTGGGGGGGTGCTTGCATCAAGCAGGATCTGAATACATCCCCTAATACGGAGCCTGACCTCACGGGTAAGGGCACGGAGATAAAGGGTGAGGCTACGTGCGTAGGCCTCCTCACCATCATCTGTAGTTACTCTAGATAAATAATTGAGCACCCCTGTGTCCACATTGGTCCTGCTCTCTTGAATAGTGACCTGGCGCCTTCTTCGTGTTCGCCGTGATGTAAGAGCAGCCCGTGGGGAGGCCCTGATCTGGCCACTTGGGCTGCTGCTCAAGTTGCCCGGCTCTTCCAGGATGGGTGATGGGGCAGCAGCAGACCGTCCTGGTGGTGTTGTGTGTTGGGCAGCCATTGGGTTGTCCTGTGATGCCTCATCTTCTGCCATCCTTGTAGGGGGAGAAGATGGGCCAGCCACCTCATCCCCTACAGGATCTATTATGGGCTCTGCCTCTGAGGCCGTTCCTCGATCCATAAGGTTGGATTGAGCTCTGTTATGAAATAGAACAGAGGCAAAAATACATCAATATTTTTGGCCCTGTAAAGTATTTGTGTAATGTGGTGTGAGGTATCTACTTACGGTCTCAGATCCAGAATTGGGGCGAGGAAGGACAGGCGATCATAGTAGATGTACTTCCTTTTAACATATCCAGCATCCCCACTCCTGGACCGCTGCTGGCGTTCCCGGCGGTACTGGTCCCGGATGCTTCGCCAGCGTTTCATCACATCTTCCACTGCAATGCGACAGGAAATATTGTCAAATTCACATATTTGAGAGGTCACATTTTCTACCAGTAGTCTAGGCATGGGGCCTTCTGGGGTGTGCTTTCTACCCATGGTGGCATATGTAATTGGGCAGATACACAGGGTCTCTTTAGCTACACTTAATAATTGTTTTGTCTAGGAGGATGAGGAGCTTGTGGCCTAACCCCAAATTATGGCTGTGTGAAGCCACGTGTCACATCCAAATGTAACGGCCTCATGAGGCTAAAAGTACATGCACAGGAAGGGGGGTGCTGATTCTATATTCCTTTTTTCTTGCGCGCTAAGTTTACTGATGTTTTGCGTTGTACTTATGAATTTTATGCTGCTCCTCACGTGGTCGGTCACAAAAGTAATTGTACATCTGGCGACAGATGCACCTCCATGACGCCTCCTTTCTTGCCCGGTTTTCATAATTTGCATCGCGTTGGTCCCAGATTTCGGGACGCTCCTGCACCAGGACAATGAGCATCTCAACATTTATGTACGTGGACGCCATGCTGCTGCTGTACTCCGTGGAGGCGTACTTCCTGGATGTCTGGAGCACTTTTTGAGCTCATTTGCATGTCTAGGCTTCCTGATGATGGATTGGCCCATTTCCTGTCACCAGCCAAAAGACCTGCGTATTGCTCGCAGGTCACACGTCTGGTCCGTGTGTAATCCGTATTTTTTGCGCGCCCATAGACTTGCATTGGCGCACTACGGTCGTAGTACGCTGACAATCGCAGCATGCTGTGATTGGCACGGAGCGTAGGATACGGATGAGAATTATACGCCTAGTGAGAGTGACCCCATAGAGAATCATTTGTCCGTGTCAAATGCGTGCTTTTAGCGCCTCTCACTCGGCCGTATTCCTCACCAGTGTGACCCCGGCCTTAGAGTAACACTCAGAGAGGTGTAAATTTAAAGACAAGCAGAAAAGGATTAGGATCTAAAGGGAGGATCACTTCACTAGGAGTGAGAGGAAATGGGCACATCTGATCAATTCATGGAGAGTCCAGAGGACAAATGCTTCTCCAATCATATGGAATAGAGCTGACAGGTTCAAGCGCCAGCAAAGCGCAAAAAGGGTTTGGCTTCCCAGAGATGCACAGAAACTTATTCATCAGACCAAGAAGAAGCAAATAATATATATAAATATAAGCAAAGCCTTACGATTACGATCATTAAAACTTAGCAATAACTTAGGTAATTTTTAGATCCACAAATACATATAAAAGATGTGAATAATAAATATATATATATATATATATATATATATATATATATATATATATACCTAAATATATATAAAAATTATAAAAATATATATGGAAAAAAAATCAGCACACAAAAATTAAAAGCCTACAAAAATCAGATAAAAAATTCAGTAATTTCCTTAAGACCATGAGGTTTCAGGCTGCCAAGCTTGTAAATCCAATAAACCTCTTTTCTATTCAGCTTCATGACTCTATTAGGGATATGTGCCGGGATGTGGTCAATAGGACTAATTTTTAGGGTTTTAAAATCTTTATCATGTAGCAAAGTATAGTGCCTAGAAAGGCCATGGGTAAGTAGACCATTTTTGATATTATATCGATGCGAATTAAGTCGGAGGTGTAATGCTTGTGGTGTTCTCCCGACATATTGTTTTCCGCAGGGGCATTCGATCACATAAATCACAAAGTTGGAGTTGCAGTTCAAGAAAAAGGGGACCACAAAACTCTCTTTAGTAGTGAAAGAAATAATATTCTTAGATCTGTGATTAATCTTGAGGCAGCAAAGGCAATTCTTGGTGCCACATTTAAATATGCCCTTATTTGTGACCTCATTAACATTAATATTTCTTTTCAGGCGACTGGGGGCTATTAGATCCCTGATGGTGGGAACCCTTCGGAATGTGATAGAGGGATTCCTTGTGAGGAATTTATTCAATATAGGGTGCCAATTGTTTTTGAAGATCATCACAAATCTTTTTGTGCTCATCAGAACATTGTGTAATAAAATTCAATACATGCTTGTCCAGAACGGGGTTTTTTCTTTATGTACAAGTAATGAGAGCTGATCTAGTTTTGCCGTGTTTTTGAAGGCATTAGAAATAAGAAAAAAAGTATATTTTTGGACAGCAAATTTATTCTTCAATAAATTAGATCTGGCGGAACTGGTTATTAGGGATATTTTTGTGATGCCCACTGCTAAAATGAATGTACCCATTAGTATCGACTTTTTTAAAAAAATGTTTTACTACATACTTTATTATTTACAATAAATAAGGTGACATCTAAAAAAAATAATAGAAAAATTGATAAATTTTTAAATTGATAAAAAAAAGCCGTAAAGGAAAGACCCCAATTGTTAAAATGAATTTGCTGAATAAAATCCTCAATATTGTTGTTAGAATTATCCCAAATAAAAAATAGATCATCTATAAATCTCTTATAAAAAATGATGTTTTTTGCCCCAAATGCCATTTAGAAAAAAAATCTCTTCAAAGACCCCCATAAATAAATTAGCATACGTAGGTGCTACTTTTGAGCTCATTGCGGTGCCTTTGATCTGATGGTAGAATACATTTTCAAAACTAAAAAAATTATTATTCAATATAAAATCAGTACCTTTCAGAATAAAGTGCTTCTGTGCCTCACACAATCTGTTGTTGGAATTTAGAAAATGATCAAAACAAATCAAACCAACATTATGTGGAATGTTGGAGTAAAGTAATGTTACATCCATGGTAAAAAAAATATAACAAGGTTTCCATGGTATTTCATTAAGAAGCCATAATAAATGTGTGGAATCCCGAAGATGACTCTTAAGATTAAAAACATGGGGTAACATGACTCTATGTAGTGTGCCAAATTAGATGTTAGTAAATTGATACCAGCAATAATGGGTCTGCTTGGTGGATTATGCAATTTTTTGTGCACTTTTGGAAGGTGGTAGAAGAATGGAATACTGGGGTTTTTTATGCACAGAAAGCTTTTTTCTTTATTATTTAAAATACTAGAAGCCACCCCTTCAGAAATGAGATCATTATATACCTGGATTGAACGAAAATAAATGTCATATGAACTTTTTACATAATAACTTGTATCAGAAAGAATTCTTAATGCCTCATTGACATAGTCACATCTATATTGGATTACTATGTCCCCTCCTTTATCCGCTGATCTGATGATTATTGAATTATTCCTAGATAGAGCTTTCATTGCTTGCCTTTCTTTTGGATTTAAATTCATTTTCGTTTTGGTAAACCCCTCCTTATATGTACTTCTTGGGATACGAACAATATTCTCAAATTGTTTTAATACAAGGTCGCTGAAAACATTGAGATGGTGACTTTTGTCCTCAACAGGATAAAATTTAGACTTAGTAGGTACATTCAGGTGAAAAAATTCATGTGTTTCCTCAGTATTTTCTGTGTTAGTTAGAGGAGTGGATTTATGTTCCTTAATAAAAAAATGTCTTTTAAAGGTTAATTTCCTTATGAAAATTTGTAAATCTAAAAATAAATCAAAATCCTTAGGTTTGTTGGAGGGACAGAAGGACAATCCTTTCGAGAGGAGTGATTCCTCACTTTCAGAGAGTTTGTAGTTAGAATGATTAAAAATATTAGAAATTAATTCATTAGCAATAGCGGGGGTTAGAGTGCGATTTTTCCTCTCTTTTTTCTTCCTCCCCTAGTTCCTCTGTAGTGCTTTTCCTTTTTATGGTTTTGGGTACAAAAAAATTGGTTCAGTTGGGATTTAGTGGCATTTGAATTATCCAATACAATAGTATTATTGGGTAGGGCTGATACAGTGGTGGTATCAGGATTGTCAGTACCTAATGAGATAATGGTTTGTGAAGGTACCAACATGCTTGGAGTGGTATCATGAATGGATAAAACAAGAAGTGAAATAGGAAAAGAATTGGACAAACTTCATGTGCATACTCAAATACATATCTAGTGGAAAAGTATTTAGGAGCAGCGATCCAATGGATCCCTGCTCCGTAATACCTGTACATGGAGTTGGCCTGTAAGAGGTCAGCAACATCAGGTGTTGTTGCAGATGGTACAATGTAGCAATGTATGATAGATGAAGAAGAAACCTTTCATTGTGTAAGATATTTTTTGCTTTTCGCGTGAAGAACACCAAAGAGGAGAACATTATACTATAGAAGGGCGAAAGAAGGGGACATTATACTATAGGATTTTTTGATACATTGCAGAATTCATGGTTCTATGTATGACAGTCTTCCATGTCATAAGGCAGCAAAACAGCCCCAGACCATCACACTACTGCCACCATATTTTACTGTTGGTATGATGTTGCTTTTCTCAAATGCTGCGTTACTTTTACGCCACATGTAAAGGGACATACACCGTACAAAATGTTCAACTTTTGTCTCTTTAGTCCATAGAGTATTCTCCCAAAAGTCTTGGGGACCATCAAGATGTTTTCTAGCAAAAACTGAGACCAACATTTATGTTCTTATTGCCCAGTAGTGTTTTTTGTCTTGCAGCTCTGCCATGCAGGTAATTTTTGTCCAGTGTCTTTCTTATGGTGGAGTCATGAACACTGACCTTATCTGAGGCAAGTGAGGCCTGCAGATGTTGTGGAGTAATTTTGGTTGGTCCATGTTTTCACCATTTGTGGATAATAGCTCTCACTGTGGTTTGCTGGAGTCCCAAAGTTTTAGGTGTGAGCATTATATGGGGCCCATTATGTATAGAGCATTATATGGGGCCCAATATATATAGCGCAATAAATGGGGTCCATAATGTACTGTATGAGGCATTATATGTGGATCATCATACTGTTTGAAGCATTATATGGGGCTTACTATACTGTATGGAGCAATATATGGAGCTCATTATTCTTTATGGAGCATTATATATGAGGACTATTGTACTTTATGAAGCAATATATGGGGCTCTTAATTCAGTATGGAGCAATAAATGGGGTCCATTATACTGTTCGGAACATTATATGAGGCTCATTATACTGTATGGAGCAATGGATGGGGCTCATTATTCACCATGGAGCAATATATGTGGTCCATTATTCTGTATGGCGCAATATATGGGGCTTATTATTCTGTATAGAGCAACATATAGGGTTCATTATGATGTGTGGGTCATTATATGAGGTCCATTATTCTATATGGAGCAATATATGGGCGGCACAGTGACTCAGCCTTACAGCGCTGGGGTCCTGGGTTCAAATCCAACCAAGGACAACATCTGCAACGAGTTTGTATGTTCTCCCCATGTTTGCGTGGATTTACTCCAGGTACTCCGGTTTCCTCCCACACGCCAAAGACATACTGATAGGGAATTTAGATTGTGAGCCCCACCAGGGACAGTGCCGACAATATCTGTAAAGCACTGTGGAATTAATGGCGCTATATAAATGAGTAAAATAAATATATGGAGTCCATTATACTGAATGGCGCAATATATGGGGCTTATTATTATTCTGTTTGGAGCATTATATGGGGTTCATTATACTATATATAGCAATATATGGGGCTCTTATTCAGTATGGAGCAATATATGGGGTCCATTATACTGTATGGAGCAATATATGGGGCTCATTATTCTGTATGGAGCAATATATGGGTTTCATTATACTCTGTGGGGCACTATATGGGGTCCATTATTCTGTATGGAGCATTATATGGGGCTCATTATACTGTATGTATCAATATATGGGGCTCATTTTTCTTTATGGAGCATAATATGGGGCTCATTATACTGTATGAAGCAATATATGGGGCTCATATTCTGTATGGAGCAATGTATGGGATCCATTATTCTATTTTGAGCCATATATGGGGCTCATTATTCTGAATGGGGTAATATATGGGGCTTATTCTGTATGGAGCAATATATGGGGCTCATTATTCTGTATGGAGCAGTATATTGGGTCCATTAAACTGTGTGGAGCATTATAAGGGGTCCATTATTCTATATGGGGCAATATATGGGGTCCATTATACTGAATGGAGAAATATATGGGGCTTATTATAATGTATGGAGCACTATGTGGTGCCCATGATACTGTATGGAGTGCTGTACCATCCAGTTTCTGAGCTATTGTAGAATTTACAATAGATATCACTCATGTAATGTAAGAAGTAAGTGAAATCTTTGACATTGTAATATACCTATATTTCTCTGCCTTATCTGTTCATCATGAATTGTGGTATGTTTTAAAAGGGACCCACTGAGACTCTTTCGTCCCAGGCCCATGAAAACCTGGTGCCGGCGCTGCCTAGAGTTTTAGGAGACAAACATAACTGCTTAACCCTTGCAACACCAGAACAAGGGAAATCTGCCCTGCTCACTGGAACGCAAAGCAGATCCATCCAGTGCAGGTGTGTGAATAGCCAGACCCCGTGATCTTCTGACCTTTCTCTGTCATGGTATCCCCTTGACACAGCGCAGATCCACATGTTTCTGCAGCGTGGTGGGTAAGTGTGGCTGCCTTTTTTTTCTGTGATTTTTGCTGGATATTCATATGCAAGGGTTGCAATTATTTTTTATCCTTAATCTTTTCATTTTCCTTCTATACAGTATGTCACTGTTAAAACTTGTGGCCCCATTAATAATTTATAGTGTACAATGCTACAAGAGGGCATTCCTAATTCTCCCCTATTGTGGCCCATATGTTAATAATGTCCCACATTCTGGCAACCAATATAGTAATAATAACTCTCTTTATGACCCCAATAAAGTATACTGCCCCCCCCTGTGGCCCCTATACAGTACAATTTTTTCCTATTTTAGCTCACATACAGTATAAAATTAACCCTCTGTAGCCCCCTGTACAGTGTACTGAATCCATCTGTAGCCCCATACAATATGTCTCTTACCATGTCTCCCATTCTGTATTATTTCCCCCAATGTAGGCCAATACTGAAAAACGTCCTCCTTTTTGACCCCCATATGGCATAATGTCCCCCTCCCTGGCTTACATATACAGTACAGTGGGGAAAATAAGTATTTTATTCACTGCCAATTTTGCAAGTTTTCACGCCTACAAAGAATGGAGTGGTCTGTAATTTTTATCACAGGTACACTTGAACTGTGATAGACAGAATCTAAAACTAAAAAAACTAAAAATTACATTGTATGATAATTAAATTGCATTTTATTGCATGAAATATGTAAATGATCACCTACTAACCAGCAAGAATTCTGGCTCTCACAGACCTGTTAGATTTCTTTAAAAATCCCCCCCTAAACATGTCTAGACACTGGTTTAAACCACCCCCTTCCCATGGCACACGCCCACTGGTGTCCCATTGGTGCAGCCTGTTTCAAGGATTTTCCTCCTGTGAAATGTGACACCTAGAAAACGCATGTGCAAACAAACCGCAAACGCATGCAAAAACGCATGTGCGTTTTGCATGCGTTTCTACTTGCGCACGATGCGCTGCGCACAAAGACACAAATGTGAAACTAACCTCAAAGACACCTATTTATACACTCAATCACACTCCATCCTCTCCACCATTGTCACAAACCAATACGGTTAAGTCCAGTGGACGACACAACTTACACCCAACAATGGGATAGAATGGGGAGAGGAAAGCACTCACAGTAGTGAACAAGGGATGGGGCACCTCCTGATCTCCAACCTGTTCCTATCCCTGATCTCCCCTAATGCCCTAAGCTAGTCCCCCTGTAAGGGGGTGAAATATAATGTCTTTCATGCTTCCCTTCCCTTTGATTGTCTTCTGGTTCTTAATGTTTACAAATGTGTTTTATGATAATTGCCTGCGATATTGCTACATGTATAACTATGTGTTACTGCTCATTGTTTATGGTATTGCCACATGAATATGTTACCATTTTATAGAAAACTGTAATATATTGCCTTGTATTCTTGTATTATAGTATTTAAGATATTGTATGCCTTTTGTATATGTGCAGTTAGGGAAAGTTAGTGCATCCTTCTTGGGACACTAGAGAAGGGCACTCTTAATACATAGTTTCCTCATAGACCGGGTAGATGTAATTATGTTGTGGGCCACTAGATGGAGGTATACTATTGTGGCCTGATAGGATGTTCATAGAGGGTTAATTGTAGGAGGGGCTGCTGGGAGTTAAGGTTAGTGCTGAAGAGTTGTTTAGTCAGACGCGGCCAGGGCGCCCAAGTGTCCACATGGGCTATAAGCCCTGACAACTCGGCAGCCACGTAACGTTAAGTCGTTTTAGCCCACGTTACCCACGGCCACTGCGAGTCTTAGCAGTGGGCCAGAACAGGAAAATGAAAATGTGGCATCTGATCACCTGGGCCAATGCTTTTAGGGCAGAAGTTGGCTGGACTAAAGAGATGAAGGGAGTTGAAGCTTCGACGAGATCGGTACAGACGGGCTGGATGCTTCACCAGGGGCCACCAAACGTAGTGATTGATGAATTCGTGTCTGGGGTGAAACAGGCTGAAGGAAATGTCATTATAGCGAGGTCAGGCCAGGAAGGAACTGCGAAGCAGTCTAAGACGGTCCGGTCCGGGCATGTACGGCACAGAAGTGACAGCAAGCAAGTGGATGTAACGTGCAAAATCCTAAGTAAAGAAAGTGTTAAAGTTGACTGTGTCTCCATTGATGGGGGTCACCTAGAAGAGGGACCGTTATGGCCTGGGAAGTGCCCAGGTGAAGCTGAATCTGGAGCTGCAGGTATGCCGAGGAGAAGAGCATTGTTTCATGTAGGGGAAGGGCTGGACACAGCGGCTACAGTAATACAGGTCATGACTACAGTCCTGGGGGAAACATCATACACATTTTTTTTCTTCTCTTTTGCTACATTGAAAGTTTTATTGTCCTGTGTTTGAGGTCTGGTCCATGGTTGTGATGCCTCCAAATGGTTTGAGGAGCCCATTCCTTAGTTGACATAGAAAGACATAAATCCATGTAACACATTCATTCCTGCACTGTGTGTCAAAGGTTATAATAAGTTTATACTCCCAAATTTTTCTCTGTCTCTGAGATTTGAAGTTGCCTTTAATACCAGAAATTTCATGTCCATGATGCTGTGAAGAAAAATATACAGAATTGAGAGTCCTCAGTGGTTCTGAATATTTTTCTATCTACTGGCTAACACGGTACAAAGATACACCGTACATCTTTCCTCTATCATGATGCTGTAGTCCGGGATACAAAAATGTTTGGCCACAGGTAGATCTATTCTTTTTTCTTTAATTATGGGTCAATGAGAATTCTTTCTTGTTCTAAGTTTTTGCCCTGTCTCCCCCACATACAGACCCCCAGTTCCACAAAAATTTAAAATAACCAATAAATTTCGTTCAACTTCACATTTGTGTTCCACTTGTTGATTCTTCACCAAAAATTTACTTTTGGTATCTTTAAGTTTGAAGCATTATATGTGGGAAAAGGTTGAAAAGTTTCAGGGAATACTTTTGTAAGGCACTGTAGGTGTATTCAAGAACTTATTTAGTGAATGTAGAAATTTCAGAAAAATGAGAGATGTTTCGGTCAATACCTGACCTTCTTCAGTCATCTGGATAGAGGAGACCCATGTGGAAGCACGCTGTGTGAGGGTCTGCATTGGTCACTGCTGAGACTGGACACCGCAGACCCTCACACACAGCGCACTTCCACACAGGTCTCCTCTATCCAGATGACTGATGAAAGTCAGGTACTGACCAAAACGTCTATTATTTTTCTGCAATTTCTACATTCAATAAATAAGTTCTTGAATTCACATATATGAATGCCAAGTATTTCTTTGAGTTCAGTGTTAAACCCTGTCTTATGAGGAAAGGTTGCAGGATTTGGGAATGTTTAGTTTGCAAAAGAGAAGACTGAGAGGAGACTTAATAGCTTTCTACAAATATCTAAAGGGCTGTCACATTGTAGAAGGATCAACTTTATTCTCATTTGCACAAGGAAAGACTAGAAGCAATGGGATGAAACTAAATGGGAGGAGACACAGATTAGATATTAGAAAAAACTTTTTGACAGTTAGAGTGATCAATGAGTGGAACAGGCTGCCACGAGAAGTGGTGAGTTCTCCTTCAATGGAAGTCTTCAAACAGAGGCTGGACAGACATCTGACTGGGATGATTTAGCGAATCCTGCTTTGAGCAGGGGGTTGGACCAGATGGCCCAGGAGGTCCCTTCCAACTCTACGATTCTATGATTCTATGATTCTTGACTTCACCTAAGAAAGAGTGTGAGGAGCTGGCCACTAAATAGACTATTGGACGAATGGACGTAGAGTGCAGTCCATGGCTCTAAGGGATGCAGACTTTTTCTAGCACAGAGCACCAATTGCGTCAATATTATTATTATGATTTATTACAGATTTGCTTGGTCATCAGTTCAGCTTCAGGAATCAATGTTTCCATTCAGTGACTGTAAGCAGAGGAAGACATGCAGGCTAGATATTATGCAGACATAAGGCCAAACCCAAGATTAGTAATCAAGGAACTCTATCATTCCATTGTTCTAACAGCTACTAGTCCCATTGTGTGGATGGGGATTGTAGACCCAATGGAGCCCAACAACATGGGGTCTCACATACAATCCCAGGTGATGGGCTTCTGGAACATTCTTCATTCTTTGAGCTAAAAGCAAATGTTTAAGGGGGAGGGAGGAAAAAAGCCACGTGTTTAGTTAGGCAGTTGTTGGAGTGACGTTAAGGGGAGAGAATCTAGGCTGAGGTCATAGAGCCATGGATGGATGGCCTATGGAGATTTGTAGATCAGTTGCCGGTTAGACTGGAACCCCCGCTATGGTTGAGGGATCTATTGTATGGATTTCATGAACTTTCTTAAAGACTGTCGCTCCTCGATACATGGGCATATGTTGTGTTATTTGTCATCTGGAGGAGTGTGGACTGAAACTACAGACTATATTGGCGGGAGATACGAAATCTGTGAGCCACCCAAAAGTTGGCAGACAGTGAGTATCGCCTGGTACATGGGCAGTGAGACTATCAGCCTTGGGGAGGGTATCTTGTGGATTGGGGGCAATGTATTTTGTCCATCTACCTGGATTTGTTGTAAAACCATGGATGTAAGGAATAAAAAATAGTTGCATTGTTAACCTGCCTAGGTGATTATTACAACTCCCAGCTTCAGATCACCACAAAGAGAATGGACAGAAATGGCTTGCATGAGACAGAGTCTCAAGACAAAAACCACTGCTGAGCAACAAGAACATAAAGGCTCATCTTAGTTTTGTAAGGAAACATTTTGATGATCCCCAAGACTTTAGGGAGACTAGTCTGTGGAGTTATGAGACAAAAGTTGAACTTTTTGGAAGGTGTATGTCCCATTACATCTGGGGTAGAATTAACAAAGCATTTCAGAAAAGGAACATCATACCAACAGTAAAATATGGGAGTGGTTGTGTGATGGTCTGAGGCTATTTTGCTACTTCAGGAACTGCAAGACTTGCTGTGGTACATGGAACAGTGAATTCTACTGTCTACCAAAATATCCTGAAGGAGAATGTCCAGCCATTTGTTTGTGACCTCACCCTGAAGTGCACTTAGGTTATGCAGCAGAACAATTATCCAAAACACACCAGCAAGTCCATATCTGATTGGCTTAAGACAAAATTAAGACTATGGAGTTTCCTAGTGTAAGTCCCTGACCTTAATCTGATGAAGATGCTGTGGCATGACCTTAAAAAGGAGGTTCATGCTCGGAAACCTCCCAATGCTGCTGAATTACAACAATTTTGCAAAGATGAGTGGGCCAAAATTCCTCCAGAGTGTTCTAAAATACTCATTGCAAGTTATCACAAACACTTGCAGTTGTTGCTACTAAGGGTCTCTCAACCAGTTATTAGGTTTAGGGGGCAATCACTTTTTCCCACAGGGCCCTGTAGGTTTGGATTTCTTCTTCCCTTAATAATAAAGACCTTAATTTAACCCCTTTGTGACAGAGCAATTTTGTACTTAATTACCAAGCCAATTTTACAATTTAGACCACTGTCACTTTATGTGGTTATAACTCTGGAATGCTTTATTGGATTCCGCTGATTTTGAGTTTGTTTTTTCTTGACATATTGCACTTCAAGATAGTGGTAAAAATTTTTCAATATGGCCTGCATTTGTTTGTGTAAAAAATGGAAATTTGGCAAAACATTTTGAAAAATTTGCAACTTTTTTATGCCCTTAAATCAGAGAGATATGTCATGCAAACTACTTAATAAATAACAATTCCCATATGTCTACTTTACATCAGTACAATTTTTGAAACAAAATGTTTTTGTTAGGAAGTTATAAGGGTTAAAAGTTGACCAGAAAATTTCTAATTTTTACAACAAAATTTAAAAAAACATTTGTTTAGGGACCACCTCACATTTGAAGTGAATTGGGGGGTCAATTATAACAGAAAATGCCTAAAAGTGACACCATTCTAAAAACTGCACCCCTCAAGGTGCGCAAAACCACATTCAAGAACTTTATTAACCCTTCAGGTTGAAGCAATGCGGAAGTAAAAAATGAACATTTTACTTTTTTTTCACAAAAAATTTACTTGGGAACCAAACATTTTTATGTTCACAAGGGTATCAGGAGAATATGGACCACAAAATTTGTTGTTCAATTTCTCCTGAGGACGCCTATATACTCTGTGTGGGGGAAAGCCACTGTTTGGGTGCATGGGAGGGCTCAGAAGGGAGGAAGCGCCGTTAGACTTTTTGAACGCAAAATTGGCTGGAATCGATGGCGGATGCCTTGTCGTGTTTGGAGGCTCCCTGATGTACCTACACAGTGGAAACCCCCCAATTCTAACTCCAACCCTAACACAACCCTAACCCCAACATCACAACTGTATCCCCAACTCAACCATTACCCCAACACAACCCTAACCCTAGCCCCAACCCTAACCCTAGCTCTAACCCCAACCCTAACACTAGCCCCAACCCTAGACCAACCCCAACCCTAGCTCTAACCCTAACCCTAGCCCCAACCCTAACCCTAGCCCAACACTAACCCTAGATCTAACCCCAACCCTAACCATAACTCCAAAGAAAATACTATTTTTATTGTATTATTTTTACCTACGGGGGGTGACAAAAGGGGGTTTGATTTACTATTTTTTATTTCGATCACTGTGATAGGGCAACAACTGTCCCGGAAGTAGTAACAAATGCAAGTCACATTTTGTCTCTTTTGTAAACTCTGGCAAGTATTTTATCTAGGAGGAAGTAGAAGATGTAATGGAGTGTATGTCCCATCGCTCATCTCAATCACAGCAGGATGATGTAGCCTCTGGCAGCAAAACCATGAGCTGGAGTCAGCATTCTGCTGAATTCACCTCCTCTGTCGCCATAATGGTTAATGTTATACAGAGCAAAATTTCCAATCCATCAATGACACCTGCCTCTATTGTTACACAAAGTCATGGTCCAGTCCGGAGTTTATTTTCTGCTGTCCTATCTCTGGACTGGTCATGCAGGGGTTAATCTCCTCGGCCTCATTCTGGAGCTAGATGGGCTATTTCAGTCCGTCGCAGCCTGCTGACCAGTGTTAGTGATAGCTCAAGCTTCCAGTTTAGAGCCTCTGACCCTTGTACCTTGGTGATCCTCCTGCCTTTGACTTGTATCCACGTGTATGACCCGGACTGATCTCTGACACCGTCTCTTGGTAATCGTCTCTGCTACTACGTTCTCTGTCTGGCTTTTGATTCCCCAGCTTGTACCCCAGTCATGTCTTCCGTCTCACGTTTTTGGACCCCGTGCTCATGTTTGGCTTTTTGACCCTCGGCTTGGTATTTTGACTACGTGTATTGCTGCTACTTCAGGTACGTCTGCTCTTGATCGTTTCTGACTCAGTTCGTCTGACCATTCTATCATTACCTGTGATACTTGTGTGCGGTTGCTCAGTGTTACTACGCTTAGTGTGTAACCTCTTTTCCCTCACCAGTTCCCCCTGGTGGAGGTTTCTCTACACCCACAGCAAACAAGGGGCTAAGGAACATGTTACACTAGAAAAGCTTCTTCCAGGTGATATTTTAGAAGACATGAACATTCAGCCTTGGTGCTGGAGCAGATGAAAAAACAAAACAATTGTAATGCCAATCTATGTTTCAGACTCTGCCACTTTCCGTGGTGGTAGCACAACTCACACAAACAATGAGATGGAAAAAGGGAGAGGAAGGCCCTAACAGTGGGGTTGAGGGATAGGGTACCTCCTAAACCACAACCTGTGCCTATCCCTAAGCTCCACTAACACCCTATGCGGGTCCTTCCCCTGCCGCCGTCACATGGCAGCTAGGGACTAGTCACCTCACAATACCCTGGCTGGAAAGGATTCTATTCTCACCACTGCATATGGTATCAACACAGGGGGTATTGACAAGCACAAGGCAGACAGGGAAAGAAAAAAATGAAACTTAGCTCCAGCCTCTGCTGCCAAGCTCCACATAGCAGAGGATACATTGCCAGAACTCCACAGAAGCAGCAGATACACCGCTGGCACAAAAGAGCTCCAAACTCCTAGGCTGGTCTTTAGAGACATCAAGTATATCGTGGCATAGTTGTGTCAGTGCTCAAAAATAGGTTCCCACACCAGAACAATAGTAAAGTTTACAATCTGGCTTCCGGTCACACCACTCCACTGAAACTGCCGTTACTAAGGTCACCAATGACCTCTTAACCGCCAAGAGCAAGCGACACTACTCTGTCCTCCTCCTCCTGGACCTGTCGGCTGCCTTTGACACAGTGGACCATTCCTTATTATTACAGACCCTCTCATCCCTTGGCATCACAGACTTGGCCCTATCCTGGATCTCATCATACCTAACAGACCGGACATTCAGCGTCTCCCACTCACACACCACCTCCTCATCTCGCCCCCTATCTGTCGGAGTCCCACAAGGTTCAGTCCTAGGACCCCTGCTCTTTTCCACTGGTGACTACCTGCAGCTCAAGCTTAACTCCACCATCAGGGGCCCTAGTGAAAACCATGTAGCCACTAGCCATGCCCATCCACGGTAAGCCCGGCCTGTGTCAAAGTGGGTCCACAACCCACCAGCATGACATGCACATTGTCGCCAGATGATTTTTTAACGCAAGAGGAAAATAAGTCGGAAAAGTCCCAGCTCTTATAGACTATGATCTATAGCTGTCCAACATGCACCTGAAGTGATATCACCTACTCATTTGACAAAGTCAAGCTGGCAATCAGAGAAAGCCTCAAGTTGTTATCTCCCCCTTCACCATGTTCATCTTCCTGTCAGCCAAGCCTTAGGTAGCACCTGTTCAGTGTCATCATCACTACCATCATCATTGTTGTCCTCCTTTCCAATATCTATTTCCGATTGTGAGGCGAGAACACACCCGTACACTGCCAATTATCCTATGGTTGCCAAATAAACTCGCATCATGTCAAGTTGCTGGTGATACCATCGCTGCCTTACCAGCTTGTGGATTCTGTTGGCTTTCAAGACATGATGGCATATCCATCCTTGCTTGAAGATACCAATCCACCATAATATCTCACAGGAAAGGGTGCCTGCTGTCTGTTTTCATGTGTGGAAGAATGTAGGCTCATCACTGGACTTGTCATTGAGCTCCAAAGTGCACTGCACTATAGATACCTGGGGCAGCAATTATGAGTTTCACAGCGCATTAGGTGAATGTTTTTAGTGGCAGCAATGCACCAACGCATTTATGACAGGTGGTGAGAGTTCTGCGACTGAGAGCTATATCTGTTTCCTCTGCCAAGCGCCGGTTATCTGTCTGCTATGGTCCTGCTCAACTGACATGAACACATGATAAACAAGCACAACATTGATTCCTTACAGCGCCCTAATTCTTTTTATTCTTGCAAGGCAAAGTGCTGGCAAGCAGCTTTACCGCTTGAAATCCTCGGGGAGAAAACCACATGGTGGAAGAAATACTGCTGTGCATTAAGATGCAAGTAGCCCGCTATAAAAGAACTGCAACTTGGAATTGTTGTGAGCGACAATGCCCAGAACTTTCTAGCTGCCTTACAGTCAGGCAAAATAACTCACATGCCATGCATGGCCCAAAACCTGGATGGCTATGGCCAGAAAAGTATAATTCCATTTCAATAGGTCTTGTGTGGCAAAGAACACCATCCTGGATTGGCAAGTAAAACATGGCCCTCCAAAGCACATTTTGGTTTGTGACGTGACACCACACTGGAATTCAACGCCATTTATGTTGCAGCATTTGCACGAACAGCATAAATCGGTGACCAGATTACATCATGCGGTAGTCAATCTAGAGCATGGGTTTCTTTGAGATCCAACACTGGCAGCTAATTTGAGATTTGAATATCTCTGCAATGAAGCAATGCATCGCAAAATAGAAAAGATTTTTACAAGATATTAAGCTCCATTTTGTCAGGAACACCACACTGCACTTGCTCACTGTGCCAGTGCGGATGTCCTGAGTACAAAGACAGTACTCACAGATACCTGTGGAGCAGGGCAGCAGCGGTGACGATGCGTGCTTCAGAGTATCAGGACCTGAAGCACATGACTGCTGGGGGCGTGGCCTAAGCTCCACAGATCTAGGAGCTGCAGGGAAACTCCTAGAAAGGTAACTACGGGGCAATGTTACCAAGGGGCATAGACAGAGACAGAAACCAGACGAAGCCAGAGTCAAAGCACCAGATAGCAATACAGTACCACGGGGTTTAGACAGAAAGGATAGTCAGGACGTAGCAATAGGTCAGAAAACCAGAACGAGCAATAGACGGTACAATAGGGACAAACTGTAATGGAGTAACGATAGCCAAGCCAGGAGGTCAGAACCGGAGAAGACAGTAGTACGAAAGCGAGAGACGGAGTACAGAGTGAAGGAACAGGCCGGATCATACACGGGAATCAAACAAGCAACGCAGAATACACGCACACCAGGGGTCAGACACACCAGAACAACAGTATAGCTGACAGAGAACCCTGGTAAAGAGTGAGTATAAATACCCCTCCCAGATCCAGAAAGAGGCCACGAACACTTAACCCTGTGAGTGCAGGGCAAGAACCCTGTTCAAACCATGACAGTACCCCCCTCTTAATGGGGAGCCACTGGACCCCCAGGCTTGTCTGGGTATCTGGCGTGGAAAGCCCGCACCAGACGATCGGCATGCACCGAACTGGCCGGAACCCATGACCGATCCTCCAGAGAGTACCCCTTCCAGTGTATCAGATACTGGAGTCTCCGGCGCACCCACCGGGAGTCAACAATGCGCCCTACTTCATACTCCAGCTGCCCCTCTACCAGCACTGGCGGAGCATTTGATGAGGGATCCTCTCACCGTCCCCACAGGCTTTAACAGGGACCTGTGGAAGACATTAGAAATTTTAAAGGAGGTGGGCAGCTGCAGTCGGTAGGCTACTGGGTTAACAACCTCCACAACTTTGTATGGGCCAATAAACTTGGGGCCCAGCTTTATAGAAGGTATCTTAAGCTTGATATTGCGGGTGGATAGCCACACCTTCTCCCCTACTGCAAATGCTGGACCTGGCCCCCTCCTCCTGTCAGCAAACCGCTTATAGTTTTCCTGGGCCTTGGAAATATTCCTCTGAACCTCCCTCCAAAGAATTCTAAGACGTTGTGTCACATCCTCAGCACCAGGACAACCTGAATCCATACGGGAAAACTCTCCAAAATGTGGGTTAAAGCCATAGTTGACCTGAAAAGGAGACTTCCCAGTAGACTGACTCACACGACTGTTGAATGCAAACTCTGCCATGGGCAATACCTCACACCAGTCCTCCTGCCTGGAAGAGGCCAAGCATCTCAGAATCTGCTCCAGCGATTGGTTCGTGCGCTCCGTCTGTCCATTAGACTCTGGGTGGTAGGCAGAGGAGAAGGACAACGAAATCCCCAGCTTTTTGCAAAAAGCCCTCCAGAACCTGGCTACAAACTGTACCCCTCTGTCTGACACCACATTCATAGGCACTCCATGTAACCTAATTATATGCTGCATAAATAAGCGGGCCAGGGTTTCAGCAGATGGTAACGCGGGGAGAGGTACAAAGTGAGCTTGTTTTGAAAACCTATCCACCACCACCCATATCACCGAGTTGCCCCTGGAAGGAGGAAGATTTGTGATAAAATCCATGGACAAATGTGTCCATGGTCTATCCGGAATTGGCAAAGGCACCAATTCCCCGGCCGGCCGGACCTGAGAACTTTTAGAACGAGCGCACACCCCACATGCAGTCACAAACTTTTTAATATCTGTTACCATAGAGGGCCACCAGAAATCCCTCGCAATTGCCCCCCGGGTAGCTGCAATCCCAGGATGAGCACTCAACACAGAATCATGAAATTCTTGCATAAGTCCGAGACGGAAACGTTCCGGTACAAACAATTTACCCGGGGGTTTACCACCAGGAGCCCGAGCCTGGGCCTCCAAAATCCCTCTCTGTAACTCAGATGAGATTTCGGCCACCACTACTCCTGGCTGAAGAATGGAGGAGGGAGGTTCTGGAGGGGACACCGAATCAAAGCTTCGGGATAAGGCATCAGCCTTGATGTTTTTAGATCCCGGGCAGAATGTGATGGTAAACTGAAAACGAGAAAAAAAAAAGTGTCCACCGAGCCTGTCTGGGGGTCAATCTCTTGGCAGACTCGATATAGGCCAAATTTTTGTGATCAGTGATGACTGTAATGGGATGAACAGACCCCTCCAGGAAATGCCTCCATTCTTCAAAAGCCAACTTTACCGCCAACAACTCTCTATTGCCGACATCGTAATTTCTCTCAGCAGAGGAAAATTTTTTAGAGAAGAAGGCGCAAGGCCTCAGGTTAGTAAGGGTAGGAGGGCCCTGAGACAAAACTGCCCCCACCCCCACTTCCGAAGCGTCAACCTCCACGACAAAAGGTCTTGACGGGTCGGGTTGTACCAATACAGGGGCTGAAGAAAAGCACTTTTTTAATGTCATGAAAGAGTTTTTTGCAGCTACAGACCAATTTTTTACATCAGCTCCCTTGAGAGTGAGGTCTGTTAGAGGCTTTACCACCTGCGAAAAGCCCTTAATAAATTTCCTATAAAAGTTGGCAAAGCCCAAAAATCGTTGCAACCCTTTCAAGTCATGAGGTTGCACCCACTCCGTAACAGCCTGGACTTTCTTAGGATCCATGCGGAACCCCTCTCCTGACACAATCAACCCCAGAAAGGATACTTCTTGCATGAAAAATGAGCATTTTTCCAGCTTGGCATACAAATGATTCTCCCTCAGTCTCATGAGAACCATCCGCAAATGGTGCAAGTGAGATTGACTGTCCACCGAGTACACCAGAATGTCATCCAAAACGACCGATTAAATCAGAGAAAATTACATTAATAAAATTCTGAAAAACAGCAGGAGCTTTGATGAGACCAAAGGGCATAACCAAGTTTTCGAACAGCCCTTCAGTCATCAGGAATGCTGTTTTCCATTCGTCCCCTTCACGGACTCTTATAAGGTTATATGCCCCACGTAAATCCAGTTTAGAGAACCACTTGGCCCCGGTGAGTTGGTTACATAGATCAGGAATTAGGGGGAGAGGGTATGTATTTTTCACAGTAATTTTGTTTAATTCCCGAAAGTCGAGGCACGGCCGCAAACCACCATCTTTTTTCTTAACAAAAAAGAAGCCCGCTGCCACAGGTGAAACAGAAGGCCTAATATGCCCTTTGCGGAGACTCTCAGTAATGTACTCCTTCATGGCTAGACGTTCGGGCCCGGACAAATTGAACAGGCGAGCCTTAGGTAACTTGGCTCCAGGGACTAGATTAATGGCACAATCAAAGGGTCTATGTGGTGGTAGAGCCTCAGCCTCACTTTCAGAAAATACGTCTTGAAAATCTTTCAGGCACTCCGGAATACCTTCCAGATCGACAGACGACACTGACACAGATTTTACTGGGGTGACAAGGGTTGTCAAGTTACAACATAGACCATTAGCCATACAACCCCACTGAATGATCTCCCCTGTGACCCAGTCAATAGTAGGATTGTGACGTTGAAGCCAAGGCATACCCAGTATCAGTCCAGCCGGCAGATTATTTATGACAAAACATCTTAATTTTTCCACGTGAGTGGAACCCACTTTCAGAGAAAAGGTATCAGTCATGAAACAAATTCCCTCCTGGGTAATAGGAGAAGAATCAATTGCCACGATTTTAACAGGATCTTTTAACCTGACTGTCCCTATCTTATGAAAAGTCACAACTTTGGCATCGATTAGATTAATAAAAGAACCACAGTCAACAAAGGCGGTAGTCCCAACCGGACCGCCTGTAAGTTCCAGTTCCACCGGAAGCAGAATTTTAGTAAGCGAGTAAAAGGGTACCTGGGAGTCTGGGCAACCTCCTCAATTGTTACCCAGACTCAGTCGTTTTCCTGACAGCTTCACTGAAGAAGGGCAAGAAGGACAGTTCCTTCTCCAATGTCCAGCGGATCCACAGTAAAAGCACAATTGGTTGTTTCTTCGGTGTCTCCTCTCTTTTTCCTCCAATGACGTGGCACCAACCTCCATGGGCTCAGGACTAGATGCAGAGTCTCTCAGATTGGAGAATAAAGGGGTCTCCTGCAGCATGACCCCTCTTGCCCGCAGCCTACGGTCCATGCGGACAGCCTGGATCATAGCATCCTCCAAAGAATCCGGTGGAGGATGAAGGGCTAGGGCATCTTTCAAACGTTCGGACAGGCCTCTACAGAACAAACCCCGGAGGGCAGCATCATCCCAGGAGACCTCCGCTGCCCAGCATCTGAACTCAGAGCAGAACCATTCAGCAGAGTTCCTTCCCTGTGTCACACTCATCACCATATCCTCTGCCAGACGCACTCTATCAGGCTCATCATAAATGTGCCCCAGAACCTCAAAGAACAAATTCACAGACATGCATTCAGGAGCAGAGGAAGAGAGAGAGAAAGCCCATGCCTGTGGAGCCCCCCGAAGTAGGGAAATGACGACCCCCACCCTCTGGAACTCATCCCCGGAAGAGCGGGGCCTCAGAGAAAAAAAAAGCTTGCATCCTTCTCTGAAAGACCTGAACTCCTTTTTATCCCCTGAGAAAAGGTCTGGCAATTTGACCGGAGATTCTGGGAATGCCAATGACACATCTCTATCCCCAGCACAAGAATCCTCTGTAGAGGCAGCCCCCTGTACCGTATCCACCAACTGTTGCTGGGTCTGGGCCATAATGCGCTGTTCCACATTAAGTTTGTGGAACATTTGGGTCAGGTGCTTGACCTGATCAGCCAAGGCTTGTATGGGATCCATGAGGATAACATACTTTTTTTTTTTTTTTTTTTTTCTCTCAGAGGGGGAAAAAAAAAACTGAAATGGTCAGCTATAATGTCAGGTACACCGCACTGCACTTGCTCACTGTGCCAGTGCGGGTGTCCTGAGTACAAAGACAGTACTCACAGATACCTGTGGAGCAGGGCAGCAGCGGTGACGATGCGTGCTTCAGAGTATCAGGACCTGAAGCACATGACTGCTGGGGGCGTGGCCTAAGCTCCACAGATCTAGGAGCTGCAGGGAAACTCCTAGAAAGGTAACTACGGGGCAGTGTTACCAAGGGGCATAGACAGAGACAGAAACCAGACGAAGCCAGGGTCAAAGCACCAGATAGCAATACAGTACCACGGGGTTTAGACAGAAAGGATAGTCAGGACGTAGCAATAGGTCAGAAAACCAGAACGGGCAATAGACGGTACAATAGGGACAAACTGTAACGGAGTAACAATAGCCAAGCCAGGAGGTCAGAACCGGAGAAGACAGTAGTACGAAAGCGAGAGACGGAGTAAACAGTGAGGGAACAGGCCGGGTCATACACGGGAATCAAACAAGCAACGCAGAATACACGCACACCAGGGGTCAGACACACCAGAACAACAGTATAGCTGACAGAGAACCCTGGTAAAGAGTGAGTATAAATACCCCTCCCAGATCCAGAAAGAGGCCACGAACACTTAACCCTGTGAGTGCAGGGCAAGAACCCTGTTCAAACCATGACACATTTTTTATGAGCAAATGACAGCTCCTCATTAACTACTGTAAAGCACGCAGTCAATAAAATAAAAATAGTGATATTTAAAAATTATCTAGCTGCAGTGTCATAATAGGAAACACTAATCGTGACACATATTATCCCAAAGACAGAAAAGAGCTGGTAAGAAGGTCTCTAGCATTTGATGTTTTTGAAGCTGTGCTACACCATAACAATAAAACAATGTAATATTTATACTGTAGTCTGCAATTTGTTGGCTGCTGGCATCACTAAACCAGAGCAGTAAAGCAATGTAATATTTATACCGGAGCCTGCGTTTTGTCGACTACTGGCATTAAATTATTGTCTTTTATTTGTAATTTCAAAGCATTTTAGATGTTTCTCAATGATTTATTCAGTACTACACAATACAAAGGCAAATGTCTCCCAGTGCGTGTACATTGTACTGCCTGCTTTCCAGGTTCAGACAAACTTAGAGGTTGAAACTTAGCACAGGGGTAAATAAACCAATGCTGAATTTTTTACCACTATACTTTGGAAAGCTGAGAAAAAGTTCAAAACAAACATATTTGTCAAAAGTGGCCAGGAACCAATTAGAAGAGCAATAATAGTTCCCCCACCAGATAGTAAAGACTAGCCATAAATAGTGGAGTACTCCCAAAAGCATGCAGAAATAAAAGAAAAAATGAAGAAAAAATGAAGTAACCATACCACAACAAGAGTATGAAAAAAGTAAAAACACTTTTTATTTAATTCACATTAAGAAAGTTTCAAACATTCATAAATACATATGAGGTGAAAAATGGTGAAAAAGGCAATCCTGACTACAAAGAGAGCCATCACCCCTACCTAAAATCAGAGTGACAATAGGCCAAAAAAACACATACATATGTGTAATTTAAATATAATATATATCAAGCCCAAAGGCACTACATGCAATATTGCGTGTGTGTGCATCCAGAAAAGTTTATCTATTAGTAACAAAATCACATCCAATAACCAACTGCCATAGTCACTCACCCATAATAGCGTTGTAAAGGCAGGGAGACAGCCCACTCAACCCCCACTTTGGAAAGCTGAGGTTTTTGAATTATATACAGGATGATATGAAGCGATAATCAGAGGTACTCAGACCTTGTTCATAGTTTCTTAAGGAAAACCTAACAGCAGGATTGAAATCTTTAAACTACCTGGCTGCAGTTGTCTTTAAATAGTTACTACAAGCAAAACTATTGTGTGGGAAAATTCACAGTACTTAAAGGGAATCTGTCACCCCTTTTTTCGAATATGAGCTGCCGGCACCGACATCAGAGGCTTATCTACAGCATTCTGTAATGCTGAAGATAAGCCCCTGATGTAACCTGAAAGATAAGAAAAACACGTTAGATTATACTCACCTGGGGGCGGTCCGGTCTTGCTTTGATGGGTGTTGCGGTCTGACGCCTCCCATCTTCATACGATGCTGTCCTCTTCTTTCCTTCCTGTCATGGCTCTGGCACAGGTGCACTGCTCTCCCCTGTTGATGGCAGAGCAGAACAATGCTGTGCGTAGGTGTGGGAGAGAGGATCCCCGTCGAGGTCCCCGTCGAGTGTCCGGGCCGGAACCAAGGGGACCGTCACCTGTGGACATGCGGTGCTCAGTGGTATGGGCAGAGATCGAAGGCCGTGCCGTGCGATGCCTAGTAGATACGGGATCGCAAGTTATGGCCATGCCAGAGACTTATTTTCGGCAGCATTTTCCCGAAGCAGTGAGACCTCAGTGGGGGACAGTGATAAAGTTGGTAGCCGCCAACCAGCTACCAGTTCCTGTCGTCGGAGTAGCCTGGATGCAGATTTCGATAAGCGGCAAATCACTCAGCCGCCGGGGAGTTGTCCTGACCCAGGGAGACACAAACAGCAGACATCCGGTTATTCTGGGTATGAACATACTACGAGAGTTCAGCAACCTCCTCCTCAATGAACCCACACTGGAGACTCTGAGCCACTGGGGTTCTCACACGGCCCAAGGGCAGGTCTTCCAGTGGTTGGTGCAGGAGGCACGAGTGCTCCAGGAGTGCCAGGAGGGTGAGGCGCTGGGCAAGGTCATCGCACCGGCAGCCCCCCGCTCATGCTTCCTCCAAGGCAGATGGTGGTAGCTCTGCCGATCCGCGCCCCAATGCCACTGGAGGGCGTGGAGGTGCAAGTGGAACCATGTTACTCGGAGCGCCTGCACCCTGGCATACTGGTAGCCCGCTCCCTGGCCATGGTGCGGGAGGGGACCGTCCTGGTGCGTTGTGTCAACCTGGAAGACAAAGATATCGCCCTGAAGCCCCAGGCCAAAATGGCCAAACTAGTGAGGCCTTTGGAGGAGATGCTGTCGGACCCCGCGGTCCAGTTGAGGGTGCAACCCGAAGATCCCTGGGCAGTAACGGTACGAACCCAACAGACTGCCGCATCCTCGGTTCAAGAAAAAGGTCGAGTCATCCTGGAGAAAATGCGCACCAGCCCAGCTTCTCCAGGTAGAGACACTTCTTGGACAATTTTACAGTGTCTTCGCCAGCCACGAGGTCGACTTTGGATGTACCACGGCCATCACGCATCGGATCCCCACGACAGGAGCGGCCCCCATCCGGAGCGATATCGGCAAATACCACCACAGCTATACCAGGAAGTGAAAACCCTATTAGCCCAAATGCTTCGGAAGGGGTCATACGAGAAAGCCAGAGCCCTTGGGCGGCCCCCATTGTCCTGGTTCATAAAAAAGATGGCACTCTGCGGTTCTGTGTGGATTATCGAAAGTTGAACGCCTGCACCATCAAGGATTCGTATCCACTGCCCTGCATAGAAGAATCTCTGTCCGCCTTGGGGAACGCGATGTACTTTTCAACTTGAGACCTGTTCAGTGGGTACTGGCAGGTGCCGATGTCGGAGGAAGACAGAGCCAAGACGGCATTCATCCTTCCCATGGGACTGTTCGAGTTCAATTGGATGCCGTTTGGGCTGGCCAACGCCCCAGGAACTTTTCAGCGGTTGATGGAGCGGTGTCTAGGAGACCTCAACTTTGAAGCCACGTTGATATACCTGGACGATATTATCATCTATTCCGCCATGTTCGAGGACCACCTGAAGCGGTTGGGGCAGGTGCTCGGCCGGCTGCAGAAGTACGGGTTAAAGGTAAAGCTCCAGAAATGCCACCTGTTCCGCACCCAGATCGAATACCTGGGGCATACCGTCTCAGCAGAGGGTGTCCGACCATCCCAGGAAAAGGTCGCTGCCATCCAGGGGTGGCCTACCCCCGACACGGTGAAGGACGTGCGGGCCTTCTTGGGATTGGCCGGCTACTACCGTCGGTTCGTGAAGAATTTTGAATGCCGAGCTCGAGCCCTGCAAGACCTGCTGAAGAGGGCTCCCGTTGGGGCGAATGGACGGAAGGTCCAGTGGCAGCAACCGCAAGAGGATGCATTTCAAGATCTCAAAGCTGCTCTCTTGGACGTCCCAGTATTGGCGTGTGCGCATTTCTCGCAACCGTTCATCCTGCATACCGACGGGAGCCACCAGTGACTAGGAGCTGTGTTGTCACAGGTGCAGGACGGTCGGGAGAAAGTGATCGCCTACGGTAGCCGGTCGCTGCCAGACTCAGAACGCAACCCGGACAATTACAGCTCCTTTAAGCTCGAGCTCCTCGCAGTAGTGTGGACAATGACAGAGCGGTTCGCAGAGTACCTGGCGGGCTCTGAAGTAGTAGTGCAGACCGATAACAACCCGTTAGCCCATTTGGAGAATGCCAAACTGGGGGCCCTAGAGCAGCGGTGGGTGGCTCGGATGGCCAAATTCAATTATTAGATCATCTACAAACGGGGAGCGGAAAACGTGCACGACGACACGCTCTCCAGAATCTGACACACCACCCCAGGAAGAAGTCAAGACAACGAATTAGAAGCAGACGAGACACCGTTCGCCCTCACCACCGCCGCGCCTACAGTCAACAAGCAAGAAGCGCCTCAACCGGGACTCCTAGGAGGGATGCTGGAACAGCCCCACGACAAATGGATTAAGCAGCAACAGGAAGATACAGAAGTTGGACTCCTGCGCCGATGGGTGGCCACCGGTAAATTGCCCACGGGCTCACAGAGACAGACTTTGACCCAAGATATGTTGCTGATGTTGCGCCAGTGGGAAAAACTAGTCATCAAATCCATGTCACGAACCACGTCAGCTACGATATGGCAGGTGATCGTGCCCGGAGCCCCTCTCAACCAACTGGCCCAGGAAGCCCATGAGAAGGGGGCTTATTTTGGTGCCCAAAAGACTTTACAATGGTTGCAGCAAATAGTGTACCATCCACGCTTGCACGCTGCTGTAGAAGAAGTTTGTCGAACCTGCCGCCCGTGCGCGCTCGCTAAACCCCCCGATGCAAACTATTGTAACATCAGCCCCTCTGGAGCGGCTTACGGTGGACTATCAGGGGTATGAACATTGTCTCATTATGGTGGACCATTCCACCAAGTTTGCCTTGGTCACCCCCACTCGAGACCAAACAGCGGAGTCGGCTGCCTATGCGATTTGTAAGAACTTTATTAAAGTGTACGGCTGTCCGCAACGAATACATTCGGACCAAGGAGCGTGCTTCCTAGGAAGAGTCATGGAAGAACTACATCATCTCTACGGTATCGATAAGTCTCGGACTACACCTTACCACCCGCAGGGAAATGGAGCCTGCGAATGATTCAATCGGACAGTAATCCAAATGCTGCATACCCTGGAGAGCGACCGAAAGCTGGCCTGAATACGTCCCTGAGCTGGTGTGGGTATATAATAAGCGGGTACACCGGGTGAATGGTTACACCCCCTACTCATTGCTGTTTGAACGGAAGGGCAAAGGAATCACGGAAGTGGAGTTAAACCCGGAGGAACCTCTACCCTGGACCGGAATATCCTCGTGGGTCCGAAACCACCGGCACCGGCTGCAGACCCTCCACCGAATCGTCCATACAAAGCTCCAGGATCTAGAACACCAGGGGGAGTGCTGCCCCCACCAATTGACTTCCCCCTGAACGTTACGAACAGGACCAGTTCGTATGGCGACAAGAACTGTCGTCTCCAAAGACTAACTTGAGTCTACTAAAGCCCTCGCCCAAGGACTGGCGAGCATACAGGGTGGGGGAGTGTGGGAGAGAGGGTCCCTGTCGAGGTCCCCGTCGAGTGTCCGGGTCTGAACCAAGGGGACCGTCACCTGGGCTCCGGGGGAAGCTGTTTCCGGGGGGCAGAGTTCAGGGACGGACCGTGGAGACTGACAGGTGGACTGGGGGAGGAGCCAATAGACAAGGGGCGGGGAACGGGAGTCACAGTGAGTCAGCAGAACGAGACAGAAGGAGCAGGAGATCGTGGGAGCGACAGAGGGCCAGAACGACTCACCAGAGCCAGGAAGGAGGCCAGAGACAGGAGAGATACTTCCCTTGGACTTCAGTGTGACGGCGCCGAGACAACCGTCCGAGAACCGCTGCCCCGCGTCGACCAGCGGCCGCCACCGCCTTCTTCCAGTCCGCGGCCGTGGCCTGCCTGCGGTCACCAGCGGCCGCTGCCGCCTCACTCCAACCCACGGCTGCGGCCTGTCTCCCGCTGCCCGCAGCCGCTCTGCCCTCACCCGTGGTCGCAGCAAGCCCTGTGCCTTCGGCGGCCACCACTGTCCCGCTCCGATCCGTGGCAGGGGCCGAGCCTCTGCTTGCCGCGGATTCCCCGTCGCAGCTGCTAGCTGCACAGGTGGCCTGTCACCCGCCACCCCATATCGCTGCCGCTTGCCCCGTCCAGGGGCTGCGGCCTACTCGTCCAAGGACTCCTCCGGGGCCGGAGGTGCCCCAGCGTCAAGGGAGCGGCGGAATGTTCGAAGACTACACCAACTCTTCAGCAGCTGGGCCCAGCGGCTGATCCGCCGAAGAACCACCGTCCACAACGCCGAGGGACGTCAGGACGGCTAAGTTGACTATATAGTTAAAGACCCATAGTCAGCCATACCGCGGCCCTATAATGACCGGCTCTCGCCGGATGTAGTCGTGTTCTACTTTGTTTGTGTTTACTGGTATTGAGCCCCTGCGAGGGAAACCCTTGTTACCCCTTTTGGTCGGTCAGGCCGAGTCTGAGGAAAGTCACCTCTAGGCCTATGAACGTTATTACCAAAAGCACCAAAGAGCAGTGCACCTGCGCCGGAGCCACTACAGGACGGGAAGAAGAGGACGTCATCGTATGAAGATGGGAGGCGCCTGACCGGACCGCGACACCCATCGGACCGGACCGGATGTAGGTGTGAGTATAATCTAACTCTTTTTTCTTATCTTTCAGGTTACATCGGGGGCTTATCTACAGCATTACAGAATGCTGTAGATAAGCCCCTGATGTCGGTGCCAGCAGCTCATATTCAAAAAAAGGGGTGACAGATTTCCTTTAATGATACTCACCTCTTCAAAGATTGTTCTTCACATATTCTTGTGAATAGGACTAGTCCAAGACGCCTACTACACATGGACCAGACCTGTCCACTGGGATGAGACGGAAATTCCTGAGCAGACCTTACACTGTCATCCCAGAATATTGTTTATGAATTGTGAACACTAAAACTTAGAGCATGTGGGTCGCCCTCCCAGGGCTGTGGGGTACTCGGTACCGGGCCGGTGTTAGGGGGAAAGTATCACGGCAGCTGTGACCCGGTCCATGGCCCTGGGCACCCAATGTCAATGGTGGTTGTAGTTAATGAAATGGAATAGTTCGTGACGCCACCAGTGGTGCTCGGCAAGGGAGATGTTAAGCCGACGCTGCAGACAGATCCTCTGGGACAGATTTTGGGATGCAGCAATGGTGGTATAGCCCTCCACAGGCAGGGCTGTTGTCCCAGGGCAGTGTAGATGTGGGGACACATTGATGGTGTAGTGTCCGGCACAGGGAATGTAGCAGTGCTGGCGGACGCAAGAAGGAATGGAGGACACCAGGGCTTGCAGTTTCAACATTTTACTCACAGTTCTTGGTAACCAATGGTGCCCGCTTCCATGCCGTGTCCTCCGGGGCAGAGATTCAATCAACCTCCCGGGCAAGTTAGGCTTCTCCTCTCCAACACTCCGCCAACATGTACCTTTCCTGAACGGCTCCTCTATTGCGCCTTTAAGTGTGAAGAGCTCCAGTACCGTGGTTCTCTGAAGTTCCTCCTGTCAGATGTTCCTAACAACTCTACTTGTATGACAGACAGCTGTAGCCTGATCAGAGACCTCCTGGATCCCGGCTCTCTATCCGTGTTCCTGTTGTGTCCCAAGTCTTAGATGGGAGTAGTGCATTTACAGCAAACTACTCCACCGGTGTCTGCTGCAGAACCATAAGTGTCCATACAACCTCGGGGACCGTGCCCCGGCCTTGTACTGAGAACCTATAGGCAGGATTCCTCTTCCAACCCACAACTCCTCTCTGTTCTCCTACTCCTTCGTTCCGCACTGTTCCTTCTCTCTCTTATGGAAGCTTAGGTTGCAGTTCTACGTCCTTCTCCTTCTGTTCCTTTCCCGTGCCAGCTGGCTCAGATCACTGAGGCAGCTGCAGTGCTCCTTCCTCCATCCCTCCTTCTGGGGATCCTCACTCCTGTCTGAGTGACTTCCTACTCCACTGACCTTTTGTCAGACTGAACTCTCCGACTGAACTGTAATTCTAAACTTTCCCACTCTTTTATATCTAACTCCACCCACCTCCCAGCACATCTCGTGTTATGAAGCAAGGACCCACGAAAGGTGCTCTGCTATCCTCTAAGCATGGAGCCGCAATCTGGTCCATTGCTGAACTATCCTGTGTGTGGGTGCAGGTGTTGGAGTGTGGAAAGGAGTTCCCAACTTACCTAGTTGGTGGGGCACTACACCTTAGGAGAAGGTGCAGTACCTCTGTGGCGACTGAGCCTCAGGGGCGCCACATATGCGCAATGGATCTCTGCCTAGGCCAGGACTTGAACCCAGCAGCTCTTCCCTTGGAGTTATTCAACTCACTGGACAGCTCCTTGTTAATCCAGATACTAATGCCTGTGTTCATTCTGATAGTCTCCCTGAGCTCGTGATTGGCTCCACCCTGATTGAACACCCTCCTTATAGGGAACCTGTCAGCAGGATTGTGCACAGTAACCTACAGTCAGTGTCAGGTTGGCACCGTTATACTGATTACAATGATAACTGGTGATGAAATCCGTCTTGTAGTTGTTGTTTGATCTTTATTTTCAGCTTTGAGTTAATGATTAGTGATGAGCAAACGTGTTCGCCACTACTCGGTACTCACCCGAGTAGCACTGTACCCGGTGTACTCAGTGAGCACCGAGCATTTCCGGTGTAACTGGCCAGATTATCCTCCCGCCCAGAATATACCAGGGGTTAAAGTGGCCTAGGCCAGATTATACCCCTCCGGGTCAGAATATACCCCAACTGCTGTAGATCCGGCAGTACACGGGGCCCCAGGCAGCACATGGGGCAGAGACAGCAAACGGGGTCCCAGGAAGCACACGGGGCCTCAGGCAGCGCACAAAGCCCCAGGCAGCACACGGGGCCACAGGCAGCACACAGGAGCAGAGACAGCGAACGGGTTCCCAGGTAGCACACGGGGGCCCCAGGAAGAGCACAGGGCCCCAGGCAGTGTACAGGGGCCCCTGGCAGCGCACGGCCCCAGGAAAAGCACAGGAGCCCCAGGCAGAACACGGGACCCCAGGCAGAACACAGGGGCCCTGGGCAGCAAACGGGGGTCCCCAGAAGCACACGGGGCCCCAGGCACAGCACACGGGGGCCCCAGGCAGCACACGGGGCCCCAGGTACAGCACAGAGGTCACAGGCAGCACACGGGGGTCCCAGGCAGCACACGGGGGCCCCAGGCAGCGCACAGGGGCCCCAGGCAGCGCACAGAGCCCCAGGCAGCACACAGGGCTACAGGAACAGCACAGGGGCCAGAGGCGGTGCACAGGGCCCCCAGGCAGTGCACAGGGCCCCCGGCAGTGCACAGGGGCCCCAGGCAGCGTACAGAGCCTCCGGCAGCACTTGGGGCCCCAGGCACAGGGGCCACAGGCAGCACACGGGGCCCCAGGAACAGCACAGGGGCCACAGTTAGCACACAAGGCCCCAGGCAGCACACAGGGTCCCCGGGAGCACACAGAAGCCCCAGGCAGTGCACAGTGGCCCCAGACAGAACACGGGGCCCCAGGCAGAGAACAGGGGGCCCCTGTGTGCTGCCTGTGGCGCCTGTGCTCTGCCTGGGGTCCCATGTTCTTCCTGGGGCTCCTGTGCACTGCCTGGGAACCCCGTGTGCTGCCTGGGACCTCTGTGCTGAGACCCCCGTGTGCTGCCTGGGGCCCCTGTGTTCTGCCTGGGGTCCCTGTGCACTGCCTGGGGCTTCCGTGTGCTGCCTGGGGCCCCGGTGTTGTTCCTGGGGCCCCGTGTGCTGCCTGTGGCCCCTGTGCTCTTCCTGGGGCCCCATGTGCTGCCGGGGGCTCTGTGCAATGCCTGTGGCCCCGTGCGCTGCCTGAAGGCCCTGTGCACTGCCTGAGGCCCCGTGCATTGCCTGGGGCCTCTGTGCTGTTCCTGGCGCCCCAGGTGCTGCCTGGGGCCCCGTGTGCTGCCTGGGGCCCCGTGTGCTGCCTGAGACTCCCGTGTGCTGCCTGGGACCCCTGTGCTCTGCCTGGGTGTGGGGAAGGTGACTTGACTGATGGACTTGACTGGCAGTAGGAGGGAACGGTTGGTGCACTATGGACGGAGATTGACAAGGACAGCAGGGTGATAGCTGGGAAAGACAGACAAGAGAGTGCAGTACCTAGAAATGACCACAAGATGGCAGGGGGAGTAGTTCAGGACTCAACAGCAGCTTAGGGCTTGAGAAACGCTTAGTCATGGGGGGCGGGGAGATAGGAACCCAGGAGGGGATAATAGGACTGGTTGGGGTTCCAGGCAGGCTAGTCCTGGGAGGAGCTCGGCAGAAGACGGAGAACAGCGAAGAGCTCGACCAGGGGACTGACAGAAAAGAGACAGTCAGGGGGGTGGCCCTGACCAGACCGACCGCAGGACAGACAAGGCCCCGGGGGGTACCGATTGGATGACGACCTCGAGCAGGTGAAGCGCTGGTGGTAGATTGGTCTAGGACAGCCCCAGCGAAAGATCCACGAGGGACGTTACTTTGACTGGAGGAAAGGTGCAGGTACCCGGGCCTGAAGACGGAGAACTGTAAAGAGGCTGTGGTGCGTAGTTGTGATCGTCAGGAGGCTGACGAATAAAATCCAGAACTGTTACAACTGAACTCTGCCTCCGTCTTGTCCTTGCTTTGCCTGGTGTCTGTGTCGTCCGGACGTGGTAAGCAGTGGACCACCCCCCAATCCCGGCCCCTATGACATGGGGCCCCGTGTTCTGCCTGGAGCCCCTGTGCACTACCTGGGGCTTCTGTGTGCTGCCTGGGGCTCTGTGCGCTGCCTGGGGCCCCCGTGTGCTGCCTGGGGCGTCTGTGCTGTGCCTGGGGCCCCATGTGCTGCCTGGGACCCCCATGTGCTGCTGGAGACCCTGTGCGCTGCCTGGGGCCCCGTGTGCTGCCTGTGGTCCCGTGTGCTGTGCCTGGGGCTCCGTGTGCTGCCGTGGGCCCTGTGCGCTGCCGGGGGCCCCCGTGTGCTGCCTGTGGCCCTGTGTTCTGCCTGGGGCCCCTGTGCACTGCCTGGGGCTTCTGTGTGCTGCCTGTGTCCCCTGTGCTGTGCCTGGGGCCCCGTGTGCTGCCTGGGGCCCCTGTGCTGTTCCTGGGCCCTGTGTGCTGCCTGTGGCCCCTGTGTGCTTCCTGGGGCCCCCCTGTGCTGCCTGTGACCCCTGTGCTCTGCCTGGGGCCCTGTGTTCTGGCTGGGGCCCCTGTGCACTGCCTTGGGCTTATGTGCACTGCCTGGGGCCCCGTGTGCTGCCTGAGGCCCCGTTTTCTGCCTGGGGCCCCTGTGCACTGCCTGGGTCTTCTGTGTGCTGCCTGTGGCCCCTCTGATGTGCCTGTGGCCCCTTTGATGTGCCTGGAGCCTCGTGTGCTGCTTGGGGCCCCGTGTGCTGCCGGTGGCCCCCGTGTGCTGTTCCTGGGGCCCTGTGTGCTGCCTGGGGCCCCTGTGCACTTCCTGGGGCCCCCATGTGCTGCCTGTGGCCCCTGTGCTCTGCCTGGGGCCCCGTGTTCTGCCTGGGGGCCCTGTGCACTGCCTGGGGCTTCCGTGTGCTGCCTGGGGCCCTGTGTGCTGCCTGGGACCCCATGTGCTGCCGGGGGCCCTGTGTGATGCCTGGGGGCCCCGTGTGCTGGCTGGGTCACCGTGTGCTGGCTGGGGTCCCTGTGCTGTTCCTGGGGCCCCGTGTGCTGCCTGTGGCTCCTGTGCTGTACCTGGGGCCCAGTGTGCTGCCTGTGGCCCCTGTGCTGTGCCTGGGGCCCCGTGTGTTGCCGGGGGCCCTTTGCAATGCCTGGGGGCCCCTGTGCTGTTCCTGGGTCCCCGTGTGCTGTCTGTGGCTCCTGTGCGCTCCTGTGCGCTGCCTGTGCGCTGCCTAGGGGCCCCTGTGCTGCCTGGGGGTCCCGTGCGCTTCCTGTGTCCCCTGTGCTGTTCCTGGGGCCCCGTGTGCTGCTTGTGGCCCCTGTGCTGTGCCTGGAGTCCCATGTGCTGCCGGGGGCTCTGTGCGCTGCCTGGGGCTCCCATGTGCTGCCTGGGACTCCCGTGTGCTGCCTGTGGCCTCTGTGCTGTGCCTGGGGCCCCGTGTGCTTCCTGGGACCCTGTTCACTGTCTCTGCCCCCCGTGTGCTGCCTGGGGCCCGGTGTACTGCCTGATCTACAGCAGTTGGGGCATATTCTGACCCGGAGGGGTATAATCTGGCCTAGGCCAATTTATACCCCGGGGTATAGTTTGGCCTAGGCCAGAATATACCCGGGGTATATTCTGGCCCAGAGGGGTATAAACTGGCCTAGGCCAATTTATACCCCGGGTAGGCCAGAATATGCCCAGGGTATAATCTGGCCTAGGCCACTATAACCCCGGGTATATTCTGGGTGGGGAGTTAATCTGGCCTGTTACTCCAGGATTTTATGTTTGGCAGCTGTCACACACTAAAGACGCTTTTTATTATAAAAATAGTTTTTGCATCACCACATTTTGAAAGCTATAATTTTTCCATACTTTGACCAACCGAGTCATATGAGGTCTTATTTTTTGCGGGACGAGTTAACGTTTTTATTTGTACCATTTTCGGGCACATGACGGTTTTTGATCACTTTTTATTCCGATTTTTGAGACGCAGAATGAACAAAAACCAGCATTTCATGAATTTCATTTGGTTGGTGCGTTTACACCGTTCCGCGTGTGATAAAACCGATAAAGCGGTTTTATTCTTTGGGTCAGTACAATTACAGCGATACCTCATTTATGTCTTTTTTTATGTTTTGGCGCTTTTACGCAATGAAAACAATTTTATATAAAAAATTATTATTTTTACATCGCTTTATTCCGCGAGCTAGAACTTTTTTATTTTTTCGCTGATGACGCTGTGTGGTGGCTCGTTTTTTTGCGGGACAAGATTATGTTTTCAGCGGTACCATGGTTATTTATATTCGTCTTATATTGCACTTTTTGTTCGGCATTATTATGATAAAGCATTGTTTTCTGCTTTGTTTTTATTTTTATTTTTTAAGTGGTTCACTAAAGGGGTTAACTAGTGGGACAGTTTTATAGGGCGGGTTGTTACTGACGCGGCGATGCTAAATATGTGTACTTTTATTGTTTGTTTGTTTTTTTATTTCCAAAAAATGAATTTATTAGGGGATTTTTTTTAAATTTATTTAGGGATTTTTTTATAAATTATTTTTACACTTTTTTTTTACTTTATTTTATTGTCCCAGGGGGGGACACCACTGTAATATGTCAGATCACTGATCTGACAGTTTGGACAGCGCTCTGTCAGATCAGCGATCTGACAGGCGCTGTACAGGCTTCCTCCGTGCCTGCTCTCTGCAGGCACTGAGGAAGCCACCTCCCTGCAGGCCCCCGCGGCCATCTTGGATCCGGGGGCCTGCAGGGAAGGAGACCATCAGAGCAGCGCAGCTCATCGCGCTGCAACGGTGGGCTCAGGGAAGCATGGAGGGAGCCCCCTCCCTGCCAATGCTTCCCTAATCCCCCGGTACACTGCGATCATGTTTGATCGCAGTCTGCCAGGGGTTAATGTGCTGGGGGCGGTCCCTGACCACCCCTGACACATAGTGCCGGGTATCAGCTGTGATAATCAGCTGACACCCAGCCGCGATCAGCGGCGCCCCACCCGGGAGCGCCGCTGATCACTTAGACGTACTATCCCGTCCCCGGTCATATGGGCCCAGGTACCGTGGAAGGGAAAGTACATCTCATGTCAGAACATGATGCTACCTCCCCCATGATTCACAGTTGGGACGGTGTTCTTAGGCTTACAAGCTTCTCCCTTTTTCCTCCAAATGCAACGATGGTCATTTTGTTCAAAAAGTTCCATTTTAATTTCATCAGACCACAGGACTAGAGATGAGTGAATATGTTCAAAATATGATCGTCAAACATAAATTTGGCACAAATATAGCACATTCAGATTCGTGATTGGAACATTGTAAATATTTTATTTCTAGCTTTATGTGTGCACATTGCGGCTACCCAATCAGGGCAAAGGTAACATCCACAATGTCCAGACACAATGGCTTGTGTTACTGGCTGCTGAAATCACATGTCCCTCTCTATATAAAGAGCGGACATCTTGTTTTAGTGCCATTTAGTCACTAGCACAGCGCAGAGAGGCTGCTCCTGGTGCTGGGCCTGGGTGCTGATAGATTTTAGCTAGTTAGCTAGGTGGTTGTTTCTTAGTCAGATAGTGTAGATAGCTAGTGTCCTGTGTGGCTGTGAAATCGACCTTTCAGCAGATTTTTTTGTGTGCTATTACTGAAATCCACAGACAAAGACAGCAGGGCACATTTCATAGAAGTGCTTCTATTGTGGTCCATGCATGAATAGACCTTTCTAAATCTTATTTTCTTGTTGCTAAATGTGATACAGCATGCCATATCCCACCCTGTTATTTACTGGATATGAAATTGTTCTGTGATTTGACCTGTTGCACAGTAAAAAAAAAATATTTTTGGCAGTTGCTAACGTGGCTCAGCACGCAATATCTCACCTTGTTATTTAGTGACAGTGAAATTCAGCTGTCTACAGACTACATTTTTTTTTCTGTTACAAATGTGATACAGAGCACAATATCTCACCTTATCATTTAGTGGCAGTGACATCGTTCTGTGTGCAGAGCTGTTGCACAGTAGAAAAAATATTTTTTCTGTGACAAACGTGATACAGTAATACATGTAGGAAGGGTAAAAAAAAAAAAAAAGGAAGCCAGCTCACCAGTCTCAGTAGTAGGCCGGGGTCACACTAGAGAGGAATACGGACGAGTGAGAGGCGTTAAAAGCACGCATTACACACGGACCAATGATTCACTATGGGTTTGCTCCCAAAAGCCGTATATTTCTCATCCATATTCTACGGTCCGTGCCAATCGCAGCATGCTGTGATTGTCAGCGTACTACGCCCGTAGTACGCCAATGCAAGTCTATGGGTGCACTAAAAATACGGATTACACACGGACCACACGTGTGACTTGCGAGAAATACGCAGGTCTTTTGGCTGGTGACAGGAAATGGGCCAATCCATCGTCAGGAAGCCTAGACATGCAAATGAGCTCAAAAAGCGCTCCAGACATCCAGGAAGTACGCCTCCACGGAGTACAGCAGCGTCATGGCGCCATATTTCCTCAATGTGGAGATGCTTATTGTATTAGTGCAGGAGCAGCCAGAACTCTGGGACCAACGTGATGCCCATTATGCCAACCGGGCAAGAAAGGAGGCGTCATGGAGGCGCATATGTCGCCAGATGTTCCATGATTTTGGTGATCGGCCACGTGAGGAGCAGCAGAAACTGAGTAAGTACAACCCAAAAACTGTTTCAAATGATATCACATCAAAAGATGCATATAGAATCAGCCCCCCCCCCTCCTGTGCTTGTACTTTTTTCCTCATGAGGCGGGTAGATTTTGATGTGACCCATGGTTTAACACTGCCATCATTTGGCACAGGCCACAAGCTCCTCATCCTCCTAGCCAAACAAGTTATTTTAAGTGTAGATACTTGATACATGAACAATTTTGACCCTGTGTATCTGGGCTGGATGGGCCAATTAGATATGCCTCCCTGGGTAGAAAGCACACCCCAGAAGGCCACATTCCTAGGCTACTGGTAGCAAATTAGACCTATCAAATATGTGAAATTGAGAATCTTTACTGTCACATTGCAGTGGAAGATGTGAAGAGATGGTGGCGCAGCATCCGCGACCAATACAGGCGGGAACGTCAGCAGCGGTCCAGGAGTGGTGATGCAGGCCACCTAAAGTGGAAATACATATATTATGACCGCCTCTCCTTCCTCGCCCCTATTCTGGATCTGAAACTGTAAGTAGATACCTCACAGCACATTACACAGATACTTTACATGGCCAAAATTATTGATTTATTTTTGGCTCTGTTCTATTTCATAACAGAACTCAGTCCAACCTTACGGATAGAGGAACTGGCTCAGATACAGAGCCCATCATTGATCCTGTAGGGGATGAGGTGGCTGGCCCATCTTCTCCCCCTACAAGAAGCATGGGTGAAGAATCCTCGCAGGAAAACCCATTGCCTGCGCCAGAAACCCCACCACCAGGACAACATCCACAACCAGGACCGTCTGCTGCTGCACCATCAGCCATACAAGAGGAGCAGGGCAACATGAGCAGCAGCCCAACTGCCCAGATCCGGGGCTTCCCACAGCCTGCTGGACCATCCCGGCGAGGAAGAAGAACGCGACAGATCCCTGCCCAAGATACCCGTACCAATGTTGACATAGGAGTACAGAACTATCTGTCTAGAGTGAAAACAGATGATGGAGAGGAGGCATGCTCAAGGAACCTGGCCCTTTATCTTCGAGCCCTTTCCCGTGAGGTGAGGCTCCGTATTCGAGGATGTTTTGAGATCCTGCTTGATGCAAGCACACCCCCCCCAATACCCCATATGAGCTATTTGAATATCTGGAGAGGTGGCAGCTTTCACCCAGAAATCTAATGCACCTTAGACCACCCACACACATGCTTGCTCAAGCAGGCTCTGAGGATCCTCAAATACGTGGGCCTACACCTCACCCCCTTCCTCCCCCTACCCATCCTTTCCAACACCAGCCACATATGTCTGCCTCTAGCCAACCCCACCAATATGGTCACTTTTTCCCACCCAGTGTTGGAGGCTGGTCCCAACTTGGTTGGGGACGACATGGCTATATTGGTGGGTATGAGTCACGGGCCTACCTGACCCAACAAGATGCTCCTGGTCAGTATCACTCTGGCCAGTACCAAGCCCAATCCCAGGAGGCAGTACAATACCCACATCATGGGCAACAATATGCCCCCACACAGGGCGATGGGCAAGTTGGGCAAAGTAGCCAGCACCAAACACAGCCTGGTCTTCCGCCTTCTCCTCCCCCAACATACCAAACTTTATAATCTTTTCATTTTGTTATTCTATTGTTTTTATTTTGTATTTTCTCTGTTTGAAAATTTTATTGTGAAACAATGTTCACATCAGCAAAAAGGCCAAATTGGCCCATTGCCACATTTGTGATATGGCAAGAATATGTTTTGCTTAAGAAAAAAACAAAAAAAAAGCAAAAGTAAAAATTTGTCTACTACATTTTACGTCTCTGTCTCAATTCCAAAAAACCATGTCAGCATACTAACATACACTTACCAATGCAATTCAACAGTCATAGAATGAGAAGGGGAAGAAATATATATATTTAGACACACATAAACCAAAATATTATAACATAGACACAGCATGCTCTTGCCAAGAAGTTTCCCCCTCAGGTGACATAAAGTAATTTGTGAAAATATCACACACTTTGAGGCCAAAGAGCGGTCTATGTTGAGGGTTGCTAGGTGGTCTTGCCCTACGCACATTGTCCAACCCACGCACAACACCAGCAGAGGAGGAACAATCATGTATCCTGGTGAAGTTATGAAGAACCACATTTTGTTCAGTCAGCTTAATGGCAGACTGGAGTACCCTCCATTTTGCACAAAGAATGCCAAAGGAACACTCCACCAGTCGCCGAACACGTGATAGGTGCAAGTTGAAAATTCTGCGCCGGTGGTCAAGGTTGCGCCGGGGATATGGCCTCATGACATTGCGCGTTAACTGAAACGCCTCATCTGTCACAAGGACATAAGGGACAGATTCTTGAGTGGAGCCTGGTAGCTGGCGTTGTGGTGGTAGATCCAACTGGTTGGTGCGTAGCTGCCGAGCCATAATGGAAGTATTGAAGACTCAAGAGTCTCCCGTCCTTCCATAGGCCCCAATGTCAACAATTATAAACTTGTATTGAGGGTCGGCCAGAGCCAACAATACAACAGAAAAGTATTGTTTATAATTGAAGAATTGGGAGCCAGAGTTCGGCGGCTTACGCACCCGGATATGTTTGCCATCAAGGGCCCCAATACAATTAGGAAACTGGCATTCCTCCTCAACGTCCCTTGATATCCTCAACCAGTCTTCCATCCTGGGCTCGGGCATGACGAGTTGATGTAGTCTTGACCATATTTCACTACATGTGGACCTCACTATGCCAGAAATGGTAGATCTTCCAATCAGAAACTCATGGTGTAGGGCGGCATAAGACAGGCCAGTGGACAGGAAGCTGAAGAACAACAGAAAAGGAACATTGTAGAATGCACAAATTACCCAAAAAACAGGTACATACATAACAAACTTGTTATGATTTCACATCTACTAACACACACATATTTGGTTGCACAATGACTAAGTGATATTCAGTACATATTACACATAACATTCTGGTCTGTAAGTTTCAACATATCTGGAATAAGATGAGGGCATTAAAATTAGTCCATGAAGCAATATATGCATACTTTGGGCAACACATCATGAACATAGAGAATGTGGTTGTGTAGTACATACCGTAATGTGAGTAGAAGTTGCTCCTCTGCAGATATAGCTTTGCTCATCCTTGTGTCCTGAAAGGTTATCCCAGGGCGCACTGTCTCCAAGAGTCGATCAAATGTTGCAAGGCTCATGCGGCAGTATTGGTAGAATTTTGCAGGATGCTCCCGCAGAGAAGAGTAGAGGCGGTGAAAATGACCTCTTGTGAGTCGTTGCCTCAAAAGTGGATGTACCCACATGCGTCTCCTCCTCTGCGGATCCACTATCACTGGGTATGGTAGACCAAAGCGGCGTGACAAAAGCCAGTTGAAGAGAACCTGCTCAGTTGTGTTGAAAGTCAGACTGTTTGCCATGTTGCACATACAAAACCAACACACCTAGTCAAGGCAAGGTCACAAATGGCCAGAATGGAGGCAGCCGCCTGTTCCTGAGGCAATAAATAGGGTGCAGGCTAATGATTTAAATAGTTTGCAGGCCTCAAAACCGTTAAATGTCCATTTTGCAAGCCTGCGAGAAAATCTCGCCATACGGATTACATACGGATTACATACGGATTACATACGGATGCTAACATGCGCAAAATATGCGACCACATCTTGCTTACGGATGACATACGGAGCACTATTTAGGGGTCATTCATCCGTATTACGCATGTAAACTACGGACCGTATTTTGCGTCGGTTAGTGTGACCCCGGCCGTAATCCACAGTTCTGTCTCGCACGGAGCTGCCTGGATCAAGGCGTTGACTGAAGCAAAACATTAAGGGAGAGTCTCCAGCATAGTAATAGCATTTTTTTAAAAATAAAAAAAAATTATTATGCATAGTTAAAAACATATAATGAAAAAAATGGACAAAATGAAAAAAGCAGGCAGATGGGGTCTCTAGTGGTCTGAAACCAATGCGTTTCAACCTTACTCATGGCTAACTGAAGACCACTACTGCTAGCAACATATAGCAAAACAACATGTGAGACAAAGGTGTGAATTGCACCAATTAGTGAAGCAAAAAGTTGTACAACTAATTAACCCTTTACAAACAAAGCAGAATAGTAAATAACCTTGGAAAAACCAGGAATAAAATAAGTACAATTGTCACAAAAAACAAATTAGTACAAGAGCATCACTACGTCAGGAAAACAAGAAAAATTAGGACTAACAAAAAATATCATAGAAGTACAGCAGGCTAGATCTGAGTTTGAAATTGTTTGGAGTATATCTTCTAGGTTATACAGGCCTCATCCACACCAAAAAAATACTTTCTTCTGTGACTAACGTACACAGTAGGGGATATCTCAGTTTGAAATTGTTTGGAGCATATCTTATTTGTCATACAGGCCTTATCCACTCTCAAACAATTATTTCTTCTGTTTCTAACGTGATACAGTAGCGATTTCTGTTAGTTGTTTCACACTTTTTTTTTAGACCAGCCAGTGCACCAGCAGAACAGAGTACAAGTCTGACACGTTGTGAACGACTAGAGAAGATGGTGCATTAGTACCTTGAGTTCAATATAAATACCATCAGGGGGGTTTTGGATCCTTTTGCATTTTGGTCTTAAAAATGGAAGAGTGGCCTGAGCTCGCCTTTCATGCCTTGGGGGTTTTGTCATGCCCAGCAGCCACGTGTCTCTCAGAACGTGTCTTCAGCTCTGCTGGTGGTGTCCTGTGTCCTGATGGATAAGCGCATCCAGCTGTCCCCTCAAAGTGTAGACCACCTAACTTTCATTAAGATGAACAAGTCATGGATCTCCAATGACTTTTGCACTCCATCCGGTGGGTTGCCTGTAGTGGGAGGATAGGTCCATTGTACTATTTCTACTCTGGGGAAATTGATGCCACTTTACTGGTGTGTGGCAATAATATTTTGAAAAGTTTGGACTCCAAGTTGGGTCTCCTTCATGTGTGTTACCTGTAGCAGTAGGGCTCACAGACCAGCAGGCCTGCACTTACTTTCAGTTAACTACCTGTGTTACTATCCTTAAATGTTTCTAAAAATAGTAGTCTAGGAAGCTGATATTTGTGCCACCTGAGTGTGGCTGAACAGAAAAGCAGTTTGAGCTGTTACATGAGGTATCAGGTCTCCCAGCACAGCAGACTTACACCGGTCCCTCACCCACCTCATCTTAATTGAAACTTCAAGCTCTAAATGCTGGCCCAGAACCTGATACCTCATGCATGGCCCATAGCTGGTTGCTGCTCTGCCATCAAATTTCTATTGTTGATCAATTGATGCCACTTTTCCTATTGTCTTCCCCTAATTTTGGAAAATGTTTGGACACATAGTTGGGTCTCAATCATGTGTGTTGCCTTAATTTGGTAGACCTCTCAGAGCACCAGGTCTACACTTATCACTCATCCCCCTGTTACTGATTAATGCTTCAGCTAGAAATGCTGGTTCATGCCCTGTCCCATGCATCCATGCTGTGCAATTATACTATTTATACTCTGGGTCAATTTATGCCACTGTTTCTGGTGTATGCTCCTAATTTGAGTTGTTCGGGAAGCTTTTTGGCCCCACTTAAGATGCTGTCTGTGCTTTTGGTTTAGCCTCCCTTTGAATTCAACGGAGCTTGGGTATGTACGGCGAACATGTTCGGCAAACATTGGGACGTTCGACGAATTGAAAGGTTCACTCATCTCTACTTATAACTTTCTTACAAAAAAATTATGTTTCAAAAATTGTGCTGATGTAAAGTAGACACGTGGTAAATGTTATTTATTAGCTATTTTAGGGGGACATACTGTTTCTCTTTGATTTAAGAAGCATAAAACGTTAAAGTGAACCTGTCAGTAGGATTGTGCTCAGTAACCTACAGACAGTATCAGGTTAAAATAATACTTTGGTTGATGAAATCCATCTTGTGGTTGTTGTTTAATCTTTATTTTCAGTTTTGAGATAATGATATGCTCTTGGGGAAAAAAAAATCCCCTTTTGCAGGCAGGCACCAGTTTTGGCGCCTGCGCTACAGCATGATTGCATATGTAATGTGTATATAATTAATTTGTTTGAGGTTATCCTGAAATTCCTAAAAAAATAAAAAAAATCTGTTTGAAAATGGCACCAGTGGTGCCATCTTTGTAGAGAAAAAGAAATTTTCTCCTCCAATATGGCGTCGGCGGCGCCTGCGCAGTAGCAGCTATCGCCATTTTCAAACGGATTTTTTTTTCTTATGAATTTCAGGATAATCTCAAACAAATGAATTATACACACATTACATATGCGTTCATGCTGCAGCATAGCAGGCTCCACGGCTAGCACCTGCCTGCAGAAGGGGAGTTTTTTTCCCCAAGATATATATAATATTCATTATGTAAACTAGTTGGCAGGTCAGTGAGGGATCAGTGACCTGTCAGAAGCCATACACATGAATACCTAATCAGAGCACCACATGAAGACCCCCCACAAGCTGCCCCGGAGCACAAACATATCATTAATAGTGATGGGCGAGCACGAAAATGCTCCGGTGCTCGTTGCTCGGGTCGAACCGACTGGAATACTCGGGTACTCGGACAAAACAATGAACCCAACGTAAGTCTATGGGAGACCGGAGCATTTTTAACGTGATCCCCCCAGGGGTTCTTTAAAGGTCTAAAAACATCTGAAAATGATGGAAACACTGCTCAAATGACACGGGGACATCTTGGGGATGGCCCATGGAAGCATTCCTGACTCCTAGGTCACAGCTTTTGTCAGAGTTTCATGACATTTTTACCGATGCACCAAAAAACATACCAAAATGAAATCAGAATGGATTTTGCTGGGAAATATGTTAAGGTACATCCTTTCCAGGCTAATAACTTGTATATAAGGCAAAATAATTAAACCCAGACCAAAATGTTCTTTCCCCACTTGGGCTATATTCAGATGCAGAGTTTTTGAAGCGTTTTTCAACTTTAACATTGCTTTCAACCAATACAAAAACACTCACTGGGAAATGTCATTGTTAGGCTACTTTCAGACTTGTGTTATGAGGCGCAGGGCCACCGCTAAGCTCCGCCCCCTACGGCGCCCCCTCCGGTCAGCTCCTCCTATGGACGCATGACGCTGCATGCGACCGGCGTACCCTATATTTAGCATTGGGTACGCTGGCCATGCGCTGGTATGCTTTTGCTGAGTGCACAAAAATGCAACACGTTGCGTTTGGTGCACGTCGGCGCAGCGCCAAAAGGGCGCAAGCACCGGCAAAAGCATACCTGCGCACGGCCAGCATACCCAACACTAAATATAGGGTACGCTGGTCGCATGCAGCGTCATGTGCCCATAGGAGTAGCTGACCGGAGGAGGTGCAGCCGGGGGCGGAGCTTAGCGGCGGCCCTGTGCTGCACCTCATAGCACAAGTCTGAAAGTAGTCTAACATTTAGCAACCCTAGCTGGCCATGTGGTGTGTGACACATAAGCAGACACATCTTGTTTCATTTATGAAGGAGGGACTCTTAAAGTCACAGAGCCTATTTTTACAGGGGCATCAGGCGGCATTAATCTTCTCAAAGGGCCATTATTAATCAGTGGGTCTCCTAAACTGTTATTGCCTATGCAGTGAGAGAATGAACTGCCAAGAATTACGATGCACCACAATACCCCTTTCACGAGAGGTACAGGAGGGCTTCCTGAAAAAATGTTGAATGAAAGGGCTGGCCTGCCCCAAAGTTACATGCACCCCAATAAGCTTTTCAAGCTACGTACTGGATGTCCACCGGAAAATCCACTTCACATTATTCATTTCTTAATCCTAAACTATTTTCTTATGCATTGACTGCAAGGCCTGCCCTGCTACCAAGTCATATGCACCCCAATAAGCCTTTGAAACTACATACACTGGGTGGGCACAGGAAAATCCACATCACATTATTCATTTTGTACTCCCATTCTGTTTTCTTATGCATAGACTGCAAGGCCTGTCCTGCTACTGTGGCGCCCCCAGGAGTATGGTTGCCACAGTGGCATTGCCTTCCTCCAGGGAGGGTGATGTCAGGCTTGGAAGCAATGAAGAGTCTCTCTAGCAGTTAACCATAACATGCAACACAGTTCCCACTCCGGGCCAGCAGAGGGAGCTCTGAACCAGAATTGGGGGAGGAGTGCTCTCTGAGGGCCAGGAAGGGAAATTAGTCAGTTCCGTGAGGAGGGCGAAGTGTGTGGACGTGGAGAGAGAAGCTGGGGGACTGAGCAGAGTTGAGAGCTCGTTCCCAGCTGGAGCGCATGTTCTGGAGCCTGGTCTCCACGGTTGCATGGATACTAATGGTCCTGCAACAGAAACCAGAGGAATAGGAAGCTGTAAATGCTCTATTCCCTCCTAAGACTCGGATGCACAACAGCAACGGGTGAGCCAAGAGAAGAGATAGAAGGCTACAGCTGTCTGCCATACGAGGTAGATCTGAGAGGAAACAAGCAGGAGGAACTTCAGTGTAACACAGTACTGGATGTACCTCAAGTAAGCGCTAGGAAGGAGGCTACACAACCTATCTGCATAGAGAGATTCCTGAGTTGCTTCCAGGCTAATCAGCTCCTGTGCCATCTGTAATCTGGACCCTGGATGCAGGGCCCAACGCGGCTGCGGCTCCAATAGCACCCACCGCAGCGGTCCCCATAATGCCGCTGTCTATTCCTTACATACCGGGAGCAGCATGGCTACCGCAGTATTCAGGGGAGTCACATACCCTGAGTGACTTCAAAGATAGACTGTGTAGTTTGTTTGAAGTGTATCCTCTGTCTGAAAGCCAGAAGGTGAACATCCTTATTGGGCAGCTAACAGGTGCATCACAGAGGGAAGTAAAAGCCTGGCAGGACACTGATAAGGAGACTGTTAAAAAGATCCTGGCTAAGCTAAGAAGCACCTTTGACACTCGCACTGCAGCTAAAATCAAGATGAGATTCTTTGGGTGTAAGCAGAAAGCGCAGGACAGTAAACGGGACTATGCTCTTAACCTGCAGGAGGCGCTGAGAGCCGTCAAACAGATTAAGCCAGACAGTGTGAAAGATGGAGACGGACTGTTAAAGGAGCAATTCATTGAGGGACTCCTATCCAGTACCCACAGAGCACAGCTGTGCATCATAGCCCTACAGAACCCTGATCTAGACTTTGCAGATTTAAAAGACAGGGCTATCCGGGTGCTGCATGAACCAAATATCTGCCGTCCAGCGCCCCCTAGGCGCCCAGCGATTACATACCACCAGGAAGCAACATCTTTCCCTTCCATCCCTGTGGAGGCTGATGCACAGACTCTGGATAAAGATCCATCTGAAGAGCTGCGTCTTCAGGTCCAGGAGTTGACCAGAGGTATGGCTGCACTTACTAAAACTGTGCAGTCCCTGCAGGTGTCCTCCAGGGAGAAGATCCAGCTGGCTTCCAGTCCAGAGGATGTCCTGTGGCTACGGAAGATGAGGATCCCGCCACGCCGAGGGAGAGACAACGATCGCTATGACCAGAATGGACATCCCATCTGTCGTCGCTGCTGCAAGGCAGGCCACATCACAAGATTCTGCCACCCTGGGGCAGAGGGCCAACCCCCAGCAGTAGGACCACAAGGCCCAAAGAACTGGCGAGCCAAGTATGTTGGAGGGAGACCGGTAGAGTTGAGCGAAACGGGTCGAAAAAATTCAAAAGTCGCCGACTTTTGGCAAAGTCGGGTTTCATGAAACGAAACCCGACCCTAGGATGAGGTCGGCCACGAGGTCGGCGACTTACGCGCCAAAGTCGCGTTTCAAAAGTTTGTTTTGCGCTCTTTTTCAGCCAATCAGGATCCATGGACACTTTGGGCAACGTGATGACATAGGCACGGGTCACCACCATCTTTCAGAAGGGCATGCAAGTGATTGGCTTGCTTTGGTGGGCGTCACAGGGGGTATAAAAGGGCGTGCACGCCGACCGCCATCTTACTTCTGCCGATCTTAGTATAGGGAGAGGTTGCTGCTGATTCTGTAGGGAGAGCGTTAGGCAGGGAAGAAGACAAAAAAACTGCTTCTGCTGCTAGCGATTTGGCCTGCACAACACACCAGTCACTGTGTGTGCAGTGCAAGGGGAGGCTATATAGTGGTGTATCAGTGGTGATGGTTGTTGGGCTGCCTTCTAAGGCTTCCTGACATTCCTGCATTGCTGTTTACCCACTGCTCCGCAAACTGCTTTTTTAAAAGCAATCCAATCTCCCTTATCCTCTAGTCACTTTTGTCACAGTTGTGCCATCGAGCCTGGCTGTCACATAGCGCTCAGATATTCATTGGGCCTCACACAATCCAAAAGTGTCCAGTGTCCAAAAGTGTGTGCAGAGATTCAAAATCTCCCTTATCCTCTAGTCACTTTTGTCACAGCTGTGCCATCGAGCCTGTCACATAGCGCTCAGATATCAGTGGGCCTCACACAATCCAAAAGTGTCCACTGTCCACAAGTGTGTGCAGAAATTCAAAATCTCCCTTATCCTCTAGTCACTTTTGTCACAGCTGTGCCATCGAGCCTGTCACATAGCGCTCAGATATTCATTGGGCCTCACACAATCCAAAAGTGTCCACTGTCCACAAGTGTGTGCAGAAATTCAAAATCTCCCTTATCCTCTAGTCACTTTTGTCACAGCTGTGCCATCGAGCCTGTCACATAGCGCTCAGATATTCATTGGGCCTCACACAATCCAAAAGTGTCCAGTGTCCAAAAGTGTGTGCAGAGATTCAAAATCTCCCTTATCCTCTAGTCACTTTTGTCACAGCTGTGCCATCGAGCCTGTCACATAGCGCTCAGATATCAGTGGGGCTCACACAATCCAAAAGTGTCCACTGTCCACAAGTGTGTGCAGAAATTCAAAATCTCCCTTATCCTCTAGTCACTTTTGTCACAGCTGTGCCATCGAGCCTGTCACATAGCGCTCAGATATCAGTGGGCCTCACACAATCCAAAAGTGTCCACTGTCCACAAGTGTGTGCAGAAATTCAAAATCTCCCTTATCCTCTAGTCACTTTTGTCACAGCTGTGCCATCGAGCCTGTCACATAGCGCTCAGATATTCATTGGGCCTCACACAATCCAAAAGTGTCCAGTGTCCAAAAGTGTGTGCAGAGATTCAAAATCTCCCTTATCCTCTAGTTACTTTTGTCACAGCTGTGCCATCGAGCCTGTCACATAGCGCTCAGATATCAGTGGGCCTCACACAATCCAAAAGTGTCCACTGTCCACAAGTGTGTGCAGAAATTCAAAATCTCCCTTATCCTCTAGTCACTTTTGTCACAGCTGTGCCATCGAGCCTGTCACATAGCGCTCAGATATCAGTGGGCCTCACACAATCCAAAAGTGTCCACTGTCCACAAGTGTGTGCAGAAATTCAAAATCTCCCTTATCCTCTAGTCACTTTTGTCACAGCTGTGCCATCGAGCCTGTCACATAGCGCTCAGATATCAGTGGGCCTCACACAATCCAAAAGTGTCCAGTGTCCAAAAGTGTGTGCAGAAATTCAAAATTTCCCTTATCCTCTAGTCACTTTTGTCACAGCTGTGCCATCGAGCCTGTCACATAGCGCTCAGATATCAGTGGGCCTCACACAATCCAAAAGTGTCCAGTGTCCAAAAGTGTGTGCAGAGATTCAAAATCTCCCTTATCCTCTAGTCACTTTTGTCACAGCTGTGCCATTGAGCCTGTCACATAGCGCTCAGATATTCATTGGGCCTCACACAATCCAAAAGTGTCCAGTGTCCAAAAGTGTGTGCAGAGATTCAAAATCTCCCTTATCCTCTAGTCACTTTTGTCACAGCTGTGCCATCAAGCCTGTCACATAGCGCTCAGATATCAGTGGGCCTCACACAATCCAAAAGTGTCCACTGTCCACAAGTGTGTGCAGAAATTCAAAATCTCCCTTATCCTCTAGTCACTTTTGTCACAGCTGTGCCATCGAGCCTGTCACATAGCGCTCAGATATCAGTGGGCCTCACACAATCCAAAAGTGTCCAGTGTCCAAAAGTGTGTGCAGAAATTCAAAATCTCCCTTATCCTCTAGTCACTTTTGTCACAGCTGTGCCATCGAGCCTGTCACATAGCGCTCAGATATCAGTGGGCCTCACACAATCCAAAAGTGTCCACTGTCCACAAGTGTGTGCAGAAATTCAAAATCTCACTTATCCTCTAGTCACTTTTGTCACAGCTGTGCCATCGAGCCTGTCACATAGCGCTCAGATATCAGTGGGCCTCACACAATCCAAAAGTGTCCAGTGTCCATATGTGTGTGCAGAAATTCAAAATCTCCCTTATCCTCTAGTCACTTTTGTCACAGCTGTGCCATCGAGCCTGTCACATAGCGCTCAGATATCAGTGGGCCTCACACAATCCAAAAGTGTCCAGTGTCCAAAAGTGTGTGCAGAGATTCAAAATCTCCCTTATCCTCTAGTCACTTTTGTCACAGCTGTGCCATCGAGCCTGTCACATAGCGCTCAGATATCAGTGGGCCTCACACAATCCAAAAGTGTCCACTGTCCAAAAGTGTGTGCAGAAATTCAAAATCTCCCCTGTCCTATAGACACCTTGTACCTTGTTTTACATTACTATATAGTTTGTTGGATTTTGTCTACATTTCTACCAAAAATGAGGAAGGCTGGTGGAAGAGGCCGTGGAATTGGGCGGGGGTTGGCAGCTGGTAATGATGGTGTTGGTGGTGGATCTGATGGTAGTGGCAAGAGCAAAATAGGAACGAATGCAGGAGGTGCTGACCCTGCGTCATCGTCTGGCTACATAAGGCCTCGAACGCTTAGTTTTCTAGGAGTTGGCAAACCGCTTTTAAAGCCAGAGCATCAGGAAAAAGTTTTGTCTTACATTGCTGACTCAGCCTCCAGCTCTATCGCCTCCTCTTCTTCAGTTGTAAAAAGTAAAAGCACTGAGTCGTCATTGGAGGCTCATGTTCATGAACCACACCTTTCCTTGTGTCCTTCACCCCAACCAAGATTGAAGGATGACGCAGGCCATACTACTGATTACTCCATGGAGCTGTTTTCACATACCATGCCTGGATTATCAAGTGAAATGGTGAATTACCCAGGCCAAGATGAATCTGACATGGAGTGCACTGATGCACAGCCGCTGATGGATGATTCTGCTGGTACATTCACTCAGAGCACTACATTGTCCTCGCAGTGTACAGAGCCAGATTCTGACCCTGATGAGACTCAGGTGCCCCTTCCCGCACACTATACCACCATACATGGTGACACAGAGGAAGGTGCACATGACATAGAAGAGGAGGTGATGGATGACCCAGTTGTTGACCCAGATTGGCATCCATTGGGGGAAGAGGGTGCTGCTTCCAATAGCTCAGATGAGGAGCATCCACAGCAGACATCGACATCGCAACAGCTGTTATCTGGCAGGCCCGGAGCACTCCAAAGACAGGTTCCAAACATCAAAAGAGTTGCTGGACAGCTTGTCCAGAGGGTCAAAAGATAACAGCGTGCTAGGCCGCAAAATGTCTGCCAAAGTAGGAAGAGTGCAGTGTGGCACTTTTTTGAACAAAATCCTCATGATCAGGCCAAGGTTATCTGTAAGAAGTGCGCAAAGACCTTTAGCCGAGGGAAAAATCTGAAAAATTTGAATACCAGTTGCATGCTTAGACATTTAACCAGCATGCACTTGCAAGCGTGGACACAACACCAAACCTCAAGTGCCACATGTGCAACTGATCACAACGAAGGTAGTCAGCAACGCTACATTGTTTCCCCCACTGTAAGCCCACCGGTTAGCACAGCAGCAAATGTTAAGGTGTCGTTGCAAGACCACAGCAGTCAGGGAATCCCACTGTTATATCAATGAAAGACTGATTCTAGGCCATCAGAAAGAACACCAACTCCATCACCATCATCAACCCTCTCTCAGTCCGCCCTGTCCACCGCTACTTCCACCATATGCAGCTCTCAAGTCCAGCTCACCCTCCCAGACACTATGAGTAGGTCAAGAAAGTACTCAGTCTCTCATCCGCGTACACTGGGTTTGAACGCCCACATTGCCAAACTAATCTCTTTTGAGATGATGCCCTTTCGGTTGGTGGAAAGCACAGCTTTCCGCGAACTCATGGCCTATGCAGTACCACGCTATGACCTACCCAGTCGCCACTTCTTCTCTCGCAAAGCCATCCCAGCCCTCCACCATCATGTGAAAGACCGCATTGTCCATGCACTCAAGCAGTCAGTGAGCGGAAAGGTGCACCTCACAACTGATGCATGGTCCAGTCGGCATGGCCAGGGCCGTTACGTGTCCATCACTGCGCACTGGGTTAATGTGGTGGATGCAGGGTCCACAGGGGACAGCGGTGGTGGGACAGTGCTGCCTAGCCCACGGTATAGGAAACAGTTGGCTGTAGGCGTTCGACCCTCCTCCTCCTCCTCCTCCTCCAGAAGCGAAAGCTCGTCCACAGAGCGCAGTCGTACAAGCACTCCATCTGCAGCTGCCACTGTTGCACACGATGTGTCCCCCTATCGAGCAGCTAGTGGAAAGCGTCAGCAGGCTGTGTTGCAGATGATGTGTTTGGGCGACAGACACACCGCCGAGGTGCTGGCCGAGTACTTGAAGCGACAAACTGAGTCATGGCTGGGCAGTGTACATCTTGAGGCAGGCAAGGTAGTTAGTGATAACGGCCGTAATTTTGTGGCAGCCATAGCCCTTTCAAAACTCAGCCACATACCTTGCTTGGCTCACACCTTGAACCTGGTGGTGCAGTGCTTCCTCAAAAATTATCCGGAGTTAACAGCCCTGCTCCAGAAGGTGCGAAGACTGTGCGCGCACATCCGCCGGTCGCCTGTACACTCCGTTCGTATGCAGAAGCTGCAGCGATTGCTCCACCTTCCCAACCACCGCCTCATTATCGACATTGCAACAAGGTGGAACTCCACCCTGCACATGGTGGAGCGGCTGTGCGAGCAGAGGCAGGCCATAATGCATTTGTGGGAGGATACACGGCCAGGCACTTTGAGAGCAGACATGGAGTTGACAGGTGTGCAGTGGTCGAAGCTGAAAGACCTTTGTAAAGTCCTTCAGTGTTTTGAGGAATGCACACGGCTGGTAAGCGCAGACAACGCCATCCTAAGCATGAGCATCCCACTTATGCGTCTGCTCATGCAAACTTTGACGCACCTTAAGGAGCAGGCGTCTGCAGCCAATGTTGATGAGGAGGAAGAGGAGTAGGGAATCCTTGATGACATTCAGCCATTGTCTGCTCAGGGACCTCTCCTGGACGAGGTGGAGGAAGAAGAGGAGGAGGAGGAGGATGATGGGGATGATTACTTAGGGGAGGAGGATGCATCTCGTGGGGCAAGTGAAAATGTTGGCGTGGCAAGGTCTGGTACAGGGTTTGTGCGTGACTGGAGGGATGTGGATTTGCCAGAAAGTGCTCCTCCAACCAGCACTCGCAGTGCATCATTGACACCGGGAACATTGGCCCACATGTCAGATTATGCCTTGCGGATCCTAAAAAGGGACCCCCGCATTGCCAAAATGATGAACGATGACGACTACTGGTTGGCCAGCATCCTGGATCCACGCTATAAAGGCAAATTACAAAACATCATGCCACAGGAGAACCTTGACCTAATATTGGCTAATAAACAAGCAACTCTGGTAAATCGGTTGCTTGAGGCATTCCCAGCACACAGCAGCGGTGATGGTTCTCACACGAGCTATACGGGCCGGGGGCAGCTTGGCAGAGGTGTTCGTGGTGCACACAGCAGAAGTGGCGTTGGAGACAGGGGTTTCATGACAATGTTGTGGACTGATTTTTCAAATACCGCTCACACAACTGGTAATACTGCATCGATGGAAAGTGACAGGAGACAGCAGTTGTCAACTATGGTTACAAACTACTTTTCCTCCCATATCGATGTTCTCCCACACAGGTCATTCCCCTTTGACTATTGGGCCGCTAAACTGGACACCTGGCCTGAATTGGCACAATATGCCTTACAGGAGCTCGCTTGCCCAGCTGCAAGTGTGCTATCGGAAAGAGTCTTCAGTGCAGCTGGATCAATCCTGACAGAAAAAAGGACCCGTCTGTCAACCCAAAATGTGGATGATCTAACCTTCATTAAAATGAACCACGCATGGGTTTCCAAGGATTTTGTCCCACCTTCCCCTGATGACACATAGGGTGACAGAAAAATGGCTTGCTTTGGTCCACCTCTTCCTGGTACTTCACCTATTTCGCCTTTTGCATCAGCTGAATGTCCAACATCAACATATGCCACTTTCTAAAACTCCCTAACTGTGCTGCCTCCCCCCCCCATGGCCGGGGTCACCACCTATCGCACGACACCGTGCGAGTGCCGTTGCCCTGGACAGGTGGGTAGGCCGACTCTTGGGCACGGGCACTGGCACAGGGTCCCTCATAGTGCAATCAAGTGTCTCTGACGGTGGTGGTGCACACCCGCCGTCAGACACACCGCTGTACTATGAGGGGCCCAGTGCCAGTACCGACGCCCACGAGTGGGCCCCCCTTGCTTGGGCAGGGCCCCAGCATTTGCAATCTTTACCTCTCCCTGCTCCTCCGCTGTGTAATCTGGGCCGTCAAATCCATACTGTGCCTGACACCGTCTGAGCCTGCCTCCTGAGACATATATTTTGAATGTGTACGCTATCCATACATGTTATCCAGGGATACGGTACCCTTTCTAACCTTTGTGCAATCACGTGCAATCCATACTGGGCCTAACACCGTCTGAGCCTGCCTCCTGAGACATATATTTTGAATGTGTACGCTATCCATACATGTTATCCAGGGATACGGTACCCTTTCTAACCTTTGTGCAATCACGTGCAATCCATACTGGGCCTAACAACGTCTGAGCCTGCCTCCTGAGACATATATTTTGAATGTGTACGCTATCCATACATGTTATCCAGGGATAAGGTACCCTTTCTAACCTTTGTGCAATCACGTGCAATCCATACTGGGCCTAACACCGTCTGAGCCTGCCTCATGCTGTATAGACATATATTTTGAATGTGTACGCTTGTTATCCAGGGATACGGTACCCTTTCTAACCTTTGTGCAATCACGTGCAATCCATACTGTGCCTGACACCGTCTGAGCCTGCCTCCTGAGACATATATTTTGAATGTGTACGCTATCCATACATGTTATCCAGGGATACGGTACCCTTTCTAACCTTTGTGCAATCACGTGCAATCCATACTGGGCCTAACACAGTCTGAGCCTGCCTCATGCTGTATAGACATATATTTTGAATGTGTACGCTATCCATACATGTTATCCAGGGATACGGTACCCTTTCTAACCTTTGTGCAATCACGTGCAATCCATACTGGGCCTAACACCGTCTGAGCCTGCCTCATGCTGTATAGACATATATTTTGAATGTGTACGCTATCCATACATGTTATCCAGGGATACGGTACCCTTTCTAACCTTTGTGCAATCACGTGCAATCCATACTGGGCCTAACACCATCTGAGCCTGCCTCTTGCTGTATAGACATATATTTTGAATGTGTACACTATCCATACATGTTATCCAGGGATACGGTACCCTTTCTAACCTTTGTGCAATCACGTGCAATCCATACTGGGCCTAACACCGTCTGAGCCTGCCTCCTGAGACATATATTTTGAATGTGTACGCTATCCATACATGTTATCCGGGGATACGGTACCCTTTCTAACCTTTGTGCAATCACGTGCAATCCATACTGGGCCTAACACCGTCTGAGCCTGCCTCATGCTGTATAGACATATATTTTGAATGTGTACGCTATCCATACATGTTATCCAGGGATACGGTACCCTTTCTAACCTTTGTGCAATCACGTGCAATCCATACTGGGCCTAACACCGTCTGAGCCTGCCTCCTGAGACATATATTTTGAATGTGTACGTTATCCATACATGTTATCCAGGGATACGGTACCCTTTCTAACCTTTGTGCAATCACGTGCAATCCATACTGGGCCTAACACCGTCTGAGCCTGCCTCATGCTGTATAGACATATATTTTGAATGTGTACGCTATCCATACATGTTATCCAGGGATACGGTACCCTTTCTAACCTTTGTGCAATCACGTGCAATCCATACTGGGCCTAACACCGTCTGAGCCTGCCTCCTGAGACATATATTTTGAATGTGTACACTATCCATACATGTTATCCAGGGATACGGTACCCTTTCTAACCTTTGTGCAATCACGTGCAATCCATACTGGGCCTAACACCGTCTGAGCCTGCCTCATGCTGTATAGACATATATTTTGAATGTGTACGCTATCCATACATGTTATCCAGGGATACGGTACCCTTTCTAACATTTGTGCAATCACGTGCAATCCATACTGGGCCTAACACCGTCTGAGCCTGCCTCCTGAGACATATATTTTGAATGTGTACGCTATCCATACATGTTATCCTGGGATACGGTACCCTTTCTAACCTTTGTGCAATCACGTGCAATCCATACTGGGCCTAACACCGTCTGAGCCTGCCTCCTGAGACATATATTTTGAATGTGCACGCTATCCATACATGTTATCCAGGGATACGGTACCCTTTCTAACCTTTGTGCAATCACGTGCAATCCATACTGGGCCTAACACCGTCTGAGCCTGCCTCCTGGGACATATATTTTGAATGTGTACGCTATCCATACATGTTATCTGGGGATACGGTACCCTTTCTCACCTTTGTGCAATCACGTGTAATCCATACTGGGCGTGAGAACGGCTGGCGAGCTGTTAAGCAAGCTACAGCACCTGTCCAGACAAGTACAGGGATTCCCTAGCGAGGAGACTTATTTGATTGTTTTCAATGTTGGGACAGCAATTTTTGGGGAGCACTATACTCTGGAGAATGATAGATGGGGCCCACCATACACTGGAACATTCCAAAGGTGGACATCAGACACTGGAGCAGCATTTACAGGGCCCATTATACACTAGAGCATTAGAAATGGGGCCCATTATGTTTGGAGCATTATTTGGGCCCATAAGACAGTGGAGCTTCATCCATGGGGACCAACATATACTGTAGCATTATGTGGAGCTCATCATATACTGTTTCAAACATTATATGGGACCAATGATTCTGTATGGAGAAATAGATGGGCCTCGTCATGAGATGTAAAAAGTGAGGTATTTTTCATTGTACTATACCGCTATTTCTCTGCCGTATCGGATCATGATGAGTTGTGGTATGTGTTAAAGGGGCGCTCTTTCGCCCAGGGCACATGAAAACCTGCAGCCAGCCCTCCCCCCCCCACAACTTTAGCCAAATAACCTCCATTTTTCAGTGCGTAACTTGTATTATGAAGCTAATTAAGGTTGACAAGCTTAAGAAAGAAGAATTGATGCTTTTGGCATTCAAATGGGCACTGTAGGTGTGTTTCCTGTCCTCCTCTCACTGCCGACTTTTATTCCCCATTGACTTACATTGGGTTTCGTGTTTCGGGACGACCCCGACTTTTCCCTATAATCGGACGATCTTGCTCGACCCGACTTTTGGAAAAGTCGGGTTTCACGAAACGAAACGCGACCCTAAAAAACCAAAAGTCGCTCAACTCTAGAGACCGGTCCTCCCAGTGGTGATTGACAGCATCCCCATGAATGCTTTGCTGGACACTGGCTCTCAGGTGACAACTATGAAATATATCCTTTACAAGCGGTATTGGGCTGATTCTGAACTTACTCGCGGCCCAAGTGATGAACTCACAGTAGTTGCCAGTAATGGTCAGTGTTTACCGCAAGTGGGATGTAAAGAGATTACTGTTAAAGTGGGTCGAGTAGAGTTAAAATCTCAAGGTCTGATAGTTGTGGATATTGATCGACGAGAATGTAACCCAATGATGACTCTTGGTACCAATGTGATTGAAAATTGTCTTTCCGAGGTTATTGTCTTGTTGCAACAGGTGGCTGAGACTGCTGGTTCCAGTGAACAATGAGTCCTGCAGAAGGAGATCAGAGCCCTGATGCAAAGACAGCAAATAGAACTCTCTGGCGGAGAAATTGGCAGCGTCAGAGTGAGTGATTCTTTCCCAATTGCTATACCCCCCAGATGTGAAATGTTGATTTGGTGTCGGGCAGCCATAGGCCTCAGAGGAAAAGATTACCAGGCAGAGGTAGAACCAGTGTACTCTGATAGCAGGCCCACTGTCCTGACAGCCAGAGGGGTAGTTGATGTCCGTAAAGGGAGAGTACCTGTACGCCTCTTGAATTGTGGGGAGGAGGAGGCCACAATACCTCGGTATGCCACAGTTGCTAAGCTGCTTACTGTCTGTAACAATGCAATGCAGGCAGCAGAGCCCTTGGTCTCATCCGACCAGGTGGAGGACATTGGCTCTGTAAAACAGCTGGAGGAATGGTGCCAGCAACTGCAGGTGGGAACTGACTCCACCCCTTCATACCAAAAGAATGGGGTTTACAGAGTGACCCAGGAGTATGAGCGGTTATTGAGTAAACACCCTCTAGATTTTGGGAAGGCAAAAGGGGTTCAACACCATATCCCCACTGGAGATCATCCACCCATTAAAGAAAGGTACCGGCCTATACCCCCAACACAATACCAATGTGCCAAAAGTATGTTGCGGGAAATGAAGGAGGCTGGAGTGATCAGAGACAGTTGTAGCCCCTGGGCAGTTCCAATAGTCTTTGTGAAAAAGAAGGATGGTACCATGAGAATGTGTGTTGATTACAGAAAAATTAACAGCATTACACATAAAGATGCCTACCCATTACCCAGAATTGAGGAGTCATTAGCTGCACTTAAAACTGCTAACTATTTTTCCACCTTAGATCTCACTAGTGGGTATTGGCAGGTTCCCGTGGCAGAGGCAGACAAGGAGAAAACAGCGTTTACCACCCCAATGGGTCTCTGTGAGTTGAACTACATGCCATTCGGGCTCTGCACCGCTCCAGGGACATTCCAACGGCTAATGGAATGCTGTCTTGGGCACAAGAACTTCGAGACAGTCCTGTTGTACCTTGATGATGTCATTGATTTCTCCAAGACCTATGAAGACCATCTGAAGCACCTGGCTGAGGTGTTTGAAGCCTTGTCCAACTTTGGCCTGAAGGTGAAGCCTTCCAAATGCCACCTCCTGAAGCTCAAGGTTCAGTACCTCGGTCATGTAGTGAGTGCAGAACGTGTGGCACCGGATCCTGACAAAGTCACAGTCATCCGGGACTGGCAGAAGCCCAGCAACCTCCATGAAGTGCGTCAAATCCTCGGGCTGGTAGGCTACTACCGATGGTTCATCAAAGGCTTCACTGAGATAATAATAATAATAATAATAAATTTTATTTTTATAGCGCCGACATATTCCGCAGCACTTTACATTTCAGAGGGGATTTGTACAGACAATAGACATTACAGCATAACAATAATCACATACAGTAGATTATAACAAATACCAAGAGGAGTGAGGGCCCTGCTCGCAAGCTTACAGTCTATGAGGAAAGAGGGAGACACGAAAGGTGGGTGGTAACAGTTGCTCTGATTGTATGGACCAGCCATAATGTTAAGTGTGTAACAGTACAGACACAGAGGGCTAATGGATGCATAAAGCATGTGGTAACATGATACTGGGAACCTGGTTATGGTAAAACTTTTGGCTCTGCCACACAGGGATAGGTTAGGTTAATGTGTTGAGGCGATAGGCCAGTCTGAATAAATGCGTTTTCAGGACACGCTTAAAATTGTGGGGATTGGGGACTAATCTTATTGACCTGGGAAGTGCATTCCAAAGAATTGGCGCGGCACGTGTAAAGTCTTGGAGACGGGAGTGGGAGGTTCTGACTATTGAGGATACTAACCTCAGGTCATCAGCAGAACGGAGGGCGCGGGTAGGGTGGTATACTGAAACAAGGGAGGCGATGTAGGGTGGTGCTGAGCCATGGAGGGCTTTGTGGGTGAGGGTAATAAGTTTATACTGAATTCTGGAGTGGATGGGTAGCCAGTGTAATGACTGGCACAAGGTAGAGGCATCGGTGTAACGATTGGTGAGGAATATGATCCTGGCTGCAGCATTCAAGACAGATTGGAGAGGGGAGAGTTTGGTAAGAGGGAGACCGATTAGAAGAGAGTTACAATAGTCGAGACGAGAATGAATAAGAGAAACAGTAAGAGTTTTTGCAGAGTCAAAAGTAAGAAAAGGTCGAATTCTAGAAATGTTTTTGAGGTGCAGATGACAAGAGCGAGCCAGTGGTCGAATGTGGGGGGCAAAGGAAAGCTCGGAATCAAGTATGACCCCAAGACAGCGGGCATGTTGCTGGGGAGTAATAGTGGAACCACACACAGAAATAGCAATGTCGGGTATAGGTACATTAGTAGCGGGAGGAAACACCAGGAGTTCAGTCTTTGACAGGTTCAGTTTCAGATATAGTGAGGACATGATATTAGACACAGCGTTTAGACAATCGCCAGTGTTTTCTAGAAAGGCTGGCGTGATGTCAGGAGAAGAAGCGTATAATTGGGTGTCATCAGCATAGAGATGGTACTGGAAACCAAATCTACTGATTGTTTGACCAATAGGGGCAGTGTACAAGGAGAAGAGGAGGGGGCCTAGAACCGATCCTTGAGGAACCCCAACAGTAAGGGGAAGGTGAGAGGAGGAGGAACCGGCAAAAGAAACAGTAAAGGAGCGGTCGGAGAGATAGGAGGAGAACCAGGAGAGAACGGTGTCCTTGAGGCCAATAGAATGGAGCATAGTGAGGAGGAGCTGATGATCCACAGTGTCGAATGCTGCAGAGAGATCCAAGAGAATTAGCATGGAGTAATGACCATTTGATTTAGCTGTTAGCAGATCATTAGAGACTTTAGTGAGGGCAGTTTCAGTGGAGTGTAAAGAGCGGAAACCGGATTGGAGGGGGTCGAGAACAGAGTTTTCTGAGAGATAGCGGATAAGACGGCAGTGGACCAGGCGTTCCAGGAGTTTAGAGATGAAGGGAAGATTAGAGACAGGTCTATAGTTAGCGGCACAGTTTTGGTCGAGGGATGGTTTTTTAAGTAGTGGATGTATGATGGCATGCTTAAATGAGGAGGGAAAAATACCAGAAGAGAGAGAGAGGTTAAATATTTTAGTTAGGTGAGGGGTGACAGCAGGGGAAAGGGACTGGAGGAGATGTGACGGAAATGGGTCACTGGTGCAAGTAGTTGGGCGAGAAGATGCAAGGAGCCTGCTTACTTCTTCTTCTGTGACTGGTTCAAAATCAGAGAGTGAGTTAGATGCAGTGGGGGAGGGAGGACAGTGCATGGTATGAGGGGATTTGGAGATAATTTCCTGTCGGATCTGGTCAATTTTTTCTTTGAAGTAATTGGCCAGATCGTCAGCTCGGAGCTCCGTGGTTGGGGCCTGTACTCTTGGATTGAGTAGAGAATGAAAAGTGTCAAAGAGACGTTTCGGGTTATTGGACAGTGAGGTGATGAGGGTGTTGAAATAGGTTTGTTTGGAGAGGTGAAGGGCAGTGTTGTATGTTCTAAGCATAAACTTAAAATGGATAAAATCTTCGTGTAGATTGGATTTTCTCCACAGACGTTCGGCGCACCTGGAGCACCGCTGCAGGAAACGTGTTTGCACCGTGTGCCAGGGTTGTCGCCGTCTGTGTTGTGGTGTTCTATTTATAGGGGGTGCAAATTCATCCAGGGCACTTTGAAGTGTTTCATTGTAATGCTTCAATGCAGAATCAGGACATGAGAGGGAGGAGATAGGGGCCAATGAAGACTGCAAGTTCTTCAGAAGTTTCTGGGTGTTAATGGCCTGTATGTTTCTATAAGTCTGGACAGTGGGGGTGACCTGAGCAGCCTGGCAGTTCTTTATAGAGAATGAAAGAAGATTGTGGTCAGAGAGCGGGAGAGGGGAGTTTGCAAAATCATCCACTGCACAAAGCCGAGAGAAGACCAAGTCGAGGGAGTTTCCGTCTTCATGCGTTGGAGAATTAGTAAGCTGCGAAAGGCCAAATGAGGAGGTTAGAGATAAAAGGTGAGTAGCAGATGGGGAGAGGGGAAGAGCAATGGGGATGTTGAAATCTCCCATGATGAGGGTAGGGATGTCACAGGAGAGAAAATGTGGAAGCCAAGTGGCAAAATGATCCAGGAACTGATGGGAGGGGCCGGGAGGACGATACACCACCGCCACTCGCATGGAGAAGGGGGTGTAGAGTCTGACGGCATTGACCTCAAAAGAAGGGAAGACAAGTGAGGGTACTTGAGGGATAACCTGAAAGGTACATTTTGGTGATAGGAGCAGACCAACGCCTCCACCAGCTCTATTGTCTGATCTTGGGGTATGAGAGAAGTGTAGCCCCCCGTATGAAAGAGCAGCAGCAGCGGTAGTATCTGACTGCTGGATCCAGGTTTCAGTAAGAGCCAGGAGGTTAAGAGAATTAGAAAGGAAGAAGTCATGAATGAAGGAGAGTTTGTTACACACTGAGCGAGAATTCCAAAGTGCACAATTAAGAGAGACAGATGGCATGCAGGGAATATTAATAAGATTAGAGGGGTTTCTGAGTGTAGCAGTGGGGGGGTTTGACTTTCTATAACATGGGGGACCAGGGTTGGGAGCAATGTCTCCTGCAACTAGGAGAAGGAGGATAGAAAGAGTGAGCAGATGGTTAAGTGATTTGTGATAGCGTCTCTGGTGTTGAATGGTGGGACTGCCTGGATCTGTGCAATTTAACAATGTGAAAAGAGCATGAATGCTATACATAGGAGAGGAAAGAAGCGAGGGGCCAATATGGATGGAGTGTGGAGAGTTAATGCCAGGGCGGTGGATGTGTGTGAATGCAGCGGCCAGGATATAAATTACACAAATGCATATGGTATATATTTGTTGTACTCCAAATGTACAGGGAGTAGATGTATATAAATGTCTTACCTGTCTCCTGCCCTGTCTAAGTGCCATGTTATAACTGCCAGAAGTACTTTGATACATGTACTTCGATTACATGTGCATAAATGCCACCCCTGCATAAATGCTCCCCCTAGCTAGGTCTGAATATATAGGAGGTTAAGGCTAAGTTTTTTTTTTTTTTTTTTTTTGGCTCTCTCTTCTCGTTAATCAATCACACTAAATTGAGACACCAGGACCCAATAAAATGTTGTGGTCAAATAAACACATGTCCAGCACTACATGGATCATAAAGCACTTTGAAAAGTTTCTTGACCTCACAACATAAGGGGACAAGCAGAGTAAGTTGAAAAAAACTATATACCAGATATAAGCTTGCAGAGTTGAAAACACATAGATAGCATTCAGGATTAACTGCTTGCTGACATTGAATGGAGACACAGGAGTGGATTCAGAGCAGAGATTGGAAAAGCTGGTTACCAGATATAAGCTTGCAGAGTTGAAAACACATAGATAGCATTCAGGATTAACTGCTTGCTGACATTGAATGGAGACACAGGAGTGGATTCAGAGCAGAGATTGGAAAAGCTGGTTACCAGATATAAGCTTGCAGAGTTGAAAACACATAGATAGCATTCAGGATTAACTGCTTGCTGACATTGAATGGAGACACAGGAGTGGATTCAGAGCAGAGATTGGAAAAGCTGGTTACCAGATATAAGCTTGCAGAGTTGAAAACACATAGATAGCATTCAGGATTAACTGCTTGCTGACATTGAATGGAGACACAGGAGTGGATTCAGAGCAGAGATTGGAAAAGCTGGTTACCAGATATAAGCTTGCAGAGTTGAAAACACATAGATAGCATTCAGGATTAACTGCTTGCTGACATTGAATGGAGACACAGGAGTGGATTCAGAGCAGAGATTGGAAAAGCTGGTTACCAGATATAAGCTTGCAGAGTTGAAAACACATAGATAGCATTCAGGATTAACTGCTTGCTGACATTGAATGGAGACACAGGAGTGGATTCAGAGCAGAGATTGGAAAAGCTGGTTACCTGTATGAAGAGAATAGAGATGCGTGTCACATTCATCCATGTTATAACTGCCAGAAGTACTTTGATACATGTACTTCGATTACATGTGCATAAATGCCACCCCTGCATAAAATAGATAGCCACTGAGATAGCCACTCCTATGCAAAATCTTCTGATGGTCAGCCCAAGAAGGCCAGAAAGCAGAGTCCTACATTCAAATGGAATGAGGAGCTGGAGAGGTCCTTCACTTGACTGAAGATGGCTCTCACAGGAGATGAAGTTCTGGCCTACCCAGATTATGACGAACCCTTTGTGTTGTATGCTGATGCCAGCAACGTGGGACTTGGAGCAGTACTTGCACAAGTACAGAATGGCAAAGAAAGAGTCATCTCCTACGCCAGCAGGAAGCTTCATCCCACTGAAAGGAACACTGACAACTACAGTTCCTTCAAGCTGGAGTTCCTCGCCATAGTCTGGGCTGTGAGTGAACAATTCAAGCATTACCTAGCTTCAGCCAAGTTTACCATCTTCACGGACAACAACCCGTTGACTCACTTGGAAACTGCAAATCTAGGTGCACTGGAGCAGCGATGGATGGCCCGGCTGTCTAACTATGAATTCACCATCAAGTACCGAGTGGGGCACAAGAATGCCAATGCTGATGCGCTGTCCAGAATGCCTAATCTGCCAGATGCAGGAGAAGACCCTGAGGCACTTGAAGAAATCGAGTTACCTGCCTTCCACCGGCCAATTGCGGCCCAACGTGCCCAAGGAGTGAGAAACAGACGGTCTGTCTTGAAAGAGGCCACCCTAAACCCATTGGCTCATCATGACTGGGCAGAAACCCAGGATAGCGACCCCGCAGTCCGCCTGGTGCAGGAGCTACTGTCACAAACTGTCTCACGCCCAGAGTCGGATGCTCCTGAAGAAACCCAGCAGTTGTGGAAGGAAAGAGGCGGTTGTTCATCTATGAAGGAAAGCTGTGTCGGAGGAGTATCAATGCCCGCACTCATGAGTTGGTTTGGCAAGTGGTAGTCCCAAAGAGGGAAGCATCAATGGTCTTGGAAGCAGACCACAATAGAGCTGGACACTTCGGATGGAAGAAGTTGGAGGTCTTGCTCTGAAAGAGATTCTACTGGGCTGGTATGAGGAAAGCCATTGAAAATTGATGACGGGAGTGTGGACAATGTAACCTGCACAGAAAGGACCGTAACAGCCAGCGAGCTCCTTTGCAGCCAATAATAACCAAACATCCACTTGAGTTGGTAGCCTTGGACCATGTGAAGCTGGTTCTAATCCGTTCAGGCTACATTTATGCTCTTACCATCATTGACCACTACACGAGATTCCTGATAGTCGCGCCTATCAAGGATCAAACAGCCAGAACAGCAGCCAGAGCATTCCAACAGCACTTTTGTAGACCACACGGATATCAAGAGCGAGTGCTTACAGATCAAGGTCCAGCTTTTGAGGCGGAAGTGTTCCAGGAATTCTGTAACTTGTACGGTTGCAAGAAGATCAGGACAACACCGTACCATCCACAGACCAATGGCATGTGTGAAAAGATGAATCAAGTGGTAATCGACCTACTGAAGACCTTGCCTTTGGAAGAGAGGAATCTGTAGCCAGAAAAGATGCCAGATCTGGTGGACCTCTACAACCACAGTCCTGTGAATTCCACCAACTGCACTCCAGCCTACCTAATGAGAGCGAGGCCTGGTAAGCTGCCTATTGATTTGGATATGGGAGTCCTTACACCTGAAGTAACATCACCAGATGCTGACTGGGACACAGAGAGGCAGCAACAGTATCGAAGAGTACAAGAGTGTGCAGAAAAGAGTCTAGCTAAGGCAAGACAAAAGCAAGAAAGGCACAACAATCACCATGCACTTGCAGTTCCCTTGTCACCAGGAGAACAAGTCCTAAAAAGGAAGAGGAGGATGCATAAATTAGATGACCAATGGGAATCTGAACCCTACACCATCCTACCATAAAACTTTGACAACACCAAAGTGTGCCTTATCAGTAAGGATGGAGGAGAAACATCATCAGCAGTATCGAGGGATCATCTGAAACTGTGCCTTGACCAGTTAAAAGAAAGAATGGAAGAGCAAAACAACATCCAACCCATAGAAGAAGAAGAAAAGGTCAGCACTGTACTTGGAGAATTCCCTGCAAATTGGACTAGAGAGAATAATGCCATAGTGGTGCCAGTTTTGACCCTTCCCCAACTGGTAGTACAAGAAGAAGTGACTCAAGAGAACTCTGAAAATCAGGCAGTTCAGGTAGCAGATGCCACACCAGCAGTGGAGCCAGAGAATCCTCGCCTTGCTAGTGCTGAATCTGTCATGCCCATGGTGAGTCTAAGAGTCCGTAGACGGCTACTACCCAGTTTACCAACACCAGAACTACGTAGGTCTGTCCTTAGTACCCAAGGTATTCCACCCCTCAGATATCGTGTATAAATCAGTTAATTTAAATGTTAAATTGTATGTATATGTAACGTTTAAGTTTTGTGCCTACAGAGACTCTGTAAGAAACCCCTTTTTTTGAATTTTCCAGTTTGTTTTGATGGACAATTGGGCCACAGGACTAGGTGTGGTCAAAAACTTCTGTTGTAAATAGTTCACCAACTTGCCCAGGAATGGACCATGGACATTGACGCATGGACTAGTCGTCACAGGACTATTTTTGGAGCTTTTTGTTTTTGTATTTTTCATTTTTTGATTTAAATCTTGTACATTTATAAGTGTTAATGTGTTAATATGTTTTACATGTTTTTCATCAGTCCAGGAGTACTGAATTGCACTAGGGGGGAATGTGGCACCCCCAGGAGTATGGTCGCCACAGTGGCATTGCCTTCCTCCAGGGAGGGTCATGTCAGGCTTGGAAGCAATGAAGGGTCTCTCTAGCAGTTACAAACCAGGCAGGCCTAAATGCATTTGCACTAATACAGGGTGCAGCAGACCCAAGTAAAATGGCAGCTGCACAGGTGCATAAATACCAAATGAAACAGCCAGCTTACAATCAGGGATTGGCCGTGTGGTACACCAGTGCAGAAGAAATAATCCGCATGTGGCAGATATAAATGAAAAAATGAGGCTACCATATTCATCTCAGATTATGCAGCATGGTACACCGATATTCAAGTAGCAATGCATACAAAGTCACATAGCATAATTGCTCAGTAGATTAAATCTGAATAGATAGTACCACAGAGGGATCTGCCAAAAATAATGTACAACATTATACTTATCAGCCACTTGATGCATATGGAAACCCGACGCGTTTCCCCCTCTTAGTCCGTTGAGGGTTCATCAGGGGTCAAAAAGTAGGGTCTCATTACCCCTGGCCGAAAGCCGCACACTGTATTGCTCTTTCTAAACTGGCCAAACTTTGAGCACACACAGATATGAGCTGGCACGCAGATACCACTACCACTTTTTTTTTTTATAATTTTTTTGTGGCTAAATACTGCTGTATTTAAGTCCAGTGACACCACGGAAAAAAAAAGAAAACAACCGTAAACTGGCCAAACGTTGAGCACACACAGATATGAATTGGCATGCAGATACCACACTGAAAAATGTGTGGCCTGTTTTTTTTGAGTTTTTTGGCTAAATAGTGCTGTATATTAGTACAGTGCCAGACAGCAAAAAAAAAAAAAAAAGGATTTAGGGCTAAAAAGACCAAAATTTTTAGCAGATGGATGGATGAGGCGTGTCACAGATATACCACACTGTAAAATATGTGTCCTGTCTGTATTTTTGGGGGGTTTCAGCATATTAGTGTTAAGAAATTGTGTAAGACACTAAAAAAAAACTACTCAATTGTACCACATAAAAAATTAATATTTCTCTGCACACTCAAAAGGGATGTTTGGGACCCCTTTAAAATTGCTGGATTTTCACGCTGTGCTTGGAATAGTATCTGGCTGTAATGTGCACTGTGAAAAAGCAAATGGAGGAAAATAAAGGGCTCTGAATTGCTTTGCAATAAAAAAAGCTTTATTAGCCATGGCCAAAAAAATGTTCAAAGCCAGTTACACCTGGGGCAAGCTATATATGGCCAATATATCCCACAGGTAGCAGCAGCAGCTCTAGAACACAGGACCCTCTTGATACATGCAATGATATGTACTGTATATACACACACTCAGTGCCTGCAGACCTTGCACTGATGTGTATGCAGCGACGGACACTACCCTGCCTGCCTAACACTGGAACCTATATACTCCGGAATTAGTCCTTAGAAGGACTGTTGGTTTAGCTGGATTTGAGTTGTTTAGAATGGTAGACCCCACATTCACTAATAAATCCCCAATTCTGACCCTTTCTCGGCAGCAGCTCTTCCTACACTGTCTCAATCCAGAGCTGAATGCGGCAAGCAGGGCGGCGTCCAGTCTCTTATACCCCTGATGATGCTGTGTGGCCAGCCAATCACTACACGACCACAACAAAGATGGCTGCGGTGTTTCATTGCCTAGCAGACAATCCCTGCATCATGATTGGTTCTGTAAAGTCCACCAAAAAAGCTGGGTGGAGACCAAAGTTCCCGCTGAGTAATCCCGGTGCAACAGGTTAATCTGGCCTGTTGCACCGCCAGAAATAGTAAATCAAACCCCCCTTTATCACCCTCTCAGCTATGGAAAAATAATAAAATTTTTAAAAAATATATTTATTTCCATTTTCCCATTAGGGATAGGGTTAGGGTTAGAGTTAGGGCTAGGGTTAGGGTTAAGGCTAGGGTTGGGCTGAGATAAGGGTTAGGGGTGTGTTGGGGTTAGGGTTGGCGTTAGAATTGGGGGGTTTCCACTGTTTAGGCACATCAGGTGTTCTCCAAACGCAACATGGCGTCTGATCTCAATTCCAGCTGCGTTGAAAAAGTCAAACAGTGCTCCTTCCCTTCCAAGCTCTGTCATGCGCCCAAACAGTGGTTTACCCCCTCATATGGGGTATCAGCCTACTCAGGACAAATTGCACAACAACTTTTGGGGTCCAATTTCACCTGTTACCCTTGGGAAAATAAAAAATTGGGGGCAAAAATATCATTTTTGTGGAAAAAATATGATTTTTTTTTTATGGCTCTAGGTTATAAACTTCTGTGATGCACTTGGGGGTTCAAAGTGCTCACCACACATCAAGATAAGTTCGTTGGGGGGTCTAGTTTCCAAAATGGGGTCACTTGTGGGGGGTTTCAACAGTTTAGGCACATCAGGGGCTCTCCAAACGCGACATGACACCGGCAGACCATTCCATCAAAGTCTGCATTCCAAAACGTCACTACTTCCATTCCGAGCCCCGACGTGTGCCCATACAGTAGTTTTCTCCCACATATGGGATATCAGCATACTCAGGACAAATTGGACAACAACTTTTGGGGTCCAATTTCTCCTGTTACCCTTGGGAAAATAAAAAAATTGGGGACTAAAAGATCATGTTTGTGGAAAAAATATGATTTTTTAATTTTCACACCTGGGCGTTATAAACTTCTGTGAAGCACTTGGGGGTTCAAAGTGCTGACCACACATCTAGATAAGTTCTTTGGGGGGTTTAGTTTCCAAAATGGTGTCTTTTGGGGGGGTTTCCACAGTTTAGGCACATCAGGGACTCTCCAAAGGCAACATGACACCCGCAGACCATTCCATCAAAGTCTGCATTCCAAAACGTCACTACTTCCTTCCGAGCCCTGACGAGTGCCCATGTGGTACTCGCAGGTGCGCAGGATTCAGTGACGAGTCGCGAGACAGTAGTTGCTTTGTGTATTAACCTTTATAGGGGCTAGAGGGAACTTTCCTCAGCCCTGGCCTGATCACCAAACAAAAAGGGGTAACAGGAGTTGCCCTCGCAGGGGCTCGATACAGGCATACACCAACTTTAGCACACGACTACTCCCGACAACGGCCAGTCACTATAGGGCCGCGGTATGGCCGACTACGGGTCCTTATCTATAAAGTCAACTTAGCGTTCGGATGTCCCTCGCCGTCTGGGTTGGTGGTCTCTCGGTGTGGAGTTGCTGGGCCCAGTTGCTGAGACGATGATGGAGTCTTCGTGCGCTCCGGCGCACTGATGCTGCTGAAGCCCCACAGGCTCCGATGGCGTCCTCGGACGGGTGGACCGCAGCCCCTGGCCTGAGGCACGCTACCCCGCTGAGTGGTGGCGCAGGGCTGGCCACCTGCACAGCTGACGGCTGCGGCGGGGGCCCTCGGCCAGCGGAGGCTCAGTCTCGGGTGCGGGCCGGTGCAGGACAATGGAGACCGACAGCGGTGTAGCACTTGCCGCTGCCTCTGGTGAGGGCAGGGTGGCTGCGGGTGGCAGGAGACGGGCCGCAGCCGCGGGCTGGAGCGAGAGGGTAGTGGCCGCGGGCGACCGCGGGCAGGCCGCAGCCACGGGCTGAGAAGAGGCGGCAGCGGCCACGGGCTGAGAAGAGGTGGCAGCGGCCGCGGGCTGAACTGAGGCCGCAGGGGCCGTGGGCTGAAGCGGGTCAGCAGGCGCTGGGTATCCGCCTCGGTACCATCCTACTGGAGTCTGTCGTGAGCGTCCCCCCTGACACCGGTGAGTTGCTCTCGTTCTCCGCTGCTTCCACCGTCTCCTGTCTCTGCGTCTGTCTGCTGACTCATTGCCCGGGGAATTCCCCGCCCCTTTATACTTGTCCCTCCCCTAGGCCATCTGTCTGTCAGGGTCGCCCGTCTCTGAATTCTGCCCCCCGGGGACAGTTTCCCCCAGAACCTAGATGACGGCTTCTTTGGTTCCGGCCCGGCCACTCGTTGGGGGCCGTTCCTCCCACACTCTCCCGCCTTGTATGCTCGCCAGTCCTCGGGCGAGGGTTCTCGTATACAGTACTCGGGTTAGCTGTTTGGGATGATAGTCCTTGTCGCCATACAAACTGGTCCTGTTCATACCGTTCAGGGGGTTTGCCAGCTGTTGACCGCTCGGAGTGTCGAAGCTCGGGTGTGGTGGAGTCTTCTGGTGGAGGGTGGTCGAATGGTGGGTTCTGGTGGGAGGTCTGGGTCTGCTGTAGGGCTACTAGCAGGGCGACTTGTGGAGGAGACGGGAGGGTCCTCTTCATCATCCAGGTCCCAAACCGGGGGCAGAGGGTCGGGGACCTGGGGTGTGAGTTCGAGATGTGGGGGATCGGTGGACATACAAGGTCGTAACATGTTACGGTGCACAACCCGAGTGACAGGCGCGTCGCTTCCTTCGGATTGTACTTCATACACGGGCCCATCGGGGCATACTCGACGCAGCACCCGGTACTGGTTTACTTCCCACCGTGTTTCCAGCTTGTTTTGGGGGCGTTGATGGAGTACCCGATCCCCAGTCTGAAAGTCAATGGGTGGGGTCAGTGCTCCCCCCTGGTGTTCTAGATCCTGGAGCTTTGTATGGACGATGCGATGGAGGGTCTGCAGTCGGTGCCGGTGATTTCGGACCCATGAGGATACCCCGGTCCAGGGTTGGGGCTCCTCCGGGTTCAATTCCACTTCCGTAATTCCTTTGCCTTCCCGGCCGAACAGCAGTGAGTAGGGGGTGTAACCAGATGCACCCGGTTGTTATATACCCACACCAGCTCGGGGACATATTCAGGCCAGCGGGCCTTGCGGTCGCTCTCCAGGGTACGTAGCATTTGATTGAGCATCCGATTGAATCGCTTGCTGGCTCCTTTTCCCTGCGGGTGGTACGGTGTGGTCCGCAATTTCCCGATACCGTAAAGATGGTGTAGCTCCTCCATAACTTTTCCTAGGCAGCACGCTCCTTGATCGGAATGCATTCTTTGTGGGCAGCCGTACACGTGAATAAAGTTCTTACAAATTGCGTAGGCGGCCGACTCCGCTGTTTGATCCCGGGTGGGGGTGACCACGGCGAACTTGGTAAAATGGTCCACCATAACGAGGCAATGTTCGAACCCTTGATAGGCGGGACTTATAGTCAGATAGTCCACCGTAAGGAGCTCCAAAGGGGCTAATGTTACAATAGTTTGCATCGGAGCTCGTTGCGCGGGGGGTTTAGCGAGTTCGCACGGGCGGCAGGTCCGACACACCTCTTCTACCGTAGCGTATAAGCGTGGGTGGTACACTATCTGCTCCAGCCATTGTAAAGTTTTTTGTGCACCAAAATGGGCCCCCTTCTCATGGGCTTCTCGGGCCAGTTGGTTGAGATGGGCTCCGGGTACGACTACCTGCTGCAATGGAGCTGACGTGATCCGCGATACGGCTTTTCGATATAGAAGTCCTTTCTTAAGAGCTAGTTTTTCCCACTGGCATAACATCAGTAGCATATCTTGGGACAAAGTCTGTCTCTGTGAGCTCATGGGCAACTTCCTGGTGGCCACCCATTGGCACAGGAGTCCAATTTCTTGTTGCTGCCGGATCCAGTCGTCGAGGGGTTGTTCCAGCATCCCCCCCAGGAGTCCTGACCAAGACATTCCTTGCGTGGTGGCTGTAAGCGCGGCAGGGTGAGGGTGAATGGCGTCTCATCTGATTCCAATTCGTCATCTCGATTCCGCCCTGGTGTGATGTGTCGGATCCTGGAGAGCTCGTCGATATGCACGTTTTCAGCTCCCCGTTTGTAGATGATTTTATACTTGAACTTGCCCATCCGAGCCACCCACCGCTGCTCCAGGGCCCCCAGCTTGGCATTCTCCAAGTGGGCTAACAGGTTGTTGTCAGTCCGCACCACTACTTGGGAGCTCGCCAGGTACTCGGCGAATCGCTCTGTCATTGCCCACACCACCGCGAGGAGCTCGAGCTTAAAGGAGCTGTAATTGTCCGGGTTGCGTTCTGAGTCGTGCAGTGACCGGCTACCATAGGCGAGCACCCTCTCCGGGCCGTCCCGCACCTGTGACAACACAGCTCCTAGTCCCTGGAGGCTCCCGTCAGTATGCAGGATGAACGGATGCGAGAAATCCGTGTACGCCAGCATCGGGGCATCCAAGAGGGCAGCTTTGAGATCTTGAAACGCGTCCTCTTGCGATTGCTGCCACTGGATCTTCTGTCCATTCGCCCCGGCGGGAGCCCCCTTCAGCAGGTCCTGCAGGGCTCGTGCTCGGCGTGCAAAATTCTTTACGAACCGACGGTAGTAGCCGGCCAGCCCCAAGAAGGCCCGCACGTCCTTCACCATCTCGGGGGTAGGCCACCCCTGGATGGCGGCGACCTTTTCCAGGGACGGCCGGACTCCTTCGGTCGAGACAGTATGCCCCTGGTACTCGATCTGGATGCGGAACAGGTGGCACTTCTGGGGCTTTACCTTTAACCTGTACTTCTGCAGCCGGCCGAGCACCTGCCCCAACCGCCTCAGGTGATCCTCAAATGTGGCGGAATAGATGATAATGTCATCCAGATATATCAGCGTGGCTTCGAAGTTGAGGTCTCCTAGACACCGCTCCATCAACGCTGGAAAGTGCCTGGGGAGTTGGTCAGCCCAAACGGCATTCGGTTAAATTCGAACAATCCCATGGGAAGGATGAATGCCGTCTTGGCTCTGTCTTCCTCCGACATTGGCACCTGCCAGTACCCACTGGCCAGGTCAAGGGTTGAAAAGTACATCGCGTTCCCTAGGGCAGACAGAGATTCTTCTATGCGGGGCAGGGGATACGAATCCTTGATGGTGCAGGCATTCAACTTGCGATAATCCACACAGAAACGCAGAGTGCCATCCTTCTTCCGAACTAGGACGATAGGAGCCGCCCAGGGACTTTGGCTTTCCCGTATGACCCCCTTCCGGAGCATTTGTGCTAACAGAGTCTTCACTTCCTGGTATAGCTGCGGTGGTATTTGTCGATAACGCTCCCGGATGGGAGTCGCTCCTGCCGTAGGAATCCCATGCGTGATGGCCATGGTACATCCAAAGTCATCTTCGTGACTGGCGAAGATGCTGTAATATTGTCCGAGAAGCGTCTCTACTTGGAGAAGCTGAGCTGGAGCTAGGCCGGAAAGTTCAGCCCGCATTCTCTCCAAGATGACTCCATCTTTCTCTTGGATCGAGGAAGCGGCAGCCTGCTGGGTTCGCACCGTTACTACCCAGGGATCTTCAGGTTGCACTCCCAACTGTACTGCGGGGTCCAGCAGCATCTCCTCCAAGGGCCTTACTAATTTGGCCACTTCAGCCCGGCTTCAAGGTGATATTCTGGTCTTCCAGGTTGACACAACGTACCAAGACGGTCCCCTCCCGCACTATGGCCAGGGAGCGGTCCACCAGGATGCCCGGGTGCAGGCGTTCCGAGTAACACGGTTCCACCTGCACCTACACGCCTATCGGGGCGCGGATCGGCAGAGCCACCACCGTCTGCCCCGGAGGAAGCACGAACGGAGGGGCCGCCGGTGCGATGACCTTGCCCATCGCCTCACCCTCCTGATGCTCCTGGAGCACTCGCGCCTCCTGTTCCAACTGCTTGAAGATCTGCCCCTGGGCCGTGCGAGAACGCCACTGACTAAGGGTTTCCTGCGTGACATCGTTGAGGAGTAGATTGCCAAACTCCCGCAGGATGTTCATGCCCAAGATGATTGGATGCCGGTCGTCAGTTTCTCCTTGGGTCAAGACCACTCCCTGGCGGCTGAGGGATTTACCACACAAAGTCATCTGAAGCCACACCACTCCAGCAACCGGTACCGGCAGTAGGTTTGCGGCCACTAGTCGTATCATAGGCCCCCATTGGGGCCTTGCTGCCTCTGGAAAATGCTGTCAGAAATACAGTGGGGCAAAAAAGTATTTAGTCAGTCAGCAATAGTGCAAGTTCCACCACTTAAAAAGATGAGAGGCGTCTGTAATTTACATCATAGGTAGACCTCAACTATGGGAGACAAACTGAGAAAAAAAAATCCAGAAAATCACATTGTCTGTTTTTTTTTTCATTTTATTTGCATATTATGGTGGAAAATAAGTATTTGGTCAGAAACAAAATTTCATCTCAATACTTTGTGATATATCCTTTGTTGGCAATGACAGAGGTCAAACGTTTTCTGTAAGTCTTCACAAGGTTGCCACACACTGTTGTTGGTATGTTGGCCCATTCCTCCATGCAGATCTCCTCTAGAGCAGTGATGTTTTTGGCTTTTCGCTTGGCAACATGGACTTTCAACTCCCTCCAAAGGTTTTCTATAGGGTTGAGATCTGGAGACTGGCTAGGCCACTCCAGGACCTTGAAATGCTTCTTACGAAGCCACTCCTTCGTTGCCCTGGCGGTGTGCTTTGGATCATTGTCATGTTGAAAGACCCAGCCACGTTTCATCTTCAATGCCCTTGCTGATGGAAGGAGGTTTGCACTCAAAATCTCACGATACATGGCCCCATTCATTCTTTCATGTACCCGGATCAGTCGTCCTGGCCCCTTTGCAGAGAAACAGCCCCAGAGCATGATGTTTCCACCACCATGCTTTACAGTAGGTATGGTGTTTGATAGATGCAACTCAGTATTCTTTTTCCTCCAAACACAACAAGTTGTGTTTCTACCAAACAGTTCCAGTTTGGTTTCATCAGACCATAGGACATTCTCCCAAAACTCCTCTGGATCATCCAAATGCTCTCTAGCAAACTTCAGACAGGCCCGGACATGTACAGGCTTAAGCAGTGGGACACGTCTGGCACTGCAGGATCTGAGTCCATGGTGGCGTAGTGTGTTACTTATGGTAGGCCTTGTTACATTGGTCCCAGCTCTCTGCAGTTCATTCACTAGGTCCCCCTGCGTGGTTCTGGGATTTTTGCTCACCGTTCTTGTGATCATTCTGACCCCATGGGGTGGGATTTTGCGTGGAGCACCAGATCGAGGGAGATTATCAGTGGCCTTGTATGTCTTCCATTTTCTAATTATTGCTCCCACAGTTGATTTCTTCACTCCAAGCTGGTTGGCTATTGCAGATTCAGTCTTCCCAGCCTGGTGCAGGGCTACAATTTTGTTTCTGGTGTCCTTTGACAGCTCTTTGGTCTTCACCATAGTGGAGTTTGGAGTCAGACTGTTTGAGGGTGTGCACAGGTGTCTTTTTATACTGATAACAAGTTTAAACAGGTGCCATTACTACAGGTAATGAGTGGAGGAAAGAGGAGACTCTTAAAGAAGAAGTTACAGGTCTGTGAGAGCCAGAAATCTTGATTGCTTGTTTCTGACCAAATACTTATTTTCCACCATAATATGCAAATAAAATGAAAAAAAAACAGACAATGTGATTTTCTGGATTTTTTTTTCTCAGTTTGTCTTCCATAGTTGAGGTCTACCTATGATGTAAATTACAGACGCCTCTCATCTTTTTAAGTGGTGGAACTTGCACTATTGCTGACTGACTAAATACTTTTTTGCCCCACTGTACATGGCTGGCATGGTTGTTACCTGCGACCCTGTATCCACCAGGCATCGTACAGCACGACCTTTGACTTCGGCCCATACGATTGGGCACTTAGCGACCAGTTCTTCGGGACTCCCATGACCCCTTGCTGTGGTTTCCGGCTCCGAGCGGTGTCCCCCATGCCCGGAGCCCTCTAGTTTAATGTCCACCGGGGTGGGTATTTCCCCCACCGCGGACACTCCCATGCGAAGTGGCCCTGTTCTCCACACTCATAACACCGGAGCGGTGAGGCTCGGCCGCCCCAGGTTGTTATGATTGAGTTACCGTAGGAGGCAAAAACAGAAATGCTAGCTAAGTCCAGAAAACCAAAGAGGTTGGCAGCTATCGGATTGCAGACCCCTGAACCTATCAACACAACTAGCAGTAGCCGTAGGGGGTTCCTACGATGCCCTAGACCCCTCGATCACAGCTGGAGGACTAAATAGCCTAAAGACAGAAAGGGAAATCTAAACTGCCCCAGAGCAGACCCCAAAGCAAAAGGCAGCCCCCCACATATAATGACGGTGAAGCAAGAAGAAAGAACACAACACAGACAGAAAGATAGACTGAGCAAAGACGGGGCCCAAGCTAACTAGATAGGAAAGGACAGGAAGGCTGCTGTCTGCAATCCGTGAAAAACCCTATGAAAATAAGAGCCAACAGACTGACAGTGAAAAAGGCCCTGAAGACGCTAGGCTTCAAAAAGACTATGTCAGTACTCAGGAATATTCTGAAGACAGAGCAACCGGCAAAAGGAGATTCAGCTCACCCCAGCAGGGAATGGCAGAATCCAGAAAAGCAAGGCAAACAAAAACAAAACACAAATGCAAAAGGCAAAGCAGAAAACTTAGCTTTAGAGGAGCAGGAATCAGACTGGTCTCCTAGAAGTCCACAAAGAAATCACCCGCAGGGCAGAAGGGCGTCGGCAGCCTTATATCCAGTCCGTGACTCCACTCAGCCAGTCATCATCATTAGGCTCAGGTGCCTGATAATCAGGCTCATTACCTTCCTTTACCAGAATAGGGAGTTCACCAGACCTCAGTGACGAAGGGGAAAATGAACTCACAACAGTACCTCCCCCTTGAGGAGGGGTCACCGAACCCTCAACCACGCCACCAGGGCGATCAGGGTGAGCCCGATGAAAGGCACGCACCAATCTTTTGGCATGAATATCAGAGGCAGAGACCCAGGAATTATCCTCCTGACCATAACCCTTCCACTTAACCAAATACTGGAGTCTCCGTCTAGCCAGACGGGAATCCAGTATTTTCTCTACCTCATATTCTATGTTACCTTCAACCAATACAGGGTCCGGAGGTGCCACCCCAGGAACAACTGGTTCAACAAACCTCTTCAACAAGGACTTATGGAACACATTATGGATTTTAAATGTGACAGGAAGAGCCAAACGAAAAGAGACCGGATTAATAATCTCCAAAATCTTGTAAGGTCCAAAAAATCTAGGCTTAAACTTAGGAGAAGCCACCTTCATAGCAATATTTTTTGATGATAACCACACCATATCACCAATCTTAAACTGGGGACCAATGGTCCTATGTCGATTGGAAAACCGCTGGGCGTTTTCCTGGGAGAGAGATAACTTATCCACCACTTGGTCCCAGATCTGGTGCATTCTCTCCACCACAGTGTCAACACCTGGGCAGGCAGAAGGCTCCACCTGCCCTGAAGAAAATCGAGGGTGAAAACCAAAGTTACAAAAAAAAGGTGACATCAAAGTGGCAGAAATAGCTCTATTATTTAAAGTAAATTCGGCCAAGGGCAAAAATGAAACCCAATCATCCTGATCAGCAGAAATAAAACATCTCAAATACCACTCCAAGGTCTGGTTTGTTCTCTCTGTCTGCCCATTGGTCTGGGGGTGAAAAGCAGAGAAGGACAACTGAATTCCCAGCTTGGAACAGAAAGTCCTCCAAAATCTAGACACAAACTGAACTCCTCTGTCAGATACAATGTTCTCAGGAATCCCGTGCAAGCGAACCACCTGTTGCAAAAACAGGGGCACCAACTCAGAGGAAGACGGCAACTTAGGGAGTGGTACAAGATGAACCATCTTAGAGAACCTATCACAAATCACCCAAATAACAGTCATTCTTTGAGAGACCGGCATATCAGAGATGAAATCCATTGAAATATGGGTCCATGACCTCCTGGGGACCGGCAAAGGCATCAACAACCCACTAGAGCGAGAACAAGATTTAGACCGGGAGCAAGTCCCACAGGACTGCACAAAATTCCTGACATCATGAGACAAGGTGGGCCACCAAAAAGATTGACTCACCAGATCTCTAGTACCAAAAATACCATGATGACCAGCCAATGCAGAGCAATGAACTTCAGACATCACTCTCTTCTTCCACTGGTCAGGAACATACAACTTTCCACTGGGACAACGCTCAGGTTTGTCCTCCTGGAACTCTTGCAGAGCAAGTCTCAAATTGGGTGAGATGGCAGAAAGAACTACCCCTTCGCCTAAGATGGTAGCAGGCTTGGTCACCACAGGAGAATCAGCAAAGAAACTCCTAGAGAGGGCGTCTGCCTTGACATTCTTAGTTCCGGGAGGAAAAGAGACCACAAAATCAAAACGTGTAAAAAACAAGGCCCACCTAGCCTGTCTAGGGTTCAAGCGTTTAGCCGACTCTAGGTAAATCAAATTCTTGTGGTCAGCGAGGACCACAACTTGATGTTTAGCTCCCTCCAACCAATGTCTCCACTCCTCAAATGCCCATTTCATGGCCAACAGTTCTCGATTCCCCACATCATAGTTACGTTCAGATGGAGAGAACTTTCGGGAAAAGAAAGCACAGGGATTCATTTTATATGTTACAGGATCCTTTTGGGACAAAACAGCTCCTGCACCAATCTCAGAAGCATCCACCTCTACCTGGAACGGGAGTGAGACATCAGGTTGCCGCAAAACTGGGGCGGAGGTAAATCTTCGCTTCAGCTCCAGAAAGGAAACAACAGCCTCCGGAGACCAATTCAACACATCAGCACCCTTCTTAGTCAGATCAGTCAATGGCTTGGCAATACTAGAAAATTTTGCTATATATTTCCGATAAAAATTAGCAAAACCAAAAAACTTCTGGAGGGCCTTCAAAGAAGTGGGCTGAACCCAATCATAAATGGCCTGTACCTTGGCCGGGTCCATTTCAATAGTTGACGGAGACAAAATAAATCCCAAAAATGAAATCCTCTGTACTCCAAAAAGGCGTTTCGATCCTTTGACATACAGGGAATTCTCCCTCAAGATCCGGAACACAGTCCGAATATGTTCCACATGAGAATCCCAATCTTTGGAGAAGATCAAAATATCATCCAGATAGATAATCAAAAATTTATCGACAAAGTCTCAGAAAATATCGTTCATGAAGCACTGGAAGACAGAAGGGGCATTAGTGAGCCCAAAAGGCATCACCAGGTACTCAAAATGTCCCTCCGGAGTATTAAACGCCATCTTCCATTCATCCCCCTGCTTAATGCGGATAAGATTATACACCCCCCTGAGGTCAAGCTTGGTAAACCAGCAAGCACCTCTAACTCTAGAGAATAGATCCGAAATCAAGGGTAACGGATACTGATATTTAATAGTAATTTTGTTGAGGGCACGATAATCAATACAAGGCCTTAAAGAACAATCCTTTTTGGCCACAAAAAAAAACCGGCACCTCAGGGTGAAGAGGATGGTCTAATATGACCCTTCTCCAATGCCTCCTTAATATAGGACCGCATAGCCTCGTGCTCGGGTCCAGATAAATTGAAGAGCCGACCCTTGGGGAATTTACACCCCGGGCTCCGTTCAATTGCACAGTCATAACTCCTATGAGGAGGCAAGGACACAGACTCATTCTCACTAAATACATCATAAAAGTCCGCCAAATAGTCAGGAACATCATGCGACTGAGGAGAGGTGGAAAAAACCGGAGCCTCACTAAAGGCACACCGACAACCCCAACTCACCACAGACACAGATTTCCAATCCAAAACTGGATTATGAATTTGCAACCAGGGAAACCCCAGAACAACGGCATAATGCAGACCATGCAACACCAAAAATCTGCAATTTTCTTGATGGTCTGGGGCGACCCGCATGACCACCTGGGTCCAAAACTGAGGTTTATTTTTCGCCAAAGGAGTATCATCAATCCCCCTCAAAGTGATAGGCGTCTGCAGAGGTGTCATCGGAAATCCACAACGTTTAGCAAAATCCAAGTCCATTAGGTTTAGCGCTGCTCCCGAATCCACAAAAGCCTTGGCGGAAAATGTGGACAGAGAGCAGATCAGAGTAATTGCCAGAAGAAACTTAGGTTGAACACCACCAACAGAAAACGTGTGTGCAAAGCGTTTCTCTCGTTGAGGACAAACAGAAATAACATGCGATGCATCTCCACAGAAAAAACACATCTTATTACGCTTTCTGAACTCCTGACATTGCGCCTTAGACAAAACTTTATCACATTGCATAGGTTCAGACGTCTGTTCAACCGGTGGTAACACCTCTCGTGCAATCCTGCGTTCACGTAAACGCCGATCAACCTGAATGGCTAATGACATAGAATCGTCCAGACCAGAGGGAACAGGAAATCCCACCATAGTATCTTTTACGGCTTCTGACAAACCCTTCCGAAAGAGAGCAGCCAAGGCATTATCATTCCAGGTAGTAAGGACCGCCCACTTTCGGAACTTTTGACAGTACAACTCTGCAGAATCTCGACCCTGGTTCAATGCCAACAGGGTCTTTTCAGCCTGATCACTAGCATTAGGTTCGTCATACAACAACCCCAAGGCTTGAAAGAATGCGTTCACATTAGTCAGAATAGGATCATCTGGTTTCAAAGAAAACGCCCAATCCTGGGGATCGCCACGCAGCAAAGAGATGACAATTTTAACCTGCTGCGCGGAGCTCCCTGACGAGTTAGGCTTCAAGGCAAAAAATAATTTACAATTATTTTTGAAACTCAAAAATTTAGATCGATCCCCAAAAAATACTTCAGGTGTAGGGATCTTTGGTTCAACACCATGCGAACGAGCAAGGTAGGCAGAAATTCCCCGCACTTCCGCAGCGAGCTGCTCCACACGATCAGACAATTGCTTTATCTCCATTGAGAGAAAAAAAAATTCCCCCGACGGCCTCAGAGATATAGAGGAAAGAATATACACAATCTTTTTTTTTTTTTTTTTTTAAACACAATTCTTTCCTGTTATTGAGTACCCTAGGATCTGCGGTATGGCGGGTGATTCTGTTATGATTGAGTCACCGTAGGAGGCAAAAACAGAAATGCTAGCTAAGTCCAGAAAACCAGAGAGGTTGGCAGCTATCGGATTGCAGACCCCTGAACCTATCAACACAACTAGCAGTAGCCGTGGGGGGTTCCTACGATGCCCTAGACCCCTCGATCACAGCCAGAGGACTAAATAGCCTAAAGACAGAAAGGGAAATCTAAACTGCCCCAGAGCAGACCCCAAAGCAAAAGGCAGCCCCCCACATATAATGATGGTGAAGCAAGAAGAAAGAACACAACACAGACAGAAAGATAGACTGAGCAAAGACGGGGCCCAAGCTAACTAGATAGGAAAGGACAGGAAGGCTGCTGTCTGCAATCCGTGAAAAACCCTATGAAAATAAGAGCCAACAGACTGACAGTGAAAAAGGCCCTGAAGACGCTAGGCTTCAAAAAGACTATGTCAGTACTCAGGAATATTCTGAAGACAGAGCAACCGGCAAAAGGAGATTCAGCTCACCCCAGCAGGGAATGGCAGAATCCAGAAAAGCAAGGCAAACAAAAACAAAACACAAATGCAAAAGGCAAAGCAGAAAACTTAGCTTTAGAGGAGCAGGAATCAGACTGGTCTCCTAGAATTCCACAAAGAAATCACCCGCAGGGCAGAAGGGCGTCGACAGCCTTATATCCAGTCCGTGACTCCACTCAGCCAGTCATCATCATTAGGCTCAGGTGACTGATAATCAGGCTCATTACCTTCCTTTACCAGAATAGGGAGTTCACCAGACCTCAGTGACGAAGGGGAAATGAACTCAGAACACCGGGTATTGCGAGGCCCCCAGGGCCCGGTCTTGTTGCACGGTCGACAGGGTGCAGGCTCCGTTCTTTTCTTCACCTAAGCTAGCTCGCCCCGGATACTCTTCAGCTCTTGTCTCATTTCCTCGATCTATCGAGGTTCTTTGACAGCACTTGTGGAGGGCTCCAGGCTCCGGGCCTTCCCCGCAGGAGCCGTCATCCCCTGCTCCTTCTCTCGCACCCGAGCCTGACTCCCCACCTCCGAGAAGGCTAAACCTGGGTTCACCCGGACCTGTTCCCGCAACGCCTGTTTTATTAGCGGGTCCCGGAGTCCAGTCACTAACAGGTCACGCAGGGTGATGTCAATTGGCCCTACCCCCATTCCGTCCTTCCTTTCTATGGCGGTGTGTAGCTCCTGGAGGGCATTCATATACTGGGTGATGGTCTTCCCTTCCCCCTGCATCCGACTGAACTACCAGGTTCTCAACTCCCCCACGGCTGTTGTGTCCCCGTGGGTCTCTTCCAGGATTTGTAAGACCCTTGTGAAGGTGTTAAGTCGCCCCGGGGGTCTCAACATCACTGACTTCCGGGCTTTCCCCTCTAACACCATAAGGGCCACCTCTGCCTCCAAATCAGGGGTCATGGGATGCATACAGAAGAGGCCCCGCATACGTTCGGTCCAGCTCTATAACAGGGTGTCGGAGCCGGAAAACCGGGGCAAGTTACTCAACATAACCCCCAAGGAGATGCTGGAGCGGGGACCACCGTCATCCGCAGAGCCCGCAGCCCCACCCTGATCAGGCGCACCGCCATCTGCGCTCGGAGACTGCATCCTGCCGACTACGCCAAATGTGGTACTCGCAGGTGCGCAGGATACAGTGACGAGTCTCGAGACGGTAGTTGCTTTGCGTATTAACCTTTATAGGGGCTAGAGGGAACATTCCTCAGCCCTGGCCTGATCACCAAGCAGAAAAGGGTAACAGGAGTTGCCCTCGCAGGGGCTCGATACAGGCATACACCAACGTTAGCACACGACTACTCCCGGCAACGGCCGGTTACTATAGGGCCGTGGTATGGCCGACTATGGGTCCTTATCTATAAAGTCAACTTAGTGTTCAGATGTCCCTCGCCGTCCGGGTTGGTGGTCTCTCGGCGTGGAGTTGCTGGGCCCAGTTGCTGAGACGATGATGGAGTCTTCGTGCGCTCCGGCACACTGATGCTGCTGAAGCCCCACAGGCTCCGATGGGGTCCTCGGACGGGTGGACCGCAGCCCCTGGCCTGAGGCATGCAGCCCCGATGAGTGGTGGTGCAGGACTGGCCACCTGCACAGCTGACGGCTGCGGCGGGGGCCCTCGGCCAGCGGAGGCCCAGCCTCGGGTGCGGGCTGGTGCAGGACAATGGAGACCGCCGGAGGTGTAGCACTTGCCATGGCCTCTGGTGAGGGCAGGGCAGCTGCGGGTGGCGGGAGACGGGCCGCAGCCGCGCGCTGGAGCGAGAGGGTAGTGGCCGCGGGCGACCGCGGGCAGGCCGCAGCCGCGGGCTGAGAAGAGGCGGCAGCGGCCACGGGCTGAACTGAGGCTGTAGGGGCCGCGGGCTAAAGCGGGGCAGCAAGCGCTGGGTATCTGCCTCAGTACCGTCCTACTGGAGTCTGTCGTGAGCGTCCCCCCTGACACCGGTGAGTTGCTCTCGTTCTCCGCTGCTTCCACCGTTTCCTTCTGTCTCTGCATCTGTCTGCTGACTCATTGCCCAGGGAATTCCCCACCCCCTTTATACTTGTCCCTCCCCTAGGCCATCTGTCTGTCAGAGTCGCCCGTCTCTGAATTCTGCCCCCTGGGGACAGTTCCCCCTGGAACCCAGATGACGGCTCCTTTGGTTCCGGCCCGGCCACTCGTTGGGGGCCGTTCCTCCCACACTCATACAGTAGTTTTCTCCTACATATGGGATATCAGTGCTCACCACACATCTAGTTCCTTGGGGGGTATAATTTCCAAAATCGTGGCATTTGTTGGGGGTTCCCACTGTTTTGGCACATCAGGGGATTTCCAAACGCGACATGGCGTCCGATCTCAATTCCAGCCAAAAAAAGTCAAATGGCGCTGCTTCCCTTCCGAGCTCTGCCATGCCCCCAAATAGTGGTTTACCCCCACATGTGGGGTATCAGCGTACTCAGGACAAATTGCGCAATAACTTTTAGGGCCCTATTACCCTTGGGAAAATAAAACTTGGGGGTGAAAAGATCATTTTTGTGGAAAAAATATGATTTTTTAATTGTGCGGCTGTACGTTATAAACTTCTGTGAAGCCCTTGGGGGTTCAACGTTCTCACCACATATCTAGATAAGTTCCTTGGGGGGTCTAGTTTCCAAAATGGGGTCAATTGTGGGGGGTTTCCACTGTTTAGGCACATCAGGGGCTCTCCAAACGTGACATGGCATCCGATCTGAATTCCAGCCAATTTTGCAGCAAAAAAGTCAAACGGCGCTCCTTCCCTTCTGAGCTCTGCCATGTGCCGAAACAGTGGTTCCCCCCACATATCAGGTATCAGCATACTCAAGACAAATTTCAAAATAACTTCTGCAGTCCAATTTCTCCTGTTACCCTTGGTAAAATGACAAAAATTGGACCTGAAGAAATTTTTTTGTGAAAAAAAGTAAAATGTTCATTTTTTTTTTAAACATTCAAAAAATTCCTTTGAAGCACCTGAAGGGTTAATAAACTTCTTGAATGTGGTTTTGAGCACCTTGAGGTGTGCAGTTTTTAGAATGGTGTCAGTTTTGGGTATTTTCTATCATATAGACCCCTCAAAGTGACTTCAAATGTGATGTGGTCCCTAAAAATAAAATGGTGTTGTAAAAATGAGAAATCGTTGGTCAACTTTTAACCCTTATAACTTCCTAACAAAAAAAATTTTGGTTCCCAAATTGTGCTGATGTGAAGTAAACATGTGGGAAATGTTATTTATTAAGTTTTTTTCTGTGCCATATCTCTGTGATTTAAGGGCATAAAAATTCAAAGTTGGAAAATTGTGAAATTTTCAAAATTTTCGCCAAATTTCCGTTTTTTTACAACATAAATGCAAGTTATATGAATGAAATTTTACCACTAAGGTGAAGTACAACATGTCACGAGTAGTGTTGAGCGATACCATTCGATATCGTGAAATATCAGATCGGATTGGATCGGACCGATACCAAAAAAGTATCGGGTATCGCCGATTCCGATACCGGAAACCAATGCAAGTCAATGGGACAGAAATATCGGAATTAAAATAAACCCTTTCTTTCCTTGTAGGTTAATTCTACATGAAGAAAAACAACTAAGAATAATGTAGAATGTATTGGGGGAGGTGGAGGAGACATTAAAGGCATAGAGGTTTAGCCCAATCAAATGGAATAGCAGGAATACATTTTTTTTTTAAAGACGTTCGGAGTTACAAAGATATTGACAATGTTAACCTTTTTTATATTTTGTCAGATATGTATGTGTCACTACTTCCATGCTCTTCACCTTCTTTTTTAATTCTCCCACACTTTCTCCTTCATCATCCTCAGCAGCAGCATCTTCTTCATCAACTTCTTCTTCACCTTATTCATCTTCTTCTTCTTCACCTTCTTCCTATTATTCTTTTTTTTACATTCTTCATATTCTTCTTATTCAACTATTATTCTGCTTCATATTCTACTTCTTCATCTTCTTCCTATTCTTCTTCTTCATCATATTCTTAGTTGTGACGGGCGTCCTGTAGTTGTTATCTATAAAAGTTTGAAGATTACACCTTCCGTTCTGCCTGTCACAAAAGATTTACAACAGGATTTGTCCGCGTTCAGCTTGGCCTGCAGCAGCAGGCATTTTCCAGGGGCACCACGAGGAGGAACGGACTCACCCCCATATACTGCTTAGTCTTCTTCTGCTTATACTTTAGATAATATCTTTTGCTCTGATTTTTAGTCTTATGCTTAATGTTCTTCTGGTTTTTGTTCTGCAGCTTCTTGGTCTTCTGCTTCTTGGTCTTCTGCTTCTTGGTCTGCTTCTTGGTCTTCTGTCTCTTGTTGTTCTGTATCTTGGTGGTTGTCTTCATGTTCTTTGTCCTCTTGGTCATCTTCTTCAGGGTCACCTTTTTGGTCTTCTTCGGGGTGGTGTTCCGGGTCGTCATCTTCAGGGTCATCGTTTTCGTGGTCGTCGTCTTCTTCGGGGTGGTCTTCAGGGTCGTCATCTTCAGGGTTGTCGTCAGGGAGATCCAGAGTGATAATAAACAAAAACCATTTCCAAAAGCTTGAACTTGGAAATGTAGCAGAAGGTACAAGAAGGCTGAGGAACTGCCGAGAACCAGCTGACGGTGCTGGAACCCGGATGGGTAGCCTAAGCTGCAAGAGCCATGGAACTAGCGAGGACCAGCTGACGGTGCTGGAACCTGGAAGGGCAGCAGAAGGAACAAGAGCCAATGGCACTACCGAGGACCAGCTGATGGTGCTGGAACCCAGTTACTAAGCAGGAGGTACCTGTGCTAGAAAGCACTACCAAGGACCAGCAGACGTTGCTGGAACTCAGATACCGAGAAGGAGGCACCTAAGCCAAAGGCACTGGTGCTGGAACCCGGATGCTTAGCAGAAGCTCCAAGAGTCAATGGAACTAGCGAGGACCAGCTGACGGTGCTGGAACCCGGAGGGGCAGCAGAAGGAACAAGAGCCAATGGCACTACCGAGGACCAGCTGACGGTGCTGGAACCCGGAGGGGCAGCAGAAGGAACACGAGCCAATGGCACTACCGAGGACCAGCTGACGGTGCTGGAACACGGTTACTAAGCAGGAGGTACCTGTGCTAGAAAGCACTACCAAGGACCAGCAGACGTTGCTGGAACTCAGATACCGAGAAGGAGGCACCTAAGCCAAAGGCACTGGTGCTGGAACCGGATGCTTAGCAGAAGCTCCAAGAGTCAATGGAACTAGCGAGGACCAGCTGACGGTGCTGGAACCCGGAGGGGCAGCAGAAGGAACAAGAGCCAATGGCACTACCGAGGACCAGCTGACGGTGCTGGAACCCGGAGGGGCAGCAGAAGGAACACGAGCCAATGGCACTACCGAGGACCAGCTGACGGTGCTGGAACACGGTTACTAAGCAGGAGGTACCTGTGCTAGAAAGCACTACCAAGGACCAGCAGACATTGCTGGAACTCGGATACCGAGAAGTAGGCACCTAGGCCAAAGGCTCTGCCTGGAACCAGCTGACGGTGCTGGAACCCAGAGGGGTAGAAGAAGGTACCCATGAAAAACAAAGTTGCAAGGCTGCGAGCCGGCCGCAGTTACTGATACCCACAGTCCTACAGGGGGTGCTTGTCCAATTGGCACTACGGAACCAGCCTCTGTTACCAGATCCCGCAGCCCACATAGGAAGCCCATAAACTGCAGGCACCATAGAGTCGGCAAACCCGACCGCAACACGACAGGACAACGTATTGGTGACAAAGTGACGTTGACACTTCCCGGAAACAGCTGGCGTGCTGGAACCAGGCTGGGCAGGAGGGAGTACCCGTGCCAAAGACACTGCCGAGAACCAGCTGATGGTGCTGGAACCCAGAGGGGCAGCAGAAGGAACAAGAGCCAATGGCACTACCGAGGACCAGCTGACGGTGCTGGAACACGGTTACTAAGAAGGAGGTACCTGTGCTAGAAAGCACTACCAAAGACCAGTAGACATTGCTGGAACTCGGATACCGAGAAGGAGGCACCTAAGGAAAAAGGCTCTGCCTGGAACCAGCTGACAGTGCTGGAACCCGGAGGGGTAGCAGAAGGTACCCATGATAAAGAAAGTTGCAAGGCCGCGAGCCGGCCACAGTTACCGAAGCCCACAGTCCTACAGGGGGTGCTTGTCCTATTGGCACTACGGAACCAGCCTTTGTTGCAGCCCACATAAGAAGCCCATAAACTGCAGGCACCATAGAGTTGGCAAGCCCGACCGCAACACGACAGGACAACGTATTGGTGACAAAGTGACATTGACACTTCCCGGAAACAGCTGGCGTGCTGGAACCAGGCTGGGCAGGAGGGAGTACCCATGCCAAAGACACTTCTGAGCAGCAACTGGCGATGTTGGAGCCCAGGGTCAATTATGGAGTAGGCTGAGGCCTAATTGCTGCAAGTTTTATATGTGATGTAGTTTGAATGTGGAGGCAGCAGGAGATATTGCCGTACACACAACAGGGGAGCAGCTGGCGTTACTGAACCCCACTAACACAGGAGATAGTGTTTTTTCTGTGCAGACGGCACTTCTGAGCAACAACTGACTGTGTTGGAGCCCAGGGTCAATCATGGAGTAGGCTGAGGCCTAAATGCAGGAAGTTTTATATGTGATGTAGTTTGAATGTGGAGGCAGCAGGAGATATTGCCGTCCACACAGCAGGGGAGCAGCTGGCGTTACTGAACCCCAGTAACACAGGAGCATGTGTTTTTTTCTGTGCAGACGGCACTTCTGAGCAACAACTGGCTGTGTTGAAGCCCAGGATCAATCATGGTGTAGGCTGAGGCCTACTTGGATCAAGTTGAAAATCGGATGTAGTTTGAATGTGGAGGCAGCAGGAGATATTGCCGTACACACAGCAGGGGAGCAGCTGACGTTACTGAACCCCACTAACACAGGAGCTAGTGTTTTTTTCTGTGCAGATGGCACTTCTGAGCAACAACTGGCTGTGTAGGAGCCCAGGGTCAATCATGGAGTAGGCTGAGGCCTAATTGCAGCAAGTTTTATATGTGATGTAGTTTGAATGTGGAGGCAGCAGGAGATATTGCCATACACACAGCAGGGGAACAGCTGACGTTACTGAACCCCACTAACACAGGAGCTAGTGTTTTTTTCTGTGCGGACGGCACTTACGAGCAACAACTGGCGATGTTGGAGCCCAGGATCAATCAGGGTGTAGGCTGAGACCTAATTTCATCAAGTTTAATATCTGTTGTAGACTACTACTGATTTCAAACTTGCTCCAATTAGGCCTCTGGCTCCACTCTGTCTCTAGTATTTTCCCTGGCCTCCAACACCGCCAGTTGCTGCTCAGAAGTGGCGTCTGCACAATCAACACTTGTTCCTGTGTTACTGGGGTTCAGTAACGTCAGCTGATCCCCTGATGTGTGTCCGGCAATGTCTCCTGCTCTGTCCACATAGTAGTGGGAATGTGGACAGAGCAGGAGACATTGCCGGACACACATCAGGGGATCAGCTGACGTTACTGAACCCCAATAACACAGGAACAAGTGTTGATTGTGCAGACGCCACTTCTGAGCAGCAACTGGTGGTGTTGGAGGTACTAGAGACAGAGTGGAGCCAGAGGCCTAATTGGAGCAAGTTTGAAATCAGTAGTAGTGTGAATGTGGAGGCAGCAGTAGACATTGCCGGACACACAGCAGGGGAGCAGCTGGCATTACTGAACCCCACTAACACTGGAGCATGTGTTTTTCTCTGTGCAGACGGCACTTCTGAGCAACAACTGGCGGTGTTGGTGCCTAGGGATTACAGTTCAGGTGGTAGAAACATGAACACAACAGGAGACCTGGATACTGTTGCCAACTAATTATTTATTCTGGAAGAGGACAGGCAAATTCTGGCGAGATCCAGGCATTGTTCATTTTCAGAAAAGTAAGCCAGTCAACGTTATCAGAGGATAGTCGCGTGCGACGGTCTGTTAGTACACCACCTGAGGCACTAAAGACGCGTTCCGATAATACACTAGCAGCAGGGAAAGCCAGCACCTCCAATGCATACTGGCTAAGCTCTGGCCATGTATCCAGCTTAGAGACCCAAATCTTGAAGGGGGAAGAGCCGTCTGGGAGTACACTGACAGGGCAAGACATGTAGTCTGTCACCATCTGACAGAAACGTTGCCTCCTGCTGACTGGAGCTGTCTGTGATGGTGTAGACATTTGTGGCGGGCACACAAAACTTTGCCACATTTGGGCCATACTGGTCTTGCCTTGTGCTGAGGCGCTGCCTCTGCTCCCTCTTTGTGCAGAGCTTCCTCCACTGCCTCGACGCACAGAGCTGCTTTGTAAAGCACTAGCAGCACTGCTCTCGGGTGGAATGGAGAACATGATGGAATGCACCAGTGTCTCTTGGTACTCCCGCATTTTACGCTCCCGGTTCAACGATGTTATGAGGCTTTGTAAGTTGTCCCGGTAGCGAGGATCTAGGAGGGTGTACACCCAATAATCAGCCGTGTTGAGAATGTGGGCGATGCGGCGGTCGTTTCTCAGGCACTGCAGCATGAAATCAACCATGTGCTGCAGACTCCCAACTGCCCAAGAAGCGCTGTCCCCTGCTTGACGCATCATCTCTGCCTGCTCTGTATCACCCCACCCTCGCTGTACATACTGACTAGAGCATTGTGTACCTCCCTCCTCTGGAGAGATGTCTTCCTCCTCCATTGACTCCTCCTCATCCTCCTCACAAAATGTCCCATGCCTAGGCCTTTGTGAGGAACCACGTAGCGCAGACTGTCCAGAAGCAGATGGCATTTGTGACTCCTCATCTTCCACCTCTTCCAAAACCTCCTCCCTTAGTGCTTGCAGTGTTTTTTGAAGCAGGCAGATAAGGGGGACAGTCATGCTGACTAGTGCATCATCTGCACTCGCCATCCACGTGGAATCATCGAAGGCACGCAAAACGTGGCAGATGTCCTTCATAGAGGCCCACTCTGTGGTGCTGAGGTGTGACCGGTGCACAGTGCGACTTGTTTGCGCCTGATGCAGCTGGTACTCCATTACTGCTACCTGCTGCTCACACAACCGCTCCAACATATGTAGCGTTGAATTCCATCAGGTGGGTAGGTCACATATGATGCGATGTTCCGGAAGGCGTAATCTGCGCTGCAGAGCTGCAATGCGCGATCTTGCCATGCTGGAGCGCCGCAAGTGAGCGCACTCTAAGTGGACCTTATGCAGCAGTGCATCAAGATCCGGATAGTCCCTCAGAAAGCTCTGCACGACCAAGTTGAGCACATGTGCCAGACATGGGATGTGAGTGAGGTTGCCTAGGCCCAGAGCTGCCACCAGATTTCGGCCATTGTCACACACTACCAAGCCTTGCTGGAGATTCGCTGGCACAAACCACACGTCGCTCTCCTGCTTGATGGCAATCCAGAGCTCCTGCGCTGTGTGGCTTCAATTCCCCAAAGAAATTAATTTCAGTACGGCCTGTTGACGTTTGGCCACGGCTGTGCTCATATCGTTCGTAACAGGCTCCTGCAGCCCTGATTCTGAGGAACTGGAGTATGAGGAGGAGTCAGTGTGTACAGACTGGATTCCTGCAATCCTTGGAGTTGGCAGAACACGTACAGCGCCACTGTCAAGATCTGTAGCCGGCTCCACAACATTGACCCAATGGGCAGTGAGGGAAAGGTATCGTCCCTGTCCATGGTTACTGGTTCACACATCGGTGGTCAGGTGGACCTTGCTACTGACGGCGTTTGTAGCGCATGTTTAATTTTTCCCTCCACATGCTTTTGCAGGGCAGGGACAGCTTGCCTGCTGAAATAAAAGCGGCTGGGCACGGGGAATTGTGGGACTGCCAATGCCATGAAGTTCCGGAAGGTGTCTGTCTCCACCAGCCTGAATGAGAGCATTTCAAGGGCCAGTAGTTTGGCAATGCCAGCATTCAGCGCCTGTGCTCGGGGATGGTTTGCCTAGTATGGCCGCCTTTTCTCCCATGCCTGTGCTACCGATGGCTGTAGAGTGGCCTGGGAGTGTGAGGATGAACGGGAACGTGGTGCTGTGGGTGGAATGTCACTGGGTCTCTGGACAACAGTGCCAGAGGTTCTTCTATGGTGATCCTGTGAGGAAGCCGAACCAGCTGTGTGTGAGCTGGAGGAAGAGGCTACAGCACGAGCTGAAGAGGTGGTAGGTGGTGCTGTAGGTTGGCCTACGTCTTCAGTGTGTCTTTGTAACTCCACCACGTGCTTGGTCTGCACATGTTTCCACATATTTGTGGTATTGAGGTTGCTGACACTTTTCCCTCTTTTGACTTTCTGGTGACATAGCTTGCATTTGACAAAGCAAATGTCATCTGCAACTGTGTCAAAAAAGGACCACGCACTGCAAGTCTTGGGAGCGCCCGTTTTGGCTTTTGGAAGAGGAATGCTCCTAACAGGTGCCAAAGTGGAGGCTACAAGCAACCAAGTCTGCCCCCTCCCTCTCCCTCCTGTTTTGGCCGTTTGGAGAATCTCTTCCTCAGAGCTGCTCCCACCACCTTCCTGTTCCTCACGCCATGATGGGTCAAGGACCTCATCATCTATACTCCCCTCTTCAAACACCTGCTTTTCCTGGGTAGTCTCGCCAGCACCGTATGCACCAGAAAGTGGCACCTGAGTCTCATCATCTGATGCGTACTGAGGTGTGTTGACCATAGGCACTGGCCCACCCGCCTCTTCAGATTCAGAGGGACAAAGCAGTTGCGCATCACTGCATACTCCCTCTTCTTCACATTCTTGAATGCTGCTTGGCTGGCCCCCTCTTTCCAAGCAAACAGATTCAGAGAACAGAAGTAGAGACTGAGATGGCTCCTGTACAGGGCTCTCTGACTGCCTGGGCAATTTGGCAGGTGGTGAAGAGACAGATGGTTGCTCTTCAGTGCTCTGGCCCTGAGAGGATGTGGAAGTCATTGAAGTCGATGTGCTAGCTGCCATCCATCCGACAGCGGCTTCAATTTGTTCCTCCCGCAGCAGTGGGGTACGGCAAGGTCCTACAAAGCTGCGCATAAAGGACTGTTGCCTGGTAAAACTGGGGGATGCTGACTCACTGGTGCCCACAGCAGGCACAGTTTCCCCATGTCCTCTCCCTGCTGAATCCCCACGTCCTCTCCCTGCTGCAACTCCATGTCCACGACCACGTGCCTTACTCCCTGCCTTCTTCATCTTGGTAGACTGATAAAGATAGGCAGAAAAGTACAAAGGGGGGGCTTAGTGTGCTTATTCCTGAACAGCTGCTAACAGGTATAAGAAACACTAATTTTATAAAGTGTGTGGACTACACTTTAATATGAGCTAATGTGGGCTACACAACTGTCAAGTGGAGTGTTTGGTGAACTTTATTTTTTTTTTCAAAAAAACAAAAAGGATGTGACCAAAGATGTGAAAGCGATAGTATCACAAACTTTTTGGAGCTATTACAATGCAGGAAGGTAACCTACAATGCAATAGATGAGGCTCCAAAAATAGGGTAATACTAATCTGGCTGTGGTTGCAGGGCACAAACCAGAAAAAAAGCTCCTCTATCTACTCCTATATAGTGTTTGCAACCAACCAATGTATATGGATACGGATGGATGCACACTAACAGGAGAATTAATGAAAAATGAGCTGCAATAAAAGAAAAATATGTGTGAGGCAGTGACGCACGCTGAGCGGCCTACAACCAGACATGGCTGCAGGACACACTACAGCGTGAGCTGCACTCACACAGAGTCCTCTCAGACAGCCGTGAACAGTGCAGATAACTGGGTACTAGCACTGAAAGGCTGCAGAAAGGCTCCGCTGTCTACTCCTATAGTGTTTGCAACCAATGTATATGAATACGGATGGATGCACACTAATAGGAGAATTAATGAAAAATGAGCTGCAATAAAAGAAAAATATGTATGAGGCAGTGACGCACGATGAGTGGCCTACAACCAGACGTGGCTGCAGGACACACTACACAGCATGAGCTGCACTCACACAGACCTTGCAGACAGCTGTGAACAGTACTACAAGTCAAAAGAAAGCTACACTGATTGATAATGTAGCCTGGGTAAAGCACAATATTATTATGAAAATCGCTATCTCTAACTGTCTCTCAGAGTCTTGAGCAGCAGCTTGTCCCTAACTGAATTCACAGCAGAGTGAACCCGAAATGGCTGCGGCTTTTATACTGCATCATGACATCATTTCAGCAGCCAATCACAGCCATGCCATTAGTTAACATGCCTACATGCCTAACAGGATGTGCCCACACTTCTGAGGATTGTCATTGGCTGAATCAAATCAAACTGGCTCATAGCATTATGGGAACTTCCGATTCCGGTATTCGATATGCAAAAAGTATCGGAACTCAGTATCGGAATTCCGATACCGCGAATATCGGCCGATACCTGATATTTGCGGTATCGGAATGCTCAACACTATTCACGAGAAAACAATGTCAGAATCACCGGGATCCATGGAAGCGTTCCAGAGTTATTACCTCATAAAGGGACAGTGGTCATAATTGTAAAAATTGACCCTGTCATGAACGTGCAAACCACTCTTGGGGGTAAAGGGGTTAAGGATAACAAATGATTTGGAGTGGCCATCACAAAGCCCTGATGTCAATCCTATTGAAAATTTAAGGGCAAAACTGAAAAGGCATTATTCTGGCATTTGGCAAATATTAATAATTATGGTAATCCTAATTGACCTAAAACGGGAAAGGTTTATTTTGATTTCATGTCAGATATTTAGTAAACATTCATATGTGTCTTTTTATATAGTTTATATAATCTTCTAGTTTCAATTGAATGTATTAGACCCTCCTCTTCACGGGTAGATGCGGGGTTCTTCTTTGTTAAGAAGAAAGATGGGGGCCTGCATCTCTGTTTAGATTTTCATGGGTTAAATAGGATTGCAATCCCAGACCCGTATGCCCTCCCACTCATTCCAAATTTATTTAATCAGATTGTTGGGGCAAAATGGTTCTCTAAGTTGGACCTCAGTGGAGCCTATATTCTGATTAGGATCAATGAGGAGGATGAGTGGAAGATGGACTTTAACACTCCTGAAGGACATTATGAAAACATTGTCATGCCCTTTGGTTTGACTAATGCGCCTGCCGTTTTCCAACATTTTGTCAACATTTTTCGTCATATTGTTGGTAGATTTGTTGTAATGTAACTTGATGATATTTTCATATATTTACTTGATCTCAAGTCACAACAAATAAATGTCAGGCAGGTGTTACATGTTCTGCAGGATAATAAATTGTACACTGAACTAGAAAAATCTGTATTCGTCTTACAAGAGATTCAGTTACTGGGTTTCTTAGTGTCTGCTGCAGGTTTCTGGATGGATCCCGGAAAAGTTTGTGCAGTTTTGGAATGAGATCTGCCAAAGAATGTGAAAGTGTTACAACAATTTTCGGGGTTTGCTAACTAATATCAGAAGTTTATTAAACACTTCTCATTCATTGTCAAACTCTTCACTGACATGACAAAGGTACAGACTTCTCGAAGTGATCTGACTGCACCTGTCAGGCGTTCTCCTCATTTGAAAAAATGCTTTTCCACTGCTCCTGTACTCATTCAACCAGATGTTTCCCAACCATTTATTGATGCATTTGAAGTAGAGGTTGGGTCTGTATTGTCTCAAGGGTTATACCCTGGAAAGTGGTATCCATGTGCCTTTTTCTCTAAAAAATTGTCGTTGGCAATAGAGAACTTTTGTAGTACAAAAACTTGGCACTCAAAAGAAAAAATAATTTGACAGTTCCTTTATTGTAAAAAGCATCCAGTTCAATATACTCCTTTGAACACTTTCGGTCATACAATTGACCTTCATCAGAAATAGAATTTTTTCACAGTTGGTTTTAACTGAGAGGAGCTGCAATGGAAAATTCCATATATTATTATTAAAGAACAGCTGTCGTAAGTAGGCACTATTCAGTACTGGGTATAAGCGGGGGGTCGCGTAGCTAGTTAGCATGCCGGAGTCTCCCAATTTTACAAGAAGGGGTGGTCATCTCCGCCATGTGTTCTAAGCTGTAGGGATGCATGTTATGATTGAGTCACCGTAGGAGGCAAAAACAGAAATGCTAGCTAAGTCCTGAAAACCAGAGTTTGCAACTATCAGATTGCAGACCCCTGAACCTATCAACACAACTAGCAGTAGCCGTGGGGGGTTCCTACGATGACCTAGACCCCTCGATCACAGCCAGAGAGATACATAGGCCTAAAGAAGGAAAGGGGAAATCTAACTGCCCCAGAGCAGACCCCAAAGCAATAGGCAGCCCCCCACATATAATGACGGTGAAGCAAGATGAAAACACTTACACAGACAGAAAGACAGGCTGAGCAAAGACGGGGCCCAAAAACTACCTAGATAGGAACGGATAGGAAGGCTGCTGTCTGCAATCTGCCAAAACCCTATCAGAGACAAAAGCCAACAAGCTGATATAAAAATGGCCCTGAAGCAACTAAGCTTCAAAAACTAAATCAGCACTCAGGTACCTTCAGAAGACAGAGCTCACGGAACACTGCACACTCCTGCAGGGAGTGGCAGAATCCAAAAAGCAAGAAAAACAAAAACAAATCTTAGATGCAAAAGGCAAAACAGAAAACTTAGCTTTAGGAGAGCAGGAATCAGACTGGTGTCCAAGAGTCCACAGAGAAATCACCCGCAGGGCAGAAAGGGCGTAGGCTGCCTTAAATCCAGTCAGTGACTCCACTCAGCCAATCGTCTTCATTAGTCCCAGGTGTCTGATAATCAGGCTCACCACCTTCCTTCACTAGAATAGGGAGTTCACCAGGCCTCAGTGACGGAGGGGAAAATGAACTCACAACAGATGCATATGGAAGGCTCAGGGGAACTCTCCTGCTTGTCCTTCAGGGAAATTATTTTTACCATTGCATCTGCGTCTAAAAGTTTTGGGGGAACATTAGAGCACGGGTCTGGCTGGTCATCCAGGTAGTTAAGCAACCTTGGATCTCCTTTCTCGTCATTTTTGGTGGCCTAGGTTGTATCAGGATGTAGTAGACTTTGTGTTCCTGTAAAGTCTGCATGCCTTTGAAGACCCCGTATACTTGTCCATCTGGGGATCTTCTATCATTAACCATATCTGACTTGCCATGGACACCTTTATCCGTGGATTTTATTATGGATCGTCTTCCTCCTCTGGTAAGACTGGCATCTTGGTTGTGGTGGATAAGTTTAGTAAAATGATACACTACATTGCTTTACCTGCTCTCATTAGCACTAAGACACTAACTCAAGTGTGTATCACCGAGATCGTGGAATTTCATGGGGTTCCCTCGTATGTGATTTCAGATCAGGGAGCCCAGTCTGTATCTGAATTCTGGAGGGCATTTTGTTTTCTTCTGAGAATGCATCTATCCTCAGACAAAACTGAATGTCTAAACAAAAGTTTAGAGACATACCTCAGGTGTTTTGTGTCAAATAATTAGGGGGATTGGTCATCTTTTTTAGCATTAGCTGAGTTTGCTTTGAACAATCGTTGCAGTCAGTCCATTGATAAGTCCCATTTTATGGTGCATATGGCTTCCATCCATGGTTCTGTACCTTTAGTAAAAAAAAGGGTCTTCAGGGGTTCCTGGTGAAGAATGATTTTCTTCATCAGTCTCATCTGTATGACAAGGGGCTCAGAATAACTTAAAATACATGGGGTAGGCTGGTTTCACACTTGCTTTTTTTTGCAGCGCGTTTTCCCGCAAAAAAACGCATTGAAAAAACGCATACAAAAGCATACAACTGCTGCGTTTTTTTCAAGCATTTTTATGAGCATGCATGAAAAAAACGCAGCGTTTTTATGCGTTTGTATGCGTTTTTAGTGCGTTTTTACCGCGTTTGTGTTTTTTTCCAACATTAGGTGGCCCCTCACACTAACCCAAACCATGACTTTACTAACCCTAACCCTGACCCTAACCCTAACCCTAACCCTAACCCTGACCCTAACCCTTAACCAAACCATACTTAACCCTAACCCAAACCCTAAACCCTAACTAACCCTAACCCTGACCCTAACCCTTAACCAAACCATACTTAACCCTAACCCTAACCCTAACCCTAACCCTGACCCTAACCCTAACCCTAACCCTGACCCTAACCCTTAACCAAACCATACTTAACCCTAACCCAAACCCTAAACCCTAACTAACCCTAACCCTGACCCTAACCCTGACCCTAAACCTAACCCTAACCCTAACCCTGACCCTAACCCTAACCCTAACCCTGACCCTAACCCTTAACCAAACCATACTTAACCCTAACCCTAACCCTGACCCTAACCCTGACCCTAACCCTAACCCTAACCCTAACCCTGACCCTAACCCTTAACCAAACCATACTTAACCCTAACCCAAACCCTAAACCATAACTAACCCTAACCCTGACCCTAAACCTAACCCTAACCCTGACCCTAACCCTAACCCTAAACCCCCTTAACTAACCCTAACTCTAACCCAAACCCCTAAATTCCATGGTTAACAAAAAAAAACGCATGTGCAAAAAAACGCATACATAAGCATGCCAATGCGCACATATGCGCACCCATAGACTATAATGGGTGTCTTGCTGTAAAAAAACGCATTGCGCGCGCATGCGTTTTTTTGAGGCAAGTCGGACGCACCAAAAAATGCAACAGGTTGCATTTTGTGTGCCCGAGCGCATACCGCAAAAAAACGCATGCGCGGTAAAACGCGTACAAACGCATGTGTATGCGCACATAAGCGCATCCCATGCAAAGTATAGGAAAAAAAAACGCATGCGCTATTTAGCGCTAAAATACCGCGAAAAAAACGCAAGTGTGAAACCAGCCGTATAGATACAAATGCATGGCGGATAAGAAACAGTTGTCATGTCCCGACCTGGGTGTGAATGATTTAGTATGGCTGTCTACTAGAAATATTAAACTGAAAAATTCTTGCTGGTAATTAGGTCCTAGGTTTATTTTTCCTTACAATGTGGTCACCATAATTAACCTTGTGGCTTTTCATCTTGAGCTCCCTTTAACTCTCAAAATCCACAAAGTTTTCCACAGGTCACTGCTCAAAAAATATGTAGCGTCTGTGAAGCCGTCACCCTTGCCACCACCAGCGGTTATTATTGATAGTAGTTTTGAGTTACAGGTGGCAAGAATGGTGGATACATGTATGGTCCGTTGCTCTTTACAATATTTGGTGCACTGGAAGAGGTATGGTCCTGAGAATGTGGGTATCGACATCAGAGGCTAATGCCAGAGAACTAATTCTGTCCTTCCATATAGCCCATCTGGATAAACCTGGTCCAGAGGATCCATTGGCCCCTCATAGAACGGGGGGATACTGTCATTAGGGTGTCACGTTCCCCTGGGAGGCCCAGAGTTAGAAGGTCATACCAATAATAAATCACAGGTCCTCTTTAGAGACGGTGTGATTCATTTCCTATTTAAATGGATTTCCTTTCCATCAGTGCTGACAGGGTTTAGGAATCTTTCCATGCTGGTGGAGAACATACAGCGTGGCTGTTCTCAGCTGCATCTGCTTATATCGATTTCTCTCACTACATACTGTATACTGGCTCTGGACATTTCTTCCTTCCCAGTGAAAGAATCTTCTTCCTGGAAAGAGTTGAGCTGTGTAGTTGGGAGTAGTAATTAAAGTTGTCTGTGTGCAGTAGAGGCATGAGTGTTTATCTCCTTGTCCTTATTCCTATTTAGTTTGTTTATTCCTCCATTTCGCTATGCTCCTCCTTATTTGTTGGCGAGAGTTTCTGTATGACAGTGGTGTTCATTTATCCCTGTTTGTCTTTGAGTATTGTTTCCTTACATTTTTGTTCCAACTTCTCATAGGGTGGGGGAGGGGACAGATTAGCGTTTAACAGGAGCATATTAAGGTCAGAGACCCAGACCTCTCTACAATCAAGAGCACACACCCCTGGGACAGAGATAGTTAGAGACGTAGTTGCAGGGACGGTTTTAGGCCCTTCTCCTTTACTTCAGATTGTCACATTATGACACATAGATGTTTTATTCAATCTAATAAATGTTACATTTTATATATTTATTACTTGGTTAAATCAAGGTAATATATGTCCAATAGAACTATTTATAAATAGTGTGTTTTATATTCCAAGCCACCTTCTGCAGATCCCCCCAAAAAATTCTAGTATACAATAATCAACATATTCCATATTATAATGATAGATTACCCTTTTTAACATATCTCATGTTATTTAGATTACTTTCTATATCCTGTTTTCTGGCTGCTCTAAATGTAAATGATCTTCAATTATAATTGAATTTTAAGATCAAGTCTCTTAACATCTGCAGCATTTTGGAGAGCTATCAGAAATTCATAAACATTGCACCTGCACCACTTTGGAGAGCTGCCTAGTTGTTGGCAAACTTGGGCTCTTGCAATTGGCTTCTCGTTGCTATATAACACTGAAGCTTTTGCCCCATTTGTGGTACCTCAGTACATTATAGAATAAATAGCATCAGTAGTACAGAAATAGGATGCTACATTTTATTTTCCAGAGCTTAAAAAGTTCTTGCAGATATGAATGCTGTCACTATATTTTTAGCCTAATTCTCTAATTTCATTTTTTTTTAGACTGATCCTTGCAGTTCCATTTTTTTTACTTTGTACTGTATCTTGACTCATCCTTCATTATTGTATGGCTGTGATGGTTATGAGTTAAAAGACAAGTTTTTGAATTTTTTTGTTTAATCTGTTTCATTATTTCAGAATGAAGCATTTTTGGATTTTAAACAAAAATTTCTGCTGACAGAGAAATTTATTTTCTAGCCAGGATTTCTTCACAAGATTAGATGATAGCAATCTAAACACTCAACTACTTTTACTGATAGGCGGCAATGGCTTAAAAGCGATTTCTACCACATCCTAATCCTACCTTGCCATTATATAGGTTGAGGTCATTTGTTTGATAGATGTTCTTTGAAGATGAAATACATTATAAGTTACTCCCATCTGACATCCAAAAGAGGAAAGTTACAAGACTTAATGGCGCAAACATTTTTACAGTCAGAATTTACTTGCAAAAAAGCCTCCATATCTGGGGTTCAGGATCCTGTCAATTCTTTCTTTGGATCACCTGTCCTTGATACACAAAAAGCCCATTGATTTGAATGATAACTATGTCATGCTTAATTTCCCTGGTGATGCTGCAAGACATTGACCACTTACTGTATTGCTAAATTTCCCTATAGATCACAACTGATTGCTGGGGGTCCCAGCAGGGAGGCATTTTGGGATCAATTTGTTGTCTCAGGAACGTTTGCAACTAAGTATTGCCTGAAATATCCCTCAGCCACATTCACACATGCTTTTTTAAAGAGGTAGACTGGCATATAAAAGTTTGGTCAGAATAATAGTTATTGTGAACAGTAAAAATGATTTCTAAAAGGCCTAAAGTTAAAGATGACACATTTCCTTTGTATTTTATTTGTATTTATTTGTAATATATATTTTGCATTTTTTTACAAGAAGGAAAATGGGCAGATGCAAAAGTATCACAGCTTATACGCATAAATGCTTTTTGTAGTCAGCCAAGAGCCTTTAAATTCTTATTTGAGGGATTTTCATCCATTCTTCCAGTTCTGTGAGATTCCTTGGTCGTCTTTCATGCACTACTATTTTGAGGTCTATCCACAGATTTTAAATGATGTTCAGATCAGGGGACTGTGAGTCTATTGTAAAACATTCAGCTTGCGCCTTTTGAGGTAGTCTGTTATGGATTTTGACGTGTGTTTAGTATCATTATCCATTTGTAGAAGCCATCCTCTTTTGAACTTTAGCTTTTTTACAGATGGTGCTGTTTTATTCAAGATTTTGTTGAAATTTCATTTGAATCTGTTCCTCCTTCTACCTGTGAAATGTGCCCTGTGCCACTGACTGCAACACAACCCTACAACCCTAAAGTATGATTGATCCACCCCTATGTTTAATGGTTGGTGAGATGTTCTTTAATCTTTTCCTGAAATTCTCTGCCCTTTTTTATTCACACATACCTTTGATCATTGTGGTCAAATAGTTGTATTTTAACCTCATTGATCTACAGGACTTGTTTCCAAAATGCATCAGGCTTGTTAAGATGTCCCTTTGCATACTACTGATGCTGAATTTTATGGTGAGGATGCAGGAAAAGTTTTCTTCTGAAATTTTCCCACGGCACTCGCAATGATGTCAGAAAGGTGAAGTGAGTAAAGCTGGGTTCATACTGCGTTTAGGCAGTCCGCTAGACGGACTGCGTTACACTGCGGCATAACACGGTGTAACGTAGTCCGTTAACGTTGCCATTGCCCTCCATTGTCGGGCGCATCGCGATGCATGCCGTAAAGCGGCACACGTTTACAATGTGCTGTCATTCAGTGATGGAGCCTTGGACGCGGGCTGCAGCATCTGAGGCTCCGTCACCGCTAGCACTGATGAATCATCAGCGCTATCGGGTATAGCATAACGCGATCGCGTTATGCTATACCGTTTAACCAGCCCGTCAGCGCTATGCATTGAACGGGCTGGTTAAACGCAATGTGAACCTGGCCTTAAGTGACTTTGAACTTGCAGGACCTTTCTGACTGCACCATGAGCAGGAGAACTTTCTCACGCTCGCAGTGCCGTTGTAGGGAAGTGGACTGACCTATGGGCCTGTCTACAGCAGGAAGGTAAATGTACAATGTGCTTGACGTGGACTGCTGTATATGAATGTGGGAGACAGCTGGAGACAGTAGAGGATGGTGAAGTACTGGGCTTGACCACTAAGGGGAAACCAAGGACAGCAGGAAAAGAAGACGGTGTAGTACTGTAGTTTGGCCACAAGATAATAATAACAATAATAATAATAATAATAATTTTTATTTATATAGCGCCAACATATTCCGCAGCTCTTTACAATTAAGCGGGGACATGTACAGACAATAAATTCAATACAAGTTAAGACAATTTAAACAGTGACATTAGGAGTGAGGTCCCTGCTCGCAAGCTTACAATCTACAAGGAAATGGGGGGGACACAGTAGGTGAAAAGTGCATGTTATTTCAGGACTGGCAATTATAATAAATAGGGATTTTCATATAAAGCTGCATGATCCCGTCATCAGCCCGTGTGTTTAAGTGCAATAGTCAAGTATCAAGTGCAGTTATCGTGTGCATGGAGGGTGTGGAGACAGATGAATAGTAGGATGCAGATTCAGAATAATATTTGGAAGGAGGGAACAGTCGTGAAACGCGCGTCGGGGGTTCCACGGCTGGGCTCTCCTCTCCCTCCCCTCCCTAGTAAGTCGCCATACGGGTCTCCCTGCAATTTCTGTGGGCACTTCTTTACGGTATACCTTCACTATGCCCTTATAGCAGGCAGCACTGGAATCTTATCTGGCCATTGATTTGTAGAGACTCAGCCTTTCGATGCTGACATGGTACTATGATTTGTGATAGGATATGTGCTATATTCCCAATTGTGTTACTCGCCGGGTTTTCCATCTTGGGGAGGTTGAGGGGGTGATCCTTGGGATCTATTGCCCACATTTATTCATGAGCACTTCATTGTTACTTGTGTTGTACTATTGGTATTTAATAAAGAATTTTGATATTTTTATATTAAGTGACTGCATGCTCTTTTGGTTCTCCTATTTTCTATATCAGTTTTTGAGCTTATGCATATGGTGTTGGTGCAGGGTTGTCCCTTGTCTCCATATCACCTTACATTTATGGGACTATTGTTGCCATTACTGAGTAGTTGATGTAACATAGTAACTTAGTTTTGAAGGCTGAAGGAAGACCTTATGTCCATCTAGTTCAGCCTATTTTTAGTGCAGCTGTTCTGCATTGTTGATCCTGGGGAAGGCAAAAAACCCACAGAGTCAGGGGCGTACCGTCAATAGTAGCAGACCACGCAGCTGCTATGGGGCCCGGACAGGTGAGGGGGCCCGGATGGGTGAGGGGGCCCGTGACGGCCGCTGCAGTTTGGCAGCTGTGCTGTGCTGACACAGTACTATCTCCTTTAATTAAATGTAAGCGACGGCCACCAGCCACTGTATACCCCCTTGAAGCTACCTTTCCTTGTTTCCTGGTCAGCAGTTGGCTGAAGTCTCTGGCTGGATTTGCATAAGAATGCCACGCCTCCTGGCAGCCAGAGAGCAGCACACGTGCATTGCAGGAAGCAGAAAACATTCATGAGCCTCTCTCACTCAAGATGGTAAGCCCGGCTAGGGGTGGATTTTTTTTGTTAAATGTGTCCCCTCACTTTACATTTACAATCGCTCTGGCTGCACTTTGCACCTTAGGGAGGGGGGCCCGGCTGCACACACTGTGGAGGGTGGAGGGGGCCCTGCATGCACTGCAGGTGTGTGTGTATGTACATATATTTATATATATACACATATACACCACTGAGCCACCAATGATTTTTTCTGCCTTGCTAAATGTCTGTGTTATATATATTGACAATCAATCAGCTACTTGTTGGCCAATAACTGATAGCCCATTTTGGCATTTCTTACGCTCACAGGATGATCAGTATAGATTGTTTTGTGTGCATAGATTATTATTGTTCTCAGCAGCACATACTGGTTACAAAGAAGGATGTGTTACTGAGTGGGATTATTTTTAAGCCAGATTGAAAATCATTTTAGTGCAATATATATGAGTTCCTGGACAGTACTTTGGCCCCTGTGCAGTATATATGGGCTCCTGGACAGTATTTGGGCCCCTATACAGTATATATGGGCTCCTGGACAGTATTTGGGCCCCTGTGCAGTATATGAGTTCCTGGACAGTATTTGGGCCCCTGTGCAGTATATATGGGCTCCTGGACAGTATTTGGGCCCCTGTGCAGTACATATGAGTTCCTGGACAGTATTTGGGCCCCTGTGCAGTATACAGTATATGAGCTCCAGGACAGTATTTGGGCCCCTATACAGTATGTATGGGCTCCTGGACATTATTTGGGCCCCTGTGCAGTATATATGAGTTCCTGGACAGTATTTGGGCCCCTGTGCAGTATATATGGGCTCCTGGACAGTATTTGGGCCCCTGTGCAGTATATATGGGCTCCAGGACAGTATTTGGGCCCCTGTGCAGTATATATGAGCTCCAGGACAGTATTTGGGCCCCTGTGCAGTATATATGAGCTCCAGGACAGTACTTGGGCCCCTGTGAAGTATATATGGGCTCCTGGACAGTATTTGGGCACCTGTGCAGTATATATGGGCTCCTGGACAGTATTTGGGCCCCTGTGCAGTATATATGAGTTCCTGGACATTATTTGGGCCCCTATACAGTTTATATGGGCTCCTGGACATTATTTGGGCCCCTGTGCAGTATATATGAGTTCCTGGACACAGGGCCGGCTCCAGGTTTTTGTGGGCCCCGGGCGAAAGTGTCTCAGTGGGCCCCTTTAACACGTACCACAATTAATGGGCCTCATATAATGCTCCATACAGAATAATGGAAACCAAATAATGCTCCAAACAGGATAATGGGCCCCATATAATGCTCCAAACAGGATAATGGGCCCCATATAATGCTCCATACAGGATAATGGGCCCCATATAATGCTCCAAACAGGATAATGGGCCCCATATAATGCTCCAAACAGGATAATGGGCCCCATATAATGCTCCAAACAGGATAATGGGCCCCATATAATGCTCCAAACAGGATAATGGGTCCCATGTATAGCTCCATACAGGATAATGGGTCCCATATAATGCCCCATACAGGATAATGGGCCCCATATAAAGCTCCAAACAGGATAATGGGCACCATATAATGCTCCAAACAGGATAATGGGCCCCATATAATGCTCCATACATATAGAATGGGCCCCATATAATGCCCCATAGAGAATAATGGGCTCATCTCCCCTGCTGGGCTCATTCTCATCTCCGCTGGGTTCATTCTCATTCCCCCTGGGCTCATTTCCCTCCCCCCTCTCACTCTCATCTCCCCCGCTGGGCTCATTCCCCCCGCTCACTCTCATCACCCCCGCTGGGCTCATTTACCCCCCCCCGGCTCACTCTCATCTCCCCCAGGGACTGGGCTCATTTCCCCCCAGCTCACATTCATCTCCCCCGGGGGCTGGGCTCATTCCCCCTGGCTCACTCTCATCTCCCACGGGGGCTGGGCTCATTCCCCCGGGCCCCCCCGCTCATTCTCAACATCGTTCACCTCAGTCCCGGCGCCGGTAACTTTTTCCTGTGAAAGCGCGCAGTCACATGGTACCGCTCATTAAGGTCATGAATATGGGCGCCACGCCTATGAGAGTGGAGTGGCATCCACATTCATGACCTTAATGAGCGGTAACATGTGGACCGTGCGCTCTCACAGGAAAAAAGATAGTAGTGAGTATGATGCTTTGCGGAGGGTGGGTGACTGACCCCGGACTCATAAATAAAAAAAATAACTTGTTCAGGTGCCTAGTGGGCCCCCCGTCTCGCCAGGGCCCCGGTACTTGCTCGGGTACGCCGGGTGCTGACACCGGCCCTGCCTGGACAGTATTTGGGCCCCTGTGCAGTATACAGTATATGAGTTCCTGGACAGTATTTGGGCCCCTGTGCAGTATATATGGGCTCCAGGACAGTATTTGGGCCCCTGTGCAGTATAGATGAGCTCCAGGACAGTATTTGGGCCCCTGTGCAGTATATAAGAGCTCCAGGACAGTATTTGGGCCCCAGTGCAGTATATATGGGCTCCTGGACAGTATTTGGGCCCCTGTACAGTATATATGGGCTCCTGGACAGTATTTGGGCCCCTGTGCAGTATATATGAGTTCCTGGACAGTACTTGGGCCCCTGTGCAGTATATATGAGCTCCTGGACAGTATTTAGGCCCCTGTGCAGTATATATGGGCTCCTGGACAGTATTTAGGCCCCTGTGCAGTATACTGTATATGAGTTCCTGGATAGTATTTGGGCCTCTGTGCAGTATATATGAGTTCCTGGACAGTATTTGGGCCCCTGTGCAGTATATATGAGTTCCTGGACAGTATTTGGGCCACTGTGCAGTATATATGGGCTCCAGGACAGTATTTGGGCCCCTGTGCAGTATAGATGAGCTCCAGGACAGTATTTGGGCCCCTGTGCAGTATATAAGAGCTCCAGGACAGTATTTGGGCCCCTGTGCAGTATATATGGGCTCCTGGACAGTATTTGGGCACCTATACAGTATATATGGGCTCCTGGACATTATTTGGGCCCCTGTGCAGTATATATGAGTTCTGAAGAGTCTGTGATTTGATCTTTATCTCTCAATGGGAGATCGATATGCTGGAGGGTTGCCAGATTTTGGTTTGAGGCCTACTCGAGTAGTGGTGAACAAACACACACAGAGACAGGGTATGTATCTGTAGGATGTCACAAATTCCTAATTTAATTAGGTAGCTTATATGCTTATTTGAGTAGGCGGTTACATTACATCATCGTATTTCATTGGACAATTGATTATTCAACAGTAAGCATAAATGGTTTCAACCAATCATATTCATATTCGTTAACCAATCAGATTGTATTCGGCCGTTAATTATTAGATACATTCGGGAATTTCCAGAAAAAGGTTAATACAGGTTGGTTGTTATACAATACTCTAATATTACCCTCATTAGCCTCATTAACCTGTCTTACTAAGTGTTCATAGCCCCTTTATCTGTAGTTCTAAGACTCTGTACCCATTAGTGCTACGTGGAATTACTGATATATCCTTAAGCTACATGAATCATAGGTGTTATAGAGGTAAGTTCCTGGACAGTACTTGGGCCCCTGTGCAGTATATATGAGCTCCTGGACAGTATTTAGGCCCCTGTGCAGTATATATGGGCTCCTGGACAGTATTTAGGCCCCTGTGCAGTATATATGAGTTCCTGGATAGTATTTGGGCCTCTGTGCAGTATATATGAGTTCCTGGACAGTATTTGGGCCCCTTTGCAGTATATATGGGCTCCTGGACAGTATTTGGGCCACTGTGCAGTATATATGATCTCATGGACAGTATTTGGGCCCCTGTGCAGTATATATGGGCTTCTGGACAGTATTTGGACCCCTGTGCAGTATATATGGGCTCCTGGACAGTATTTGGGCCCCTGTGCAGTATATATGAGCTCCTGGACAGTATTTGGGCCTCTGTGCAGTATATATGAGCTCCTTCCATTTTGACTTTTTATACAGAATGTATCAAATTGGATGTAAGTGTTTTACTTTTTCTTTTACTCAAATGAGAAAAAATCAAAGACTAGCTATAAAATTAATTGTTTGACCTATAACATGCATGCCTGGAGTTAAGACCACCTGTTGATTTTTTTTTCTTTTTTTTTTTTTGGGGGGGGCCCAGTCAGACTTTTGCCCCATGATTTCTATGTACGCCCCTGCACAGAGTTGAAGCCAATTTTCTCCATAGGGAAAAATATTCCTTCCCCAAAGCTGGGTCAACCATCTACCTATAATATTATGTTATTCGTAACCTTCTATACTTTTACTCACAAGAAAAGCATCCATTCCTTTCTTAAATTCATTCAGTGAGTTGGCCATCACCACTTCCTCAGGAAGAGAATTCCAGAGCCTCACTGCTCTTACCGTGAAGAACCCTCTTCTATGCTGGTGCAGAAATTGCCTTTCCTCCAAACAAAGAGAATGCCCCCTTGTTCTTGTCAAAGTCCTTGGTACAAACAGTTCATTGGAGAGATTTCTGTATTGCCCTCTGATATTCTTGGACATATATATTAGGTCTCCCCTAAGTCTTCTCTTTTCTAGAGTAAATAGACCTAATTTTGATAACCTTTCTGGGTATTGTAGTGAACCAACTCCATTTATCATTTTAGTAGCCCGCCTTTGAACCCTTTCAAGTTCAGTAATGTCTTTCTTGAGCACCAGCGTCCAAAATTGCACACAATACTCCAAGTGTGGTCTGACGAGTGATTTGTACAGAGGGAGAATTATGTTTTCATCTCGTGTCCCCAGACCTCTTCTAATGCATCCCATGACCCTATTTGCTTTGGTGGCAGCTGCCTGACACTGGGCACTCCAATTTAGCTTCTTATTGACTAAGATGCCTAAGTCTTTTTCCATGTCTGATTTCCCCAGCAGTTTCCCATTTAGTAAGTAATTGTAGCATCTGTCTCTCCTTCCCATGTGCATAACCTTACACTTATCTGTGTTAAACCTCATTTGCCATTTTTCAGCCCAATTCTCCAATTTACACAAATCTGTCTGTAGATGGAAACTGTCCTCCTTTGTGTTAACTACCTTACATAGTTTTGCATCATCTGCAAATACTGATAGTTTACTGTGTAAGCCATCCACTAGATCATTAATAAATATATTAAATAGTAGGGAGCCCAATACAGATCCCTGTGGTACCCCATTAGTAACCCTGGCCCAATCTGAGTATGCACCATTAATAACCACTCTTTGTTTTCTATCACTAAGCCAGCTACCTACCCATCTACACACATTTTCCCCTAGCCCAAGCTTTCTCATCTTACTTGCCAATCTTTTATGTGGGACGGTGTCAAATGCTTTAGAGAAGTCGAGATAAATCACATTTACCGGCCTATAGTTTCCAGGTTCCCTTTTACACCCCTTTTTGAATATTGGTACCACATTTGCTTGCCGCCAATCAAAAGGAACAAACCCTGCTTCTATAGAGTCTTTAAATATAAGGAATAGAGGCCTGTCTATCACATTACTTAACTCCTTTAATACCCGAGGGTGAATGCCATCAGGGCCTGGTGATTTGTCAATTTTAATCTTACTAAGGTGGTTCTGCACTTCTTCCTGGGTTAGGCAGGTAATACTTAATGGGGAGTTTACATTATCACTCTGCATTTCCCCTGGCAAATCCTTTTCCTGTGTGAACACTGTTGAGAAAAAAGTATTTAAAACATTTGCTTTTCCCACATTGCTCTCTATGATTTCAACCTCATTGTTCTATAAAGGGCCGACACCATCAATTTTAATCATTTTACGGTTTATATAATTAAAGAATAGTTAGGGGTTTGTTTTACTTTCCTTAGCAATGAGTCTCTCAGTTTCCACTTTTGCTAAATGTATTTGTTTTTACACATTTTAATTTTTTCTTTATAACTTTTTAATGCTTCTTCATTGCCTTCTTGTTTTAGCTTCTTAAATGCCTTGTTCTTGTTATTTATTGCCCTTTTTACATCCTTATTTAGCCACATTGGTGTTCTCCTGTTCCTAGCCCTTTAATTTCTGTATGGTATGGCTAGCTCGCAGTGGGTGTGTAAAACTGATTTAAATATTTCCCATTTATTTTCTGTGCTCCTATTTTTGAGGACATTGTCCCAATCAATTCGGCGAAGGTCCTCTCTAAGGCCTGTTTCACACTTCAGTTTTTTCTCGTCAGTTAAAATCCGCCAAAATGGCGGAAAGCGGATCCTTTGTTAACTGAAGTGAACGGATGGCAGCGGTCCGGTTTTTTGACGGATCCGTTGGCTGAAGAATTTTAAAGGAACCGCAGTCCGGGGACGAGAGAAAGAGAGAGAGCGAGAGAGAGAGAATTTGTACCATCCAACAGAAATGATTTCAGGGTTAAATTTCCGGCTGAGATAATTCATCCGGGCATGTGCAGTACAGAAATGCGGATCCTTCAGCCAAAAAAACGTTACAAGCTCCGTCCGGCCATTGGCGGATCCGCAAAAAAACGGATCCGACGGATGACCATCCGTCAAGATCCGCCAGTAATGCAAGTCAATGGGGAAAAAAATGGATCTGCCAAACAAAATGGCGGATCCGTTTTTTTACGAAAACGGCGGATCTTGACTGATGGAAAAAACTGAAGTGTAAAACAGGCCTAAGCTGATCAAACTTTGCTTTCCTGAAATTCAACGTTTTTGTAACCCCCTTCCAGTGCACCTTACTGAAGGACAAGTGGAATTGTATTATATTGTGGTCACTGTTCCCTTGGTGCCCATCGACTCATACTTCTGTTATTCTATCTGGCCTGTTGCTTAAAATTAAGTCCAGAAGGGTTGCCCCTCTAGTTGGGCCCTGCACAAGTTGTGACAGATAATTATCCTTGGTCACTGGCAGAAATTGGTTTCCTTTCTGAGATACGCAGGTTTCAGTTTCCCAGTCTATGTCGGGGTAGTTGAAGTCCCCCATAATAATCACCTCATTGTGATTTGCTGCTTTGTCCATTTGTTTCAATAATACATTTTCAGAGGTCTCTGTTATATTTGGTGGCTTATAACAAACCCCTATGAGGATTTTATTACTTTTCCCTCCTTGTATCTCCACCCATAGAGACTCCACCTCTTCATTTCCCTCTTGTATATCTTCTCTTAGTGTGGGCTTTAAAGTGGACTTTATATATATAGACAGACTCCACCCCCTTTCCTTTTTTTACGATCCGTCCTAAACAAATCATATCCTTGCAAGTTAGCCACCCAGTCATAGCTGTCGTCTAACCATGTCTCAGTTATTCCTATTATGTTGTATTTTTCCTCATACATTACCAACTCCAGATCTTCAATCTTATTGGTCAGGCTTCTTGCATTGGTCAGCATGCAGGAAAGAAGTTTTGCTTCCTTTTTCTTTGCTTCCTTCTGAGTACTCTGTCTTGGGTCTTCTTTACCACATCTAGTATCCTTGAATAGTTTGTCCCTCTGCTGCATGTTCTTTGCTGCTGTTTTTCCTTCCATCCCCTCTTCTTCTAGTTTAAAGCCCTTCTGATGAGTGTGGCAAGTCTTCTGGCGAATGTGTGTTTCCCAGGTTTTGTGAGGTGTATCCCATCTCTTGCGAGAAGTCCATCGTAGAGGTAATTCACGCCATGGTCCAAGAATCCAAATCCTTGCTGCCTGCACCACCGTCGTAGCCAGTTGTTCACCCCTAGTATCCTATTCCATCTTCAGATGCCATGACCATTGACTGGGAGGATTGATGAGAAAACAACCTGTACGTTCCGTTCCTTTATTTTCTTCCCCAGAATTTCAAAGTCTTCGCAGATAGTTGGTAGGTCATTTCTTACCGTGTCATTTGTGCCTACATGTATCATTAGGAAAGAGTAGTCGTCCTTGGATTTGAGGATAGTTGGTATCATGTTGGCCACATCCTTGATTTTTGCTCCTGGGAGGCAGCATACTTCTCATGTGGTTAAGTCCGGCCTGCAGATAGTTGCCTCTGTGCCTCTTAGTAGTGAGTCGCCCATAACTACCACTCTTCTTTTCTTTCCAGGCACACTGCTTGTTGCTCGTGAGTGTTTTTGAGTGTCATTTGTTTCCGCTTTTGTTGACAGAGTAACTTCTTTTGTTGATAGTGTGTCTTCTCTTGTAGATACGGTATCATCCTAAGCTGTGCCATTTTCGTTCTCCAGCATGAGGGCTTCATATTGGTTGCTAAACTGTGTGGGTGGTGATGTCCACTTGATCCGTTTGTTTCTTTTCGTCACATGGCTCCACTTTTCAGCCTCTGTATGTGCTCTGAAGCTTTTCTCACTTTCCGTATCCTGAATGGTTGCTTCTGCTTCATCCAAGAAGTCCTCATGTTCTTTAATTACCTTCAATGTTTCTATTCTATCTTCCAGTTCCTGCACCTTTTCCTCTAAGAGGGCAACAAGTTTGCACTTCAGACAGGAAAAGTTGAGTTTTTTGGGCCGGAAGATCCGTAAACATGTAGCATGTGTTGCAGGTGACCACGTGGATTTTCTTCTCTTCCATATTGCTATTGCTGATGCAGTCCAGTCCATGATGTGGTAGGCTTGTTTGAAGAGATGTGTTTTCAAAGCGCGTTTGAACAGCTCGGGGCTAGGTACAGTCATATGTTAAAGTTTGGGCACCCCTATTAATGTTAACCTTTTTTCTTTATAACAATTTTGGTTTGCAACAGCTATATCAGTTTCATATATCTAATAACTGATGGACTCAGTTATATTTCTGGATTCAAATGAGGTTTATTGTACTAACAGAAAATGTGCAATCTGCATTTAAACAAAATTTGACTGGTGCAAAAGTATGGGCACCTCAACATAAAAGTCACATTAATATTTTGTAGATCCTCCTTTTGCAAAAATAACAGCCTCTAGTCACTTCCTGTAGCTATTAATGAGTTCCTGGATCCTGGATGAAGGTATTTGTGACCATTTCTGTTTACAAAACAATTCCAGTTCAGTTAAGTTTGATGGTCGCCGAGCATGGACAGCCCGCTTCAAATCATCCCACTGATGTTCAATGATATTCAGGTCTGGGGACTGGGATGGCCATTCCAGAACATTGTAATTGTTCCTCTGCATGAATGCCTGAGTAGATTTGGAGCGGTGTTTTGGATCATTGTCTTGCTGAAATATCCATCCCCTGCGTAACTTCAACTTCGTCACTGATTCTTGCACATTATTGTCAAGAATCTGCTGATACTGAGTTGAATCCATGCGACCCTCAACTTTAACAAGATTCCCGGTGCCGGCATTGGCCACTCAGCCCCAAAGCATGATGGAACCTCCACCAAATTTTACTGTGGGTAGCAAGTGTTTTCCTTGGAATGCTGTGATTTTTAGCCTCCATGCATAACGCCTTTTTGTATGACCAAACAACTCAATCTTTGTTTCATCAGTCCACAGGACCTTTTTCCAAAATGTAACTGGCTTGTCCAAATGTGCTTTTGCATACCTCGGGCGACTCTGTTTGTGGCGTGCTTGCAGAAACGGCTTCTTTCGCATCACTCTCCCATACAGCTTCTCCTTGTGCAAAGTGCGCTGTATTGTTGACCGATGCAAAGTGACACCTTCTGCAGCAAGATGATGCTGCAGGTCTTTGGAGGTGGTCTGTGGATTGTCCTTGACTGTTCTCACCATTCTTCTTCTCTGCCTTTCTGATATTTTTCTTGGCCTGCCACATCTGGGCTTAACAAGAACTGTACCTGTGTTCTTCCATTTCCTTACTATGTTCCTCACAGTGGAAACTGACAGGTTAAATCTCTGAGACAACTTTTTGTATCCTTCCCCTGAAAAGCTATGTTGAATAATCTTTGTTTTCAGATCATTTGAGAGTTGTTTTGAGGAGCCCATGATGCCACTCTTCATAGGAGAATCAAATAGGAGAACTACTTGCAAGTGGCCACCTTAAATACCTTTTCTCATGATTTGATACACCTGAGTATGAAGTTCAAAGCTCAATGAGGTTACAAAACCAATTTAGTGCTTCAGGAAGTCAGTAAAAAGTAGTTAGGAGTGTTCAAATCAAGAAAATGATAAGGGTGCCCATACTTTTGCACCGGTCAAATTTTCTTTAAATGCAGATTGCACATTTTCTGTTAGTACAATAAACCTCATTTGAATCCAGAAATATAACTGAGTCCATCAGTTATTAGATATATGAAACTGAAATAGCTGTTCCAAAAAACAAAATTGTTATAAAAAAAAAAGGTTAACATTAATAGGGGTGCCCAAACTTTAACATATGACTGTATCAGTCTGTTCGTGGGGTGGTGCATTCCAGAGAGCTGGCGCAGCACGAGAAAAGTCTTGGAGATGGAGGTGCGAGGTTCAGATTACGGGGGATGTTAGTCTTAGGTCATTTGTAGAACGGAGGGCACGTGTAGGGCGATAGACAGAGATGAGAGAGGAGATATAAGGCGATGCAGCACTGTGGAGAGCTTTGTGGGTGAGAGAGATGAGTTTATACTGGACCCTGTAGCGAATAGGTAGCCAGTGTAATGACTGGCACGAGATGGAGGCATAGGTGAAGCGGCTGGACAGAAATATGATCTTGACTGCCGCATTCAAGATGGATTGGAGAGGAGAAAGTTTAGTAAGAGGGAGACCGATCAGAAGAGAGTTGCAGTAGTACAGACAAGAATGAATAAGAGCGACAGTAAGAGTCTTAGCAGTTTCAACGGTGAGTAAAGGTCGGATTCTGGAGATGTTTTTAACATGCAGGTGACAGGAGCGAGTGAGTGATCGGATATAGGGAATTGTTATGATTGGGTCACCGAGGAGGAAAGCAAGCCCAAGCTAAGCCACAGAAAACCAGAGAGGTTGGTAACTAAGCGGATTGCAAACCCCTGATCCTATCCACACAACTAGCAGTAAACGTAGAGCGTGCCTACGATGATCCTAGATGCCTCGGCACAGCCGGAGAGCTAACTAAGCCTAAAGCCAGAAAGGGGAAATCTAAACTGCCCCAGAGCAGACCCCAAAGGAATAGATAGCCCCCAAACATATATTGTAGGTGAGACAAGATGAAAATACAAACACAGGCAGGAAAATAGACTGAGCAAATGATGGGGCCCACACTGACTAGACAGGACAGGAAAGGAAAGACACTGTCTGCAATCACGCAAAAAACCCTGCAAAAAGTCCAAACCCTTCCATTTGACCAAGTACTGGAGTCTCCGTCTAGCCAAACGAGAATCCAATATTTTCTCTACCTCATATTCCACATTGCCTTTAACCAATAAAGGGTCAGGAGGTGCCGCCATAGGAACTACTGGCTCCACAAACCTTTTCAACAAAGATTTATGAAACACGTTATGGATCTTAAACGTAACTGGAAGAGCCAATCGAAAAGAAACAGGATTAAGGATCTCCAAAATCTTATAAGGTCCAATAAATCTTGGCTTGAATTTTGGAGACGCAACCTTCATAGGAATATTCTTTGACGACAACCAAAACATATCACCCACTTTAAACCGGGGAACAATGGTCCTATGCCGGTTGGAAAACCGTTGGGCTTTTTCCTGAGAGAGGGACAACTTATCCACCACTTGGTCCCAAATCTGCTGCATTCTCTCTACCACTGTGTCCACACTTGGGCAGGTCGAAGATTCCACCTGCCCTGAAGAAAATCGAGGATGAATCCCAAAGTTACAGAAAAAGGGCGACATCAAAGTGGCAGAACTAGCGCTATTGTTTAGCGCGAATTCGGCCAAGGGCAAAAAATGAGACCCAGTCATCCTGATCAGCAGATACAAAACATCTCAAATAGGACTCCAAAGTCTGGTTTGTTCTCTCAGTCTGCCCATTGGTCTGAGGATGAAATGCAGAGGAGAAAGATAACTGAATTCCCAGTTTGGAACAAAAAGCTCTCCAAAATCCGGAAACAAACTGGACTCCTCAGGAATCCGATGCAACCGACCCACCTGTTGTAAAAACAAGGGCACCAACTCAGAAGAAGATGGCAACTTTGGGAGTGGTACAAGATGGATCATCTTAGAAAATCTATCACAAATCACCCAGATAACAGTCATTCTCTGAGAGACAGGAAGATCGGAAAAAAAAATCCATTGAGATAGGGGTCCATGGCCTCCTGGGCACCGGCAGGGGCATCAACAACCCACTAGAATGAGAACAGGGCTTGGACCGAGAACAAGTCCCACAGGACTGCACAAAATTCCTGACATCACGAGATAAGGCAGGCCACCAAAAACACCGACTCACCAAATCTCTGGTACCAAAAATACCTGGATGACCAGCCAACGCGGAGCAATGAATTTCAGACATTACTCTCTGCCTCCACTGGTCAGGGACATACAATTTTCCCATAGGGCAACGTTCAGGTTTGTCCCCCTGAAATTCCTCCAGGGCACATCTCAAATCGGGTGAGATGGCGGAAAGAACTACACCCTCATTTAGAATGGTAGTAGGCTCGGTCACAATAAGAGAATCCGCAAAGAAACTCCTAGAAAGGGCGTCCGCTTTAACATTCTTAGTGCCCGGAAGAAAAGAGACCACAAAATTAAAACTCGTGAAAAACAAGGCCCACCTAGCCTGTCTAGGATTCAAGCGTTTGGCTGATTCAAGAAAAATCAAATTCTTGTGGTCGGTGAGGACCACAACTTGATGTCTAGCTCCCTCCAACCAATGTCTCCACTCTTCAAATGCCCATTTCATGGCCAACAATTCCTGATTCCCCACGTCATAGTTACGTTCAGATGGGGAGAATTTTCGAGAAAAGAAGGCGCAGGGATTCATCTTAGAAGTCACTGGATCTTTTTGGGACAAAACGACTCCTGCACCAATCTCAGAAGCATCTACCTCCACCTGAAATGGGAGTGAGACATCAGGTTGCCGTAGAACCGGAGCAGAAGTGAATCTCCGCTTAAGCTCCTGAAATGCCAAGACGGCCTCTGGAGACCAATTCACCACATCAGCGCCCTTTTTGGTCAGATCAGTCAGTGGTTTGACAATACCAGAAAAATTACTTATAAATTTACAGTACAAATTAGCAAAACCCAAAAACTTCTGGAGAGCCTTCAAAGAAGTGGGCTGAACCCAATCATAAATGGCCTGTATCTTGCTTGGGTCCATTTCAATAGCCGACGGGGACAAAATAAATCCCAAAAATGAAATCCTCTGTACACCAAAGAGGCACTTCGATCCCTTAACATACAGAGAATTTTCCCTCAAAATCCGGAACACAGTCCGGACATGTTCCACATGAGAATCCCAATCACTGGAAAAGATCAAAATATCATCCAGATAAATGATCAAAAACGTATCCACAAAGTCCTGGAAAATATCGTTCATAAAAGATTGGAAGACAGAAGGGGCATTAGTGAGCCCAAAAGGCATCACCAGGTACTCAAAATGTCCCTCCGGAGTATTAAACGCAATCTTCCATTCATACCCGTGCTTGATGCGAATAAGATTATACGCCCCCCTGTGGTCAAGCTTGGTAAACCAACAGGCACCTTTAACTCTGGAAAATAAAGCAGAAATCAGGGGTAACGGGTACTGATATTTAATAGTGATTTTGTTAATGGAACGATAGTCAATACATGGCCTTAATGAACCATCTTTCTTGGCCACAAAAAAAACAGCACCTAAAGGTGAAGAGGATGGTCTAATATGACCCTTCTCCAACGACACCTTGATATAAGATCGCATAGTATCATGTTCGGGTACCGATAAGTTGAAAAGCCGACCCTTGGGAAATTTACACACGGGAATTAACTCAATTGCACAGTCATAACTCCTATGAGGAGGCAAAGATGCAGACTTTCTCTCACTAAATACATCAGAAAAGTCAGCCAAATAGTCAGGAATATCATGAGACTGGGGAGAGGTGGAGAAAACAGGAGTGTCACTAAGAACACACTGACAACGCCAACTCACCACAGACAGATTTCCAATCCAAAACAGGATTATGAGTCTGCAACTAGGGAAAACCCAGAACAATAGTGTCAGGATCCTGTCAGCGTCAGCAACTTACCCACACTGCGGGAGAGCACGGGGCCCAATATGGTAGTGAAGGTTTAAGCAGACAGGACCTGAGGCATGGAAAATAGTAAGGAGTACCAGGACCTACGATCATGTGACTGCAGGGGCGGGGCTTAGCATCCTACTACTGCAAATGATGTAATGTACCTACTGCAGGAATACTGTAGTAGAGGAGAGGAAAACGCAGGTCAGACAAGCAGAGTGTTAGGAGTCAGATTTCTGCCTCTTCCTTGCTGTAATCTAGATCCTCACATGCTGCAGTCTCCTGCGCCTTTCCTGCTGTAGAGGAGACTGCAGAGGAGATTGCCCTGCAGCAACTCTCTCCAGAGGCTAAGTCCTTTGTTCCCTCATCTGAGCATTCTCATGGCACGAACTCCCATTGGAGTTCGGGAGTCAGGTGCTCAGGTCCTGTGTCGAATCCCATTGGCTCTTCCTGGAGTCTGGGAGATTTCCGGAAGGTACCGTTCGCTATAAAAAGCGCGCATGGCTGTTCCGCCATGCGCTAGTATATTCATACTTGCTGCTGTATGTTTGTTGATGGATGCTTGGACTGGTGAATGACTCATTTGAAACCCCCATTCCTCTGATACTACGTCTGTGTGAGTGTTTGCGTTCTGCCAGTAGCAGCGCTAGCGCACATTTTCTCCATCTACCTCAGCAGCTAAGCGTCTGACATCGCGCCTGCGTTACCAGCGGTGTCACTTGGCGGCACTCCACGCCGCGCTGCAGTAGCAGCTTATTAGCGCGTTTGCGGTTGCAACGCTGTGCACACTGGTCTCCACGGTAGGTCTCTGCGGGTGTAGTACTGTCATATAGAGTTGAGCGAAACGGGTCGAAAAATTTCAAAAGTCGCTGACTTTTGGCAAAGTCGGGTTTCATGAAACGAAACCCGACCCTAGGATGAGGTCGGCCACGAGGTCGGCGACTTACGCGCCAAAGTCACGTTTCAAAAGTTTGTTTTGCGCTCTTTTTCAGCCAATCAGGATCCACGGACACTGTGGGCAATGTGATGACATAGGCACGGGTCACCACCATCTTTCAGAAGGGCATGCAAGTGATTGGCTTGCTTTGGTGGGCGTCACAGGGGGTATAAAAGGGCGTGCACGCCGACCGCCATCTTTTGCCGATCTCAGTATAGGGAGAGGTTGCTGCTGATTCTGTAGGGAGAGCGTTAGGCAGGGAAGAAGACAAAAAAACTGCTTCTGCTGCTAGCGATTTGGCCTGCACAACACACCAATCACTGTGTGTGCAGTGCAAGGGGAGGCTATATTGTGGTGTATCAGTGGTGTTGGTTGTTGGGCTGCCTTTTAAGGCTTCCTGACAGGCTGGCATTGCTGTTTACCCACTGCTCTGCAAACTGCTTTTTTAAAAGCAATCCAATCTCCCTTATCCTCTAGTCACTTTGGTCACAGCTGTGCCATCGAGCCTGTGACATAGCGCTCAGATATCAGTGGGCCTCACACAATCCAAAAGTGTCCAGTGTCCACTAGTGTGAGAAGAAATTCAAAATCTCCCTTATCCTCTAGTCACTTTGGTCACAGCTGTGCCATCGAGCCTGTCACATAGCGCTCAGATATTCATTGGGCCTCACACAATCCAAAAGTGTCCAGTGTCCACTAGTGTGAGAAGAAATTCAAAATCTCACTTATCCTCTAGTCACTTTGGTCACAGCAGTGCCATCGAGCCTGTCACATAGCGCTCAGATATTCATTGGGCCTCACACAATCCAAAAGTGTCCAGTGTCCACTAGTGTGAGAAGAAATTCAAAATCTCACTTATCCTCTAGTCACTTTGGTCACAGCAGTGCCATCGAGCCTGTCACATAGCGCTCAGATATTCATTGGGCCTCACACAATCCAAAAGTGTCCAGTGTCCACAAGTGTCTGCTGAAATTCAAAATCTCACTTATCCTCTAGTCACTTGGTCACAGCTGTGCCATCGAGCCTGTCACATAGCGCTCAGATATTCATTGGGCCTCACACAATCCAAAAGTGTCCAGTGTCCACTAGTGTGAGAAGAAATTCAAAATCTCACTTATCCTCTAGTCACTTTGCTCACAGCAGTGCCATCGAGCCTGTCACATAGCGCTCAGATATTCATTGGGCCTCACACAATCCAAAAGTGTCCAGTGTCCACTAGCGTGAGAAGAAATTCAAAATCTCACTTATCCTCTAGTCACTTTGGTCACAGCAGTGCCATCGAGCCTGTCACATAGCGCTCAGATATTCATTGGGCCTCACACAATCCAAAAGTGTCCAGTGTCCACTAGTGTGAGAAGAAATTCAAAATCTCACTTATCCTCTAGTCACTTTGCTCACAGCAGTGCCATCAAGCCTGTCACATAGCGCTCAGATATTCATTGGGCCTCACACAATCCAAAAGTGTCCAGTGTCCACTAGTGTGAGAAGAAATTCAAAATCTCACTTATCCTCTAGTCACTTTGGTCACAGCAGTGCCATCGAGCCTGTCACATAGCGCTCAGATATTCATTGGGCCTCACACAATCCAAAAGTGTCCAGTGTCCACTAGTGTGAGAAGAAATTCAAAATCTCACTTATACTCTAGTCACTTTGGTCACAGCAGTGCCATTGAGCCTGTCACATAGCGCTCAGATATTCATTGGGCCTAACACAATCCAAAAGTGTCCAGTGTCCACAAGTGTCTGCTGAAATTCAAAATCTCACTTATCCTCTAGTCACTTTGGTCACAGCTGTGCCATCGAGCCTGTCACATAGCGCTCAGATATTCATTGGGCCTCACACAATCCAAAAGTGTCCAGTGTCCACTAGTGTGAGAAGAAATTCAAAATCTCACTTATCCTCTAGTCACTTTGGTCACAGCTGTGCCATCGAGCCTGTCACATGGCGCTCAGATATTCATTGGGCCTCACACAATCCAAAAGTGTCCAGTGTCCACTAGTGTGAGAAGAAATTCAAAATCTCACTTATCCTCTAGTCACTTTGGTCACAGCAGTGCCATCGAGCCTGTCACATAGCGCTCAGATATTCATTGGGCCTCACACAATCCAAAAGTGTCCAGTGTCCACTAGTGTGAGAAGAAATTCAAAATCTCACTTATCCTCTAGTCACTTTGCTCACAGCAGTGCCATCGAGCCTGTCACATAACGCTCAGATATTCATTGGGCCTCACACAATCAAAAAGTGTCCAGTGTCCACAAGTGTCTGCTGAAATTCAAAATCTCACTTATCCTCTAGTCACTTTGGTCACAGCTGTGCCATCGAGCCTGTCACATAGCGCTCAGATATTCATTGGGCCTCACACAATCCAAAAGTGTCCAGTGTCCACTAGTGTGAGAAGAAATTCAAAATCTCACTTATCCTCTAGTCACTTTGGTCACAGCAGTGCCATCGAGCCTGTCACATAGCGCTCAGATATTCATTGGGCCTCACACAATCCAAAAGTGTCCAGTGTCCACTAGTGTGAGAAGAAATTCAAAATCTCACTTATCCTCTAGTCACTTTGGTCACAGCAGTGCCATCGAGCCTGTCACATAGCGCTCAGATATTCATTGGGCCTCACACAATCCAAAAGTGTCCAGTGTCCACTAGTGTGAGAAGAAATTCAAAATCTCACTTATCCTCTAGTCACTTTGCTCACAGCAGTGCCATCGAGCCTGTCACATAGCGCTCAGATATTCATTGGGCCTCACACAATCCAAAAGTGTCCAGTGTCCACTAGTGTGAGAAGAAATTCAAAATCTCACTTATCCTCTAGTCACTTTGGTCACAGTAGTGCCATCGAGCCTGTCACATAGCGCTCAGATATTCATTGGGCCTCACACAATCCAAAAGTGTCCAGTGTCCACAAGTGTCTGCTGAAATTCAAAATCTCACTTATCCTCTAGTCACTTTGGTCACAGCTGTGCCATCGAGCCTGTCACATAGCGCTCAGATATTCATTGGGCCTCACACAATCCAAAAGTGTCCAGTGTCCACTAGTGTGAGAAGAAATTCAAAATCTCACTTATCCTCTAGTCACTTTGGTCACAGCTGTGCCATCGAGCCTGTCACATAGCGCTCAGATATTCATTGGGCCTCACACAATCCAAAAGTGTCCAGTGTCCACTAGTGTGAGAAGAAATTCAAAATCTCACTTATCCTCTAGTCACTTTGGTCACAGCAGTGCCATCGAGCCTGTCACATAGCGCTCAGATATTCATTGGGCCTCACACAATCCAAAAGTGTCCAGTGTCCACTAGTGTGAGAAGAAATTCAAAATCTCACTTATCCTCTAGTCACTTTGCTCACAGCAGTGCCATCGAGCCTGTCACATAGCGCTCAGATATTCATTGGGCCTCACACAATCCAAAAGTGTCCAGTGTCCACTAGTGTGAGAAGAAATTCAAAATCTCACTTATCCTCTAGTCACTTTGCTCACAGCAGTGCCATCGAGCCTGTCACATAGCGCTCAGATATTCATTGGGCCTCACACAATCCAAAAGTGTCCAGTGTCCACTAGTGTGAGAAGAAATTCAAAATCTCCCCTGTCCTATAGACAGCTTGTACCTTGTTTTACATTACTATATAGTTTGTTGGATTTTGTCTACATTTTTACCAAAAATGAGGAAGGCTGGTGGAAGAGGCCGTGGAATTGGGCGGGGGTTGCCAGCTGGTAATGATGGTGTTGGTGGTGGATCTGATGGTAGTGGCAAGAGCAAAATAGGAACGAATGCAGGAGGTGTTGAGCCTGCGTCATCGTCTGGCTCCATAAGGCTTCGAAGGCTTAGTTTTCTAGGAGTTGGCAAACCGCTTTTAAAGCCAGAGCATCAGGAAAAAGTTTTGTCTTACATTGCTGACTCAGCCTCCAGCTCTATCGCCTCCTCTTCTTCAGTTGTAAAAAGTAAAAGCACTGAGTCGTCATTGGAGGCTCATGTTCATGAACCACACCTTTCCTTGTGTCCTTGTGAAGAGAGAAGAGAGAGAGAGGATTCAAAAAGATTTAAATAAACTGGAGAAGTGGGCAGCAACTAACAGAATGGTTTTTAACAGGGAGAAATGCAAAGTACTACATCTGGGCAATAAAAATGAAAAAAGCATATATAGAATGGGAGGAATAGGGCTAAGTGACAGCACATGTGAAAAAGACTTGGGTATACTAATAGATCACAGACTGAATATGAGTCAACAGTGTGATGCAGCAGCAAAAAAGGCAAATGCAATTCTAGGATGTATTAACAGAAGCATACAGTCTAGATCACGTAATTATTTCCCTCTACTCCTCTTTGGTCAGACCTCATCTGGAATATTGTGTCCAATTTTGGGCACCACATTTGAAAAAAGACATCAACAAACTGGAGCAAGTTCAGAAAAGAGCGACCAGAATGGTGACCGGTCTGCAAACCCTGTCTTATGAGGAAAGGTTGCAGGATTTGGGAATGTTTAGTTTGCAAAAGAGAAGACTGAGAGGAGACTCAGCTGTCTACAAATATCTAAAGGGCTGTCACATTGTAGAAGGATCAACTTTATTCTCATTTGCACAAGGAAAGACTAGAAGCAATGGGATGAAGCTGAATGGGAGGAGACACAGATTAGATATTAGAAAAAACTTTTTGACAGTTAGAGTGATCAATGAGTGGAACAGGCTGCCACGAGAAGTGGTGAGTTCTCCTTCAATGGAAGTCTTCAAACAGAGGCTGGACAGACATCTAACTGGGATGATTTAGCGAATCCTGCTTTGAGCAGGGGGTTGGACCAGATGGCCCAGGAGGTCCCTTCCAACTCTACGATTCTATGATTCACCCCAACCAAGATTGAAGGATGACGCAGGCCATACTACTGATTACTCCATGGAGCTGTTTTCACATACCATGCCTGGATTATCAAGTGAAATGGTGAATTACCCAGGCCAAGATGAATCTGACATGGAGTGCACTGATGCACAGCCGCTGATGGATGATTCTGCTGGTACATTCACTCAGAGCACTACATTGTCCTCGCAGTGTACAGAGCCAGATTCTGACCCTGATGAGACTCAGGTGCCCCTTCCCGCACACTATACCACCATACACGGTGACACAGAGGAAGGTGCACATGACATTGAAGAGGAGGTGATGGATGACCCAGTTGTTGACCCAGATTGGCATCCATTGGGGGAAGAGGGTGCTGCTTCCAATAGCTCAGATGAGGAGCATCCACAGCAGACATCGACATCGCAACAGCTGTTACCCGGCAGGCCCGGAGCACTCCAATGACAGGTTCCAAAAATCAAAAGAGTTGCTGGACAGCTTGTCCAGAGGGTCAAAACATCACAGCGTGCTAGGCCGCAAAATGTCTGCCAAAGTAGGAAGAGTGCAGTGTGGCACTTTTTTGAACAAAATCCTCATGATCAGGCCAAGGTTATCTGTAAGAAGTGCGCAAAGACATTTAGCTGAGGGAAAAATCTGAAAAATTTGAATACCAGTTGCATGCTTAGACATTTAACCAGCATGCACTTGCAAGCGTGGACACAACACCAAACCTCAAGTGCCACATGTGCAACTGATCACAACGAAGGTAGTCAGCAACGCTACATTGTTTCCCCCACTGTAAGCCCACCGGTTAGCACAGCAGCAAATGTTGAGGTGTCGTTGCAAGGCCACAGCAGTCAGGGAATCCCACTGTTATATCAACGAAAGACTGATTCTAGGCCATCAGAAAGAACACCAACTCCATCACCATCATCAACCCTCTCTCAGTCCGCTACTTCCACCATATGCAGCTCTCAAGTCCAGCTCACCCTCCCAGACACTATGAGTAGGTCAAGAATGTACTCAGTCTCTCATCCGCATACACTGGGTTTGAACGCCCACATTGCCAAACTAATCTCGTTTGAGATGATGCCCTTTCGGTTGGTGGTAACGCAGCTTTCCGCGAACTCATGGCCTATGCAGTACCACGCTATGACCTACCCAGTCGCCACTTCTTCTCTCGCAAAGCCATCCCAGCCCTCCACCATCACGTGAAAGACCGCATTGTCCATGCACTCAAGCAGTCAGTGAGCGGAAAGGTGCACCTCACAACTGATGCATGGTCCAGTCGCCATGGCCAGGGCCGTTACGTGTCCATCACTGCGCACTGGGTTAATGTGGTGGATGCAGGGTCCACAGGGGACAGCGGTGGTGGGACAGTGCTGCCTAGCCCACGGTATAGTAAACAGTTGGCTGTAGGCGTTCGACCCTCCTCCTCCTCCAGAAGTGAAAGCTCGTCCACAGAGCGCAGTCGTACGAGCACTCCATCTGCAGCTGCCACTGTTGCACACGAGGTGTCCCCCTATCGAGCAGCTAGTGGAAAGCGTCAGCAGGCTGTGTTGCAGATGATGTGTTTGGGCGACAGACACACCGCCGAGGTGCTGGCCGAGTACTTTCAGCGACAAACTGAGTCATGGCTGGGCAGTGTACATCTTGAGGCAGGCAAGGTAGTTAGTGATAACGGCCGTAATTTTGTGGCAGCCATAGCCCTTTCAAAACTCAGACACATACCTTGCTTGGCTCACACCTTGAACCTGGTGGTGCAGTGCTTCCTCAAAAATTATCCGGAGTTAACAGCCCTGCTCCAGAAGGTGCGAAGACTGTGCGCGCACATCCGCCGGTCGCCTGTACACTCCGTTCGTATGCAGAAGCTGCAGCGATTGCTCCACCTTCCCAACCACCGCCTCATTATCGACATTGCAACAAGGTGGAACTCCACCCTGCACATGGTGGAGCGGCTGTGCGAGCAGAGGCAGGCCATAATGCATTTGTGGGAGGATACACGGCCAGGCACTTTGAGAGCAGACATGGAGTTGACCGGTGTGCAGTGGTCGAAGCTGAAAGACCCCTGTAAAGTCCTTCAGTGTTTTGAGGAATGCACATGGCTGGTAAGTGCAGACGACGCCATCCTAAGCATGAGCATCCCACTTATGCGTCTGCTCATGCAAACTTTGACGCACCTTAAGGAGCAGGCTTCTGCAGCCAATGTTGATGAGGAGGAAGAGGAGGAGGGAATCCTTGATGACATTCAGCCATTGTCTGCTCAGGGACCTCTCCTGGACGAGGTGGAGGAAGAAGAGGAGGAGGAGGATGATGGGGATGATTACTTAGGGGAGGAGGATGCATCTCGTGGGGCAAGTGAAAATGTTGGCGTGGCAAGGTCTGGTACAGGGTTTGTGCGTGACTGGAGGGATGTGGATTTGCCAGAAAGTGCTCCTCCAACCAGCACTCGCAGTGCATCATTGACACCGGGAACATTGGCCCACATGTCAGATTATGCCTTGCAGATCCTAAAAAGGGACCCCCGCATTGCCAAAATGATGAACGATGACGACTACTGGTTGGCCAGCATCCTGGATCCACGCTATAAAGGCAAATTACAAAACATCATGCCACAGGAGAACCTTGACCTAATATTGGCTAATAAACAAGCAACTCTGGTAAATCGGTTGCTTGAGGCATTCCCAGCACACAGCAGCGGTGATGGTTCTCACACAAGCCGTACGGGCCGGGGTCAGCTTGACAGAGGTGTTCGTGGTGCACACAGCAGAAGTGGCGTTGGAGACAGGGGTTTCATGACAATGTTGTGGACTGATTTTTCAAGTACCGCTCACACAACTGGTAATACTGCATCGATGGAAAGTGACAGGAGACAGCAGTTGTCAACTATGGTTACAAACTACTTTTCCTCCCATATCGATGTTCTCCCACACAGGTCATTCCCCTTTGACTATTGGGCCGCTAAACTGGACACCTGGCCTGAATTGGCACAATATGCCTTACAGGAGCTCGCTTGCCCAGCTGCAAGTGTGCTATCGGAAAGAGTCTTCAGTGCAGCTGGATCAATCCTGACAGAAAAAAGGACCCGTCTGTCAACCCAAAATGGGGATGATCTAACCTTCATTAAAATGAACCACGCATGGGTTTCCAAGGATTTTGTCCCACCTTCCCCTGATGACACATAGGGTGACAGAAAAATGGCTTGCTTTGGTCCACCTCTTCCTAGGACTTGACCTATTTCACCTTTTGCATCAGCTGAATGTCCAACATCAACATATGCCACTTTCTAAAACTCCCTAACTGTGCTGCCTCCCCCCCCATGGCCGGGGTCACCACCTAGCGCACGACACCGTGCGAGTGCCGTTGCCCTGGACAGGTGGGTAGGCTGACTCTTGGGCGCGGGCACTGGCACAGGGTCCCTCATAGTGCAATCAAGCGTCTCTGACGCCGTACTATGAGGGGCCCAGGGCCAGTACCGACGCCCACGAGTGGGCCCCCCTTGCTTGGGCAGGGCCCCAGCATTTGCAATCTTTACCTCTCCCTGCTCCTCCGCTGTGTAGGCTGGGCAGTCAAATCCATACTGGGCCTGACACCGTTTGAGCCTGCCTCCTGATGTATAGACATATATTTTGAATGTGTACGCTATCCATACATGTTATCTGGGGATACGGAACCCATTCTCACCTTTGTGCAATCACGTGCAATCCATACTGGGCCTGACACCATCTGAGCCTGCCTCCTGATGTATAGACATATATTTTGAATGTGTACGCTATCCATACATGTTATCTGGGGATACGGAACCCTTTCTCACCTTTGTGCAATTACGTGCAATCCATACTGGGCCTGACACCGTCTGAGCCTGCCTCCTGATGTATAGACATATATTTTGAATGTGTACGCTATCCATAAATGTTATCTGGGGATACGGAACCCTTTCTCACCTTTGTGCAATCACGTGCAATCCATACTGGGCCTGACACAGTCTGAGCATGCCTCCTGATGTATAGACATATATTTTGAATGTGTACGCTATCCATACATGTTATCTGGGGATACGGAACCCTTTCTCACCTTTGTGCAATTACGTGCAATCCATACTGGGCATGACACCGTCTGAGCCTGCCTCCTGATGTATAGACATATATTTTGAATGTGTACGCTATCCATAAATGTTATCTGGGGATACGGAACCCTTTCTCACCTTTGTGCAATCACGTGCAATCCATACTGGGCCTGACACCGTCTGAGCCTGCCTCCTGATGTATAGACATATATTTTGAATGTGTACACTATGCTATCCATACATGTTATCCGGGGATACGGTACCCTTTCTCACCTTTGTGCAATCACGTGTAATCCATACTGGGCCTGAGAACAGATGGCGAGCTGTTAAGCAAGCTACAGCACCTGTGGTTTGCACACGTAAGTTTTTCATTTTTTCAGGAATGACGGTTAGGCCTAATTCCGGAACTGCGGTTGACCTGCACTTACTGGGAAATCATCGTTCGCGGGTAATAATTGTAATCACAGATCCCCATCACTAACGTTGTTCAGCGGGTTATCTGCACCTGTAAGCGACAAACGCTGGCCTTTTCAGTGTAGCGCACATGCAGCCACGGACATGTAAGGGCATGACACACCAGTTATTGGCCAATCTCATGTGCCAGAGCCTCACGTGTCCCTCTAGTAAGCCAGACTCGGACCGCGGGGCATGACGGAGTCTCGTTCGTTAACGGAATTAAGCTTGCAATGTGTGCATCTGTTCTGTAGCTTGCATGGTTGAGGTTTCCCAGGTGGAGTCGAATTAAACCGTAGGCTCCACTCCTGGTGGTGCCCTTCTGGACATTCCTTTAAGGTTCAGCTTTGCAACCATACTGCCCACGTAAAACAAACACTTTGCCTTCATGAACGCTGTTTGGAGGGTCATGACTCATGGGAATAACGCCGCCCAATCAGTTAACCTGCTAGAGAGATCCTTCGTTGCTCCCAAGCATGACATCACACTCCCTAGGAGGAAGGTAATGCCACTGTGGCGACCGTACTCCTGGGGGCGACACAAGTGCACTGATGCCCAGCCACTGCTCGATGAATCTGCTGGTACATTGACCCAGACCACTACATTCCCCTCGCACGCTACATGGCCTGAATCTGACCCTGATGAAACTCAGGTTACCCTTCCCATATACAGTTCCATCTTACACGGTGACAAAGAGGAAGCTGCAGATGAAAGTGCAGGTTCGGCCCACCCGCCATCAGACACACCACCGTACTATCAGGGGCCCTGTGCCAGTGCCGTCGCCAACGAGTGGGCTCCCCCTGCTTGCTCAGGATCACAGCACTTGCAAGGTTGAAATACTGTGCAGTGAGATGGAAGATGGGAACGACGAGGAGTCCAGACTAGTACAGGGATTCCCTAGCGAGGAGACTTATTTGATTGTTTTCAATGTTGGGACAGCAATTTTTGGGGAGCACTATACTCTGGAGAATGATAGATGGGGCCCACCATACACTGGAACATTCCAAAGGTGGACATCAGACACTGGAGCAGCATTTACAGGGCCCATTATACACTAGAGCATTAGAAATGGGGCCCATTATGTTTGGAGCATTATTTGGGCCCATAAGACAGTGGAGCTTCATCCATGGGGACCAACATATACTGTAGCATTATGTGGAGCTCATCATATACTGTTTCAAACATTATATGGGACCAATGATTCTGTATGGAGAAATAGATGGGCCTTGTCATGAGATGTAAAAAGTGAAGTATTTTTCATTGTACTATACCGCTATTTCTCTGCCGTATCGGAGCATGATGAGTTGTGGTATGTGTTAAAGGGGCGCTCTTTCGCCCAGAGCACATGAAAACCTGGAGCCAGCCCTCCCCCCCCACAACTTTAGCCAAATAACCCCCATTTTTCAGTGCGTAACTTGTATTATGAAGTTAATTAAGGTTGACAAGCTTAAGTAAGAAGAATTGATGCTTTTGGCATTCAAATGGGCACTGTTGGTGTGTTTCCTGTCCTCCTCTCACTGCCGACTTTTATTCCCCATTGACTTACATTGGGTTTCGTGTTTCGGGACGACCCCGACTTTTCCCTATAATCGGACGATCTTGCTCGACCCGACTTTTGGAAAAGTCGGGTTTCACGAAACGAAACGCGACCCTAAAAAAACAAAAGTCGCTCAACTCTACTGTCATATTTTAACTACTCCGGTGACCATTTACCGTCTGTGTGCTGCTGAATTCCTGTGCACCTAACAGGTTCAGCATACTTATATTTATTATTTGTCTATACGACTCTGTGACTTTAACAGAGTCTATGCTGTGCACTTTTGGGTGGAGTTTAACCCCGTGCACACTACCGCCTGATTGCTCTGTCGTCACTTAGCTGCGGTTTTCCATCCTCCGCACGGTGGACCCCAAGTGGCGAAGGCACTTTATTTATATTTTTATTTAGTGCCTTCCGCCATTCCTAACACAGAGGTCATACACGGGGATGAGCAGAAAATAGTCAAGTCACAAGCAGAGAGTCATACACGAGAGGGCGGTGCGATACAAGAGGGACAGGCAGAACTCATAACAGGGAAAGAACCAGATCAAAACCAAACAAGCAACAAGTTATCAGGCACAAGGCACACGTACACAAGAGGTCAACTAACTCAGCCGAGGGCAGAAGAATAACTGACACTGGACCAAGGTCCAGTGAGCATTAAATAGCCACCCTCTGCCAGAGAGAGGCAGAAACAATTAACTCCCTGTCTGACCAGGACAGGCCAAAGCGAAACCCCGTCCTGGATCATGACAGTACCCTCCTCTCAATGGGGGGCCGCTGGACCCCCAGGGCTCTCAGGATACTTGGCGTGAAAGGCCCGGACCAACCGATCCGCATGAACCGATCGAGCAGGAACCCACGACCGTTCTTCAGGACCGTAGCCTTTCCAATGTACCAGATATTGAAGGGCACGATGGACCAACCTAGAGTCGACAATTCGTTCCACCTCATACTCAGACTGCCCATCTACCAAAACCGGTGGCGGGGAAGTTGATGATCCCTCCCCACCGGACCACACAAATTTCAAAAGGGCCCTATGGAAAACATTGGGGATCCGTAGAGATGGCGGGAGACGCAACCGAAAAGCCACCGGGTTAACCGCTTCAGTAATTTCATAGGGACCTATAAACTTAGGTCCAAGCTTCGAAGAGGGGACCTTGAGCCTTATATTCTTGGTAGATAACCATACCTTATCCCCAATCTGAAACACCAGTCCCGTGGATCGTTTTTTGTCTGCAAAAAATGTAAATTTATCCTGGGCCTTCGTAATGTTACTCTGGACCTCCCGCCATACCTCCCCCAACCGCTGGATAGTCTCATCCGCCCCAGGACACCCAGAGTTCAAACAGGAAAATTCTCCAAAATGAGGATGAAACCCATAGTTGCAGAAAAAGGGAGATGTACCCGTAGACTGGTTAATGTGGTTGTTAAACGCAAACTCGGCCAACGGTAACACAGAACACCAATCATCCTGTCGGGCTGAGGTCAAGCAACGCAGAATTTGCTCCAGAGACTGATTGGTCCCCTCGGTCTGCCCATTAGTCTCTGGATGATAAGCGGATGAAATGGACAGACCATTACCCAACCTCTTACAAAAAGCCCTCCAAAATCTGGAAACAAATTGCACTCCTCTATCAGACACCACATTCAAGGGTACCCCATGCAACCGCACCACATGCTCAACAAACAATCTGGACAATGTTTCCGCAATAGGTAGAGCTGCCAAAGGTACAAAATGTGCCTGCTTACTAAACCTGTCCACCACAACCCAAACAACGGTATTACCCTTGGAGGGGGGAAGGTTGGTGATGAAATCCATGGACAAATGAGTCCATGGTCTCTCAGGAATTGGCAGTGCTACCAATTCCCCGGCCGGTTATGGGGGGTTTTTGCACGGGCACAAACATCACATGCAGACACATATTCCCCAACATCAGAGGCTAAAGTAGACCACCAGAATACTCTAGCAATGGCCTTCCGGGTAGCCGAGATCCATGGATGTCCACCCAGAACTGAGTTATGGAACTCCCGGAGGACCTTGAGACGAAACTGAGCAGGCACAAAAAGTTTATCCACCGGCTTAGCCGGAGGGACAAGAGACTGGGCTTCCTGAATCTCCCGTTCCAACATATTAGAAACACCTGCCGCCACCACCCCAGGCTGAAGAATGGAGGATGGAGGCTCGGGGGGGGACACCGGATCTAGTCTTCGTGACAAGGCATCAGCTCTGACATTTTTGGATCTTGGCCGAAAAGTGATCGAGAAGTTGAATCGGGAAAAAAAAGTGACCATCTAGCCTGTCTGGGAGTCAGCCTTTTAGCTGACTCAATGTAAGCTAGGTTTTTGTGGTCCGTAATTACGGTTATAGAATGGACAGCCCCCTCCAAAAAATGCCTCCATTCTTCAAAGGCCAACTTTTCTGCCAGAAGTTCTCGATTCCCAACATCATAGTTTCTCTCCGCAGAGGAGAATTTCTTTGAGAAAAAGGTGCAAGGTCTCAAATTGGTCAAAGTGGCGGGTCCCTGGGACAATACCGCCCCCACCCCCACCTCTGAGGCGTCCACCTCCACAATAAATGGTTCAGACGGGTCCGGTTGAATAAGAACCAGAGCAGACATGAAACATTTTTTTTTAAAACTGAAACTCCGCTATCGCTGCGGTTGACCAATTCTTGATATCGGCCCCCTTTTGAGTCATGTCTGTGAGGGGTTTAACCACCTGTGAGAACCCCCTTATAAATTTACGATAATAATTGGCGAATCCTAGGAAACGCTGCAGAGCCTTCAAATCACAAGGTTGAACCCACTCGATAATGGCCTGCACCTTATTAGGATCCATGCGATTCCCTTCAGCAGACACAATGAACCCCAGAAAAGACAGTTCCTGAACAAAAAATAAACATTTCTCTAGTTTAGCAAAGAGACAGTTCTCCCGAAGCATTTGGAAAACTGCCCGAATATGGCCAACATTAGGGATTTTATTAATTGTAATACCCCTAATGTTGTTTATCTTATTGAATGTACTTCTTGCTCAATTCAATATGTAGGTTGTACGACTTGTCCTCTTAAACAGCGGATACGCAGACATATGTCTGATACACTAAATCCTTCCGCAGTAAATGTTTCTGCAGTCTCGAGGCACTTTATTACTATTCATAATAGGTGCCTGAATTCCCTTACATTCATTGGCATTGAAAAGGTGTACAAACCAACTAGGGGAGGGGACCACCGCAGAAAGATTCTCAATCGAGAGTCTTTCTGGATCTACAAATTGGGTACTAGAGTGCCGCATGGTATGAATAAGAGGAGAGATCTAATCATGCAGTATTCTTAGGCATCCCTTTCTCTTCCATATTACCCTATTTTCCCCATAACAAAAGAAAAGGGACTATAAGTAGGAAGAGGGAAACAAAAGCAGGAAGAAGTAACAGGGAGAAAGAAAGGGAAAGGAAAAAAAAAAATGGTAATTTTTTTTTTTTTTTCTGGGTGTTTTTTTTTTTTTTTTTTCCCTTTTTGTCAATAAATTGTACATAAATTGCTTGTGAATTGCAAGACTCTTGTTATAACACCATCAAAATATACTATGGCTTCTTTATAACATTAATGTGTGTTTTTTCACTGTTTACATTATACACTAGTATTTTTTCCTTTTTTTTTCTCTTTCTTTTTTCCTCTCATCTTTTTTGTCATTACAAATTTTTTTGTGTGTTGGTCTCCATCCTTTGCACAGTTGATTTAAATTTGTTTTGTTTTGTTTTTTGTTTTTTCATGCTAAACGAATGGGTGTGTTTTTCATCTAATTGGTTCACCTGTTTTCTTGATGTGTTTAAATATTTGCTTGTAGACCTTTCTTACGCATTCCATGATTAAGCCCTTTCAGGGTGAAACGCGTAGGAAATTGCTCCCCTCCATACGCCTCTTTATGTCGTTTTTACCTGATGGTATGAAGATTTTATATTTTCAATAAAGCAATTATTATTTTATCTCCTGGAGACACTGGAAAAATCCTTCTTTATGTTGTGCATGCACTATACACCCGGGTCAGGGTGTTTCCGTGTGTCGGAGGTGTGATCAGGAGTGAAGAGGGGTGAGCTGAATACTTCTTGTTTGAATATGGCCAATGTGAGCCTGTTTATCAGGAGAGTAGATCAATATGTCATCCAAATACACCACCATAAAATGTCCAATAAAGTCAGGGAATACGTGATGTATAAAATTTTGGAAGACCGCTGGAGCATTGGTCAGACCGAAAGGCATGACCAAATTTTCAAACAACCCTTCAGTAGTGAGAAAAGCAGTTTTCCACTCATCTCCTTCCCGGACTCGGATAAGGTTATACGCTCCCCGTAGATGTAATTTCGAAAACCACTTAGCTCCGGACAACTGGTTGTATAAATCAGGAATAAGTGGGAGGGAATACGTATTTCTCACAGTTATCTTATTTAACTCACGAAAATCGAGGCATGGGCGTAAACCACTGTCTTTTTTCTTTACGAAAAAGAACCCCGCCGCCCTTACGGAGACTCTCGGAAATGTATTCCTTCATCGCAGCCCTTTCTGGACCTGAAAGGTTATACAAGTGGGCCTTGGGCAATTTAGCACCTGGAACCAGGTCAATGGCACAACCAAATGGGTGGTGTGGTGGTAAAACCTCAGCCTCTTTTTCGGAGAAAACGTCCGTATAGTCTTTTAGGTACTCCGGAATACCTTCCAGACCCACGGACGACACAGACACAGTAACAAGACATTTTTCAGAACAATAGGGACCCCATTTAACAATGTCCCGAGATTCCCAATTAATCACAGGATTATGTAATTGTAACCAGGGGAACCCCAACACCATTCCCGCAGGCAGGTTGTCCATAACAAAACATGAAATATGTTCCTGGTGCAAGGAACTCACTTTAAGGAGAAACTCTTCTGTATGAAATGTGACATCATTCTTAGCCAGTGTTGTTTTGTCAATGGCAACAACATGAATAGGAGTCTCCAACCTAACTGTCCCTAACTTACACCTGGACACCAAGTCAGAGTCAATAAAGTTCAACGACGATCCACAATCAACGAAAGCAGAAGTGGTTGTGGAGACACTCCAACAACAAAGTTCCACTTGTAATAACATTTTAGAAAATGGAGAAAAGGGTACCTGAGAGCCTGGGTGACTTCCACGACAATCACCTGGGCTCAGTCGCTTGCAGGTTGGTGGACAAGAAGGGCAATCCTTTTTCCAGTGTCCGGAATCCCCACAGAAAAAACCGCACTTTCCCAAGCGCCATTGTCTCTTTCCTTTCTCCTTGAAGTCGATGGTTCCCATCTCCATGGTTTCCAATGTAAGACTGGCTCGCCCTTCCTTGAGAAAATAATGGGGTTTCAACCTGCATCACTCCCCTGGCCCATAGCCTGCGATCCATTCGGACGGCTTGTGTCATAGCCTCCTCCAGGGAATCAGGCAGAGGGTGGAGAGCCAAGGCATCTTTTAGATGTTCAGAGAGGCCTCTACGGAACAAACCCTGGAGGGCGACATCATTCCAGCAGACCTCAGCAGCCCAGCGTCTGAACTCTGAGCAGAACCACTCGACTGAGTGCTTCCCGACACACACTCATCACCCTGTCCTCAGCCATACGCATCCGATCAGGCTCATCATAAATATGCCCCTAGGCCTCAAAAAATGCATCCACAGTCATACGCTCAGGGGCAGTGGTAGGAAGGGAGAAAGCCCAAGCCTGGGGGGCTCCCCTTAACAGAGACATAATGACCCCTACTCTCTGACTTTCATCCCCCGAAGAGTGTGGTCTCAATGAATAAAAAAGCTTACAACCCTCCTTGAACATATTGAATTCCCTTCGATCTCCAGAAAAAGTATCCGGTAACTTAACCGGAGATTCAGGGGAAATTACTGTAACCTCCCGAGCCCCTGATGATAAAACCCCCTGCACAGTGTCAGCGATCAGCTGCTGAGACTGAGCCAGGGCTAGTTGTTCCCCCAGGATTCTCTGAGACATCTGAGTCAGGTGCTTTACCTGCTCAGAAAGAGCAACTGCCACGGCTGAGCAAGGTGACTTACCCACACTGCGGGAGAGCAAGGGGCCCAATACGGTAGTGAAGGTTTAAGCAGACAGGACCTGAGGCACGGAAAATAGTAAGGAGTACCAGAACCTATGATCATGTGACTGCATGGGGGCGGGGCTTAGCGTCCTACTGCTGCAGATGATGTAATGTACCTACTGCAGGAATACTGTAGTAGAGGAGAGGAAAATGCAGGTCATACAAGCAGAGGTCATACACGAGAGGGCGGTGCGGTGCAAAAGGGATGAGCAGAGAATAGTCAAGTCACAAGCAGAGAGTCATACAGGAGAGGGCGGTGCTGTACAAGAGGGACAGGCAGAACTCGTAACAGGGACAGAACCGGATCAAAACCAAACAAGCAACAAGTTATCAGGCACAAGGCACACGCACACAAGAGGTCAACTAACTCAGCCGAGGGCAGGAGTATAACTGACACCGGACCTAGGTCCAGTGAGCATTAAATAGCCACCCTCTGCCAGAGAGAGGCAGAAACAATTAACCCCCTGTCTAACCAGGACGGGCCAAATCGAAACCTCGTCCTGGATCATGACAAATAGTATCATGCAAATTGTGCAACACCAAAAATTTACAATTTTCTTGGTGGTCCGGGGCGACCCACATTATCACCTGGGTCCAAAACTGGGGTTTATTCTCCGCCAAAGGAGTAGCATCAATACCCCTCAAAGGGATAGGAGTCCGCAGGGGTATCATAGGAAAACCACAACGTTTAGCAAAATCTAAATCCATCAGATTCAAAGCTGCTCCTGAATCTACAAAAGACTTAACGGAAAAATGTAGTCAAGGAGCAGATTAGGGTAATTGCCTAAAGGAACTTAGGCTGTACACTGCCTACAGCAAATCTGTGATCAAAACATTTTTCTCGTTTAGGGCAGACAGAAATAGTATGAGAGGCGTCCCCACAGAAAAAACATAGCTTATTACGCATTCTAAACTCCTGACTTTGCGCCATAGACAAAACCCTATCACATTGCAAGGGTTCAGACATTCGTTCAAAAGGCGGCAACGCCTCTCGTGTAGTTTTACGTTCACGTAAACGCCGATCAACTTGAATGACCGATGACATAGAATCATCAAGATCAGAGGGAACAGGAAATCCCACCATAACATCTTTTACAGTTTCTGTCAAACCGTTCCGAAAGAGAGCTGCTAGGGCATCGTCATTCCATTTAGTAAGAATTGCCCACTTTCGGAATTTTTGACAATATAACTGCAAAATCCTGACCCTGGTTCAATGCCAATAAGGTTTTCTCAGCTTTATCAATAGCATTAGGTTCATCATACAACAACCCCAAGGCTTGAAAAAATGCGTCCACATTGGCCAGAATAGGATCTCCGTGTCACGGTCACGCGTGTGTCTGGACGCAGATGTTACCGCAAGGCGAACCCATAACACACGTGACCCTGGATACAGCGCCTCCAGTGGGGCGAATTTAAATAATAAAACATGCAGATGGATACACCGCCTCCACCTGGCGAATTTAGGTATTACACGTTAATATAAATTCTGGAAACCCTGCCTCCAGTACGGCGAATTTAAATAATAAAGGGGAACCTGGGAAACATTAACAATGGTGGGCCCTGCGATAGGGAAAAGGGAATTGGAGACCTGCTGAGCTCCCCTGAGCCAGTGTCCCTGCACTCCTAACGTTCCCTATGCCGGTTCCGCACCGGGCGCCGCACGCGTACCTCAACGCCCTTGCTCGCCCTGACCCTAAACCCTCACTAGGGAATTGGTCGGTGCGGAAACTAATCCCACCACTGCACTAACAACACACATGAGGGAAAGAGACAATACAGGGGGACACCACTTAGCTTTATGCTCTGTGCTTATGCTCCTGCAACAGAGCCCTCCACCTGCGTGCGTCTTCTCCTCCACCCGGATCCATCACCATAACAGGATCCTTAACCCTAGTGCAGCCTTGGAGCAGAGTCCACCACCAGTTGTTGCTGCTTAGTAACAGAGTCCCAAAGATGAGTTCAGCTTCTGACACGAAGTCAAGCATGCTTGAGTCCAGCTCAGCAGCCAAGTCCCACATGGTGAGTGCCACTCTCCATAGTTGCCACTCCACCAGTCCATGCAGACACTTCCTGCCGACACCATCACTGCGACCCCACCACGCCATGCCAGCCCTTCGTCCAGACACCATAGCTGACACACTTCCCCCCTGGCTAAGCTGCGCAGGACTCCTCCTCAACTCCATCCTTCCACCAGGCTCTCACCAACTCAGAATCCAAATGAATGAATGAATATCACCAGCCGTGATTACACACCCTGAGACTCATTTATAGAGCCCCACACCTGAATCATAATTACAGAGAACTTTAAACTGAAAACCTAAGGTGCGATACCACTAACCACCACCGGGGACAGTCAAGTCACCTTGGCAACTTGCCAAAAGGAAAAAAGTTCACTCAGTGCTTTTAAAACTGTCAGATCACTTCAGATCATGACAGTACCCCCTCCTTAATGAGGGGCCTCTGGACCCTCAAGACCACTCCTCATTAGGGAAACACCTACTGCGGGGACGCCCAGATCCTGAGTTCACCCCACCACTACCTGACACTTCAGGTTAATGACAAACGCACCGCTGGAATTGGCAATGATGTTCGTTGTGGAGGCACCACTCATCTCCACAGTGCTGACCTGGGGAATGAGGTTATGTATGTATATGTTTGCTATGAGCTGATCAGACTCCACAACACACTTCCACCAGATGTTTTTTGGTGGCCACCATACATGCTCGTTCACACACAGGTCCGGACCTGAACGTTTATTGCACACATTCGTTTGTCATATTTTGGTGAACTCATTCTGGACTCGACAACAGAGGCGTCCCCCTGCGGTCACCACACTCACACCCCCGCTATTCACCAAGGGACACCACCCTCCAACCCTTTCACCATGAGGTCTGCACCTCCCAGGGTTGGTTAATGGCGAGGGTTGAGATTTGTCCCTACTCCCCCCCAGCACACCTGCTGCTCACACCAGGAGGAGAGGGAATGGATATGGAGGAAATATACACTCACTGGTCGCCTCCACACGACCAGGAGGGGACGGCATTAAAGATTTGGCGTGAGCCCCGCGGACTCTACACCAGTCTGCTCATCACTGGAACGTACCCCTTCACCTCGGGGAATACCAAGCAGCTCCGTGGGGCACCATTCCTCCCACCTGCCTGGGTACGCCCGCGTGCATGAGCAAGTCCCGCTCCCCAGCAGCGACTCTAGGGGCTTTTAGCCAGATCACAGCCGCCATTTTGATTTTCTGGTTGAGCCAAAGGAAAGGCCCCAGACCCTGATAATTGCTGCCGCAGCTGCTTCAACACCATGCAGCTCCTCACTCACCTCAGTGAAGCCCAGCAGCAATTGCTCACAGGTCTCCACATGGCCAAAAGCTCACCAGAAAAAAGGTAAGGCTGGTGATAATGTCACGGTCACGCGTGTGTCTGGACGCAGATGTTACAGCAAGGCGAACCCATAACACACGTGACCCTGGATACAGCGCCTCCAGTGGGGCGAATTTAAATAATAAAACGTGCAGATGGATACACCGCCTCCACCTGGCGAATTTAGGTATTACACGTTAATATAAATTCTGGAAACCCCGCCTCCAGTACGGCGAATTTAAATAATAAAGGGGAACCTGGGAAACATTAACAATGGTGGGCCCTGCGATAGGGAAAAGGGAATAGGAGACCTCCTGAGCTCCCCTGAGCCAGTGTCCCTGCACTCCTAACGTTCCCTATGCCGGTTCCGCACCGGGCGCCGCACGCGTACCTCAACGCCCTTGCTCGCCCTGACCCTAAACCCTCACTAGGGAATTGGTCGGTGCGGAAACTAATCCCACCACTGCACTAACAACACACATGAGGGAAAGAGACAATACAGGGGGACACCACTTAGCTTTATGCTCTGTGCTTATGCTCCTGCAACAGAGCCCTCCACCTGCGTGCGTCTTCTCCTCCACCCGGATCCATCACCATAACAGGATCCTTAACCCTAGTGCAGCCTTGGAGCAGAGTCCACCACCAGTTGTTGCTGCGTAGTAACAGAGTCCCAAAGATGAGTTCAGCTTCTGACACGAAGTCAAGCATGCTTGAGTCCAGCTCAGCAGCCAAGTCCCACATGGTGAGTGCCACTCTCCATAGTTGCCACTCCACCAGTCCATGCAGACACTTCCTGCCGACACCATCACTGCGACCCCACCACGCCATGCCAGCCCTTCGTCCAGACACCATAGCTGACACACTTCCCCCCTGGCTAAGCTGCGCAGGACTCCTCCTCAACTCCATCCTTCCACCAGGCTCTCACCAACTCAGAATCCAAATGAATGAATGAATATCACCAGCCATGATTACACACCCTGAGACTCATTTATAGAGCCCCACACCTGAATCATAATTACAGAGAACTTTAAACTAAAAACCTAAGGTGCGATACCACTAACCACCACCGGGGACAGTCAAGTCACCTTGGCAACTTGCCAAAAAGAAAAAAAGTTCACTCAGTGCTTTTAAAACTGTCAGATCACTTCAGATCATGACACTCCGGGTGTCAAAGAAAAGGCCCAATCCTGGGGATTGCCGCACAGCAGGGAAATGACAATTTTAAGCTGCTGCACAGAGCTCCCCGATGAGTTAGGTTTCAAGGCAAGAAAAAGTTTACAATTATTCTTAAAATTCAAAAATTTAGACCGATCCCCAGAAAACACATCAGGAGTAGGAATGTTTGGTTCAACAGCAGATGATTGAGAGAGATAGGCAGAAATTCCCCCCACTTCAGCAGCGAGCTGCTCAACACGATCGAACAATTGCTTAGTCTCCATTAAAGAAAAAATCCTCCTAGGGCCCCAGAGAAAAAGAGGAAAAGATATATAAAAAATGTTGACACTATTTTTTACAATTCTTTCCTTCTTTTGAGTACCTTAGAGTCTGTGGTTAGGCTGGTGATTCTGTTATGATTGGGTCACCGAGGAGGAGAGCAAGCCCAAGCTAAGCCACAGAAAACCAGAGAGGTTGGTAACTAAGCGTATTGCAAACCCCTGATCCTATCCACACAACTAGCAGTAACCGTGGAGCGTGCCTACGATGATCCTAGACGCCTGAGAACAGTTGGAGAGCTAACTAAGCCTAAAGCCAGAAAGGGGAAATCTAAACTGCCCCAGAGCAGACCCCAAAGGAATAGATAGCCCCCAAACATATATTGTCGGTGAGACAAGATGAAAACCCAAACGCAGGCAGGAAAATAGACTGAGCAAATGATGAGGCCCACACTGACTAGACAGGACAGGAAAGGAAAGACACTGTCCGCAATCATGCAAAAAACCCTGCAAAAAGTCCAACACGTCTGATGCAAAAAATACTGAAATCGCACGACCTCGCCCACTATATCAGCACTCTGGTATATTCTGAAAGCAGAGCAAAAAGAGGCCAATCTAATAAGGGACAAAAACAAACTGGCACAAGCAGTAACATATGGACGGTGATTCAGCACAGCCCCAGCCGGAGCTGGCTGACCCACACAAAACTGAGATAGACAAAACCAGATCAAATGTAAACAGAATAGCAAATGAACACTTAGCTGAACATTGCAGGGACTGAGCTGGAAACAAAGACCTCAGGAGGCAGGAAGAAAATCACCAGCAGGGATAGAGGGAGTCGGCTGTCTTAAATCCCAATCTGAAACCCCAGATCTCCAATCGTCGTCCTCATTATCAGGTGGCAAGCCTCTGTTAATCATATCAGCTCCATTACCTCCAGTAACCACCAGAGGGAGCCCAGAAAGAGAACTCGCAACCCCTCTGTCAATTTGACCAGCTCCACTAACTTCAGTAATAACCAGAGGGAGGCCAGAAAGAAAATTCACAACAGGGAATAAAGGAAAGGTCGGTGTCTAATATGACCCCAAGACAGCGGGCATGCTGCTTGGGAGTTATGGTTGAACCCTCCAGGGTTATTTCGATGTAAGGTAGAGTGAGGTTAGTAGAGGGGAGAAACACAAAAAGTTCAGTTTTGCAGAGATTTAGTTTCAGATAGAGGGAGGACATGATGTTAGAGACAGCAGACAGACAATCCTTGGTATTTTGAATTAGGGTAGGGGTGATATCATGGGAAGAATTGTATAATTGTGTGTCATCAGCATAGAGATGATACTGGAACCCAAATCTGCTGATTGTTTGTCCAATAGGGGCAATGTATAGAGAGAAGAGGAGGGGCCCTAGGACTGAGCCCTGTGGGACCCTGATAGAAAGGGGACGAGGAGAGGAAGAGGAGCCGGCAAAAGATAAAGGAAGGAGCGGTCATAGAGGTAGTAGGAGAACCAGGAGAGGGCTGTGTCCTTGAGGCCTATAGAGCGGAGCAAAGTGAGGAGGAGCTGGTGATCCACAGTGTCAAATGCAGCAGAGAGATCCAGGAGAATCAGCAGGGAGCAATGACCTTTCGATTTAGCTGTTATTAGATCATTAGAGACTTTAGTGAAGGCAGTTTCAGTGGAGTGTAAACTTGGCTCGCGTACGCGCAGTACTAAGCCCCGGAAGAATTTTGCTGTGTTCCGGGGCCTAGTTAACCGGCGCATGCGCAGTAAGGCTCTTCGGCTTTGCCTGCAGTTGGGCAAAGCATACTGCGCATGTGCGAGCCAAGAATGCTTAGCGCACGCGCAAAAGATGGTGGACACCTACTTCTATTCATGAAAAAACTGCGGACGGCGGCCAAGGATGGGGAGATGGCAAAGATCCGAAACACCGCCCATCGGACCGGACAGACCTCATTTAAATAGCCCGCCAAAACCAGGTGACAGATTCCCTTTAACATCAGCTTAAGGCTACGAAACCGCAGAGTCATGGGGGCGGAGTTACTGGAGCTCTAGAGGGGAATTCCCAGGGAGGGGAATATAAGAAGGGGTAGAGAGTTCCAGAAGGAAGCCAGTCCAGGAGGAACTCAGGAGAAGAGGAGACAGAAGGGAGAGACGGACAGAGAAGAAGCTCCGGGAGGGACTGAGGAGACGGTCAGGGGGGTGGCCCTGACGGGAGAAGCCGCAGAACAGAGAAAACCCAGGGTGCCAGATGGACGGACTCGGACGGGTGAAGTGCTGTGGTGGCAGGCCTAGGGCAGCCACAGAGAAGGAGTCGTGATGGACGTCAATTAGGAAAAGGAAGAAAGTGAAGGGTACCCAGGCCTATGTGCGGAAGTTATCGTGCAGCTGCTGTGTGGTGCTGCGGTCGTTGAGAGGGCGGCCAATAAAAAGGACCTGTTGGATGCACATCAGTCTCTGTCTCAGTCTGTTCGCGGCGGAAAGAGGACCACCCCCTCAGTCGGCACATGTACCGACATTTGGCGTAGTCGGCAGGATCACACCGCCAATACACCAACTTCAGCGGTAAGCCTGCTCCGAAGATTCAGAGGACCCAAGCTTAATGGGTTGAAGATTTACCCTTGTGGATTACAAAAAAAAAATTGGACTGTGTTCAGGATTGTCGGCTTTCATCAGACGAATCCGGAGCAGAAAAGGACGTTGCAGGATGGCTGTGGCATACAAGCGCCTAAAAGAATCACAGGAGTTTGCTGCTAGGCTGGACTATCAGGGGCTGTGGGGGGAGCAGTGTGCATCTAGTGACAGCCACCCCCTCTTGCTGGACACTGAAAGATGGGCGGAGGGGCCGACCAATGCCCCACCCAAGAACGGTAGTAGCCCAGGTGGAGAGGCTGGGTGTGGCTGCTTGGCGCCATTGAGCTTCTGGACATCGGACGAGATATGACGCTGCAGCTGCCGTGGCCTCGGACGCCTGGAATGGAGGTGGCGTCAGGAGATTGAGTCCCGTCAGAAGACCTGCCCCTGGGAGCCACTGTCGGTACCCCGGACACCTACCAGAGAAGAGGAGCGACCCCGGACCCTGCTGGAACGGCCGCTGGAAGAACCACCACCTTGATGAAAGGAAAAAAAATATATAATTTTTTTTTTTTTAAATGGACTTTAAATGCAAATTATTATATTGATCTTTTTTAAAAATGTTATTAATAATTGCAAACTCTTAAACATTAAAATGATTAAAATCAAAATTAATTGATTAAATGGAACACAAACAAGCATGGATTTCTAAAATATGAAGTACTATGACTTCATAGACAATATAAATGTATATTATATTTGGTACAGAAACTTGTATTTTGAATATACTTTTTTTTGGTTTTCATCGAACTTAAAGTTAAAGGCAACCTGCAGATCTTTCTCGGTGTTATCAGACATGGCTTCCATATTTTTATTTGTCCTAGTCTCTATGTTATTCCATGTTTTGAGAAGTTGGGGAGTCATCCATTCCCATCGTCCGGGTCAGTTGCCCTCTCTTGTGCCGGTGATGCCCCTTCACTTTCGCCACCTGTGAATTGAATAGCAATAATAATTATAATAATTACAGCCAAAATAACTATCCCTCCAAAAATAAGGAACCAGCACCACTTCTCCCAGAACGTTTTACGTTCTACAATATGGGCTGTCTTCTGGAAGTTCATGCCCTGTAACTGAAAACACAGAGTTAATATTTCTCTCACAATAATCTCTACATATAGAAGAGCACAGTACACACGTTAATCAGTGAAAATAATATTTTTGTTTCTCGAGTTCAAAGATTGCAAGGTAACCAATCTCAACTCATAGCTGCAGGCAGCTTTACTGCAACATGTCTCATTGGGTTAGAACTAGAATATCCATGGTAAGAATTATTACACCAGGAGTTTGTGGTTTGGTGGATAAGACATAGCTTTTACTCAAGAAGAGATCGCAGCTTATCCAAATAGCAAACTTAAAGGGAACCTGTCACCCCCCCCAGGGCATTTTTCAGTTAAAGAGCCACCTTCAGCAGCACTAAGGCTGCATTCTGTGAAGGTGGCTCTTCTGTTTATTATCCCTAGCATCACAGAAATAATCACTTTGATTAATTTCATGCAAACCTCTATTGTGTCAGGAAGGATTCTTTTCTCCCCCTGACACAGGCGCCTCGCAGCCGTCCATCATCCTCCAGGCGCCGCCTCCCCTCTTTCTTATCATGTCACCGGTGCCTGTGTTGTGCATTTAGTTCGAGGGCATGCGCAGCGTGCACTGACCGTGAATTAACATCAGGTGATGTCTGCCTATCGGGTGTGCTTGTATCGGAGGCCCCATATCCCGCCCCGCAGTGTGTGATGATGTATTCACACTGCGGGACTGGGAATCTGTTGCCTGAGCAGTGAGGATCTCTGCTCCTGTCCGGTGGAGCTAAGAGGTGGAGGGAGATGGGGACAGGCACAGAGATACTCACCTCCGTGACACAATAGAGGTATGTTGCAAAGTTTTTAAAAGTTATTTCTTTTTTTAATTTAAATGTATTTGTGGGGAGGAGGACCCCTATATAGTGATTGGGCCGAAACCAGGGGGACCGCCATCAGGGTTATTGAAGAAACCACATCAGGAGAATTACAAAGGGAGACATGTGATTGAAGTTGTCAGGGCAACAGGGGGCGGGGCGAGGGTAAAAGGAGCAGGGGGCGCGCTAAGGTGGCAGTTAAAGGAGAGCCTGACAGAAAGGAGAGAGCCGTGCGGCAGAGAGAGGACTGTGGCAACTGACGGTGTGGAAAAGAGAGACAGGCAGGAGACTGAAAAGGGAAAATTTGAGACTGACCGAAGGTTGACGCGTAAGAGACTCTCCCCGGGAGTTTCCCCCCGCAAACATTCAGATAAAGTGACGGCCGCTGATTCCCTCCGTGGTGTGACAGGACCGGGATCTCAGGCGACCGCTGCGACGACACAGCAATCCGGTACAGTGGCCAGGACACTGCCCCCCTGTCTTCTCCCACAGCTGCGGCCCCGTCATCACCGACCTCAGGGGACGTCACCTCGCTATAGGCGGCCGCAGAGCCCCGTCCCGGTTACTGAGGGGACACTGAGCAGAATTTGTTAACGTTTATGTTTTTGAAACTGCGTCATGACCTGGCTGGGGAACGAGCGCCTCTAAACGGACGCCTGGGAGATTGACCCCCCGAACAGTCTCTTCAGGGCCTGCTGTGCCCCCACGTTCCCATTTCTTCAGGGCCTGTTGTGCCCCACCGTGCCAGCTTCTTCAGGGCCCGTTGTGCCCCACCGACCCCATTTCTTCAGGGCCCGTTGCGCCCCACCGTCCAGTTTCTTCAGGGCCTGTTGCGCCCCATCGTTCCGGTTTCTTCGGGGCCTGTTGTGCCCCATCGTTCCGGTTTCTACAGGGCCCGTTGCGCCCCACCGTCCAGTTTCTTCAGGGCCTGCTGCGCCCCATCGTTCTGGCCTCTTCGGGGCTGGACAAGCACAAGTCCTTCCGGGAAGTCGTGGATTACAGGGCAGCCACATCTGCAACCCCTGAGTGGTCGTGAACTCGAGCGACGCCCAGAAGGCTAAGTGTATTATAGAAAAAATAAGGACCCTTTTTGTTTTTAATGTTGTTTTACGAGTCCCTGCGAGGACAAATAGGTGTTTCCCCTTTGTCTGATTGAAGCAGTTTAGCCCTTGCGGTTTTAAAACTTATAAAAGTTTATTTCACCCCACATTCAGTCTCGTGTCTCGTCACTGCATCCTGTGAGCCTGCTCGAACCCTACACTTGGCGTAGTCGGCAGGATGCAGTCTCCTAGCGCGGACAGTGGTGGCCCCGAACATGGGGGAGCTGTAAGCTCTGTAAATAATGAGGGTTCCCGTACCAGCATTTCATTGGGGCCATGTTGAACAACCTGCCTAGATTCTCTGGCTCAAATACTATGCTATGGAGCTGGACAGAGCGGATGAGGGGGCTTTTTCGGATGCACCCAATGACCCCTGACCTGGAAGCTGAAGTGGCACTCATGGCCCTAGACGGGGAGGTGCGGAGGTCAGTGATGTTGAAACCTCCGGGGCACCGTAACACTTTTGAAAAGGTGTTGCAGATAGTGGAACAGACCCACGGGGATCCCACTAATGTGGGAGAGTTAAGGACCCGACTGTTTAGCCGGATGCAGGCAGAGGGGGAGACGATTACTCAGTATATGAATGTACTCCAAGAGTTGTATACGGCTATTGAAAGAAAAGATGGGGTAGGGGTAGGACCTGTTGACATAACCCTACGTGACCTACTGGTGACTGGACTGCGAGATCCACTGATAAAGCAGGCTTTAAGGGAACGGATCAGAATGAATCCCCAAATCGACTTTTCAGAAGTGGGAAGTCAGGCACGGGTTCAGGAGCAAGAGCAGGGGATGGCGGTCCCCGTGGGGAAGGTCCGAGGTGTGGAGGCCTCCTCGAACACAGTTGAGGAACCTCAATGGGTGGAGATGAAGCGTGAATTGAAAAATATAAAGAGCGAGTTGGCTGAAGTAAAGAGAAGAACCGAACCGGAGACTGGGCGACCCAGTGCTAATCCCGGTCCCTGGGGGTCACGCTCTCCGCGGGGTGGTCAATCTCTACCGGCCCGGTGTTATGAGTGTGGAGAACCAGGCCACTTCGCCCGAGAGTGTCCGCGGCGTGGGAGATACCCACCCCGGCGGCCATTAAACTAAAGGGCTCCGGGCTGGGGGGACGCTGCTCGGAGCCGAAAACCACAACTAGGGGTGGTGGAAGTCCCAACGATTTGGTAGCAAAGTGTCCTGAAGTTTGGGCAGAAGTAGAGAGCTGGGCCGTCCGGTGTCTGGTGGACACGGGGTCACAAGTAACCACTATGCCCGCAGCGTACTTTCAACAAAACTTTCCGGAGGCAGCAAGGCCTCAGTGGGGGCCCATGATTAGACTAGTAGCCGCCAACCAACTGCCGGTTCCGGTTGCCGGGGTAGTGTGGGTGCAGGTGACGTTGTGCGGTAAACCCCTCGGCCGCAGAGGGGTGGTGCTGACTCAAGGAGAAGCTGATCAACGACACCCCGTCACCCTAGGCATGAATATTTTAAAAGAGTTTGGTAACCTGTTGCTTAATGATCCCACACAAAGGACACTGAAGCAGTGGGGTTCTCGCACAGCTCAGGGACAGGTATTCCAGCAGCTGGTGCGAGGTGCGCGGGTGCATCGGGACTGCCAGGAGGGTGAGGCTCTGGGCAAGGTCATCGCGACAGCGGCACCCCTGCTTGTGCTGCCTCCTGGACAGACAGTGGTGGCCCTGCCAATTCGGGCCCCGATACCTTTGGAAGGCGTAGAGGTGCAGGTGGAGCCGTGTCACTCAGAGCACTTACCTCTTGGCATACTGGTGGCCCGTTCCCTCGCTACGGTGCAAAAAGGAACCACCCTGGTCCGCTGCGTTAACCTTGAAGACCGAGATATCATTCTGAAAGCACGGACTGTACTGGCCAAACTAGTAAAGCCTCTAGAAGAAGTGCTGCCCGCTGCTGCGGCTCAATTACGAGTACACCCCGAGGATCCTGGGGAGGTAACAATACGAACCCTACAGGCCCACGAAGTCTCGACACAAGAGAAGGGCCGAAATATTTTGGAGCAGATGCGGGCCGAGCTTTCTGGACTAACTGCGGCCCAACTTTCACAAGTAAAAGCATTGCTGGGACAGTACCATGAAGTATTTGCTAGTCATGAGGACGACTTTGGGTGTACCACCGCCATCACTCATGAGATCCCCACAGCAGGAGCGGCCCCTATCCGAGAACGATATCGACAGATTCCGCCACAACTCTATCAGGAGGTGAAAACTTTGCTGGCTCAGATGCTACAAAAAGGGGTGATACGGGAAAGTCAAAGCCCTTGGGCGGCCCCCATCGTGTTGGTCCGGAAGAAAGATGGTACACTACGATTCTGTGTGGATTATCGTAAATTGAATGCTTGCACTATTAAAGACTCATACCCACTGCCCCGCATAGAAGAATCTCTGTCTGCATTGGGTAAAGCAACATATTTTTCGACCCTGGACTTGGCCAGTGGGTACTGGCAGGTGCCTATGTCAGAAGAGGACAGAGCTAAGACGGCGTTCATAGTGCCCATGGGACTGTTTGAGTTTAATCGAATGCCATTCGGGCTGGCCAACGCCCCCGGGATATTTCAGCAATTGATGGAGCGATGTCTAGGGGATCTCAATTTTGAGGCCATGTTGATCTACCTGGACGACATCATCGTCTATGCCGCCTCCTTCGAGGACCACCTGAAGCGGTTGGGACAGGTACTCAGCCGGCTGCAAAAGTACGGGTTGAAGGTGAAGCCTCAGAAATGTCACCTATTTCGCTCTCAGATTGAGTATCTGGGTCATGTCGTTTCAGTAGAAGGTGTGAGGCCATCCCGGGAGAAGATTGCTGCTATCCAGGAATGGCCTACCCCCGAGACGGTGAAAGACGTGCGGGCTTTTCTGGGGTTAGCTGGCTATTACCGTCGTTTCGTAAAGAATTTTGCATGTCGAGCTCGAGCCCTGCATGACCTGCTGAAGGGGGCTTCTGCTGGGGCCAATGGGCGAAAAATCCAGTGGCAACACCCTCAGGAAGAGGCCTTCCGAGATCTCAAGGCTGCACTCTCGGATGCCCCAGTGTTGGCTTATGCGGATTTCTCTCAGCCGTTCATCCTGCACACTGACGGGAGTCTTCACGGGCTGGGAGCTGTGTTGTCACAGGTTCAGGATGGCCGGGAAAGGGTGATCGCATATGGAAGCCGTTCACTCCATGACTCCGAGCGTAACCCTGACAATTACAGCTCTTTTAAGCTCGAGCTCCTCGCAGTGGTGTGGGCTATGATGGAGAGATTCGCAGAGTACCTAGCGGGCTCCGAGGTGGTAGTGCCAACTGACAGCAACCCACTGGCTCATTTGGAAAACGCCAAGTTGGGGGCTTTGGAGCAGTGATGGGTGGCCCGAATGGCGAAGTACAATTACAAGATTATTTACAAAAGAGGGGCCGAGAATGTTCATGCAGATGCTCTCTCTAGGATTCGACATACAACTCCCGGACAGAATCGAGACGAAGAATTAGAAGGAGAGGAAATACCGTTCGCTCTTACCGCTGCCGTGCTCACCAATGTTGATGCAAAAGTATCTTCCCCAGAGGCCCACAGGGGCATCCTGGAACAATCTCGTGATAAGTGGATACAACAGCAACAAGAAGATGAAGAAGTTGGACTTCTCCGGACATGGGTCGCCGCTGGTCAATTACCCACTGATACTCAACGACAAGCTTTGACCCAAGACCTGTCGCTGATGCTGCGACAATGGGAGAGACTGATTATCCGAAGGGGATTACTGTACCATAAGATCACTTCGCAAACAACCTCAACGACTGTTTGGCAGGTGGTTACGCCCGGAGCTCAACTACACGAACTGGCTCGAGAGGCTCACGAAAAAGGGGCCCACTTTGGAGTCAAAAAGACTTTGCAATGGTTACAACAGAAAGTTTATCACCCACGCTTGTCGGCTGTTGTGGACGAAGTTTGCCGTACTTGCCGCTTATGTGAATTGGCCAAACCGCCTGCTCAGAGGGCCGCAACACAGACGATTGTGACTTCAGAACCCTTGGAGCTCCTGACGGTGGATTATCTGCACATTGGTCCCGCATTCCAGGGATACGAACACTGCCTCGTCATGGTCGATCATTTCACCAAATTCGCTGTGGTTACCCCTACTCGAGACCAGACCGCGGAATCAGCCGCCTCCGCAATTTGCAGAAACTTTATACAAGTGTACGGCTGTCCTCAACGTATACATTCCGACCAGGGAGCATGTTTTTTGGGGAAAGTTATGGAGGAACTACATCATCTTTATGGGATTGATAAATCTCGGACTACACCATATCACCCGCAAGGGAATGGGGCTTGTGAGCGATTTAATCGGACATTGATTCAAATGCTACGCACTCTGGAGAGTGACAAGAAAGCTCGTTGGCCTGAATATGTTTCTGAATTAGTGTGGGTTTATAATAATCGGGTACATCGAGTAACGGGCTATACTCCTTATTTCCTGCTGTTCGGACGAGAGGGTAAAGGGATCACGGAGGTAGAGTTGGACCCCGAAGAGCCTCGGCCCTGGACCGGAGTGTCGTCTTGGGTCCGAAATCATCGCCACAGGTTGCAAACTCTTCACCGAATTGTACATACCAAACTTCAAGACTGGGAACACCCAGGGAAGAATATAACCTCCCCTCCCCATCTCCAAATCGGGGACCGTGTGCTTGTACTAGATCAACGCCCCCAGAATAAACTGGAGTCACGTTGGGAAGAGAGTCCTTATCGGGTACTACGCCGTATCCATCCAGAAGGACCTGTATACGAAATACAGCCCGAGCAGGATGAAACACTGCCCACCCGCATTGTGCATCGTAATATGTTACGCCCGTGTATTTCCACCGACCCGAAGCAACTGGAACCCATCCCGAAGACATCCGAACCGGAGTCCATATGCTGGGACTCGGACGACAAGGATTTCCCTCCAGTTCCCAAGGGCCCTCCACCCAATAATGAGCCAGTTGACACAATTGGCCCACCGGCATCTTGCAGCCCACCGACGTCCACCACCCCAGAAGATTCCACCCCAGTCGAACTTAGACGCTCCGAGCGGTCAACAGCCGGCAAACCCCCCCGAACGGTATGAACAAGACCAGTACGTTTGGCAACAAATATTGACACCTTTACTGGCCAATCTCAATAGACTAACACCCTCGCCCGAGGACTGGTGAGCTTACAGGGTGGGGGAATGTGGGGAGGAGGACCCCTATATAGTGATTGGGCCGGAACCAGGGGGACCGCCATCAGGGTTATTGAAGAAACCACATCAGGAGAATTACAAAGGGAGACATGTGATTGAAGTTGTCAGGGCAACAGGGGGCGGGGCGAGGGTAAAAGGAGCAGGGGGTGCGCTAAGGTGGCAGTTAAAGGAGAGCCTGACAGAAAGGAGAGAGCCGTGCGGCAGAGAGAGGACTGTGGCAACTGATGGTGTGGAAAAGAGAGACAGGCAGGAGACTGAAAAGGGAAAATTTGAGACTGACCGAAGGTTGACGCGTAAGAGTCTCTCCCCGGGAGTTTCCCCCCGCAAACATTCAGATAAAGTGACGGCCGCTGATTCCCTCCGTGGTGTGACAGGACCGGGATCTCAGGCGACCGCTGCGACGACACAGCAATCCGGTACAGTGGCCAGGACACTGCCCCCCTGTCTTCTCCCACAGCTGCGGCCCCGTCATCACCGACCTCAGGGGACGTCACCTCGCTATAGGCGGCCGCAGAGCCCCGTCCCGGTTACTGAGGGGACACTGAGCAGAATTTGTTAACGTTTATGTTTTTGAAACTGCGTCATGACCTGGCTGGGGAACGAGCGCCTCTAAACGGACGCCTGGGAGATTGACCCCCCGAACAGTCTCTTCAGGGCCTGCTGTGCCCCCACCGTTCCCACTTCTTCAGGGCCTGTTGTGCCCCACCGTGCCAGCTTCTTCAGGGCCCGTTGTGCCCCACCGACCCCATTTCTTCAGGGCCCGTTGCGCCCCACCGTCCAGTTTCTTCAGGGCCTGTTGCGCCACATCGTTCCGGTTTCTTCAGGGCCTGTTGTGCCCCATCGTTCCGGTTTCTACAGGGCCCGTTGCGCCCCACCGTCCAGTTTCTTCAGGGCCTGCTGCGCCCCATCGTTCTGGCCTCTTCGGGGCTGGACAAGCACAAGTCCTTCCGGGAAGTCGTGGATTACAAGGCAGCCACATCTGCAACCCCTGAGTGGTCGTGAACTCGAGCGACGCCCGGAAGGCTAAGTGTATTATAGAAAAAATAAGGACCCTTTTTGTTTTTAATGTTGTTTTACGAGTCCCTGCGAGGACAAATAGGTGTTTCCCCTTTGTCTGATTGAAGCAGTTTAGCCCTTGCGGCTTTAAAACTTATAAAAGTTTATTTCCCCCCACATTCAGTCTCGTGTCTCGTCACTGCATCCTGTGAGCCTGCTCGAACCCTACATATTCATGCCATTAAATATTACTTTTTCAATGTTTTTTGCTTTGGATACATATTTTGTGCCAATAAATTACAAACAAACATTCTTTAAAAGTTTTGCATATCTGAAGATTGAAAGAATCATCATCCACAGTGCAGGCCAAAATTGTGTAGTTTGTTTCCAAAAGAAACTCTGATTCTGCTCCTGTTGATATCTTCATCATGAAGTCTTCCTCGTCTGTTATTACAATGTGTTCACCCTCCTGCTACACATTGTGTTCCAACAAAAACATTAAATTCAGTTTCTTATTTCAAGAACGATTAACAGTCATAACAATGCATAGTACAGCAGAAGCATTGTGGATGTGCTTTGTAGAAATCACTTCATTACTATGCTTTACCCATGACCACTGGTTTGACAGGTGTGGTGCGTGTTGCCGCCATTCCACTACTCAGCATTTTATTTTCATGTTCATTAGGGGCAGACTGTGATACCGGGGGGGAAGACCAGAGAGCAATCACAAGAGGAGGACACGACACGAATGGTGAGGGCAGAGTGTGTGCACGGCAGAGGCGTATCTAGGGGAGCAGCCTGTGCATGTGCCCCGGGCGCAGCCGGCAGGGGGGAGCAGTCGAGCCGCTTAATGTGGCGGTCCACAGTGTCTCCCCTGGCAGCTGCATTCTGCCGCCACCTGGCCTGAAAGTCAGTCATTCTCTGTGTCAGCTGTCAAGCTGACAGCCAGCGCAGAGAAGCTGCCGCGCGCTGGCTCCAAGGGAGCAATTGTAATGGTGTACGTACAGACGCCAGTACAATTGAAGCTCTGACCGTCGGGTCAGAGCGACTCCAGCAGAAAATCATGTCATGTGATAACGCTGCTGACATCACTCGCCGGTGCAAAGAGCAAACACTACTGGTAAGTCAGTGCTCCACTGTGGATCGGAAGAAAACAACCAAGATTAATGGGGGGGATTTGGAGTGGGGATGGGTGGAAAATAATGTGGGAAGAGATTTGTAGTGGGGATGGGGGGGTTATTTAACATGGGGGGAATTTGGCATGGGGATGGGGGGGTACTTAATCCTAAAAGTGTGCATTGCATTCGTTGTGAGAATTCAGGAGCCTGCCATGTCAGGATTCAGCTCTGCAGGTTCAAGTAATCATCACATGTATACTTCACTCATATGTGACTTTCATCCTGAGGCCATGTGCAGACGTTGCGGATTTATTTGCGGTTCCGCCGCGGTTTGTACCGCGCGGAATAGCCTAAAATCTGCAGTGTAGTGTACCTACAATGGGAGTCTATGGGTTCCGCAGACTTGATGTGCACATGCTGCGGAAAAAAACGCACAGAAACGTAGCGGTTTATTTTCCGCAGCATGTCACTTCTTTTCTGCGGTACCGCTGCGGTTCTGCCCCCATAGACTCCCATTGTATCTTTCAATTCCACAGCAAAACCGCTGATCAAATAAAGATCTGCGGTTTTGCTGCTGATTTGCTATGAAAAACCGCAGGAAAGGGAAATGACGGAACAGGAAGGAGGAAGTGTATGTGATGTAAAATGGAGTCGTACCGTCGTATGGGGATGGATGTGAGGCACATGGTTGAGTTAGTAAGTAATGTCAGTGTGTGTCAGTCTGTGTGTGTGTGTCAGTCTGTGCGTTAGTCTGTGTGTCTGTAGTGACAGATTGTGGTCATTCGTCGGATGGGAAAGCTCTCCCATCCAAATATGATGGGAGAGTTTTCCCATCGTCAGGCGAATGAGCACAATGGGTTAAAAAAAAAACACACATGTAACAAACAGTACATACAACACACAACATGTACACATAATTACCACATACGACTTTCGCCCGCCCGAAGCCTTCCCTCACTGGTCTTCCATTAAATGTTTTAAAAAATATAAAAAAAAACCCCAAAAAAAGTTTCTGTCCCACGATGTCCTCCGGTGATGCACTGCAAGAGTTAATTGCTCCTGCAGTGCTCTTCGGTGGTTTCCCGCTGTTCAATGAACTCCGGGACCTCACTTTACGGTCCGGGAGCTCACTTTACGGTCCGTCAGCTCACTTTACGGTAATTGACCTGTCGGAATTGCCGTAAAGTGAGAGTCCCGGAGTTCATTGAACTCCGGTTAACTTTCACGCATGCGCAGTCACACTGCAGGAACTTTCTCCTGTCAGTGTGACTTTTTAACCCGTGGAGAGCAGTCACATCTCCTGATGTGATTGTTCTCCACTAGTGATCGACGTGGGACACTCGATTTTAAATGGATTGCGTCGGACAGGTGGTATTTTTGTGTTTTTTTATTTTATTTTTATTTACAGGTTATGGTTTTGTATTGGTAAGTATGGTAAAATTCAGAACATTAAAAAAAAATTTCTGTGTGTTTTTTTTTCATATTTAACTATAGGATTAATAATGGATCGGCGTCTTATTGACGCCTCTCCATTATTAACCCGGCTTAATGTCACCTGTCAATCAAAGGTGACATTAACCCTTTATTACCCCACATCCCGCCGCCACGGTGCAGGATGTGAGAAGAGAGGGGCCAGGATGTGAGAAGAGAGGGGCTAAGTGCCGTAATTGGCGCATCTGATAGATGTGCCATTTCTGCGGCGGATGCGTGCTGATATTTGTAGCCAGGGGGGGCCAATATCCATGGCCCCTTCCTCGGCTAAGAATATCAGCCCGCAGCTGTCGGCATAGCCTTTCTGGCTAAAAAATATAGGGGGACCCCACGCCATTTTTTTGGGGGGTCCCCCAATTGGAATAGCCATCAAAGGCTCTGCTGACAGCGGCGGGTTGATATTCATAGCCTGGGAAGATGAAACTCTTCCCAGGCTACAAAAAAATCAGCACACACTTGCTTGCTTTGCCTCTCTGGACTTGAAAATTGGGCGGGAGCCCACGCCAATTTTTTTCAAGTCCAGAGAGGGACAAACAGCAACTACGTGTTGATTTTTTGGTATCCTGGGAAGAGGTTAATCTTCCCAGGGTATGAATATCAACCCGCCGCTGTCAGCAGAGCCTTTGATGAATAACAAAATATATGGGGACCCCATGTTATTTTTTTGGGGTGGGGGGCCACATATTCTATTAGCCATCAAAGGCTCAGCTCACAGAGGCGGGTTGATATTTAAAGCCTGGGAAGATTATCCCCTTCCCAGGATGCCAAAAATCTAGCCCCAGTTACTGGCTTTTCCGTTCTGGACTTGAACAAAATGTTGTGGCCTCATGCCATTTTGTTCAAGTGCAGAAGGGTAAATCAAGTAACTGTGGACTGATTTGTGTTATCCTGGGAAGGGGATAATCTTCCCAGGCTATGAATATCACCCCTCAGCTGTTTTTAAAAAAACATCCATAGCGATCAAATTTTGAAAACAATGGAGGCCTGTATTTGGCTAAACACCACAAAGGAATGTGGAATCTAGTTCAAATTCGCCTTAGTATTGTGTGTGGCTTCCATGCGCGTGTATGAGTTCACTACTACGCATGGCCCTCAAAATAAAAACCACCCCACACCATTATTAATAACCCACTGCTAAAACGGTCATGCTGAAGGATGGCGCAGGCACCAGGCTCACACTCTGCACATGTGACATACATGACAGAGTGTGGAGACAACATACAGAGTGATCTGTTGCCTGCAGCATCATAAAGCATGACATGTTTGCCACTGGGTCAGTAATGGTGTGGGGTGGTTTTTCCTGGTCTGGCCACACAGCCCTCCAGGTGCAGTCGGCTATAGGTTCCACAATGCCAGACCTCATGTGGCTGGAGTGTGTCAGCAGTTCCTGATAGATGAAGGCAGTAAAGCCATGGCCTGGACCGTCCATTCCCCATAATCTGATTGACACCCTGGGACATCATGTCTTGCTCCATCCACCAATTTTACGTTGCAACTCAGACTGTCCAGGAGTTGACGGATAGGTGTGCCCGATGCTATCACATCGTGAGGGAAGTGTGTGTACGTGAGTGTGTGTGTGTGTGTATGACATTTTGTGTATGCTAACAAACTAAATATGAAGATATAAATAACATATTCTTATCAATTACAGATAAGAGACATGCCCGCTATCTGGGACCCGGCCGATGAGGCCTACAAAGACAAGTATACACGTGATATGTGTTGGTCCAGAATCTGCCGTCAGCTGTATTCTGAATTTGATGGGTACACCGGTGCCCTGCAGCAGAAAATTAGTAAGTAATTTTTTGTATGTTGGTTAGACAGACCAAATCGTCATTTTTCAACGTATTGCACGGATCATAATGTGTTTGTTCTTTCAATTTTAGCTCGTGATGTGAAGCAACGCTGGAGATCGGTGAGAGATCGGTTTCAAAAAATACAATCTAAAGATTGGCACCAGTGGGTCTTCACCGGCCAAAATTAAATTCAGCCTGTATCAAGATATGTGTTTCTTGCTAACCAGCAGGACTTTGAGGAGGTGAATATTTAGATATAATTTCAATGTTGTTATGATGACTAAAATTATAATTATCACTGAAAACTCTGTTATTTTTTTTTTATCACAGCACTGATGGCAACATTTCGCCTCCTCCTGAAGATGCCAGCCAAGAGGCCACAGGATCCACAGATTCAATGGATGGGTCTTCATTCTGTGAACTTGAGTCTCCAAGTACATCAGGTGTAGCGTCGGCTGCGTCATCTTCAGGGACGGCATCTTGTTCAGAGAACCAAAATACTCCTGCCCCAAACAGTCAACCAGCTGCCAATCCGTTGACAGTAACCGAGCCACTGGCCAAAAAAAGCAAAGGCAAAAAAAAAATGGATCAGACTACAAAAAGGGTTAATGACACCATAGATCTAATAAATAAATCTTCCAGGGAAGATCACTTGGATTTTTTTGGTGCCAGCATAGCCAGCAAAGCTCGGTTACTGTCAGCGGAAAGGCAGACTAAGTTTATGACAATAGTTAATGCAATATTGTCAGAATTTGAAGACCCTTCGCCGATCGCACCTTTAGCTGATATTGTAATGGGGGCCACACAAAGTGTTCATGCAAGGCGTCCACCACCATCATTGCCGCCTCCACAACCACCAATGCCACCACCACCACAACAGCGTGATGACCAACGATATCAGCGTCCTCCCATTAACTATTCGTATTATGGAGATGTTAACTCGGAACACATGACTTACAACCCAGATTACATCCTGCTCAACTAGTTTAGGGCATAAGGCAGGTCCTGGATGGCAAAGTCCTCCATTAACTTCACAAGTTCTGCGTTGCTGACAACAGACCTGCTGACAACGGTTTGTGATGCCATATTTGGACAACACTCATGTTTGTTGCACCTTTTCTTTGTTGTTTAAAGATTATATAATTTTAAAAAAAAAAGACTATGCTGGTCATAAAGTCTTTATTGGTTTTATAATAAATTCATATTTTCAATTTGTTTTATTATTATTTGTGGAAAAATAGCATAAGGGGTATATAACATTGTTTTTGGGATACAGAAACTCAAATTTGTCGCAATTGTCTTTGTCTTCACATCAGTTTTCTTCCCTCCTCTGCTGGTCCGGCTGCTCTTCACCGACACAGGAGTATTGCCAGTGCACGGCGCCTTCAGGACTCATGAAATATTCAGTGAAGGCTTCTCTCACACTCACACCGTTGTTTGATGGCCTTCCCTGACAGACGTTGGTCACTGGATTAATTACTGGCTGCTGGTACTCCACATCTATGTCAGTGCTGTACTCCCGAGCATAGTTGTGGAGTACACAGCATGCCTTAATCACAGTGTCAACGGTGTCAGTATCCAACTGGATGGCAGTGTGAAAGATCCTCCACTGACTACACATGATCCCGAAGGTGCATTCCACATATCTGCGTGCACGACTCAGCCGATAATTAAAAATCCTCCGCCGGGCATTCAGTCCCTTCCGTGGGTATGGGCACAGCAGGGTGATCATTAAGGGAAAGGCCTCATCCGATACCATCACAAAGGGCACTGGATGTGTGGAACCCGGCAAAGGTCTTGGGGCTGGGAGCGTTCCGCCATCTTGAAGAATTTGCTGACCAATCTGTGACGTTCGCAACACCCGAGAATCCCCAGTACTACCATAGGCACCAACGTCGATGGCAACAAATTTGTAATGTGCATCAGCCACCGCCATCAGGACCACAGAAAAATACTTCGTATAATTAAGGAAGCGTGATCCTGATAGTGGTGGCTTCTGAACTCGTACATGTTTACCATAAACTGCACTGATGCAGTTTGGGAAATTGGCCACAGACTGAAAGCCTGCTGCAACCTGCAGCCAAGTCTCCTCGGTTGGGGAAGGCATCACCATGGGCTGCAATTTCTGCCAGATCACGTTACATGTGCACCTCACAATTTGAGAGATGGTGGATTTACCAACTCTAAATTGGAGGTGTAGGGATGTATAGCTCTCTCCTGTGGCCAAAAATCTGTAAATGAAAAAAAAAAAGTTAATTAGATATGAATGGCACTAAAAGCTGGAAACACCGCCATTTATGGTTTTGGACAACATTCATAAATGGTGTTCTTAAATCCCAAGTCCAACAATAACAATACTAATTTTGGTTGGGCAAAAATGGGGGGGGCCCAGTCTAGTAATATGGTTTTGCCGCAGCAGGTGCAAAAGACATCTCTCATTATGACCGGTTTGCGCCAATTGGCAGCTGAGCTGGGGCGAGAGCATCTTCAGCACCTGCACGTACACACATTTCATGACACCACGCTGACATGTGCATAGACCCAATCATTGAATTGGGTGTACGTGTGGCAGTGTCTCCAGGACATGTGAAAAGTGTGACCACATGTACCAGTGACACTGACAGGATGAAAAGGCCTAGGATGCCAAAAAACCACAAAAATGAAACAGTACTTACTGCACTTATACTTACTGCAAGGTGATGAGCAGCCTTTCCTCAGCAGAGATGGACTTCCTCATCACTGTGTCCACATACGTAAGGTCTTCTCCCATTATGCTCAGTAGCCGGTCAAATGCCGGGATGGTGAGCCGGCAAAAGGACACAAATTTCTTGTGATATCTGTTAAAAAAAATATTAAGTTACATCAGATACAGATTTATTGTACTTACCAAAGTTTTACATAACAAATTCTCGTCACATATGGGTAACTTACCTTCTCAAATCTTGGTATAGCACACGAAAGTGACCCTTTCCTGTATGTTCTGCCACAATGGGGTGGACCCACATTCTTCTGGTTCTCTTTCTGGCCTGCAAGTAAGATAAAAAAATCTGGGTTAAGGTCCCGTTACAGTCTGCGACGCTCCAGCGCTGACGAAAACGATGTGACCAAAAGATGGGTGGTACGTCGCTACATGGTCACTAGCTGTCAAACAGGCAGATCTATTCAATTACACAGCAACTATACGGCAAGCCGTAACCTCAGCGGTCATTGGGACCTTGTCACACAGCAGCTAATCTGACGACTCCCGCCTGCGTCCTTGAATTCTGCGTCACCATCGCAGTGGCTCATTGGCAGCAAACATAGCAATGCATGAGGCCAGCTGAACAACAGCGATCAAAAAATGGACAGGACATTGAAGCTCAATCCGCAATATCCAGCAGGGGGACGGTCGCCCATATCCGTCGCATGTAGCAAGATGGCTGGCGACGTCGCTGTTGCATCACAACAGCTGTGATGTTTCAGCAATGTGGCTAGCCATCTCACTATGTGTGATGAGGACTCACAAACAATATTTTTACATATAGTGTTGCTTACCTGGAGTCTTTGCTGATTCAGATAATCAAGCAATACTCCCAAAGCTTGGAGGCGTTGTGGCCTGCATAGCCATACATTAGTTTCACCATGTTCTTCGCCATGCTGTGTGCTTCGTTGTTCACTCCGATCATTTTCAATGTTAGCAGCAGTGGCGTATCCAGGGGGGGGCAGCCGGGGCAGTTGCCCCGGGCGCAGCCAGCAGGGGGGCGCAGTCGGGCCGCCTAAAGCAGCGGTCCGCAGAGAAGGAGGCCGCGCCGGCTCCCAGGGAACAATTGTACTGGCGTCTATACAGACGCCTGTACAATTAGCTCTGACCGCCAGGTCAGAGCGACGTCAGCAGCGTGATCATGTCATGTGATCACGCTGCTGACGTCACTCCCCGGCGCCCAGAGCAAACGCTGGTGGTAAGTGTGCTCCTCTGTGGAGCTGAAGAACCACCGAAGATGGGAGATGGGGGGTGTTAATGAGTGGGGGGGTTATTGAGTGGGGATGGGGGTTAATGAGTCGGGGGGTTAATGAGTGGGGGTTAAAGTGTGGGTGTTAATGAGTGGGGGGTTAATGAGTGGAGATGGGGTTTAATGTGGGGATGGGTGTTAATGAGTGGGGGGTTATTGAGTGGAGATGGGGGTTAATGTGGGGATGGGGGTTAAAGTGAGGGGGTTAATGTGGAGATGGGGGTTAATGAGTGGGGGGGTTAATGAGTGAAGATGGGGGTTAATGAGTGAAGATGGGGGTTAATGAGTGGAGATGGGGGTTAATGTGGGGATGGGGGTTAATGAGTAGAGATGGGGTTAAAGTGGGGATGGGGTTAATGAGTGGGGGGGTTAAAGTGTGGGGCGTTAATGAGTGTGGGGGTTAATGAGTGGTGATGGGGGTTAATGTGGGGATGGGGTTAATAAGTGGGGGGGTTAATGTGTATGGGGTTTAATGAGTGGAGATGGGGTTAATTAGTGGGGATGGGGGTTAATGAGTGGGGGTACATAATGTGTGGGGGGATTTGGGAGTAGGGACAAGGGATTATTGAGTGGGGATGGGGGATACTTAATGTGTGGGGGGATTTGGAGTGGGGATGGGGGGTACTTAATGTGTGTGGTGGATTTGGAGTGGGGATGGTATTTAACGTGTGTGGGGAGATTTGAGGACACAAAATGAAGAGTATGTATGAGGGCATATATGAGGAAGCAGTATGGGGGATGGGTGCAGACAGTAAGGGGTGCGAACGGATGAATTTATGTGGGCACAGTATGGGGAGTGAGGGTGATGGGATGTGTGCAGACACAGTATGGGGAGTCAGGGGAATGTGTGAGCAGACAGTATAGAGAGTGAGGGGGTAAATATATGAGGAGACAGTATGGTGAACAGGAGGATGATAGAGGAGACAGTATGAGGAGGGAGGGGAATAGTGTGAGGCGACAGTATATTGCAGACATTAATATTTTGGAGCATTATAATGACACTTCTATCTTTAAGGGCATCGTGTGAAGATTTGCTGCAGAAGACCGGAGAAGATGGAAGTCTGCAGAGACGGCTGTGGATGAGAAAACTCATCATGGGGTCTGGACAAGAAGAAAAAAAGGAGAACGACTGCAGAGACGACGTCATCTATAAGGTACCTGGATGTAAATATTATTAGTGATACTGACTAATTCTCATGTTTTTATTTGTTAGGAACATTACAGGGGTTGTCCAGGTTTGTGCTGAGTCTGCAGACATTCTATGTGACTGCAGACTTCTGAATTCTCACAGTGCTCACTGAATGCTGTCAGGATTCTCTCATGCCGGTAATTTACAGACATGCGGTCACATGCTGACTAGACGTGTGGCCTCACTCAATGAAAATGAACAGAGCGAGGCCGGGCACGTCTAGTCGGAAAGGGGCCAGAATTATACAAATCACATACTTGTGCTGACATGACTGTACATCGGCAAGGGAGAATGCTAAAAGTGTGCAGTGCATTCATTGTGAGAATTCAGAAGCTCCAATGTCAGGACTCAGCTCTGCAGGTTCCAGTGTCATCACATGGACACTTCACTCATATGCGATTTTCATAGATATGGTCTTGTGACAACGAGCTTCTCTTCCTGCTTTCAGTTTTTTACTGAACATTGAGAGCATTAGGGAGAGTAGCTCGTGGGTACATGGCTAAGTGTGCAAGTCACATATGTCCTTTTTTCTTTGGGGAGGGGGGGCGCCGAACCAAATTCTTGCCCCGGGTGCCAGAAAGCCTAGATACGCCTCTGGTTAGCAGTCATGTTTACGAAAGTGTGCCGATTACAAAATGGAGAAAGAGGTTGGACTAAGAAGTGACATCATTTTTTTTTTCTATTTTAAAGTTTCTTCTCTTTATTTTTGCTTTCAAAAAAGGCAGACAAATCAGGTAGAAAAACGCAAGCAAAACCGCACAAAATATGCATGAAATCAGCATAGAATATGCATGGAAAATTGTTTGAAAAACGCAACAAAAACGCATCCAAAAAACCGCTCTAAAACCGCATCAAAACCGCAGACATTCCACCATGCGTTTTCTGCCAGCAGCTGCAGTTTTTGTGCAGAAAAATGAGACCAAAAATATGCAACGTCTGCACATGGCCTTAGGGTAAGTGCACACAGTGTGGGTTCTCACGTGGATTTTTCCGCACAAAAAAACCATCTCTTGGCAGAAAACGCAGGTGCATTTTAGATGCGTTCCTGATGCGTTTTTCCCACGGATTTGATGCGTTTTTTTCAGTGTGGTTTTGCATGCGGATTTGTATGCGTTTTTGTAAGCTAAATAAAGATATGTTATTTAACCAAATATAAAGATTTTGGATGTCATTTCTGTACAACCTCCTCTTTTAAATTTGACAACCCACACTACATTACACACACAGATAGACAAATAGATAGATACATAGATAGATAATAGATAGATGATAGATATGGGATAGATAGATAGATAGATAGATAGATAGATAGATAGATAGATAGATAGATAGATAGATAGATAGATAGATAAATATGGGATAGATAGTTAGATCTATCTATACGTATATATCTATATCTATCTATAGATATTTCCATAGATATATCTATAGACATATACTGTACATAGATATATCTAAAGATATATAGCCATATATATTTAAAAAAATAAAAGGAAAAAAATATGCCGTGGGCTCCCGCACAGTTTTCTGCACCAGAGGGGCAAAGCCAACGGCCGGGGGCCAATATTTGTTGCCTGGGAAGGGGGTAATACCCATGGACCCTTCCCAGGCTATGAATATCTGCAGCTGTGTACATAGCCTTTACTGGTTATTAAATTAGGGGGACCCTGGATATTTTACAGCCAGAAAGGCTACGCAGACAGCTGCGGGCTGATATTCATAGCCTAGGAAGGGGCCATGGATATTGCCCCCCCGGCTACAAATACCAGCCCGCAGTCGCCCCAGAAATGGTGCATCAATAAGATGCGCCAAATCTGACACTTAACCCCTCTGTTCCCTCTCCCGTGTAGCGGTGGGATATGGGTAATAAGGGGTTAATGTCACCTTGCTATTGTAAGGTGACATTAAGACCGGTTAATAATGGAGAGGCGTCAATAAGACGCCTATCCATTATTAGTCTTTTGAAAGGGTTAAAAAAACCACACACATAATAAAGTCTTTTAAAGAACTAAAACATAAAATGGTTTTCATCTTTTTATTTAACTCCCAGATCCAAGCGACGCCCTCTGTCTCCTAGAAAAATAAATAAATAAACCAACCGTATACTCACTGTCCAACGCAGTACAATTAATAACGAGGGTCCCACGACGATCTCCCCTATAGAACAGTGACATCAGCAGATGTGACCGCTCTATAGCCTCCCAGTGATGGACTTACAGGAGACAATGCTTCCTGCAGTGCATCACTGAGGTTACCTGAGTTCAGAGTCTCACTTTAGGGCACTGCTGCGTGAGAATTAGGGTTACGGGACCTCTTTCCCTGCAGAGGGATACACAGTGGAGGATTACCTGTGACTGTCATTTCATTGCTGGAGCCCATGGAGAGCGGTCGACTCAGCTGATGTGGCATCTCTCCACGGGAGATTGTCGTGGGACACTCGATATTAATTGGACTACGGCGGAAAGGTGAGTATAGGTTGGTATATTATTTTATTTTGATTACAGGTGATCGATGGCTTCGGGGAATTAGGTGGGTGCGGTGAGTATGTACTATATGCTATGTGTTGTATTTCATATGTATATTCTGTATGTTATATGTTGTATACACATACACACACACAGTCCCGCCAGACCCACAGACAGCCAGATCACCCATGCACAGGCCCGGTAACTGTCATGTCGGACGCTGTTCACACCACAGCGTCCGGCAGGCAGAGGTAGTTCCACCTCCAGCCACTATAGCCTCAGTGGCGCCGGCTTGATCTTCAGGCTCTCGGGGGTTAATCCTGCTAGAGACCAGGTTGGAAGGTTAGTCACGCCCACGGTCTTTAAATAGTCATACTGGCATATGGGCGCCGATTATAGCTTGTGTTTTCATACCAAGTGGTTCCGGTCTGGAGTGGAGGTGTTGCAGAGAGAGAGAGATTCGTATCTGGTGTCGTATGATCCGTCGTTATCCTTTCTCCTTCCCATATTTGTGTTTAGTTGTGCCCTGTTCACATTACTGTATATTCCTGTGTGTGTGCGGCGCAGTGCAGTTTAAGTTCTCCCTGTCTGTCTTATTTATGTGGGAGCTTTGGTGGTGTGTCTCCTCACTGGGTGGAGGGTGGAGGGTTAAGTGCAGGGCTGAGCAGGAGATAAGGAAAGGGTGGAGGCTCAGGCATTTGCACCTTCAGCAAAAACCCTGGGTTGAGGGTCAAACAGGGTTTCCCCTAGTGAAAGGGACACCACAGGGGCCCCGGGTATTTCTGCCTTAGTTGTCCTAAGCCCCGCGTGACATTATAATCGGCCACATTTTTTCAGGAGTCCATGGATCCCATGGATTCCATAACCCGCCAGTTGGCGGCGCTGTCCTTACAGGTCTCCGAGTTGAAAGGGGCAGTTCAGCAGCAGGGCCTGGTAGTAGCAAAGGTGCAAACGGCATCTGCAGGTATCGGTGCAGAGCCGAAGTTTCCGCTGCCAGAACGATTTTCAGGCGATCGCAGCAAATTTGTCGTATTTCGGGAGGCCTGCAAATTATACTTCCACATGCGGCCAATCTCCTCAGGTAATGAGGCCCAGCGAGTAGGGCTGGTGTTGTCATTACTGAGTGGTGACCCCCAAGCATGGGCATTTTCCTTACCAGCTGACTCTGCTACATTTCATTCGGTCGATAATGTTTTTTCTGCCCTCGGGCTCATTTACGATGACCCTGACCGACTGGCTCTAGCGGAATCTAAAATCCGCGCCCTCCGCCAGGGAGAGCGCTTGGCAGAGGACTATTGTTCGGAATTTCGCCGCTGGGCTGTAGACACACAGTGGAATGACCCAGCACTGCGGAGCCAGTTTATTCATGGGGTATCAGGGAGGGTGAAACAAGCCCTCCTGATATATGAGACTCCGGCATCATTGGAGTCTGCCATGAGTTTGGTGATACGTATTGATCGCCGTTTTCGTCAGGGGGCACAGGAGACGCTACCTCTGGGGGAAAGCAGAGGTGCAGGTGTGGTTGAAGTAGATGAGTCCCCTGAACCTATGCAGATTGCTGGCGTGGCACAGGTTCAGCCTCGCGCTCCGGGATTCCGGAAGCCCGGAGCATGTTTCTACTGTGGTAAAAGAGGTCATTATGTTAACGTTTGCCCGGTACTACCTAAGAGGGTCACATCGGCGGAAAACTGTTAAGCTCAGATGGTATGGAGGAGACCCAACTGAGCGTATGCATATCCTCCATGATGGTATCTCAATGTATGCTCCCTGCCAAGGTTATTATCGCCGGCAGAGAGCTACCTATATCAGTGTTTGTGGATAGCGGTTCCGCTACCAATCTCATAGATGAGGAGTTTGCACACACCGCCGGGTTTAAGATGGAAAAACTTCCTCACCCCATACAGGTGGTGACCATTATTGCTGTTCCCCTCCCTCAAGGGGAGATTACTGAGTTTGTGGCAGAGGTGAAACTCCACATTGGGGTCCTACATTCTGAGTTGGTTACATGTAGGGTCCTCCGTAATCTCCCAGCTCAAATGGTCCTGGGTTTTCCATGGCTGTCCAGGCACAACCCGGTAATTGATTGGAAAACTCAGGACATAGTGTAATGGAGTGGTTTCTGCCAAGACAATTGCTTGGCCACATGTGTGTCCGCCGTGACGCCCAGCCTGCCGGAGGCTTTGCAGGATTTCGCGGATGTTTTCTCTGAGAAGGGTTGCTCAGAACTGCCTCCACATAGAGCCTATGACTGTGCGATTAGGTTAAAACCCGGGGCCAAATTACCTAAGGCCAGGATGTTTAATATTTCTGGTCCTGAGAGGCAAGCTCTGAAAGACTACATCGCGGAGAGTCTGAGCAAAGGACACATCCGGCCTTCGTCCTCGCCTGTAGCCGCGGGGTTTTTCTTCATTAAGAAGAAAGATGGGGGGTTACGCCCGTGTCTGGATTTCCGAGAGTTAAACCAGATTACTATCCGTGATCCCTACCCAATGCCGTTGATCCCGGATTTGTTCAACCAGGTAGAGGGGCCAAATGGTTTTCTAAGCTGGACCTCAGGGGGGCGTATAACCTCATAAGGGTCCGTCAGGGGGATGAGTGGAAGACGGCGTTTAACACTCCTGAGGGTCATTTTGAGAGTCTGGTTATGCCGTTTGGGTTGACCACCGCGCCTGCCGTTTTCCAACATTTTATTAATGATGTATTTGCTCATGTCCTGGGGAGATTTGTGATTGTATACCTGGATGATATCCTCATTTATTCTAGCGATCGGGACACTCATTTGGAGCATGTTAGGCAGGTGTTACAGTTGCTCCGGGAGAACCAGCTCTATGCTAAGCTGGAAAAATGTTTATTTTTACTCTTCGCCACGACAGCACCCACTGGAGGTATCGGATCCGCCCATTTGGAACAGGAAACCCTACAGGAAAGATAAAAGGGGCGGTCCGCCTTTCCTCCTCAGTTTTGGTTTCCTGTTCCAAATGGAGCAGGATCCTGCAGGATCTTACCTGGGCCATGCATCCGCCTGTGCGGTCTCTTCGGGAACGGCAGGGGCTGCGGTCCGGAAGCAGCGTCGGGGGAGACTCCGTTTGACGGCTCCCCCCTCGTCTGGTGGCATAGTGGTAATGGCCGGGTCCGGGGAGGGCCGCCCGGTCTTACCAGGGAGCGGGCCGGTCTAGCATCCGGGGGATCCCCCCCCATCCCATCCCATCGGTGGGGGTATAGCGTGGATGGTGAGGCCATGAGCGCGCGAGCCGCGCGTGTCAGTAGCGGTGGCACGGGAGCGGGCCGGCGCCCGACGCTCCTATACCCCGGAAGTAATGGTTGAACTTCCGGGGTAAGATGGCGATGACGCGGCGCATGCGCCCTGTGACAGGGCGACTTCCGGGGGCACGATAAGTGTATAGATAAAACAGCGCTGCAGCGCTGCAACGTTGGAACCATGTCGTCCCCCGCAGAGTCGCAGACCCCAGCAGGGGATTCAGCTGGGGGCAACTCCACCAGGGACCGCAGCGCCAGGACAGAGACTGCCCGCAGGAGCGAGGCAGCAGAAACCCGATCCAAACCGTCTCAGCCATCTGAACCGGTATTAAGCTTCACTGGGTGAGTGTGCAAAGTATATGCTCTACCTATTAAGCTAACCTCCTCTCCCCCCCCTCCCCCCTCTCTTTACCTTTGACCTCCCACTTCAGTCAAAGAAAAAAGGAAAAACAAAACATAAAGAATGCACATTATGTTCAGAGCCTCTCCCTGACTCCTACCCCAAAAAACTCTGCAAACAATGCATTAAAGAGACCAGGCAGGGGTCGACGATATCTTCTAAGGATATCCGAGCCATAATTAGGGAGGAAATACAAGCCATCAACCGCGCCAGCACTCCCGCAGAGTCCAGTCATAGAAAACAGGTCATTGTTAGTTCAGAGTCAGAGGAAGAACAGGAGTTAAACTCAGGCTCCGCATCCACGTCCTCATCATCATCCTCGGAGGTGGAAGGACGCGCATGTTTTCCACTAGACAGCGTAGATAACCTGGTAAAAGCGGTTAGAAATACCATGGGGTGTGAAGAGGAAAGGGGAGCCCAGACCGCGCAGGACATTATGTTTGCGGGATTGGCAGAGAAAAAGAGGAGATCATTTCCAGTGATACCGGCAATTAAAGATCTCATCAAAAGGGAGTGGGAAAAACACGACCAGAGGGGTTTTCTCCCATCCGCTTCAAAACGGAAGTATCCGTTCACTGATGAAGATCTATTAAAATGGACTAAAATACCAAAGGTGGACGCTGTCATATCCTCCACTTCCAAACAAACCTCGATCCCGGTCGAGGACGCAGGATTGTTAGCAGACCCATTGGACCGAAAGGCTGAATCTTCGCTCAAAAGGTCCTGGGAATCCACCACCGGGGTATTCAAACCCGCAATAGCCAGCACATGTACTGCTAGGTCAATGCTGGTATGGCTAGATCAATTAGACCAGCAGATTGAGCAAAGAGTGTCAAGGGAGAAACTGCGTGCAGCCATCCCGTTGATAAGAGGGGCAGCTGCCTTTATGGCAGACGCTTCAGCGGACACCCTAAGACTGGCAGCAAGGTCGGCAGCCCTGGTGAATAACGCCAGACGCGCGCTGTGGATAAAAAGCTGGAAAGGGGATGCACAGTCAAAATCCAAAATTAGTGCTACCCCATGCGAGGGTGAGTTCCTCTTCGGAAAAGCCTTAGACGAAATTCTCGCCAAGGCAAAAGAAAGGAAAAAGGCCTTCAGTGATTCTCCCATTCCGTTTTATAGGAAAACCTTTAAAAGACGGCCATTCGGGAGAAGAAGACAATCGGACAGAACGAGATGGGCCACGAAAGACGAAAAGCAGAAGGGTACCATCTTCAGAGGGCCAACATATAGGAGAGATAAGAATTAAAAGTTTAGACCCACCAGTTGGGGGTAGATTAAAATTTTTTTTTTACCAAATGGGAACAAATTACGTTAAACCCATGGATTTTGAGCATAATCAAAGAAGGAATAAAGATTGAATTCCTTCGGATTCCCTATGAGTTCTTTGTTATAACTCGCCTTAATTCCTCACTTCAGCAAAAGGCTCTCGAAGACGAGATTCGAGTCCTGCTAGCTAAAAAAGTTTTAGTTGACGTCCCTGAGGAACAACAGGGTAGAGGCTTTTACGCTCCCCTGTTTTTGGTGTCTAAACCAGACGGTACATTTAGAACCATTATTAATTTAAAGAAACTAAATTCATTTATAAAAAATTATAAGTTCAAAATGGAATCAATTAGATCCACTATAAAGCTTCTTTTCCCAAATTGCGTAATGGCAGGGATTGATTTAAAAGATGCTTATTATCATCTCCCTATACACAACAGATTCCAGAAATACCTAAGAGTCGCAGTGGAAGTCGAGGGAAGGATTCATCATTTCCAATACGCGGCAATGCCCTTCGGGCTTTCCACGGCACCAAGAATATTTACCAAGGTGATGGCAGAAGTGATGGCCTACCTTCGCCAAAAGGACACACTAATTGTGCCATATCTAGACGACTTCCTAGTAATTGGGAATTCAGTCAAACAATGTACTGAACGCGTGACTGACGCAATCTCCTCTTTTCAGAGCCTTGGCTGGATCATCAATATCCAAAAGTCCAGACTCGATCCGCAATCTCTCCAGACATTTCTAGGATTTCAACTAGATTCTTTGACCCAGAGATGTCTACTACCCCAGGTAAAAATCATCCTCACAAAACAAAAAATACAAGCAGCTATAGATAAACCACGTGTATCCTTAAGAGGAGCAATGTCACTATTAGGATCACTAAATTCTTGCACCCCGGCAGTCCGGTGGGCCCAGTACCATGTCCGTACGCTACAACACCAGATCCTCCAGGAGGATAAGCGACATAGTGGTCATTTACAGAGTAAAATAACCCTGTCACAAGAAGTCTTGACTTCCCTAGAGTGGTGGTTAGACGATGACCATTTATGTTCAGGAGTTCCATGGGTTATAGTTCCATCCTGTATCGTAACCACCGATGCCAGTCCCCAGGGCTGGGGAGCCCACATGGAGAATGGGTTTTATCAGGGAAGGTGGAGTAAAGAGGAATGTGATTACTCATCTAATTTAAAAGAACTAACTGCAGTGTTCTATGCTCTATACAACTTCCTTCCGCAGCTCCAACAGAAGCATGTAAGGATCCTGTCGGACAATACCACCACAGTGGCATATATAAACAGACAAGGAGGAACTCGATCAGAGACTCTGATGTCTTCAGCGGCAAAAATTTTAAACTTAGCAGAAAACTATTTTTTGTCCCTCTCGGCCCTTCATATCAGAGGCGAGAGCAATCAAAAGGCAGACTTCCTAAGCCGTCACACTCTACGACAAGGAGAGTGGTGCCTCAATCGGAAGATCTTCAGGGACATAGTAGCCGCATGGGGACAACCCGAGGTGGATCTTTTCGCCACAAGGGAGAACAGGCAGATAAAAACATTTGCCTCCCTATCTCCGTCAGATCACCCAAACATACTGGACGCCTTTTTAGTTCCATGGAATTTCAACCTAGCGTATGCGTTCCCTCCATTGATCCTCCTACCTCAAGTAATTCGGAAAATCAGAGACGACAAAGCAAGAATAATCTTAATAGCACCGTTCTGGCCAAAAAGACCGTGGTTTTCGTGGCTGCAGACTATGTCAATAACAGATCCTTGGATCCTTCCGACTGCCAATCTACTCTCCCAAGGCCCCTTTTTCCACCCTCAAGTGCTCAGCTTGCACTTGACGGCGTGGAATTTGAGAGGCAGTTATTGAGGACAAGAGGATTCTCGGAGTCCTTAATTACTACACTACTACAAAGTAGAAAACAGTCCACAACCCAAATTTACACTAGAATATGGAAAAAATTTCTTCAATTCCATACAGTACCTCATACAGCAGAAGTTCCGATAATCCCAATCTTGGAATTTCTGCAGAAGGGGAAAGACTTAGGCTTAGCAGTAAATACACTGAGAGTACAAATATCGGCATTAGGAGCACTATATGGCCATAATATAGCAGGCAACAAGTGGATAACTCGTTTTATTACAGCATGTGAACGAATAGCTCCAATCCACATACCCTCCGTCCCTACATGGGATCTAAATCTGGTCTTAGACGCCCTAACGGTAGACCCCTTTGAGCCGATCGACACAATACCCTTCAAATACTTAGCACTTAAAATGGCCCTCTTAGTATCACTAACCTCAGCTAGAAGAGTGGGTGATATCCAAGCCTTGTCAATAGATCCACCTTTTTTCCAAGAATACCAAGACAGATTAGTATTAAAACCAGACCCTGCCTACCTGCCAAAAGTGGCAACAAAATACCATAGATCTCAGGAGATACTCCTCCCAACCTTCTATAAAAATCCCTCTACTCCGGAAGAGCAGAAGTTCCATACTCTGGACGTCAAAAGAACTGTCCTAAAATGTATTGAGAGGTCCAACAGTTGGAGGCAGAGCAGGGCCCTATTTGTTTCATTTCAGGGCTGTAAGAAGGGGTATGGAGTCACGAAGAGCACCATTTCCCGGTGGATCAGAGAGGCCATTCGTTTAGCCTACTCCGCAAAAAACGAAGATCCTCCAGGGAACATCAGGGCGGATTCCACCAGGGCAATGGCTACCTCTTGGGCGGAAAAGGGAGATGTTCCGATTGAAACTATATGTAAGGCGGCAGTTTGGTCATCCCCTTCTACCTTCTATAAGCACTACAGGCTTGATCTTTCATCAACCTCTGACTTAAGCTTTGGCAGGACTATCCTTGGCACGGTGGTCCCACCCAGGTGATGGTCTCTGGAATCTCTCCAGTGGGTGCTGTCGTGGCGAAGAGTAAAAAGCCGGATTACTTACCGGTAATGCTCTTTTAATGAGTCCACGACAGCACCCGCTCACTTCCCCCCCTAAAGATATCAATAGTTAAAGTATATTAACCAAATAATGGATAAGAAAGATGTTAAAATAAAAGAACATTGCCTAATCCTTGGCGGTCCTTCTGGTACTCTGAAATGTAAAACTGAGGAGGAAAGGCGGACCGCCCCTTTTATCTTTCCTGTAGGGTTTCCTGTTCCAAATGGGCGGATCCGATACCTCCAGTGGGTGCTGTCGTGGACTCATTAAAAGAGCATTACCGGTAAGTAATCCGGCTTTTTTGTCCAGGAGTTGCCCTTTTTGGGATATATTGTGTCCGCAGCCGGTTTTAAAATGGACACCGCTAAGGTGCAAGCGGTGCTGCAATGGGAGAGGCCGGAGAGTCTGAAAGCACTCCAGCGGTTCCTTGGGTTTGCGAATTATTATAGGAAATTTATAAAACACTTTTCGACTGTCGCCAAACCGCTCACGGACATGACAAAAAAGGGTGCCGATCTGGCGAACTGGCCTGAGGTGGCTATACGTGCATTTGAGCGTCTGAAGAATAGTTTTGCTTCAGCCCCCATTCTGGTGCAACCAGACGTGTCTAAACCTTTTGTGGTAGAGGTTGATGCGTCGGAGGTGGGAGTGGGGGCAGTACTGTCTCAAGGCTCGTCCTTGAGCGAGATGCATCCATGCGCCTACTTCTCCAAGAAGCTGTCGCGGGCCGAACGGAATTATGATATCGGCAACAGGGAGTTGTTGGCCATCAAACTGGCTTTTGAGGAATGGCGACACTTCTTGGAGGGGGCGGCTCACCAGGTCACAGTTATCACCGACCATAAGAATCTGCTCTATCTGGAGTCGGCCAAGCGTCTGTCTCCTAGGCAGGCTCGCTGGGCATTGTTTTTTACTCGTTTCAATTTTCTTGTGACATACCGTCCCGGGGCTAAAAACACCAAGGCGGATGCTTTGTCTAGGTGTTTTCCGGGGGGAGAACCTCGGGAAGAGCTGGTACCCATCCTCCAGAAAGGGGTAGTGGTCTCGGCTCTCACGACGGAGGTAGAGGCGGAGATTGCCGAGGCCCAAGAGGAGGTACCACCAGGACTTCCCGCCAACAAATCATTTGTACCCCTCCATCTTCGGCTTAAGGTGTTGAAGGAACACCACGATTCGGTACTGGCTGGTCATCCAGGGGTGAAGGGCACCTTAGAGCTGGTATCGCGTCGTTTCTGGTGGCCCAAAATCCGGCAGGACGTGGTCTCATACGTGGCAGCTTGCATCACGTGCGCTAGGGCTAAGTCACCCCGAACCCGTCCTGCTGGCACGCTACAGCCTCTGGGGGTACCCAATAGGCCATGGACAGAAATCTCCATGGATTTTATCACTGACTTGCCAGCCTCGGCAGGGAACACGGTCATCCTGGTGGTGGTTGACCATTTTTCAAAGATGGCGCATTTTGTGGCGTTGTCTTCTTTGCCCAATGCTAAGACGTTGGCTCAGGTATTTGTGAAGGAGGTGGTCAGACTCCACGGAGTACCATCTGACATAGTATCTGATAGGGGTACGCAATTTGTGGCGAGGTTTTGGAAAGCTTTTTGCTCAAGGTTGGGGATCAAGTTGTCACACTCATCGGCGTTTCATCCACAGTCTAATGGACAAACTGAGCGCATGAACCAAAATCTAGAACAGTATTTACGATGTTTTGTGTCCGACAACCAGGAGGAGTGGTCTACTTTCCTTCCTCTGGCCGAATTCGCGTTAAATAATCACCGCCAAGAGTCATCAGGAGAGTCTCCATTCTTTTGTGTGTACGGTCAACATCCTCAGTTTTGTACCTTACGTCAGGGTGACTCCGGGGGTGTCCCGGAGGAGGATCAGCTAGGAGCCCAATTGTCATCAGTCTGGAGGCGGGTGAAACAGCGTTTGTTGAGCATGAGTGCCAGGTACAAACGGGTGGCTGACAGTAGACGCGTGCCAGGTCCGGACCTGTGTGTGGGTGAATGGGTGTGGTTAGCTACGAAGAACATAAAACTCAAAATTCCATCTTTAAAACTGAGTCCAAGGTTTATTGGGCCTTTTAGGATTTCTGCCATCATTAACCCAGTGGCTTGTCGGTTGGAACTTCCTGCGGTGTACAAAATACATAACGTTTTTCACAGGGCTTTATTGAAAAAGGTGGTAGACTTGGTGGACACGACGCCGATGCCACCTCCAGTAATGGTGGATGGCGATTTAGAGTTCGAGGTCGCCAAGGTAGTGGACTCTCGAGTAGTACGCCGTACTCTTCAGTATTTGGTGCACTGGCGGGGGTATGGTCCGGAGGAGAGGTCTTGGGTTCCAGCCTCAGACATACATGCGGATCGGCTGGTCAGTTCTTTTCACCGTCGTCATCCGGACAAGCCGGGTCCTATGAGTCTTGAGGGCCCTGGGGTCCCTCGTAGAAGACGGGGTACTGTCATGTCGGACACTGTTCACACCACAGCGTCCGGCAGGCAGAGGTAGTTCCACCTCCAGCCACTATAGCCTCAGTGGCGCCGGCTTGATCTTCAGGCTCTCGGGGGTTAATCCTGCTGGAGACCAGGTTGGAAGGTTAGTCACGCCCACGGTCTTTAAATAGTCATACTGGCATATGGGCGTCGCCGATTATAGCTTGTGTTTTCATACCAAGTGGTTCCGGTCTGGAGTGGAGGTGTTGCAGAGAGAGAGATTCGTATCTGGTGTCGTATGATCCGTCGTTATCCTTTCTCCTTCCCATATTTGTGTTTAGTTGTGCCCTGTTCACATTACTGTATATTCCTGTGTGTGTGCGGCGCAGTGCAGTTTAAGTTCTCCCTGTCTGTCTTATTTGTGTGGGAGCTTTGGTGGTGTGTCTCCTCACTGGGTGGAGGGTGGAGGGTTAAGTGCAGGGCTGAGCAGGAGATAAGGAAAGGGTGGAGGCTCAGGCATTGCACCTTCAGCAAAAACCCTGGGTTGAGGGTCAGACAGGGTTTCCCCTAGTGAAAGGGACACCACAGGGGCCCCGGGTATTTCTGCCTTAGTTGTCCTAAGCCCCGCGTGACAGTAACCCCCCGCACAGGCCCCACAAGACCACCAAACAGCCCAATGAGCCCCGCAGACACCCGCACACACACATAGCCTGCACGTACATACACACCAAGTCAGCTCCCACATACCATACACGCGCAGTCACCGCACACAATCCGCCAACACTCTTGCCCCTTCCCGATCTGCCGCGTTTCACCCACAGCAAAACCGCAGAACTTTTTGAGACCTGCGGTTTTGCTGCGGATAAATACAAGTCAATGTCTGCATAAAACGCTGCAGATCCGCACAAAGAATTGACATGCTGCGGAAATGAACCTGCAGCGTTTCCGCACGGATTTTTACGCAGCATGTGCACAGCATTTTTAATTTCTCATTGATTACAATGGTACTATACAACGCAGAAGATTCTGCTGTGGACCCACAGGGCCAAATCCTCTGCGGATCCGCAGTAGAATATGCAACGTGTGCACACACCCTTATGGTCCTGTAACAACGATCTTCTCTTCCTGCTTCTCGCAGTTTTTCAATGAACATTGAGAGCATTAAGAACAGCAGCTCATCAGTACATGACTAAGTGTGAAAATCGCATGTGTGCTTGGGGGATGGGGCGTCGAACGGAATTCTTGCCCCTGGTGCCATAAAGCCTAGACACACCTCTGGGGCATGGGGGTGGGTGGGCATAGAGAGGGCACTGCGTGGGCAGATAATGTGCCCATGGTGTCAGACTGAGCACAGGGGGTAGACGGCAGGTGTCCCAAGCTACACAGAGCCTAGCCCTATCTTCATGTCCCTGCACACCCGATGCAATCGCATCTTGCACTCATATATGTTTTTTAATTTGAGGGGTTTTTTTTTTTTTTTTTTTAAAACATAGTTACCAAGTTATGAATCCAATGAAAGGAAAGAATAGCATAGCACTCACCGATCCAGGTGAAAAAGTCCGCTTTATTTAGCAATCCACATTAAAACTTCATTGCCGGGAGGCTAGAGGGAGGACTGAGCAATGTCTGACGACTGCCGGTTGGATCGGTGAGTGCTATGCTATTCTTTCCTCTCATTGGATTTATACATTGTGTTTTCTGCACTAGCACCCAAGATCTCGGGGTTCAGCCTCCACGAGCAGTATGGATATGACAGCCTCACATCGGCAGTAGTACTGGCAGTGCCGACTTGCTTTTTCCTTTCACGTTTATAGTTACCAAGTTAGCTACTTTCTCCTCTTCATTGGTTGCCATTCTAATTTAAATAATAAAGGAAATAATATTAAAATAGCAATATTCAGTACTACAATCACATTTGTCCAGCCTTGAAAATATAATAATTTTTTTTGTTTTAGAAAAAATTGTAAAACAAACATTGAACATCAACTTGTAGTGTTGCCACATTAGGGGTAGATATGGATTGCACACATGGATAGAGAGATGATAGATAAATAGATAGATGGATTGATAGCTAGTGTGGCACAGTAAAGGGTGTTTTACTGGATGGAAGATATGTTTCTCCTAGCAGATTAATGTTTGGCCGGGTTTTTCCTTAAAGACGGGACCTGCGAAGATGTCAGGGTCACGTGATCAGCCCATGTGATGTCTACCTCACTGGTGGGAGGGGTTAGGCCCTATGTAATGGAGGTTGGTGATTGCCACAGTGAGAGTGTGTTTCTGCAAGCTAAAAGAACTTGGGTGGACTCAGCCTGGAACTTGTATATAGGATTCCCGTGCTGCAGGACTGTCGCAGCAAGACTCGGAAGAACCCCGGAAATGGCACCTGGCGGATGCCGCAGGACCTGGCAGCCGCTTAGTTACGCCCGTCCTGTGCAAGGGGTGAGTCTGGGACCAGTGGTTCTCCGAACTGGAGTATGTGTTTGCTTTGCCTTCTGTTTTGTTAAGCTGCTGGTTACTGAGTGACATTAAAACCTCTGAAATTGGACTTTATGCCTGTGTGTTGCCTCATTACTGCCGCCCAGCTATTGCCTAACCAGAGCGAATCCCTACAATTGGTGGACTGACTGCGGGCACAAGCAGTGAGGCCAGGCTGTTTTGATTTTTGATTTGCACCCCAGCCTATGTCCTGGGTGAAACGAGTGGCAGAGACCCAGGCGGGGAACTTTCCAGAAATGGAGGCCACGGTAAAAACGCTCATAGAGGCCATGCGACAGCAACAGGAGGCCATGCGGCAGCAGCAACAGGAGGCTATGCAGCAGCAGCAGGAAACCAATCAGCTGTTGATACAGCATATCACAACAGCGCAAGCAAAAGGAGCTGACCGGGGAATCCAGGATATTCGGAAAGCGGTTTGTACAGAGATTCCTAAAATGGAAGAATCGGACGATGTGGAGGTGTATCTGGAGATGTTCGAAGGAGTCGCTGAGAGAGAGAAGCTCCCCCCAGGACCATTGGGCAGGTGTCGTTGCTCCGTTTCTGACCCCAGGACCATTGAAAGTGTATCTCGACCTACCCCCAGAGCAAAGGGCGGACTACACGGTCGTCAAGGGTGAGATACTGGCACGCCTTGGGGTAAATGTGTTAGTGCGGGCCCATCGGGTACACCAGTGGGAGTTTACCCCCTCCAAGCCAACCCGGTCCCAGTATTACGATCTTTTGCACCTGTTACAAAAGTGGTTGCAGCCTGAAGTGTTGTCCCCCACGGCCATACTGGACCGCATAGTGACTGATAAATTTTGGAGAGCGTTGCCCCACTCCCTCCAGACATGGGTCGGTCAGGCATCCCCTACTAATGCCATGCAGATGATAGACCTCATAGAAAGGTATGGGGCTCCCAAAGAGTTACAGGGAGGGACCCCTCGAAAGGTAACAGGAAGGTTCCCTAAGTCCCCGCCCCTGGTTCGGCAAGCGGAGCCCAGGAAGGCCACTCAGGACTTATCTAGGGAAGTAAGGAGCCCAATAATCTGCTGGCGGTGCCAGGAACCAGGTCATATGAGAGCTGATTGCCCCCACCTGACTGAGCCCATGGACACCAATTTTGGGTACCGCCAGTTCCACTATGCCGAACCGATGTGTGCAATGGGTACACCGAAAGGTCCCAATATGGAACATTTGTGTCGGGTTGAAGTAGAGGGCAACCCGGCTGTGGCCCTGTTGGACTCAGGGAGTCTTGTAACCCTGGTACGAGCCAGCTGGATACACACCAGCGAGTATACGGGTCGGAAAATTGGGGTGTTGTGTATACATGGAGACTTAAAAGACTATCCCACTGCACTAGTGGTAATCAGCACGCCAGCAGGGAGGTGGTGCCACGAGGTGGGGGTGGTGACTAATTTACATTTTGAAGTGATAATTGGAAGAGACTTTCCATTGTTTTCTGTGCTGTGGCCGTCAGTTGTCCCGTCCACTGAGCAACTGCCGGCACCAGAGGCAACCAAGTTACATTCTCCAGAAGGGGGGCATGAACCTGGAGGCCCAGAGGAAGAAGTGCTGGTGGTAGGAATAACCTTCCCTTCGGTGGAGGAGGGGGAGAGTTCTCCCATAAAAGTATTGGCTGGAGAGGTGGAAGACTTGCCGCTGGGACCCGAGTTGTCAGACTTGAATGTATCAGGTGATAATTTTGGTACAGCGCAACTCCGAGACCTCACTTTAGCCAGGGCCAGAGAAAATGTACTGTTTGTCAATGGGGAACCCCAACAACCTGGGGCAGATACAGTGTTTCCACGCTTTGAATTGAATCAGGATTTGTTGTACCGAGTGGAGAAAATACGTGGGGAAATGGTAGAACAGTTACTGGTACCTCAGACGTATCGAAGGCTGGTAATGGATTTAGCGCATGTACTTGGGGGGCATTTGGGCCAGAAGAAGACCCTCGACCGAATTCTGCAGCGATTTTACTGGCCAGGGGTTCATGAAGAAGTTAAACGGTACTGTAGCTCCTGTCCAGTATGCCAGGTAACCAGTCCCCAGCCTCACTTTCTGAGCCCTTTGGTGCCTTTGCCAATTAAGATAATCCTTTAATAAGATAAGAGATAAGATAATCCTTTAATCGTCCCACCATGGGGAAATTCAGAATTATAGAGGTACCCTTCGAGAGAGTGGCCATGGACCTGGTGGGGCCTCTCAATAAGTTGGCAAGGGGACACCAACACATTCTTGTAGTTCTAGACTATGCTACCCGATATTCTGAGACCATTCCTCTGCGCCACACATCAGCTAAGCTTATAGCAAAGGAACTCATGGGTATGTTTTCACAGGTGGGAATTCCGCAAGAGATTTTAACAGACCAGGGAACCCCCTTTATGTCAAAAATTATGAAGGAACTCTGCCGGTTGTTAAATGTTAAACAGTTGCGTACCTTGGTCTATCATCCCCAAACAGATGGTCTGGTAGAAAGATTCAATAAGACACTGACTAGCATGTTAAAAAAGGCAGTTTCCAAAGATTGGAAGGACTGGGATCTGTTATTGCCATATTTGTTATTTGCAGTGCGGGAGGTACCTCAGGCATCTACGGGGTTCTCGCCCTTTGAACTATTGTACGGCAGACATCCACGGAGCTTACTAGATATAGCCAAAGAGGCCTGGGAGAACCAACCTACTCCCCACAAAAGTGTGATAGAACATGTTGCAAAAATGCAAGAGAGAATGGAGACAGTCCTACCTTTGGTCCGGGAACATATGGAGGCGGCACAACGGTCACAGAGTCGGGTCTATAACCGGGAGGCTCGGGTAAGAACCTTTAGCCCTGGGGATCAAGTTTTAGTGTTTGTGTCTACTGTAGATAGCAAATTTCTTGCAAGGTTGCAGGGACCCTACGAGATCATGGAGAAGGTGGGGCCAGTAGACTACAAGGTACACCAACCAGGTCGGAGAAAGCCAGAACAGGTTTACCATGTTAATTTGCTTAAACCCTGGAAAGATAGAGAGCACCTTGGTGGGGATAGTTCGCTGCCAGCATTTCAGATGGAAAAGGCTCCGTTGCCTCGGGTCGAGGCAGGAGAAGCCCAACTGCAGTAAAAATTGCAGATACTTTGTCTCCTAAACAGGTTCAGGAGGTCCGGTGTTCATCAGCCGAAATACAGATGTTTTTTCGGAGCTCCCTGGACGCACCTCCCTAATCTAACATGACATTGTCACAGAGCCACAGGCCAAGGTCCGACTAAAGCCATATCGAGTGCCTGAGAGGTAAAAATGATGCTACAGTTAGGGGTTATAGAAGAGTCTCAGAGTGAGTGGGCCAGCCCAATAGTTCCAATACCCAAGCCTGATGGGTCTCTAAGATTCTGTAATGATTTTAGAAAACTCAATGACATTTCAAAGTTTGACGCCTACCCCATGCCCCGGGTTGACGAGTTGATAGAGCACTTTGGGCAAGCACGGTATTTTACAACTCTGGACCTCACAAAAGGTTATTGGCAGGTACCCCTAACAGAGGCGGCGAAGGGAAAGACGGCGTTTATAACACCTGAGGGGCTGTTCCAGTATAAGATGTTACCCTTTGGGTTGCATGGCGCTCCAGCGCTTAATGGATATTGTTCTCCGTCCCCATCACCGCTATGCCTCAGCCTATCTAGATGATATTATTGTGTTCAGCACCGATTGGGAAAGCCACTTAGCAAAAGTACAGGCAGTGGTAGACTCCCTGCGACAAGCAGGGCTAACTGCCAACCCAAAGAAGTGTTTCATAGGGTTGGAGGAAGCCCGGTACTTGGGTTATGTCATTGAGAGGGGAGTTCTCAAGCCCCAAGTGAACAAGGTCGAGGCAATTCAAAAGACCCGTCCCCTCACAACAAAGCAGGTAAAGGCCTTTTTGGGTTTGGTGGGATATTACAGGCGATTCATTCCCAACTTTGCAACCCTGTCCGCGCCTTTAACAGATTGTTTAAAAGGAAAAAAATCTGTGATGATCCACTGGAATGATCAGTTAGAGGAGGCCTTTACAAAATTAAAAGGGGTACTGTGTGGTACACCAGTCCTGATCACTCCAAATTTCAAAAAAGAGTTCGTGGTGCAGACTGATGCCTCTGAGATAGGCCTCGGTGCCGTGCTGTCTCAGGAAGTTAACGGGGAAGAGCATCCCGTTAGCTTCCTAAGCCGGAAACTTACCCCAGCTGAAACCCGGTACAATATTGTGGAGAGAGAGTGCCTGGCCATCAAGTGGGCACTAGAATCGTTGCGCTACTATTTGCTGGGGAGAACATTTCGATTGGTGACAGACCATTTCCCTCTTACGTGGATGAGTCAAGCTAAGGAGAGGAATGCCCGAGTCACCAGGTGGTTCCTGTCCCTGCAAAACTTTAAATTTTCAGTAGAACATCGTGCAGGCAGACTACAGGGGAACGCAGATGCCCTGTCCAGAGTTCACTGTATGTCATGTGTCCACCCCTCTAGGGTTGAACATAGGGGGGAGGTATGTGGCACAGTAAAGGGTGTTTTACCGGATGGAAGATATGTTTCTCCTAGCAGATTAATGTTTGGCCGGGTTTTTCCTTAAAGACGGGACCTGCGATGATGTCAGGGTCACGAGATCAGCCCATGTGATGTCTACCTCACTGGTGGGAGGGGTTAGGCCCTATGTAATGGAGGTTGGTGATTGCCACAGTGAGAGTGTGTTTCTGGAAGCTACAAGAACTTGTGCGGAATCAGCCTAGAACTTGTATATAGGATTCCCGTGCTGCAGGACTGTCGCAGCAAGACTCGGAAGAACCCCGGGAATGGCACCTGGCGGATGCCGCAGGACCTGGCAGCCGCTTAGTTACGCCCGTCCCGTGCAAGAGGTGAGTCTGGGACCAGTGGTTCTCCGAACTGGAGTATGTGTTTGCTTTGCCTTCTGTTTTGTTAAGCTGCTGAGTGACATTAAAACCTCTGAAATTGGACTTTATGCCCATGTGTTGCCTCGTTACTGCCTCCCAGCTATTGCTTACCAGAGCGAATCCCTACACTAGATAGATAAATAGATGACAGATAAATAGATGATAGAAAGATGGATGGATGGATAATAGATAGATGGATAGATACATAGATAGATGATAAATACATAGATGATACATAGATGATAGAATGATGGATAGATACATAGATGAAAGATAGATGGATGGATAGATTACTAGATAGATAGATAGATAGATAGATAGATGAATGTATAGATGGATAGATACATAGATGATGGATGTATAGATGATAGGTAAATAGATGGAAAGATGGATAGATAGATAGATAGATAGATAGATAGATAGATGTATAGATACAGTAGATAGATGGATGGATGATAACTAGATAGATGATAGATGGATTGATGGATGGATAGATAAATAGATAGATGATTGATAGATGGATCGATACATCAATAGTTGATAGACAGATGAAAAATAGATGGATAGATAAATAGATAGCTAGATAGATGAATAGATAGATCCATAGATGACGAATGCATAGATACATCGATAGATGATAAATAGATAGATATTAAAAAAATAGATTGCACACTTTTTTTTTGCACCTAGGTGAAGAGAGCATGACCTCGGGGCTTTCAACTAAAAAAATGGTCTCTTATTCTTTTCAAGATAGCTTTCTTCCATTTAATAAATAAGTCTCAATACACCACTAAGCCTCTTAATTCAGTAGCATTACCCCCTTGAAGAACAGGTGACCACAGGGAAAACACTGGAAGGTCTCCTCATTGGCAAAATCAGGTGATGCCTTATGTGTAAACTGTGTGAACCTTTAGCATGGCTGCTGACTGACACTGCTTGTCTTCTCTATAGTGCGGATGTGCTGACACACCAAAGTGTCTAGACAGCGTGAGGCAACTTTACAAAACCTGTCGGCTTACCATAACCTTGAGCTCATCTGCGCGAACTTCTAGATTATCAAGCTTTCCTTCTCTCTAAATTATTTTGTCCACATTGTCTTTCATTAATACCTTCACCTCTTCAGCATTCTGCTGACATTGTTTCAGCTTCTCGGAAGTCTGCAATTGAGGGGGAAAAACAAGATTAGTATAATAAAAAATACCATATTTCGTTGCCATATTTATTACCTTGTATTTCACCTTTCATCTCAGTTGATTAAACCATTTGTATTCTTTGTACGAGCAATACTTTGAATACCTTTGAATCCAATTATCATAATGATTGATTATTTAGATTAATCTATTGCAAGAGCAGAGATGAATGGTTACTTACCATAATGCAGTTTTAGAAGGATATATCATTATCAAATTCTGCTCTTCTGTTCATTTAGGGCCCCGTTACACACAATTATGTCCCAGCGATCCCACCAATGATCCAACGTGGATGGGATCGCTGGGACATCGTTAGACAGACTCACCAGCGATCAGGACCAGCGAGCAAGCTGGTATCTAAGGTAAACAGCGGGTTTCTAAGAGCCGCGCAGCCAGAGTTAAAAGTGCTTATTGGTTTACCAAACTTGACCTCAGGGGGCATATAATCTTATTCGCATCAAGCACGGGGATGTATGGAAGACGGCGTTTAATACTCCGGAGAGACATTTTGAGTACCTGGTGATGCCTTTTGGACTCACTAATGCCCCTTCCGTCTTCCAATCTTTTATGAACGATATTTTCTGGGACTTTGTGGATAAGTTTTTGATCATTTATCTGGATGATATTTTGTTTTTTTCTAGTGATTGGGATTCTCATGAGGAACATGTCCGGACTGTGTTCTGGATTTTGAGGGAAAATACTCTGTTTGTTAAGGGATCGAAATGTCTCTTTGGTGTACAGAGGATTTCATTTTTGGGATTCATTTTGTCCCCGTCTGCTATTGAAATGGACCCAGCCAAGGTACAGGCCATTTATGATTGGGTTCAGCCCACTTCTCTGAAGGCTCTCCAGAAGTTTTTGGATTTTGCTAATTTCTACCGTAAATTTATAAGTAATTTTTCTGGTATTGTTAAACCACTGACGGATTTGACCAAAAAGGGCGCTGATGTGGTGAATTGGTCTCCAGAGGCAGTCTCGGCATTTCAGGAGCTTAAGCGGAGATTCACTTCTGCTCCGGTTCTACGGCAACCTGATGTTTCTCTCCCATTTCAGGTGGAGAGAGACGCTTCTGAGATTGGTGCAGGAGCCATTTTGTCTCAAAGAGATCCCGTAACCTGTAAGATGAATCCATGTGCCTTCTTTTCTCAAAAATTTTCCCCATCTGAATGTAACTATGACGTGAGGAATCAGGAATTGTTGGTCATAAAGTGGGCATTTGAAGAGTGGAAACATTGGTTGGAGGGAGCTAGACATCAAGTTGTGGTCCTCACCGACCAAAAGAATTTGATTTATCTTGAATCAGCCAAGCGCTTGAATCCTAGACAGGCTAGGTGGGCCTTGTTTTTCACGCGTTTTAATTTTGTGGTCTCCTTTCTTCCGGGCAATAAGAATGTTAAGGCAGACGCCCTTTCTAGGAGTTTCTTTGCTGATTCTCTTATTGTGACCGAGCCTACTACCATTCTAAATGAGGGTGTAGTTCTTTCGGCCATCTCACCCGATTTGAGATGTGCCCTGGAGGAATTTCAGGAGGACAAACCGGAACGATGCCCTATGGGGAAATTGTATGCCCCTGACCAGTGGAGAAGAGTAATGTCTGAAATTCATTGCTCCGCGTTAGCTGGTCATCCAGGTATTTTTGGTACCAGAGATTTGGTGAGTTGGTATTTTTGGTGGACGCCTTATCTCGTGATGTCAGGAATTTTGTGCACCCCTGTGGGACTTGTTCTCGGTCCAAGCCCATATGTCAATTGATTTTATTTCTGATTTCCCTGTCTCTCAGAGAATGACTGCTATTTGGGTGATCTGGGATAGATTTTCTAAGATGGTCCATCTTGTACTGCTCCCAAAGTTGCCATGTTCATCTGAGTTGGTGCCCTTGCTTTTACAACAGGTGGTTCATTTGCACGGGATTCCTGAGAGCATTGTGTCGGACAAAGGAGTACAGTTTGTTTCCAGATTTTGGAGAGCTTTTTGTTCCAATCTGGGAATTCAGTTATCTTTCTCCTCTGCATTTCATCCTCAGACCAATGGGCACACTGAGAGAACAAACCAGACTTTGTAATCCTATTTGAGATGTTTCATATTTGCTGATCAAGATGACTGGGTCTCATTTTTGCCCTTGGCCGAATTCGCGCTAAACAATAGCGCTAGTTCTGCCACTTTGTTTCTGTAACTTTGGGTTTCAGCCTCGATTTTCTTCGGGGCAGGTGGAAGCTTCGACTTGCCCAAGTGTGGATCCTGTGGTAGAGAGAATGCAGCAGATTTGAGACCAAGTAGTGGATAAGTTGTCCCACTCTCAGGAAAAGGCCCAAAGATTTTCCAACCGGCATAGGATCATTGGTCCCCGGTTTAAAGTGGGTGATGTTATGAACTCATTTTCGGCTCCACCAGTTGAGAGTTCCCCTTCGGTTCTCCCTCTGGTGGTGACAGGAGGTAGTGAGGTTGGTTTAAGTGGTAGTGATCTGCCACCTGATGAGGAAGATAACGATTGGATCTCTGGAGTATCAGACTGGATATAAGACAGCCGGCGCCCTATTCTAGTGCTGGTGATTCAGTCTGCTTCTCAGGTCCTGGACTTCAGCTCTCTTCCAGTCTTCTCAAGTTAAGTTTGTTTTTTGCTAATGTTCACACTTGCGCTTGTTGGTCAATTCAGTTTCTTGTGTAATCAGCCTGCCCCTGCTGGGGCTATGCTGAATTTCCACTCCTATTTATCAGTATTTGCCAATCTGCTTTTTGTCCCTTATTAGATTGGCCTCTTTTTGCTCTGTCTGCTGATATAGGTGTAGAAGTCTAGTGACTTCAGGGTTAATTTTGCTATCAAAAGTGTTGGACAATATTTTTATAGGTTTTTTTGGCAGATTGCAGACAGTGTCTTTCCTTTCCTGTCCTTTTTAGTTAGCTGGGCCCCATCGTTTGCTCAGCCTATTTTCCTGCCTTTGTAAGTGTTTTCATCTTGTTTCACCGTCAATACATGTGGGGGGCTGTCTTTCCTTTGGGGTCTGCTCTGGGGCAGTTAGTTTTCCTCTTTTCCTGCTTTAGGCTTATGTAGCTCTCTGGTTGTGACGAGGCGTCTAGGATCATCGTAGGAACGCTCCACGACCGCTGCTAGTTGTGCGGTTAAGATCAGGGATCTGCAATCTGCATAGTTACCAACTTCTCTGGTTTTCTGAGACTTAACTTGTTGTCTTTTTTTCCCTCCTCGGTGACCCATTCATAACAGGGTGATATGGTTAGGTTGTCCTCAAAAAATATTCCTATGAAGGTTGCATCTCCAAAATTCAAGCCAAGGTTCATTGGACCTTATAAGATTTTGGAAATACTTAACCCCGTTTCTTTCCGTTTGGCTCTTCCAGTTACGTTTAGGATTCATAACGTTTTTCATAAATCTTTGCTGAAAAGGTTTGTGGAGCCAGTAGTTCCCATGGCGGCGCCCCCTGACCCTGTATTGGTTGAGGGTAACTTGGAGTATGAGGTAGAGAAGATAATGGATTCTTGTCTGGCTAGATGGAGACTCCAGTACTTGGTCAAGTGGAAAGGCTATGGCCAGGAGGATAGTTCTTCGGTCTCTGCTTCTGACATTCATGCCGAGAGATTGGTTTGTGCTTTTCACCGGGCCCATCCTGATCGGCCTGGTGGCGTGGATGAGGGTTCGGTGACCCCTCCTCAAGGGGGGCTACTGTTGTGAACTCTCTTGATCTGACTTCTGAGTCGGGGCTCCCTCTGGTGGTTACTGTGGGAAGTGGAGCTGGCCAGGTTGACAGAAGTCTGCCACGTGTCGACGATGATTCAAAGTCAGGGGTTACTGACTGGGAGGATTTAAGTGAACAGGCTTCCCTCAGTTGCTGCTGGTGATTGTTTTCTCCCTGTTTATTTTGAGGTCTGCTGTCTCCTACCTGATCCTGCATTTTTCAGTTAAGTTGTTCATTTGCCAATCCTTTGCATCTGATCTGGTTTTGCCTTTTCCTGCTTTCTGCTTTGCTGTGAAGGTTCAGCTTGCTCCCTGCTGGGGCAGTGCTGGACGCCGCTCTATATGTTACAGCTTGTGTCAGTTTGTTCAGTCCCCTATTATATTAGTCTCTTTTGCTTCACTGCCAGTTCACACCAGACTGCTGATATAGTGGAGGAGAGGTCGTGAGACCTCAGTGTTTTTTGTACATCAGCCGTGTTGGATTTTTTTAGGGTTTTTGCGTGATTGCAGACAGGGTCTTTTCTGTCCTATTCTGTCTAGACAGTTTGGGCCCCATTATTTGCTCAGTCTATTTTCTGCCTGTGTTTGTGCCTCATCTTATCTCACCAACAATATATGTTTGGGGGCTATCTATTCCTTTGGGATTCTACTCCGGGGCAGTTTAGATTTCACCTTTCTTGCTTTAGGCTTAGTTAGCTCTCCGGCTGTGCCGAGGCATCTAGGGCATCATAGGTATGCCCCACGGCTACTGCTAGTTGTCAGGAACACCGCACTACACTCGCACACTGAGCCAGTGCGCGTGTCCTGAGTACAAAAACAGTGCTCAAAGATACCTGTGGAGCAGGGCAGCAGCGGTAACAATGTGTGCTTCAAACTATCAGGACCTGAAGCATGTGACTGCTGGGGGCGTGGCCTAAGCTCCACAGAGCTAGGAGCTGCAGGGAAACTCCTAGAAAGGTAACTACGGGACAAGTTACCAAGGGGCATAGACCAGATCAAGCCGGGGTCAATGCACAAGATAGCAGGACAGTACCAAAGGGTTAGACAGAGTGGATAGTCAGGATGTAGCAATAGATCAGAAAACCAGAACGGGCAATAGACGGTACAATAGGGGCAAACGGTAGCGGAGTAACAGTAGCCAAGCCAGGAGGTCAGAACCAGAGAAGACAATAGTACCTAAAACATGAGACGGAGTTCAGAGTGAGGGGACAGGCCGGGTCATACACGGGAATCAAACAAGCAATGCAGTACACGTACACCAGGGGGGTCGGTCAGACACACAGCCAGAATAACAGTATAGCTGACAGAGAATGCTAGTCTGGAGTGAGTATAAATACCCCTCCCAGATCCAAAGAGAGGCCAGCAAAAGTTAACCCTGTGAGAACAGGACATTAACCATGTCCTAACCATGACAGTTGTGTTAGGATTAGGGGTCTGCAATCCGCTAAGTTACCAACCTTTCTGGTTTCCTGGTGGCCTAGCCTATTCCTGCCATCCGACTCAGTGACCTATTCATAACATGGAGCATTGCTGACCCCACACTGCCACTGCCCAGGGGGTCAAATACTTTTTATTTCTTTATTTCTGGCCAACACAGAACAATGCACAGAGGATTGTTATGATGAATAACTGATACCCCACTATAAATCCCACCCGATCTCCAAATAATCCGCACCCCTCAAAAGTGGCCAGAATAAAATACCCATTTATTAACAGGTTATTGACTTTCTGTCATATTGTGAAGAAGAAAAAGAGCGAAAGGAAGAGGAGAAAGGTGTGGAGGAAGAGGAGGATAAGGAAGTTGTGGAAGCACAGGAGAAGGAAGGTGTGGAGGAAAAGAAGCAAGGTGTGGAGGAAGAGGAGGAGAAAGAAGGTGTGGAGGAAGAGAAGGAGGCACAGGACAATAAGGCAAAGTAAGTCTATGGAACAAATAGGATTGAATTGACAATGCTGAAGCACAGGGTGGGGTCACATACTTTTTAGCTTTGAGCTCCACTTTTTTCAGTGTTGACATGACAAGACACAGAACAGTCTGTTAGGGTTCCAGATCGCACTAAATATAAAGTATGAGAAAGTGCGATCGCAACCCGGGGTCCACCATGCAGAGGTGGTATACTGCTGCTAGGTAATGGCGGTAGCTATATGGCGGTACAAAGGAAGAACACACGCGGGTTAACGTCACCCGGTGTGTACAGGGCGAACTCTGTTACCTCACAGAGCCGCACTACCGCAGAACATAAATGCTGGAGCCTGTTTAGCTCACAGAGCTCGGCATGGGAGCACACAGAATGCGGTCACAGAACTCTGCCCCAAGGACATGGGGTCAGAGTCCCTCTAAACCTTCTGAGCGCGTGGCCTCCCACCTGTGGACGCCACTATAGACGCGGCCTTAGACGCTGACGCTGAGTATCGAGCACATGCACCGTGGCGTGCAGAGCCACCGGTGGGCACTGATGCCAGTCTCAGACTCTGCCTCTTCTTACACCTAAGCCTGGGAGCTTAACAGGCTAGGCTGCACAACACATGCATACCAAGGGTAGGGGTTTCTTAATGAGTCATTCACCAGAGACATTCATACATGCATACAACACTCACTCCTCATAGTCTGGTAATGCAGTCTATACTAGTGCATGGCCAAGCGGCCATGCAACCCTTTTATAGCAGCATCCTTCTGGGACCTTCCTGATGGTCCAATCCAAGCTGGAGAAGGACCTGAGCACGTGACCTCCGATCTCCAATGGGAGATCGTCCCACGGGCATGCTCAGTGGACCGAAAGGAGGACTTAGTCCCTGGAGTAGCTCGCTGCTGACCAGCATACGTTGCTATAGCTGGACCAGAGGTGGCAGCAGCAACCAAACCCTGCTAGTCTAGGCAGAGCGCCGGGACCGACGAGTCTGCTGAGCAGCCTCCTCTGCGGCTGAAGAGGAATGGGAGACTGCCGGAAGCAAGACTCAGGATTCCCACTGTGCAATGACAGGAACCCGACGTCTAACACAGTCTCAGTATCAAGGACCTTGTAGGTTGATCCTGAGGGTCGTCCTCCACTTTTACTTGAATCTTTGGGACACAACACATATGGTGGAGACCCAAAGATCGGAGAAGCCAGACTAGCAAGAGCAGACGAGTGATATTATACATTTAGTCTACCCATCGCTGCCACTAGGGGGAGCTCACTGAATCGGGATGTATACACCTCCCACTTAACCTGATAATAAATCTGTATGAGCTGAGCTCCCCCCTAATGGCAGCAGGTTTTTTTTTTTTGGGGGGGAGGGGACAGGGATGATTATTATTGTATATGGAGTTTTTTGCCACTGGTGCCATGACACATATTTGCCCATGTGGGGTTTATTGATAATCAATTCTTATCAAGTTTTCATGACCTGCTCTGGTGGAGGAGATAGTGGCGAGGAGGGTGATATTGTCCATGTTGGGCTGTTATTGATCAATTCTTCTCTTTTCTCAGCAACAGAGAGAACAGAATACAACCATCAAGGTAAATACAAGGTTTCAGATGTCTCAAACTTTTCCTCCATTAATATCAGTGGGACAACCAAGTAGCAGGAACCCCTGTAATCAGCTCGTGTTTATAGGACATGTGCCCAGATAGTCCAGAAGAGATGATCCCATTCACCCCTCTTCTGGCCCCTGTCCAGTGGTCACCGTTGTCACCACGAGTCCTGCTCTTGTCTCTTGTAGATGCCCCAGGAGCCTATTGTGCTGCTTCCAGTCCACCTGCCCTGACAGTCTGGAGTGAGCAGAGCCTAGAAGACAAGCGGAGTCAGGAGGCGTCTGATCCGCCGACGAAGCCGATGGGATGATACTAAACCTAATTGCATCGTTCTATGGACATTTGTGCTATTCAATAAACACCGGATTCTCCATGAGCACCTGGAAATTTCTCCACTACATATTATTGGCACCAGTTTTGTTGCCGATATGCCAGCGACGCAGGCTGATCCACACTAGGTCCAGATTGTACAGCGTTCGAGGGTTATTGTACCTTCCCCCAATTTCCTGTGTTCACAAAAATGTCTTTCCCCAACTTCTGACTTCACCTTAGTGCCTCATCACTGTGCCCCTGACCTCACCCACATCCCCATTACTGTATATCTGCTGTCACAATTCGACTGGCGAGTGACCTGGGACAAGGGTCACCTTTCCTGGTCCTAACACTAGGGGGCGCCCTTGCTTGTCCTATTCCCTGGGATACTTTATATGGCAAAGACACCGGGCCTCCGCCATTGTCTTATCTCCTAGAACAGCACTTCGTCTGTCCCCTTCCCCCAACTAGGGAAGAAAGGCGCTACTGTGTACCGTAGTTCACCAACCCGACAGACAGGGTAACAAAGACAAGGGTAAACTGAAAACTCCACATACACAAAATATTCAGTCACATATTATAGATGTATTCACCAGAGTGTGTAGGAAGGGGAAGAAAGCAAAACAGGGAAGGATGAGGAATTTCCAAACGTACAAACCAGACAACAGTCACTTATAAACTCCTCCAGCACTCCTTTTCATACCAACTTCTCCCACTCCAATGTCATGCAGCAAGTGCTAACACTGACGAGGACTTGGTAATCGAGCCCAGATTTTATAGGGAAAAGGAGTGGCTTACTGAGCACAGCTTAATGTAGGAGTTTCCAATATGGCCGATTAACCCCTGTTCTGCTGGAAAAAATAAACATGTTTAATACACTGGAGATGGCCGATTAACCCCTGTTCTGCTGGAAAAAATAAGCACGTTTAATACACTGGAGAAGTGCTTCTCAGCGTAGTAGGAGCAACCAGACACTGCGGTCTTCTGGCTCCGCTCCATTGCGGTAACCCCGTGACACATGCCCTCACTCACATCCACATCACTCTGTCCCGGCCCTCACTCACATCGCCATCACTTTACCCTGTCCTCGCCCACATCCCTATCACTGTGCCCTGCCCTTACCTGCATCCCCATCCCTGTACCCTGCCCTCACCCACATACCCATCACTGTGCCCTGCCCTCACTCACATCCACATCACTGTGCCCCAGCCCTCTCTCACATCACCATCACTTTACGCCTGTTCTTGCCCACATCCCTATCACTGCGCACTCTTACCTACATCCCCATCCTTGTACCCTGCCCTTACCCATATCCCCATCACTGTGCTCCTGCCCTTACTTACAACCCCATAACTGTGCCCTGCCCTCAGCTGCAATCTCATCACTGTGCCCTAACCTCACCCACATCCTCATCACTGTGCCCTGCCCTCACCCACATCCTCATCACTATGCCTTTGCCCTCACCCACACCCCAATCACTGTGCCCTGCCCTCACCCATATCCCAATCACTGTGCCCTGCCCTCACCCACATCCCCATTACTGTGCCCTGCCCTCACCCACATCCCCATTACTGTTCCCTGCCCTCACCCACATCCCCATCACTGTGCCCTGCCGTCACTCACATCCCCATTACTGTTCCCTGCCCTCACCCACATCCCCAGTACTTTGCCTTGCCCTCACCCACATCCCTATCACTCTGCCTATGCTTCCTACATTAACATCCACATCAATGCGCCTCTGCCCTCATTATCCCCAAAACTGTGTCCACCTTTCCTCACCCACATCCCTATCACTGTGCCTCTGCCCTCACTCACATCCACATTGCTGTACCCAGCCCTCACTCACTATACCCCTCATTATGCTCCTGCATCCTTCACCCATATCCTCATCACTGTGCCCCTGATCTCCTGTACATCCCCATCATTGTACCCTGCCCTAACCCACTTCCCCAATACTGTGCCCTGCCCTCACCCACATCCCCATCACTCAGTCTCTGCCTTCACCCACACCCCAATTATATGGCGGCACATAGGGGGCACTTTTAAAGTGTGTAGGTACAGAGTGAACCCTGATTCCATATGAAGGTCAATTAGGGGCATTAAAATCTTTTGGAGACAAAGAGAAAGCATTAGTATGTTGTGGTGGCATAGAGGGGGCACTAATATTCTAATACTGTGTTAAGACATTGGCAGCACTTTTATTATGTGGAGGCACAGAGATGACATGAGTATCAAGAAGGCTCAGTGGGGGTGTTAGTAATATGGAGGCACAGAGAGGGGGCATTAATATAATTTGCAGGTACTGAAAGGGTGCTGGGGGCATTATTACTGCCAAAGGCTCTTTGAATAGGTATTGGACTATAAAGATTGAGTGCTGTTGCTGGAAAAGCAATGAGCAAAGGTGTCCATGTGTTATATTTGACAGAGACAATTTGTGGATGGAAGAAGTTATCATGACGGTCTGAACCCGCCAGAGAAGAAAAGAAAATATGAAAGCAGATTGACATACCTGAGTGTCTGCTGCTTTGTAATGGGATTTTAGCAGACACTCTCTTAATCGAATGAATCTGTCTGAGATAAGGGGGGAGTAGAGAAGGAGATCTTGAGATGATCGAAGTTTGCGTGCGGGTAGGTACCTAGAGACCATGTCACAGATGTATGGAGGAGACAGGCTGTGGATGGCTTTGTATGTCATGGTTAGGGTTTTGAATTGGATCCTCTGGGCGATAGGAAGCCAGTGAAGGGCCTGGCATAGGGGGGAGGCTGGGGAGTAGCGGGGAGACAGGTCGATTAGTCGGGCAGCAGACTGTAGGATGGACTGGAGCGGTGCCAGAGTGCTAGAGGGGAGGCCAGAGAGTAGGAGGCTGCAGTAGTCGAGGCGGGAGATGATAAGAGCATGCACTAGTGTTTTTGTTGTTTCGTGGTTGAGGAATGAGCGGATTCGGGAAATATTTTTGAGTTTGAGGCGGCAGGAGGAGGCGAGGGCTTGGATATGTGGTTTGAAAGAGAGCACAGAGTCGAGGATCACCCCATGGCACCGAGCGTGCGGGACTGGGGAAAGAGAGCAGATCCAATTTGCATAGTATTTTGGAATGCGGTGTACAACGTTGTCAGACTTTTTATTTTTACATATAAATCCAGAGATCCCCTTTAACCCCTGTTTATCACTTATTCTCTTTTGTGGCTTGGTTTCAGTGCAGTATCTCTGCTGTCTGTCGAATTTCTATCATATATAATTCCTTTATAGCATTATTCTGGATTATACATTTATTGAGATTTCGGTATTCCACCTTTGGGTTCCTCTTATGCAACTTTTCCTAAAATTTATGGTTTAGCATTCAGGTGACATCTTATCTCTGAATTCTTTCCCTGTGAGGTTTTTGTGGATCAATATTGGTGTGAGCACTTCGAGGGGAACGCACCGCTGACTCCTCCCTGCAAATACAGAGAAATGGACTCTGTTCTCAATGTTAAAACAGCCCAGCAGAGACATGAGCGAGGGGGCAGCGAGTGATCCCAAAGGTGAATGACCAGCAGAGGACGGACGGATCACTGGTGTTTGTTCACTGCGACCATGGCTTACAGGTCCTCATCGTGGTGTCTCCATGTCTGGTGCCTCTTTATTCTCCAGCACACATGGATCATCTCCAGTCAGCCGGCACTGACTAATAAGCAACAGCTAAAGATGTTCCACGAACAGTTTAATCAATTTCATTCCACCATCAACTTAACACTCAACTACGCCAGCACTGGAATTAAAACTTTTTAAACACCATCATTAAGCTAAAGAACAATGAAATAGAGACATCCCTGTATCAGAAGCCAATTGACCGTCCAACATACCATAAATGGAACAGTTTCCATCCAAAGCACATAAAAACTCTATTGTCTACAGCCAAGTCATGAGATACAATCGTATATGTTCCAACCCCATGGATAGAGATGAACAACTTGGTGGCCTCAGGAAGACCTTTTTGAATCAGGGCTACTTCCAAGAACAAGTGAAAACCAAATTACAATGGCCACCAGAATATCAAGGAATCACCTGCTATATTACAAAGCTAAAGAAGAAAATAACCGGGTGCCTCTAGTAGTCACCTACAACCCAATCTGGAGGTGCTAAGGGGAGCTGCATGGAAATTACAACCTTTACTACAAAAAGATGCCCGATTACAATCCATATTTCCAGACCCCCCACTGCTGTGTTTTAGGCAGCCCCCAAATCTAAGAGGCATCATTGTCAGAAGATCTCTGTCCTCTCTAACAGCTGCAGGAACCTTTCCTTGCAACCAGAAAAAATGTAAAACCTGTCCATCTATAATGACCACGGACAAGATAAAGATCCCCAACTCACATCAGGACTACAAGATCCCAGGTACTTTCAGCTGCATCACATCTAATGTGGTGTACTTAATTATTTGTACTAAATGTCCAACTGGGGGTCTGTATGTGGGGGAGACAGGGCAAAAGCTTAGAACAAGAATGAATGTTCATCGTCACACAATAAGAGAAAAAAAAATGGATCTACCTGTGGGAAAACATTTTTGTATCCCTGGCCATAGCATGATGGACATTAACCCCTTCACCCCCAAGGGTGGTTTGCACGTTCATGACCGGGCCAATTTTTACAATTCTGACCACTGTACCTTTATGAGGTCATAACTCTGGAACGCTTCCATGGATCCCGGTGATTCTGACATTGTTTTCTCGTGACATATTGTACTTCATGTTAGTGGTAAAATTTCATTCAAATAACTTGCGTTTATTTGTGATAAAAACGTAAATTTGGCGAAAATTTTGAAAATTTCGTAATTTTCCAACTTTGAATTTTTATGCCCTTAAATCACAGAGATACGGCACACAAAAAACTTGATAACTAACATTTCCCACATGTTTACTTTACATCAGCACAATTTTGGAACCAAAATTTTTTTTGTTAGGAAGTTATAAGGGTTAAAAGTTGACCAGCGATTTCTCATTTTTACAACACCATTTTATTTTTAGGACCACATCACATTTGAAGCCACTTTGAGGGGTCTATATGATAGAAAATACCCAAAAGTGACACCATGCTAAAAACTTAAGGTGCTCAAAACCACATTCAGAAAGTTTATTAACCCTTTAGGTGCGTCACAGGAATTTTTTTGAATATTTAAAAAAAAAATGAACATCTAACTTTTTTTCACAAAAAAAATACTTCAGGTTCAATTTTTTTTATTTTACCAAGGGTAACAGGAGAAATTGGACTGCAAAAGTTATTGTGCAATTTGTCCTGAGTACGCTGATACCTGATATGTGAGGGGGAACGACTGTTTCGGCGCATGGCAGAGCTCAGAATGGAAGGAGCGCCGTTTGACTTTTTCAATGCAAAATTGGCTGGAATTCAGATTGGACGCCATGTCACGTTTGGAGAGTCCCTGATGTACCTAAACAGTGGAAACCCCCCACAAGTGACCCCATTTTGGAAACTAGACCCCCCAAGGAACTTATCTAGATATGTGGTGAGAACTTTGAACCCACAAGGGCTTTACAGAAGTTTATAACGTACAGAGGTACAATTAAAAAATCATATTTTTTCCGCAAAAATGATCCTTTCATCCCAATTTTTATTTTCCCAAGGGTAACAGGACCCTAAAAGTTATTGTGCAATTTGTCCTAAGTACGCTGATACCCCACATGTGGGGGTAAACCACTATTTGGGCGCATGGCAGAGCTCGGAAGGGAAGCAGCGCCATTTGACGTTTTTGGCTGCAATTGAGATCGGACATCATGTCGCGATTGGAAAACCCCTGATGTACCAAAACAGTGGAAACCCCCCACAAATGACACCATTTTGAAAACTAGACCCCCTAAGGAACTTATCTTGATGTGAGGTGAGCACTTTGAACCCCCAAGGGCTTCACAGAAGTTTATAATGCCAGGGCATGAAAATAAAAAAATCGTATTTTTTCCACAAACATTATCAATTAGTCCCCAATTTTTTCATTTTCCCAAGGGTAACAGGAGAAATTGGACCCCAAAAGTTGTTGTCCAATTTGTCATGAGTACGCTGACACCCCATATGTGGGAGAAAACTACTGTATGGACACACGTCGGGGCTCGGAAGGGAAGCAGTGACGTTTTGGAATGCAGACTTTGATGGAATGGTCTGCGGGTGTCATGTGCGTTTGGAGAGCCCCTGATGTACCTAAACTATTGAAACTCCCCACAAGTGACCCTATTTTGGACACTAGACCCCCCACGGAACTTATCTAGATGTGTGGTGAGCACTTTGAACCCCCAAGTGCTTCACAGAAGTTTATAATGCTCGGACGTGAAAATAAAAAAATCATTTTTTTCCACACAAATGATATTTTTGCCCCCAATTTTTTATTTTCCTAAGGGTAACAGGAGAAATTGGACCCTCAAAATTGTTTTGCAATTTGTCCTGAGTAGGCTGATACCCTACATGTGGGGGTAAAACACTGTTTGGGAGCATGGCAGAGCTTGGAAGGGAAGGAACACCATTTGACTTTTTCAACTCAGAATTGGCTGGAATTGAGATCAGACGCGATGTTGCATTTGGAGAGACCCTGATGTGCCCAAACAGTGGAAACCCCCAATTCTAACTCCAACCCGAACCCCAACACACCCCTAACCCTAATCTCAGCCCTAACCCTAGCCCTAACGCTAGCCCTAGCCCTAACCCTAGTCCTAACCCTACCCTAACCCTAACTGTTGTGAGTTGATTTTTCCCTTCAACACTGAGGCCTGAGGAACTCCCTCTTCTGGTAAGGAAGGGTAGTGAGCCTGATTATCAGGCATCTGAGACTAATGATGAGGACTGGCTGAGTGGAGTCTCTGACTGGATATAAGGCAGACAACGCCCTTCTGCCCTGCAGGTGATTTCTCTGTGGACTTCTAGGACACCAGTCTGATTCCTGCTCTCCTAAAGCTAAGTTTTTTGCTTTGCCTGTTGCATTTGTGTTTTATTTTTGTTTTCCTTGCTTTTCTGGATTCTGCCATTCCCTGCTGGGGTGAGCTGATTCCCCTTGTGCCTATAGCTCTGTCTTCCGTATATGCATGAGTACTGACATAGCTTTTTGAAGCCTAGCATCTTCAGGGCCTTTTTCACTGTCAGTCTGTTGGCTCTTATTTTCATAGGGTTTTTCACGGATTGCAGACAGCAGCCTTCCTGTCCTTTCCTATGTAGTTAGTTTGGGCCCCGTCTTTGCTCAGCCTATCTTTCTGTCTGTGTTAGTGTTTTCATCTTGCTTCACCGTCATTATTTGTGGGGGGCTGCCTATCGCTTTGGGGTCTGCTCTGGGGCAGTTTAGATTTCCCCTTTCTTTCTTTAGGCCTATTTATTTCTCCGGCTGTGATCGAGGGGTCTAGGGCATCGTAGGAACCCCCCACGGCTACTGCTAGTTGTGTTGATAAGTTCAGGGGTCTGCAATCCGATAGCTGCCAACTTCTCTGGTTTTCTGGACTTAGCTAGCATTTCTGTTTTTGCCTCCTATGGTGACTCAATCATAACACCTAACCCTAACCCTAGCCCTAACCCTAACCCTAACGGAAAAATGGAAATAAATACTTTTTTTTATTTTATTATTTTTCCCTAACTAAGGGGGTGATAACGGGGGGTTTGATTTACTATTGATGGCGGTTTTTATATTTGGCAGCTGTCACACGCTAAAAGACGCTTTTTATTGTAAAAATAGTTTTTGCATCACCACATATTGAGAGCTATAATTTTTCCGTATTTTGACCCACCGAGTCATGTGAGTCTTATTTTTTGCGGGACGAGTTGACGTTTTTACTGGTACCATTTTTGGGCACGTGACATTTTTTGATCGCTTTTTATTCCGATTTTTGGGACGCAGAATGAACAAAAACCAGCGTTTCATGAATTTCTTTTGGGGGGGTGCGTTTACACCGTTCCGCATGCGGTAAAATTGATAAAGCGGTTTTATTCTTCGGGTCAGTACGGTTACAGCGATACCTCATTTAGGTTGTTTTTTTATGTTTTGTCGGTTTTATGCAATGAAAACTATTTTATATAAAAAATAATTATTTTTGCATCGCTTTATTCTGCGAGCTATAACTTTTTTATTTTTTCGCTGATGATGCTGTATGGCAGCTCGTTTTTTGCGGGACAAGATGACGTTTTCAGCGGTACCATGGATATTTATATGCGTCTTTTTGATCGCGCATTATTACACTTTTTGTTTGGCAGTATGATAATAAATCATTATTTTTTGCTTCGTTTTTTATTTTTTAAGGGGTTCGCTAAAGGGGTTAACTAATGGGACAGTTTTATAGGGCGGGTCGTTATGGACGCGGCGATACCTAATATGTGTACTTTTATTGTTTTGTTTTTTATTATTTCCAAAAAATGGATTTGGGGGAATATTTTTTTTTTTTTTCTAATTTATTTGGCGATTTTTTTTAAATTATTTTAACACTTTTTTTTTATTTTTTTTTTTTACTTTATTAAATAGTCCCAGGTGGGACATCACTGTCCTGTGACAGATCGCTGATCTGTCACATCACAGATCACTGTGACAGATCAGCAGGCTTCCTCATGCCTGCGCTTTGCAGGCACTGAGGAAGCCAGCTTCCTGCATGCCCCCGAAGGCCCCCGTCGCCATCTTGGATTCAGGGGCCTGCAGGAAAGGAGCCCCCCGCAGCAGCGCTGCACATTGCACTGCCGTGGGGGGCTCAGGGATGCACGGAGGGAGCCCCCTCCCTGCCGATGCTTCCCTTTAACCCCCGGTACACCGCGATCATGTTTGATCGCGGTGTGCAAAGGGGTTAACGTGTCGGGGGCGGTCCGTGACCGCCCCTGACACATTGTGCCGGGTGTCAGCTGTGATAATCAGCTGACACCCGGCCGCGATCAGCGGCGCTCACCACATGGGCGCCGCTGATCGCGGTAGACGTACTATTCCGTCCATGGGCATAGGGGCCCGGGTCCCATGGACGGGATAGTACGTCGGATGTCAGGAAGGGGTTAAATTACATGTATTAAAAGGTAACTTCAAGTCTCAGAGAGAGAGAAGTTTCTGAATACAAATTTATGAAAACTTTTGACACTCTCATTGCAGGAATGAATGTGTCTCATGGATTTATATCTTTTTACATCAATTAAGGAATTTGCTCTTCAGACCTTCTGGGGTCATTACACAACACAGAACCAGACACCAATCAGAGGACAATAAAACCTTCACTCTACTTATCTATGAACTGTTCCAATATTTATGCTTATCCCTCTCCCATAATGACAATTCTGCTTCACATCATTTGTCTTATCTATTGCCGTTATTTCTGAGCTGTTTTGTGTATAAATATGTGACTCTTTAGATGTTGTATTAGTCTAGCCTGATGAAGGGACCTGAGTAGTCTCGAAAGCTTGCAATGTGTTACCATCTTTTCAGTTAGCCATTAAAAGGTATCAACCACTGAGGACTCTCAGTTCTAAATATTCTACTTCAATACTGTAACCAGCACTCTAGAGTCTAACAGAGATGTGTCACTTATCCTACATTACTGTGACTCTGGTGCCATCTAGTGGTGATACCTGGAATAGCAGTAAATTTGGATTTTTTTTTTTAATTTCTCCATACAAAATCTCCTGTGAAAGGGATTGAAAGATTTGATTCACGTCTCCATCAATCAATCAACCACCCTAGGGTTTGATCATATAGATTGGAGGGGGTTTGCTGCTGAGAGGTGGACTCTGATGAAATAACTAACCCACCTTTGAGACCCCTCCGGGATCCTCCATGAGCTTCTATTGGCAGCGGACACACATGGACAAACCCAGACAAACCACAGAACAGAGCGTAACTGCACGTAAAAGCTCATACTCAGGGGACAAGAAATGTTTCCTAAGCTCTACACCACAGGCTAGGAATAGAAGGTCCACAATGTCGTAGAAAATGTCACGAGACAGCTCTTCTCCAAAGGAGTCGCTGAGACTGCACAGTTCTCCCTCGGGTGTAGCAGGAGTCTGAGGAGGACTCGGTGGTTACTGAAGAAATGAGCATTGCTGATTTAAGTAAATACATAAAGGCTCTCCCAACCAAAAGCGACCTGGAAGGGTTCGCATGTAGATTAGAAAAATCATATAAAAAAGAGATACATAACCTGAAAGCTGAATTCACCTCTAGAATTGAGGATGTTGAAAAAACTCAGGAAAACGTTCTTTAAGAAATACATATCTACAGAGATATAACTGAACATTCCCTCAAATTAGAGGAGCTCTCATGAGGCATGGAAGATTTGGAAAACAGCAACCGGAGAAATAATATACGTATACGCGGTCTCCCTGAAGCTATTGACTTTTCTGATCTAGAACAAACGGTCCAAAAGATTTTCCTAGACATCCTTGGTGACAAAGGAAATAATTATGTTGAATTTGATGGGATCCACAGGGCCTTGGGTCCTAAACCTACCTCTGAAACCCAGCCTCGGGATGTTTTTTGCAGGATCCACTATTACAAAATTACGAGGCCATAATGTTAACCGCACGGCTAAAAGGGACTGTGGAATATGAAGGCCATCAGATCCTGATCCTTTCGGACCTCTCCAGGCCCACCTTGCAGTTGTGCAAAGCTCTAAAACCCTTGCTAATGGAATTGAAAAAGAGACATTCCCTATAGGTGGGGATATCCGTTTCAGCTAACAGCCCTTAAAGGAGGCAAGTCGGCAACCTTCTAGAGAATTGGTGACTTGGCTAATTTCCTGGGAATTTTTGAGCTCCCGATGATAGATCTTCCAGAATGACCTCCAACTGTTACACTTCCAGAGGTCCCACCGCGATGGCTTACAGTACAGCACTCCAAAAAGCGAAATAGCAGTGAAATCTCATCTAACTCGATATGAGAACTTTGTACACGTTTTTGTTATGGTTTGTTCATTAGCTAGTAATTCTTTAACAATACTGTCATGATCCATGCTGGATCATGACAGATAAAAAGCACTAGTAACCTTTTTTTTTTTTCCTTAAGCTGTGTGCTAAATGATAGTTTTGCCCTGGTGGCCATTAGGGTCATTGCACTGTGGTGGTTTCAGTTCTAGTTTTGCCCCCGGTGGCCGTTGGGGTCATTGCACTTGATGTTTACTTTGCTTTGCATTTTGCCCCCGGTGGTCAGTGGGGTTATAGCAGCTTTTGGCCCCTGATCGTTTGACCATTCCCTTTTCCTATATAGGGTCACATGGTCTATGAGCAGGTTGTTGGTCAGTGGTCATTTCCAACCATCCTTGGTGAAGAAAGGAGCTAGAGAGAGTTCCTTGCAGCACTGTCAGAGTCCTGGTGTGAAAGGAGTCAGAGGGGATTTCCTTGCAGCTCTGACAGAGCTTGGTGGCAGCTATTCAGGAGGAAAGCTGCATTCTGATGGTGGACTCTGTTGCTGGAGCAAAAGCAACAGAGCAAAGCTAAGTGGTGTTTCCCTGTTTGTATTTTTTCCCTGGTGTGTATTAGTACAGCGGTGGGGCCAGTGCCTGCACCACCCAGCTCCCTAGCAAGGGATATGAGTAGGTTGTGCTAGGGTAACAGGTATCCTGATCAGCGCCCGGTGCGGAACCGGCCTAGGGAACAGTAGGAGTGTGAGGGACACTGACTCAGGGGAGTGCAGGAGGTCTCTACATCCCCGTTCCCTATCGCAGGGCCCATCGTTGTAACTGTTTTCCTTTCCCTTGTTGTTTTAGTTACCGGCCTGCGGGTCGTGTCACACAGGACAGTTACACGTGCCGTGTCTTGTTGTCTCAGTTACCTGTTATGAACGGGTAGCCAAGGAGGAAATAAAAAACAACAAAGCTAAGTCTCAGAAAACTAAAGAGGTTGGTAACTATGCAGACTGCAGACCCCTGATCCTAACACGCAACTAGCAGCAGTCGTGGAGCGTTTCTACGTTGGTCCTAGACGCCTCGTCACAACCGGAGAACTATAAAAGCCTAAAGCAGGAAAAGAGGAAAACTAACTGCGCCAGAGCAGACCCCAAAGGAGAGACAGACCCCCACATGTATTGATGGTGAAAAAAGATGAAAATACAAACAAAGGCAGGAAAAAAGGCTGAGCAAACGATGGGGCCAAACTAACTAGAGAGGACAGGAAAGGAAAGACACTGTCTGCAGTCTGCCAAAAAACCCTACAAAATGTCCAACACAACTGATAGCAAAATTAACTCTGAAGTCGCTAGAGTTCTCCCACTATATCAGCACTCTGAAATATTCTGAGACAGAGAAAAAAGAGGCCAATCTAATAAGGGAAAAAAAGGCAATTTGGCAAATAAGAGTGGAAATTCAGCACAGCCCAGCCGGGCTGGCTGACCACACAAAAAATTGAAAAGACCGACAAGAGTAAGTGTGAACATTAGCAAAAAACAAACTTATCTGAGAAGGCTGGAACAGAGCTGAGTCCTAGACCTGAGAAGCAGACTGAATCACCAGCAACAGTATAGGGCGTCGGCTGTCTTATATCCAGTTTGATACTCCAGAGATCCAATCATTATCTTCCTCACCAGGTGGCAGATCACTACCAATTAAACCAACCTCACTACCTCCCGTCACCACCAGAGGGAGAAAGGAAGGGGAACTCTCAACTGGTGGAGCAGAAAATGAGCTCATAACAGTACCCCCCTTGAGGAGGGGTCACCGAAACCTCATCCATACCACCAGGCCAATCAGGATGGGCCCGGTGAAAAGCACGAACCAATTTATTGGCATGAATATCAGAGGCAGAGACCCAATAATTATCCTCCTGGCCATAACCCTTCCATTTGACCAAATACTGGAGTCTCTGTCTAACCAAACGAGAATCCAATATTTTCTCTACCTCATATTCCATATTGCCTTTAACCAATACAGGGTCAGGAGGTGCCGCCACAGGAACTAATGGCTCAACAAACCTCTTCAACAGTGATTTGTGAAATACGTTATGGATCTTGAACGTAACTGGAAGAGCCAATCGAAAAGAAACAGGATTAAGAATCTCCAAAATCCTATAAGGTCCAATAAATCTTGGCTTAAATTTTGGAGATGCAACCTTCATAGGAATATTCTTAGACGACAACCAAACCATATCACCCACTTTAAACCGGGGACCAATGGTCCTATGCCGGTTGGAAAAATGCTGGGCCTTTTCCTGAGAGAGAGACAATTTATCCACCACTTGGTCCCATATCTGCTGCATTCTCTCAACCACAGTGTCCACACCTGGGCAGGACGAAGATTCTACTTGCCCTGAAGAGAATCGAGGATGAAACCCAAAATTACAGAAAAAGGGTGACATCAAGGTGGCAGAACTAGCTCTATTGTTCAGCGCAAATTCGGCCAAGGGCAAAAATGAGACCCAATCATCTTGATCAGCAGATATAAAACATCTTAAATAAGACTCCAAGGTCTGGTTTGTTCTCTCAGTCTGCCCATTGGTCTGGGGATGAAACGCAGAGGAGAAGTATAACTGAATTCCCAGATTGGAACAAAAGGCTTTCCAAAATCTGGAAACAAACTGGACCCCTCTATCGGACACAATGTTCTCAGGAATCCCGTGTAACCCAACCACCTGTTGTAAAAACAAAGATACCAGCTCAGCGGAAGATGGCAACTTTGGGAGTGGTGCAAGATGGACCATCTTCGAAAATCTACCACAAATTACCCAGATAGCAGTCATTCTCTGAGAGACAGGAAGATCAGAAATAAAATCCATTGAGATATGGGTCCATGGCCTCTTGGGCACCAGCAGGGGCATCAGCAACCCACTAGAACGAGAACAGGATTTAGACCGAGAACAAGTCCCACAGGACTGCACAAAATTCCTGACATCACGAGATAAAGCAGGCCACCAAAACGACCAACTCACCAAATCTCTGGTACCAAAAATACCTGGATGACCAGCCAATGCGGAGCAATGGACTTCAGACATCACTCTCTTTTTCCACTGGTCCGGAACATACAATCTTCCCATAGGGCATCGCTCAGGTTTATCCTCCTAAAATTCCTCCAGGGCGCGTCTCAAATCGGGCAAAATGGCAGAAAGAACTACCCCCTCACCTAGGATAGTAGTAGGCTCAGTCACATTAAGAGAATCAGCAAAGAAACTCCTAGAAAGGGCGTCTGCCTTAACATTCTTAGTGCCCGGAAGAAAAGAGACCTCAAAATTAAAACACGTGAAAAACAAGGCCCATCTAGCCTGTCTAGGATTCAAGCGTTTAGCCGACTCCAGATAAGTCAGATTCTTGTGATCGGTGAGGACCACAAATTGATGTCTAGCTCCCTCCAAACAATGTCTCCACTCCTCAAATGCCCATTTCTTGGCCAACAATTCCCGATTCCCTACGTCATAGTTGCGTTCAGATGGAGAGAACTTTCGAGAAAAGAAGGCACAGGGATTCATCTTAGAAGTCACAGGGTCTTTTTGGGACAAAACAGCTCCTGCACCAATCTCAGAAGCGTCTACCTCCACTTGAAATGGAAGTGAGACATCAGGTTGCCGTAAAACTGGAGCTGAAGTAAACCTCCGCTTAAGCTCCTGAAATGCTGAGACAGCCTCAGGAGACCAATTCAGCACATCAGCGCCCTTCTTGGTCCGATCAGTCAGTGGTTTGACAATACTAGAAAAATTACCTATAAATTTACGATAGAAATTAGCAAAATCCAAAAACTTCTGAAGAGCCTTCAAAGAAGTAGGCTGAACCCAATCATAAATGGCCTGTACCTTGGCCGGGTCCATTTCAATAGTCGATGGAGACAAGATAAATCCCAAAAATGAAATTCTCAGTACACCAAAGAGACATTTCGATCCCTTAACAAACAGGGAATTCTCCCTCAAAATTCGAAACACACTCAGGACATGTTTCACATGGGAATCCCAATCATTAGAAAAGATCAAAATATCATCCAGATAGATGGTCAAAAACTTATCCACAAAGTCTCGGAAAATATCATTCATAAAGGACTGGCAGACAGAAGGGGCATTGGAGAGCCCAAAAGGCACCACCAGGTACTCAAAATGTCCCTCCGGAGTATTAAACGCTGTCTTCCATTCATCCCCGTGCTTGATGCGAATAAGATTATACGCCCCCCTGAGGTCAAGCTTAGTAAACCAGCAGGCACTCTTAAATCTGGAGAATAAATCAGACATCAGAGGTAACGGGTACTGATATTTAACCGTCATCTTGTTAAGGGAATGATAATCATTACTCGGTCTTAATGAGCCATCTTTCTTGGCCACAAAAAAAAACCCAGCACCTAAAGGTGACGAGGATGGTCTAATATGACCCTTCTCCAACGACTCCTTAATATAGGATCGCATAGCATCATGTTTGGGTACAGATAAGTTAAAAAGCCGACCCTTGGGAAATTTACACCCAGGCATCAACTCAATTGCACAGTCATAACTCCTATGAGGGGGCAAAGACGCAGACTTACTCTCACTAAATACATCAGAGAATTCAGCCAGATAATCAGGAATATCATGAGACTGAGGAGAGGTGGAGAAAACAGGAGCATCCCTAAGAACAAACTGACAACCCCAACTCACCACAGACACAGATTTCCAATCCAAAACTGGGTTATGAGCTTGCAACCAGGGGAACCCCAGAACAATAGTGTCATGCAAATTATGCAGCACCAAAAATTTACAATTTTCCTGGTGGTCAGGGGCAACTCGCATTATCACCTGGGTCCAAAACTGAGGTTTATTCTCCGCCAACGGAGTGGCATCAATACCCCTCAAAGGAATAGGCGTCATGGACAAACCACAACGTTTAGCAAAGTCCAAATCCATCAGATTCAGAGCTGCTCCTGAATCCACAAAAGCCTTAGTGGAAAATGTGGACAAGGAGCAGATCAGAGTAATTGCCAAAAGGTACTTAGGTTGTATACTGCCCACAGCAAATGTGTGTGCAAAATGTTTCTCTCGTTAAGGGCAGACAGAAAGAGTATGAGAGGCTTCTCCACAGAAAAAACACAGCTTATTACGCCTTCTAAACTCTCGACGTTGCGCCCTAGACAAAACCCCATCACATTGCATAGGTTCAGACATTTGTTCAAAAGGTGGCAGCGCCTCCAGTGTACTTCTATGTTCACGTAAACGCCAATCAACTTGAATGGCTAATGCCATAGAGCCATCCAGACCAGAGGGAACAGGAAATCCCACCATAACATCTTTTACGGTCTCTGATAAACCTTTCCGAAAGAGGGCTGCCAATGCACTATTCCATGTAGTAAGGACCGCCCACTTTCGGAATTTTTGACAATATAACTCTGCAGGATCCTGACCCTGGTTTAATGCCAACAGGGTTCTCTCAGCTTGATCAACGGAATTAGGTTCATCATACAACAACCCCAAGGCCTGAAAAAATGCATCTACATTAGTCAGAATAGGATTTTCAGGTGTCAGAGAAAACGCCCAATCCTGGGGATCGCCGCACAGCAAGGAGATGACAATTTTAACCTGCTGTGCAGAGCTTCCCGATGAGTTAGGCTTCAAGGTAAGAAATAATTTACAATTCTTAAAATTCAAAAATTTAGACCGATCCCCAGAAAACACATCAGGCGTGGGGATTTTGGGTTCAACAGCATGTGATTGAGCGAGATAGGCGGAAATTCCCTGCACTTCAGCAGCGAGCTGCTCCACGCGATCAGACAATTGCTTAATCTCCATTAAGGAAAAAATCCTCCTACGGCCCCAGAGAAAAAGAGGAAAAAATGCATATAAAAAAAATAAATAAATTCTGACACTTTTTTTTTTTCTCTCTTTTTTCCTACTTTTGAGTACCCTAGAATCTGCGGTATGGCTGGTGATTCTGTTATGAACGGGTAGCCGAGGAGGAAATAAAAAGCAACAAAGCTAAGTCTCAGAAAACCAAAGAGGTTGGTAACTATGCAGACTGCCGACCCCTGATCCTAACATGCAACTAGCAGCAGTCATGGAGCGTTCCTACGGTGGTCCTAGACACCTCTATATAAGCCTAAAGCAGGAAAAGAGGAAAACTAACTGCCCCAGAGCAGGCCTCAAAGGAGAGACAACCCCCCCACATGTATTGACGGTGAAAAAAGATGAAAACACAAACAAAGGCAGGAAAATAGGCTGAGCAAATGATGGTGCCAAACTAACTAGAGAGGACAGGAAAGGAAAGACACTGTCTGCAGTCTGCCAAAAAACCCTACAAAATGTCCAACACAACTGATAGCAAAATTAACCCTGAAGTCACTAGACTTCTCCCACTATATCAGCACTCTGAAATATTCTGAGACAGAGCAAAAAGAGGCCAATCTAATAAGGGAAAAAAAGGCAATTTGGCAAATAAGAGTGGAAATTCAGCACAGCCCAGCCAGGCTGGCTGACCACACAAAAAACTGAAAAGACCGACAAGAGCAAGTGTGAACATTAGCAAAAAACAAACTTATCTGAGAAGACTGGAACAGAGCTGAGTCCTAGACCTGAGAAGCAAACTGAATCACCAGCAACAGGATAGGGCATCGGCTGTCTTATATCCAGTCTGATACTCCAGAGATCCAATCATTATCTTCCTCACCAGGTGGCAGATCACTACCACTTAAACCAACCTCACTACCTCCTGTCACCACCAGAGGGAGAAAGGAAGGGGAACTCTCAACTGGTGGAGCAGAAAATGAGCTCATAACAGTTACCGGCCTGCGGGTCGTGTCACACAGGACGGGTCCACGTGACATTATCACCAGCCATAACATTTTTTTTCTGCTGAGCCATGGACCCAATGCAGACCTTTGCCCAAATGCTGCAGATTTTTACTGATGAGATTAGGTGGCTGCGCGGTGAGTTGGTGCAGCAGCTGGAGCTGTTGGTGGGCTTTGGAGGTTTGGTTCAGGCTCAGGCTCAGCCAGAACCCAAGATATCCCTCCTTGACAGGTTTTCTGGAGGGAGAGATCAATTCTTGGTATTTCAGCAAGCCTGTAAACTATACTTCAGGCTGCGCCCTCATTCATCAGGGAGTGAAGAGCAATGGGTGGGAATCATTATGTCCTTTCTTAAGGGGGATCCCCAATCCTGGGCCTTCTTCCTGCCGGACGATTCACCATCATTAGAGTCCATGGACGAGTTTTTTGCGGCTTTGGCGCTAGTGTATGGGGATCCTGATGGCGTCGCCCTGGCGGAATCCCGACTCCGTAGGTGTAAACAGGGAGCCCGGGTTGCTGAGGAGTACTGCTCAGAGTTTAGGAGGTGGGCCACTAACACTCAGTGGAATGACCCTGCACTTAGGAGTCAATTTGTGCAGGGTCTGTCTCCAAAGTTGCAGGATACTCTGGTGCAGTACGCCGCCCCCAGGTCGCTGGAGGCCGCCATGTCCTTTGCCATCCGGGTGGATAGATGCCTTGTTGTAGAAATTTATATGGGTAGATTTACCCCTGTGCGTACTGTGGCCTGCCCAAATTAGACATAGTCTTATTGAGCGCTCAACTGGAAGAAAAGAACTGTACACAGAGACAGCAATCGATTCTTTCAATGCTCTGTAGCTTTATTAAGCATACCTATATTTATGGATACATGTAGGAAAGGGAGGTTATCTGATTAACATAAAGGCTGAACTTCTAGTTTAATTGGTCAGTTTGAATACATGAACATATATGGAAGAGTTTGCCAAAAAAGCTAATTCTAGCAATATAATTTACGGCCTATTGTTTTTACAGTGTCAGCATGTTCTGGTATCGGCTGGCACATCTGGCCTTACTTCCCCATTTCAAATGTCTGCTAGATATTTCTCAAGTTGTTTGTCCAGACAGGTTTCATGGGGTCAGGTCAGCTGCAGTAACTAGTAAAAAAGTTCAAGACAGCTATGATTATATCTCTAAGCGAGCATATATGAATATAGAGTGTATATATGGCGTATATAGCATGGAAGTGAGATCTATATGAAATATACATATATATTTCCATAACAATCCCCCCTTAGATATCACTTGCCCTAAAATCCTGCTCCTGGCCCAAAGCGCTGCAACTCTTTTATGCTGCCAGTGGACTGACATACACCTAACGCATACATCCTCCTCTGTACAGACTTTTCGCAAATGGGCGGTCAGGAGGTCTGTCCCTACTGGGGGTTTGGCGGAATCATAGTCTCATATTCAGCAACATGCGTATCCAGGGGTGTGTACTCTTCATGAGGCAGTTCTGGTAGCTGGAAGATGTTGTCAGGCAGTGGAGGTGGGATGTCGATTTTGACAGATGAGACATCCAAGGCAGTCAATGGCATCAGATTTGTGGTATCATGGACAGTCTTTTCCATCATCCTGCGGATACAAGGGAGAATAAAACAACCAGCAATTATACCAAGATGAATTCCACCAGTATGACTGTTCCGACTTGCGCTTGCATTCTCCGCCACCCGCTCATCCACCCAAAGTATTAGTCCCAGGGGTCAGTAACTCCTGAGTTTTGTTTCAGCTCGTCAGACAACTCAGTGAGTTTTTGTATGGCTACTGTGACTTTACCATTTGGACCAGTGTTGTCCGGAATGTAAGTGCAGCATGTGTCCTTGATCATCTTACAAACACCTCCTTTCTCGGCTAGAATCATGTCTAAGGCCATCCTATTCTGGAATGCCATGATGGAAGTGGGGCCTAACTGGTCTGCCAGACCCTTCAAAGCGTCTCGGGTGTAGTTGACGAATCTCTGTTGATTATAATAGATGTAATTTATCCAATCCACATTCTTGTTTATAGTTATCATTGGCAGTAATGACTCAAATCCTGCCTTAACCTGGTCTCTGGCCTTGTATTCATCAGGTACCCCCCTAGGCACACCTATGGTGTCTATGTATACATGTGGATCAAAACTACCTTTGGGGGCACTTTCCCTTCTTGGTCTTCTTACCCCGGTACATGGTGTAGACTCGTGTGTAAGGAAAAAGGTGGAAGGGCATCAGGATCTTTGCCAGAGCACATTGGCCTATCCAAACACCTTCTAGTCTACTATGTATTTTCATGTCACCACAGATCCAGTATATGTCACCCAAGGAAACCACATGACTGACCAGGTTAACAGTGGTAGTACTAAATTCTGAGCAAAACCCCTTGGTGAAGTTTTTTACATCTCTGCCAGCTCCTGTGCGTGTGTAACAGGTGTAATTACCAGGGTAGATTGTTTTCCCTACACCAGGGGGCGTATCTTTGACCAAGAGTGGGTACTTAGACTTCCAGTTCTCACAAGATGTGGAGTCAGAGGAGTTGGTGTATATACTGAGGAAGCAGGCCTGTTGGGACTCTGGGATTTTAAGTGGCACTGTGCCCAGGTGGGGTCTGGCACCAGCACAGGCATAGCAGCCGCTCCCATTGTGCTGTTGGGCCATATACTTTACCCATTCTAGCCAGCAGTTGGTTTCAGCGAACCCTGTCTCTACTGCTAGGGTTTCCTCATAGGTGGGATCTACCAACACTTTCATGTTACTGGGGGCCTGTTGGGGTGCCTTGGGTTTGTCAGCCTTGTTTGCTAGCCTGAATTTTTCTGAGTAGTGTACGGGAGGGCGGCGCCCGTCTGTTGACCAGGTGCTACTCAGTATATATGTACCTGCATCGCCTGGAGAGGGATTCTCAATGCTGAGTATGAGTCGGCTACATTCGCCCTTGATGTTGCACCCTTTCACAAAAGCCTGCTTAGTGAGGCGCATGCGGTCAATTAATGATTTACCATCTCTATCCTTTCTATCCAAGGCTGACTGAGGTTTGTACCCCCAACTTTTTCCTGTGTTCCATGCGGCAGCTCCCCAATATGCACAATCATCTCCCCAATGATCATCCACAACACACATATATTGGGTCCCTTCTCCCAGTCTCTCTAGCCTCTCCAGCCATGTGGGTGAGCAATGCACTATGTCACAGTAATCGAATAGGTATGTGATTATGTGTGCTGATGTGTCAAACCAGAAGATCGTATAGTCCCCATCTTTGGTAATGTCTTCAGTAAAAGGTGCTCCCACCCCCAGAATTTGTATCACACAGAGAATAAACAGAATCATTCTGGCTTAGGAATGTCTTCTGGTACAGGTGCCTTCTTGCAGTGCGATGCGTGGATCCAGGTGGGTCTTCCCTCTAGTTTCACAGAGGTTGGTGTCGTCAGCAGCACTTAGAAGGGACTGTCAAATCAGGGGTCAAGAGTTCTCCTTACAAACTTCTTCACCAACACCCAGTCACCCGGCTTCAGGGAGTGTGTGCCGAGTACTGATCCTGGATCTGGTAGGGAAGAGAAAACTCGAGAATGGACATCAGCAAGCTTTTTTGTCAATTTGATCACATAAGCAGACAAGGTATCATATTGCATAGTCAACTGCTGGGGGAAGAATACCCCTAAAATGGGGCTAGACCCAAACAGAATCTCAAATGGTGACAGTTTTTCTGGGCCTCTGGGAGTGTGCCTGACACTAAAAAGTGCAATGGGGAGTGTCTTATGCCATGGTTTGTTTGTCTCTTGGGCAACTTTCAGCATCCTATTCTTGAGTGTTCCATTCAATCTTTCTACCTTTCCACTGCTCTGGGGGTGGTAGGGAGTGTTTAGGCCTAAGTCTGACCCTACTGCTGACCAGATCTCTTGTGTTAGATTTGCTGTGATCACTCTCTAGCACCACAGGCAACACAGGTCTCCCTGTACAATGGATTCTGCTGAGAGCAGACTTCGCACACCCAGTATTGCCCTTCACCATAGGGTGGAGGGGCAGATGGTTTCATACGTTTTGCAAACTTGTACACATAAAAATCATTTCCTGGTGTGTCCACATATCTCTCAGTGGCTCCACACAGATGCAGGTCCGCTGCTACTCGGAACCATGCGGTGGCTTCACTTAGCAGGTTGGCATCAACTAATTTTCCCTTTTTCTGTGTTAATACATCCTGCCATTCTGCTGCTTGCAATCTGCCCTTCTGATGGATTTCACATATTCTCATGAGCAGTCTGTAATTTTTCAAAAATTTAACACCTTCCTGCTTGGCCACTACTTGGGTGGCAGTTCTTTCTCCAGGAAGTAAAAGAGCCTCCTGCTTGCCCAACTTATTCCCCATGGTAAAAGCTTCAAAAACAGGGGATAAGAATCAAAAAAAAATTGACACGAGGGGAAAAAGAAAAACTCGAAAACAGGTAATCACTCTTTGAGAAGAAAGAATTGAACTGAAAAGACAAAAAGTAAAAACTAAAACAACTGATAAACTGTCACAAGAAAAGTGGAAGAAAAACTCGGAAGAAAAATTAAAAGGGATGAAAAAGGAAAAATTTTAAAAAGATTTTTAAAAGGACAATAAACCAAAAAGTTGATAAGATCAAAACGTATATAAACTTTAGAAGAACCACTCAGAAAAAAAAACAAAAACCAATACTATGGAAAATAGAGGGAAAAAGGAAAGAAAAAAAACAAAAAAGTTGGTAAACCTTGGTAAAACGCTCCAAAAAGGAAATAAAAGTCCAAAAACTAGTACAGCTTCCAACAATAAAAAGTGTTAATGCAGAATGCAGGCACCCAACTTCCTCTTTTTATGCCTGCGTCTCTGTAAAATCTGAGAACAATGGAAAACCAAAAAGCAGACTGTGACTACAGTAATATACTCAAAATGACAATGACCCAGCTTTCCCGAAAATTCTCATACGGCAGTAACAAAAACCACTACAAAAAATGCAAGATAAGATTATGCAAACAGCAGAGTGTAAAACAAAATGTGACAATCTGGAAAATATGTATATCAGGGACACATCCTACAGGCAAAAAGAGGAAGTGCATAAAAGACTTTAGACTTTCCAGTCCCAGGTCTACATGGAAAGCAAGCGGCACATCACGGGGTAGCAAACACTGAGACGTCCGGGGAGAGAGATCGAAAGCCCTTGTTTTGCGACTTGTATGTGAAACAGCTGCTGGTAACCGGTAACTGCCAACCACACTGGGTGCACTGCGCTGGTGACCCGGGAATGTTAACACGCTGGCTCGTCGGTATCAGTAATGTGATAACTCCCACAATGTTGCCACCACCTGATACCTGGGCCGGCTTCTCCTGTCCTTCCTTGTGACCAGGTGTGTTGGTGGCAACCTGTCAAGTGGTTTGGCCTGCAATATCTCCCCTAAGCTAACACCACGGCGTGGCCTGGCGTTGGCACTGTTGTCCCTTCCTGTGCACGGGTGTTTGTTGTGATAGCTTGATGTGAGATTTGCCTTGGGATATCTCCGTAAGGCCCCACCACCTGTCCCTGGGCAAGGCTTCTCCTGTCCTCCCCCTGTGTCCAGGTGTATTTGTGAGGACCTATCTGAGTGGGTCAAAGTCCCCTGTTATCGGTCTCCCATCAACCACAAACACAAATCTGTCACAATTTTCCACCAACTCTCTCACCCAGATCTTAGACACACAGGACCACAGCAGACACTTAGCTTATCCCAGGGTTTAGATAAGGGTAGACTTTTTACACTCTACCTGGGATACGGTGGTGACCACACCTGACTGGCTAGGGGTACAGACCCGGGCTGGACAAGGGACATTCAAGTAAGATGACAGAATTTTCTTACCTTACTTATGGAGCTGCAGCCTCTGTCCCGTGGGCCAGGCCCGTAACGGCACCCCCGTCTTTCCGGTCAGCTGGGTCCCCGTGCGTTTCATCCACAGCCCCACGTTGGGTGCCAGATTGTTGTAGAAATTTATATGGGTAGATTTACCCCTATGCGTACTGTGGCCTGCCCAAATTAGACAGAGTCTTATTGAGCGCTCAACTGGAAGAAAAGAACTGTACACAGAGACAGCAATCGATTCTTTCAATGCTCTGTAGCTTTATTAAGCATACCTATATTTATGGATACATGTAGGAAAGGGAGGTTATCTGATTAACATAAAGGCTGAACTTCTAGTTTAATTGGTCAGTTTGAATACATGAACATATATGGAAGAGTTTGCCAAAAAAGCTGATTCTAGCAATATAATTTATGGCCTATTGTTTTTAGTGTCAGCATGTTCTGGTATCGGCTGGCACATCTGGCCTTACTTCCCCATTTCCTATGTCTGCTAGATATTTCTCAAGTTGTTTGTCCAGACAGGTTTCATGGGGTCAGGTCAGCTACAGTAACTAGTAAAAAAGTTCAAGACAGCTATGATTATATCTCTAAGCGAGCATATATGAATATAGAGTGTATATATGGAGTATATATGGCGTATATAGCATGCAAGTGAGATCTATATGAAATATACATATATATTTCCATAACAGCCCCAAAATGTGCCCCCTCGCTAGGGAGGAGGACCCACCAGTGCGGACAGAGGAACCCAGACAGCCCAGTGTTGTTGGTACAAAAAAGGGGGTGTCTTTGGCTCGCCGTGGTGGGGGCGGATGCTTTTCCTGTGGGAAGCCAGGTCATTTTATGAGAGCCTGCCCAGTTCGTGCCAAGTCTCCAGACGAATCTATTCAAGCAGGAGGAGCTAGCGTGTATTCAGGCCTGCCTACGGTTCAGGGAGTGGTGTCAGCATGTTTTTACTGTGGGCAGACTGGTCATATCCTGAAGGCTTGCCCAATGTGCGCCAAATCATCTGTGTTATCTCAGAAGCCGCATTCCCCTGGTCGCTTGGAGGGAGGCGACCAGGGAGTGTATATTTCCTCCATTTTGCCCTCCCAAGGTACTATGTCAGCAGAGGTGTTGGCTGGCGGGGTACCGGAGGTGATACCGGTGCTTGTGGACAGCAGAGCAGGAGTCAGTCTGGTAGATGCTCGCTTTGTCCAGACTCATGGCCTGAGGTGTAGGACGTTAGGCCAACCTATAAGCGTCCAGACCATAAACTCTGTTCCACTGAGCCAGGGGAGCTGGACCCAAGTCGTAGAAAATATCCATCTAGGTATAGGACATCATGAGGAGTCCTTGTCATGCTACTTCTTGGAGGGAATGCCAGTACCTATCGTTTTAGGCCTCCCTTGGCTGAAAAAACACAACCCGGTAATAGATTGGCGGGCAGGGGAAGTGGTCAGCTGGGGGCAGTCGTGTGAGGGCTGCTGCCCAGGAACTACTGTCTCTGCCATCTTTCTTCAACCGACCCCTTCCTCTCCAGTGAGAGCAGCAGATGTGCCACAGGAGAGTAGGTGCAAGTCTCAACCCTCGCCATTAGCCAACCCTGGGAGGTGCAGACCTCGTGGTGGAAAGGGTTGGATGGTGGTGTACCCCTTGGTGAAGTGCGGGGGTGTGAGTGTGGTGACACAGGGGGACGCCTCTGTTGTCAATCCCAGAAAGAGTTCACCAAATCGTGACAAACGAATGTGTGGCAATAAACGTTCAGGTCCGGACCTGTGTGTGAACGAGCATGTATGGGTGGCCACCAAAAAACATCCAGTGGAAGTGTGTTGCGGAGTCTTATCAGCTCATACCAAACATACACATACACAACTCGTTCCCCAGGTCGGCGCTTCGAAGATGTGTGGTGCCTCCAGAACATACATTGCCAATACCAGCGGTGCTCGTTTGTCATAAACCTGAAGTGCAGGTAGTTGCAGGGGTGAACTCTGGATCTGGGCGTCCCCTCTGTAGGTGGTTCCCTGATGAGGAGCGGTCTTGAGGGTCCTGAGGCCCCTCATTAAGGGGAGGGTACTGTTATGATCCATGCTGGATCATGACAGATAAAAAGCACTAGTAACCTTTTTTTTTTTTCCTTAAGCTGTGTGCTTAATGATAGTTTTGCCCCGGTGGCCATTAGGGTCATTGCACTGTGGTGGTTTCAGTTCTAGTTTTGCCCCCGGTGGCCGTTAGGGTCATTGCACTTGATGTTTTCTTTGCTTTGCCTTTTGCCCCCGGTGGTCAGTGGGGTTATAGCAGCTTTTGGCCCCTGATCATTTGACCATTCCCTTTTCCTATATAGGGTCACATGATCTATGAGCAGGTTGTTGGTCAGTGGTCATTTCCAACCATCCTTGGTGGAGAAAGGAGCTAGAGAGAGTTCCTTGCAGCACTGTCAGAGTCCTGGTGTGAAAGGAGTCAGAGGGGATTTCCTTGCAGGTCTGACAGAGCTTGGTGGCATCTATTCAGGAGGAAAGCTGCATTCTGGTGGTGGACTCTGTTGCTAGAGCAAGAGCAACAGAGCAAAGCTAAGTGGTGTTTCCCTGTTTGTAATTTTTCCCTGGTGTGTATTAGTACAGCGGTGGGACCAGTGCCTGCACCACCCAGCTCCCTAGCAAGGGATAGGTGTAGGGTGTGCTAGGGTGACAGGTATCCTGATCAGCGCCAGGTGCGGAACCGGCCTAGGGAATGCTAGGAGTGTGAGGGACACTGACTCAGGGGAGTGCAGGAGTTCTCCACGTCCCCGTTCCCTATCGCAGGGCCCACCGTTGTAACTGTTTCCCTTCCCCTTGTCTTGTTGTTTTAGTTACCGGCTGGCGGGTCGTGTCACACAGGACAGTTACACGTGCCGTGTCTTGTTGTCTCAGTTACCAGCCTGCGGGTCGTGTCACACAGGACAGTTACACGTGCCGTGTCTTGTTGTCTCAGTTACCGGCCTGCAGGTCGTGTCACACAGGACGGGTCCACGTGACAATTACCCATGGGTGTCCTGTGATAGTTGAACAGGCTTGCCTATATGTCTAACCTGTCATACCCTGTTGATTTTAAGTGGGGAGAGTCATGTATCCGGGCAACGGACTGAAAAAAGTTTTGCTGTTCCTCAACTTTTAAAGTGTATACTACTACTGTTTGTCATGATTGTGGACGGGATCTCCTTTTCCGTCCTCGCAGGGTTAATTTTGTGTGGCATCCTTTTGATTTCAGGAGGGCTATAAGAAACTGCCCCTCCCAGGGTTTCCTTCTTAGTTATACATTTATTCCTGGCTGGGTAGCTGACCCCTGGTGTGCTTGCATACTGCTTTGTCTGTTTCTGCCTTCAAGTGTTTGACCCGATCCGTCCTCCCGTTCTGAGTATTCTCTTGTGATTCTGTGCTGATTGTCTGTTTCTGGCTATGACCCTGGCTTTATATTCTGACCTTCCTCCTGTCTGACCCATTGGTACTTCTCTGATATCTTGGGTTTCCTGACTTCTGGCTACTTCCTGACAACTCTTTGTGTCTCATCCTATGGCACTACTCTGACCTCCTGGCTTCACTTCGGTACGTCCTGACTACTCTCTGGCTTTGCTGGTCACCGTCGCTACTCGGCGTCTGGCCCCGGCCACTCCCCCAGTGGTCACGTGCTTCAGGTCCTACACACCAACAGGTACGCTCATTGCCTTTCTCCCCACACACTTTAGGACCTTCTGGTTTCCCTGGAACATGAGTGCAGACTTCGGTATAAAGTCTGCAAGTGTTCATTATGTTATCACTGACCGCACAGCACTTTTCTTATTCTGGTATGGGTTTTTTTTTTCCTCCAGTCATGGATCCGCTGCGGGCACTTTCTGAGCAAGTGCAAAGCCTCACTCAAATGATGCAAAAACTGTCTGTTGAGCAGAGTTCTCTGGCTCAATTGCATCCATGGGTTCAGAGAGGTTGCGAATGCCATGCAAGCTTCTTCTCCTTCAGGGTCTCGGGATGAGGGTGCCACGGATGTCGCTTTAGTGTTCCTCAAACCACCTGTTTAGTTACCCGATACTTTTTCTGGGGATAAAAAGTTGTTCAGGGTGTCCAACCGTAAAGTATTTTTCTCTTTGCAACCTCGCTCCTCTGGGAATGAAAACCAGAGGGTGGGAATTATTATTTCTTTATTAAGATGGGTTTCACAGGCTTGGGCTTTTTATCTCTCTCCTTCTGCTCCAGAATGTATGTCTGTGGATTTGTTTTTTGAGGCTCTTGGTCACATCTATGATGAGCCTGATAGAGTGCGTCAAGCTGAGGACATGGTGATGAGTGTGACACAGGGGAAGCACTCAGCGGAGTGGTTCTGTTCCGAGTTCAGATGCTGGGCAGCTGAAATATCCTGAAACAACGCCGCTTTGAGAGGGTTGTTCTGCAGAGACCTGTCCAACCGTTTGCAGGATGTACTGGCCTTGCATCCTCCCCCGGAAAACCTGGAGGACGCGATGACACAGGCTCTCCGTATGGACCGTAGGCTCCATGCCAGCGGGGTGATGCAGCAAGAAACCCCTTTATACCTCAGTGCGGGGGATATCTCTTCAACCACCGAACCCATGGAGGTGGGAGACATCTTGGTCAAAGACAGAGAGGAGACGCTGCAGAGATAATCAGCTGTGTTTTTACTGTGATGCCCCGGGACACTGGAAAAAAAGACTGTCCTTCCTGTCCCTCCTCATCCAAGATGTCGGCAAAACGTCTAGTTCTGGGTAGCGATCGAGGAGGTTGCCCAGACCCCCAGGTACAATTTTCTTCTTTTGCTAAAATCCTTCTCCAGGTGGAGTAGGAGGTGACTAGCGGCACATTTTTGACTACCGCATTTGTTGATTGTGGATCCACTATAAATTTAATTGACTCTCGTGTGGTGACTGTATAAGATAGGGACAGTTAGGCTTGCATCTCCAGTCAAGGTGGTGGACATTGGACCCGTCTCCTCTCACCCGAGAGGGCATCTGTTTTGTCACCAAGGTTTTCCCACTGAGTGGGCCCAGCTCATGTGGAAAGCATAAGTTGTTTTGTTTTAAATAATTTGCCTGCGGGCCTGGTTCTAGGTATGCCTTGGCTTCAACACCATAACCCTGTTATTGATTGGGTAACTGGGGAAAATGTGAAATGGGATTCCAAATGTACTAATGTATGTTGCAATTCTGTGCCATTGCGCACCCCTTTGAAATCTGTATCTGTGTCTGTCGGTCTGGAGCGTATTCCAGAGTACTTAAAGGACTTTGAAGATGTGTTCTCTGAAAGCGAGGCTGAGGCCTTACGACCACATAAACCTTCTGATTGTGCCATTGACTTAGTTCCCGGGGTCAAGCTACCCAAGGCTCGTTTATTAAATCTGTCAGGATCTGAGCGTCAAGCCATGAAAGAATATATTGCGGAGAGTCTCCGTAAGGGGCATATTCGCCCTTCTGTCTCGCCCGTAGCTGCCATTTTTTTTTTCGTTAAAAAAAGATGGTGGTTTGCGCCCATGTCTCGAATTTCGGGAACTTAACAAGATCACTGTGAGAAACGCATACCCACTCCCCCTCATTCCTGATCTGTGTAACCAACTTTCGGGTGCCAAGTGGTTTTTCAAACTTGATTTGCGGGGGGGCCTATAATCTTATAAGGGTCTGTGAAAGAGATGAGTGGAAAATGGCATTTCTCACATCAGAGGGACTGTTTGAAAACCTGGTCATGCCCTTTGGTCTGACTAATGCACCCGCGGTTTTCAAAATTTTATCAATGTTGTGTTTTCGGATCTTATTGGGAGCTTTGTGGTAATTTATCTTGACGACATTCTGGTGTACTCCCGATAGTCATACCCATTTACATCACCTACGATCCGTTCTCCTGAAACTCAGAGAAAATCATCTGAACGCCAAGTTAGAGAAGTGTTCATTCTTTGTTCAGGAATTTTGGGTTTGATTGTGTCTTGTGAGGGGTTTTGTATGGATCCTAAAAAAATTCAGGCCATTGTTGATTGGGTTCAACCTCATGTTTTAAAGGGTTTGCAACGCTTTCTAGGTTTTGCAAACTATTATCGAAAATTTATTAGGGGATTTTCACAGGTAGTCAAACCTCTGACTGACCTCACAATCAAAGGTGCAGACGTTAAGGGTGTGCGCACACGCTGCAGATTCTGCTGCGGATCTGCAGCAGATTTGGCCCTGTGGATCCGCAGCAGTTTCTGCTGCGGTGTGCAATACCATTATTCCCTATGGGAATTAAAAAAACGCTGTGCACATGTTGCAGAATTTTCCATGCGGATTGTGCTGCGGTTTCAAATCCGCAGAAAGAATTGCATGTCAATTCTTTCTGTGGATTCCGCAGCGGTTTGCCATCTCCTCCATTGTGGAGATGATAAACCGCAGATAATCTGCAGGTCTTTTGACCTGCGGATTTTGCAAAATCCGCACGGATGAATCCGCAGCAGATTCCGCAGCGTGTGCACGTACCCTAAGAATTGGCCTACTTCTGCTAAGTAGGCTTTTCTAACTTTAAAGAAGTGTTTTATCTCCACCTCGATGTTGGTTCAGCCTGATAAGACATCCGGGAATCTCGGTCCAGATCAGGAGATTTTCCAGACCTTGAGAGAATTTTTTGAACTAAACAAATCTGCTGATACTTCTCTAAACACAGTTTGGGAGGCTCATAAATGCGTGATCAGAGGAGTATTGATAAAACACAGGACGAGGCGAAAGAGGGAGAGGGAGGCCGATCTTGATGCCCTTCTGACCCAATTAAAAATACTGGAAACAAGCCATAAAACTTCGCCTACAGAAGCAGCAAAAATTTCACTCACTAAGGTGCGAGACGATTTGCGTAACCTTCTTAATAAAAACAAAAAAAGAGAGAGAAGCCAGCGCTGCTGTGGTTAGAATGCATAACATGAGGTGCATATGCACATATTAACATCTAACTGTATTCAAAATGAGACATTTGGCAAAATATTGATCAATAAATTGAGCCACCCCGCCGCGCCAAGGCAATCTCATGTGGGGGGTCCTACTCTACATTTTTAATATTCACTGTGCCATTACGGCCTCCTAGATATTTTAAAAGCAAGACCATATCAAATGCAATCCGTACCTGAAGCATATCTGCATCACTCCCGTGCAGCCAGATGAAGCAAGTGCAGATAAAGGCCAACCTGGTCTGAACATAGACATCTCAGGTTTGACCTCCACACATTGCCTGACGAGCAAACACAGATGAAGGGCGATGCAGGCTCAGACACAGATGCACAAATTAAACAAAGCCTGGGGCAGGGCGGGGCTGCTGTGTGTGTGTGTGCACAGCAGCCTAGATCCATCACAATGAACACAGCAAAAATGGCGAACGTAACCCAGCACGCACGGCAACAGTGGTGGTCAACCACAAACCAATATGCAACAAAAAAAGAGAGAAGCCAGCGCTGCTTGTGGTTAGAACGCATAACATGAGGTACATATGCACATACAGTGGGGAAAAAAAGTATTTAGTCAGTCAGCAATAGTGCAAGTTCCACCACTTAAAAAGATGAGAGGCGTCTGTAATTTACATCATAGGTAGACCTCAACTATGGGAGACAAACTGAGAAAAAAAAATCCAGAAAATCACATTGTCTGTTTTTTTTTTCATTTTATTTGCATATTATGGTGGAAAATAAGTATTTGGTCAGAAACAAGCAATCAAGATTTCTGGCTCTCACAGACCTGTAACTTCTTCTTTAAGAGTCTCCTCTTTCCTCCACTCATTACCTGTAGTAATGGCACCTGTTTAAACTTGTTATCAGTATAAAAAGACACCTGTGCACACCCTCAAACAGTCTGACTCCAAACTCCACTATGGTGAAGACCAAAGAGCTGTCAAAGGACACCAGAAACAAAATTGTAGCCCTGCACCAGGCTGGGAAGACTGAATCTACAATAGCCAACCAGCTTGGAGTGAAGAAATCAACTGTGGGAGCAATAATTAGAAAATGGAAGACATACAAGACCACTGATAATCTCCCTCGATCTGGTGCTCCACGCAAAATCCCACCCCGTGGGGTCAGAATGATCACAAGAACGGTGAGCAAAAATCCCAGAACCACGCGGGGGGACCTAGTGAATGAACTGCAGAGAGCTGGGACCAATGTAACAAGGCCTACCATAAGTAACACACTACGCCACCATGGACTCAGATCCTGCAGTGCCAGACGTGTCCCACTGCTTAAGCCTGTACATGTCCGGGCCCGTCTGAAGTTTGCTAGAGAGCATTTGGATGATCCAGAGGAGTTTTGGGAGAATGTCCTATGGTCTGATGAAACCAAACTGGAACTGTTTGGTAGAAACACAACTTGTCGTGTTTGGAGGAAAAAGAATACTGAGTTGCATCCATCAAACACCATACCTACTGTAAAGCATGGTGGTGGAAACATCATGCTTTGGGGCTGTTTCTCTGCAAAGGGGCCAGGACGACTGATCCGGGTACATGAAAGAATGAATGGGGCCATGTATCGTGAGATTTTGAGTGCAAACCTCCTTCCATCAGCAAGGGCATTGAAGATGAAACGTGGCTGGGTCTTTCAACATGACAATGATCCAAAGCACACCGCCAGGGCAACGAAGGAGTGGCTTCGTAAGAAGCATTTCAAGGTCCTGGAGTGGCCTAGCCAGTCTCCAGATCTCAACCCTATAGAAAACCTTTGGAGGGAGTTGAAAGTCCGTGTTGCCAAGCGAAAAGCCAAAAACATCACTGCTCTAGAGGAGATCTGCATGGAGGAATGGGTCAACATACCAACAACAGTGTGTGGCAACCTTGTGAAGACTTACAGAAAACGTTTGACCTCTGTCATTGCCAACAAAGGATATATCACAAAGTATTGAGATGAAATTTTGTTTCTGACCAAATACTTATTTTCCACCATAATATGCAAAGAAAATGAAAAAAAAACAGACAATGTGATTTTCTGGATTTTTTTTTCTCAGTTTGTCTCCCATAGTTGAGGTCTACCTATGATGTAAATTACAGACGCCTCTCATCTTTTTAAGTGGTGGAACTTGCACTATTGCTGACTGACTAAATACTTTTTTGCCCCACTGTATGGTCATATGGCATTATATCTTTTGTACCAACTTCCAATATTGTGTAGTTAAACATTCAGCCATTTAGAATACCTCCTCTTTGGCAGAAAATGCTGAGTGTTATTAAAGCTTCAATTAATAAAATGTTGGTGGTCCCAGAAATAATAATAATAATAATAATAATACATTTTATTTCTATAGCGCTGACATATTCCACAGCAATTTACATTTCAGAGGGAACTTGCACAGACAATATACATTACAGCATAACAATAATCACATAGATCATAACAGATACCAAGAGGAATGAGGGCCCTGCTCGCAAGCTTACAATCTATGAGGAAAAAAGGGGAGACACGAAAGGTGGGTGGTAACAGTTGCCCTGATTGTATGGACCAGCCATAATGTTAAGTGTGTAACAGTACAGATGCAGAGGGCTAATGGATGCATAAAGCATGTGGGAACATGATGCAGGGAACCTGGTTATGGTAAAAAACTTTTGGCTGTGCCACATAGGGATAGATTAGGTTAATGTGTTGAGGCGGTAGGCCAGTCTGAATAAATGAGTTTTCAGGGCACGCTTAAAATTGTGGGGATTGGGGACTAATCGTATTGACCTGGGAAGTGCATTCCAAAGAATTGGCGCAGCACGTGTATAGTCTTGAAGACGGGAGTGGGAGGTTCTGATTTTTGAGGATGCTAACCTCAGGTCATCAGCAGAACGGAGGGCACGGGTAGGATGGCATACTGAAACAAGGGAGGAGTTGTAGGGTGGTGCTGAGCAATGAAGAGCTTTGTGGGTGAGGGTAATAAGTTTGTACTGGATTCTGGAGTGGATGGGTAGCCAGTGTAATGACTGGCACAAGGTAGAGGCATCGGTGTAACGATTGGCGAGGAATATGATCCTGGCCGCTGCATTCAAGACAGATTGGAGGGGGGGGAGTTTGGTAAGAGGGAGACCGATTAGAAGGGAGTTACAATAGTTGAGACGAGAATGAATAAGAGAAACTGTCAGTTTTTGCAGAGTCAAAAGTAAGAAAAGGTCGAATTCTAGAAATGTTTTTGAGGTGCAGATAACAAGAGCGAGCCAGTGATCGGATGTGGGGGACAAAGGCAAGGTCGGAGTCAAGTATGACCCCAAGATAGGGAGCATGTTGCTAGGGAGTAATAGTAGAACCACACACGGAAATGGCAATGTCGGGTATGGGTACATTAGTAGCGGGAGGAAACACAAGTAGTTCAGTCTTTGACAGGTTCAGTTTCAGATATAGTGAGGACATGATGTTAGACAGCGTTTAGACAATTGCCGGTGTTTTCTAGAAAGGCTGGCGTGAAAGACATCGTGACTAGAGTTGAGCGATACCGTCCGATACTTCAAAGTATCGTATCGGATGGTATCGGCCGATCTTTAAAAAAAGTATCGGTATCGCCGATTCCGATACCGGAAGTCCCATTCAAGTCTATGGGACTTCCGGTATCGGAATAAGAAAAACCCTTTCCTGCCCTTGTACAGCCTCTCTGGGGTCTGTACGGGCCTTTCGGGGGGCTGTGCCGGCCTGCCAGGGGGTCTGTGCAGGCTCCGGTGGTCTGTGCCGGCCTGCCGGTGGTCTGTGCAGGCTCCGGGGGGCTGTGCCGGCCTGCCGGGGGGCTGTGCAGGCTCCGGGGGGCTGTGCCGGCCTGCCGGGGGGCTGTGCCGGCCTGCCGGTGGTCTGTGCAGGCTCCGGGGGTCTGTGCAGGCATCGTCCGATGGGACTACAAGTCCCATCGGGCGATGCCTGCTACCATGACAGTGATTGACACATTAGCCAATGATGGGACAGTAGTAGTCCCATCATCCGGCTAATGTGTTAAATGTAAAAAAAAAATAAAAAAAAAAATTACATGCTACATACATACAACATGCATACTACATACATGCTACATTCATACTACATACTACATACATGCTACATTCATACTACATAAATACTACATGCAACATACATACTACATGTATACTACATTGATGCTACATACATACTGCATGCTACATACATACCACATATATACTACATACATACTACATGCATGCTACATGCATGCTACATGCTACATACATAACACATATATACTACATGCATGCTACATACATACTACATGCTACATACTACATATATACTACATGCATGCTACATACATACTACATGCTACATACTACATATATACTACATGCATGCTACATACATACTACATGCTACATACATACTACATATATACTACATGCATGCTACATACATACTACATGCTACATACATACTACATATATACTACATACATACTACATACATACTACATGCATGCTACATGCATGCTACATACATACCACATACATAACACATATATACTACATGCATGCTACATACATACTACATGCTACATACATACCATATACATACTACATGCATGCTACATACATACTACATGCATGCTACATACATACTACATGCTACATACATACTACATACATACTACATGCATGCTACATACATACTACATGCATGCTACATACTACATGCTACATACATACTACATATATACTACATGCATGCTACATACATACTACATGCTACATACATACCACATACATACTACATATATACTAACTGCATGCTACATACATACTGCATGCTACATGCATGCTACATACATACTACATACATACTACATGCTACATACATACCACATATATACTACATACATACAATACATACATAGACATACAGTACATATAACATAGAGTAACATACTTACCAATACTTGTCACATTGTTCCCCGAAGCCATTGTCTTTTCCGGAATAAATATTAACATAACAAACCACAAAAATACTCACCCACGATCCGAAGCAGTCCACGAGTGTGTCCCACGACGATCTTGGGTAGAGAACTGCAGCATCAGCTGTTGCTGCCGTTCTCTACGGGCTGCAGGAATCCAATGACGGAAGGTAGGTATCCTTCCGCACTGTATTCCTCCGCCACTTAAAAAAAAAAAAAGTCCCTAGTCTCACTTTATGCCATTGCTGTGTGGGAATTTCCCACGCAGCAATGGCATAAAGTGAGACTAGGGACTTTTTTTTTTTTTAAGTGGCGGAGGAATACAGTGCGGAAGGATACCTACCTTCCGTCATTGGATTCCTGCAGCCCGTAGAGAACGGCAGCATCATCTGATGCTGCAGTTCTCTACCCAAGATCGTCGTGGGACACACTCGTGGACTGCTTCGGATCGTGGGTGAGTATTTTTGTGGTTTGTTATGTTAATATTTATTCCGGAAAAGACAATGGCTTCGGGGAACAATGTGACAAGTATTGGTAAGTATGTTACTCTATGTTATATGTACTGTATGTCTATGTATGTATTGTATGAATGTATTGTATGTATGTAGTATATATGTGGTATGTATGTAGCATGTAGTATGTATGTAGTATGTATGTAGCATGCATGTAGCATGCAGTATGTATGTAGCATGCATGTAGTATATATGTAGTATGTATGTAGCATGCATGTAGTATATATGTAGCATGTATGTAGTATGTATGTGGTATGTATGTAGCATGTAGTATGTATGTAGCATGCATGTAGTATATATGTAGTATGTATGTAGCATGTAGTATGTATGTAGTATGTATGTGGTATGTATGTGGCATGTAGTATGTATGTAGCATGCATGTAGTATGTATGTAGTATGTATGTAGTATGTAGCATGTATGTAGTATGTATGTGGTATGTATGTAGCATGTAGTATGTATGTAGTATGTATGTGGTATGTATGTAGCATGCATGTAGCATGCATGTAGTATGTATGTAGCATGCATGTAGTATGTATGTAGCATGCATGTAGTATGTATGTAGCATGTATGTAGCATGTATGTAGCATGTATGTAGTATGTATGTAGTATGTATGTAGTATATATGTAGTATGTATGTAGCATGCATGTAGTATGTATGTAGCATGTAGTATGTATGTAGCATGCATGTAGTATGTATGTAGCATGTAGTATGTATGTAGCATGCATGTAGTATGTATGTAGCATGCATGTAGTATGTATGTAGCATGTATGTAGTATGTATGTAGTATGTATGTAGCATGTAGTATGTATGTAGTATTTTTTTTTTTTTTTTTTAACATTTAACACATTAGCCGGATGATGGGACTACTACTGTCCCATCATTGGCTAATGTGTCAATCACTGTCATGGTAGCAGGCATCGCCCGATGGGACTTGTAGTCCCATCGGACGATGCTTGCACAGACCCCCGGACATCAGCACAGCCCCCCGGCAGGCCGGCACAGCCCCCCGGCAGGCCGGTACAGACCCCCACAGGGTGCACAGACCACCGGCAGGCCGGCACAGCCCCCCGGCAGGCCGGTACAGACCCCCACAGGGTGCACAGACCACCGGCAGGCCGGCACAGCCCCCCGGCAGGCCGGTACAGACCCCCACAGGGTGCACAGACCACCGGCAGGCCGGCACAGCCCCCCGGCAGGCCGGTACAGACCCCGGGCAGTCCACACAGCCCCCCGGCAGGCCGGCACAGCCCCCCGGCAGGCCGGCAGAGACCCCCGGAAGGCCCGAAATGACGGCGCATCATGATGCGCACACACCGCGCATCATGATGACGTCAGTCTGTCAATCAACTTTGAACTTCCGATTCCGATGCCGAATTCCGATATTGAAAAAATATCGGAAGTCGGTATCGGAATTCCGATACAGCAAGTATCGGCCGATACCCGATACTTGCGGTATCGGAATGCTCAACACTAATCGTGACCAAATTTAGAACGCTGTTTACTCTTAAAATGGCCACCTGAATGTTACATTGTCTATTGTTAGAAAAGTGTATTCAAATGGTGTAGTTAGGATACATTGACATCAAAACTGTATCTGAAACTTTTTTGTTAGATTTGATTTGTTTTATTTGCAGTCAAATACTGTACATTTATCTACCTTGTGTCACAAGATAAACCTCAAATACATTGCAAACTGCACCATATGAATACACTTTAAGGTCAGCAATATACGTTAGAGGGCTGTTGGCCAACCGATGCTCCAGCCGATAGTTCACCCGGCAGCCATCTCTCCCATACACAGGAGCACTCACTTGACTGAGAGCTCCTGTGTTCTCTCTGAGAAAGCCACCAACTGACACATCAGCCAGCAGCATGGCTACCTTAGAACAATGTGATGGGCAGTTCAAATTCGGACATGTGGGATCAACATCGTCCTCGACCATCAGTCACATGTAGTCCCCATACACGTTAGACTCTCAGCTGAACTCGTTGATATTGGCGTGTTCGGACGATATTTGCTTAAAATCTATGGGGGTCCAAAGGCTCAGACAAGTCTATCACTAGTGCATGTATTCATAAAGATCTATGAATACATTTGTTAATTTGCATTTTTTATGTACTAAAGTCAGCTGCTGTTGTCCATTCACTTTCTTCACCACTGGCAAATTATACCTCTTGGTACAATCATAATGAAACTGATTATTAGCAGTTGTGAAGAAAGTAAATGGACCAAAGCCACTCATTGTAACCTACGGCTAGCTATTGATTTGAATATTAGGCGGATGTGCAGTACCAAATTGAGGCCACTATCAGAAGATGGAGCAGCTGCACAATCAAGTAGTTACAGCTGCTCACACCGAGAACAGCTGATCGATGGGGGCAGGGTTGGACTGGCCCACTGGAGAACCGGAGGATTCTCCGGTGGTCCCAGGCACTGACACCTGCTGGCCAGGGCCGCCATCAGGGCATTACTGCCCTGACTGGCATATGGGGCCTGATCAGCAGAGAGGGTCCGCATTAGGCCCTGTCACCTCTACCCATCGGGCCCCAGTGCCCTGTCCCCTGTGGCAGGATTCTGCCGATCAAGTAACAACCTGCGTCCAATAGTTAAAGCCGCCAGGCAATCGGAGGCTGGTAGCTGATGTCAGCGCGCACGTCGCCGGTGCCGAACGTCAATGTCAGTCGCCGGCGAGAACATGCTTTCAGCTTGGAGCGAAGATCAAGCACCGCTTGAGTGCGGCAAGGTAAGGAGAGAGGTTTTTTTTTTATTCTTATTGAAAACGGCAAGCCGGAAGGATGAAGAGGGGGCAGGATTGAAAATTCTTAGAGAACAGTAGAAGTCGCAGAAGACTGAGAAGAGCAAATGTTGTTCCTATCTTCAAAAAGGGGAAGAAGGTGGACCCAGGCAACTATAGGCCGGTGAGTCTGACTTCTATACCAGGAAAGATCTTTGAACAAATTATTAAACAACATGTATGTGAGTACCTGCATAAGAATGAAGTGATTAAACAGAGTCAACATGGGTTTGTAACTAATAAGTCATGTCAGACTAACTTAATTTCCTTCTATGACAGAATCACTGACTGGGTGGATCAGGGAAATTTAGATATAGTATATCTTGATTTCAGCAAAGCTTTTGACAAAGTATCTCACACCATCCTTATTAAAAAAAATGACAGTATGGAATGGACAAGGCAACTGTTAGGTGGATTCATAATCGGACCAAAGAGTGGTCGTAAATGGCTGCACATCCAGTTCGAAGAATGTCTCAAGTGGGGTACCACAGGGCTCTGTCGTGGGCCCTGTATTATTCAACATCTTTATCAATGATTTAGATGAAGGAATTGAGGGTAAACAGATTAAATTTACTGATGACACAAAGCTAGGAGGGATAGCTAATACTAGAGACGAGAGAGAGGATTCAAAAAGATATAAATAAACTGGAGCAGTGGACAGCAACTAACAGAATGGTTTTTAACAGGGAAAAATGCAAAGTACTACATCTGGGCAATAAAAATGAAAAAAGCATATACAGAATGGGAGGAATAGGGCTAAGCAACAGCACATGTGAAAAAGACTTGGGTATACTAATAGATCACAGACTGAATATGAGTCAACAGTGGTATCCAGCAGCAAAAAAGGCAAATGCAATTCTAGGATGTATTAACAGAAGCATACAGTCTAGATCACGTGAAGTCATTATTGCCCTCCACTCCTCTTTGGTCAGACCTCATCTGGAATACTGTGTCCAGTTTTGGGTGCCACTTTTTTAAAAAGACATCAACAAACTGGAGCAAGTTCAGAAAAGAGCGACCAGAATGGTGACCGTTCTGCAAACCATGTCTTATAAGGAAAGGTTGCAAGATTTGAGAATGTTTAGCTTGCAAAAGAAAAGACTGAGAGGAGACTTAATAGCTGTCTACATATATCTCAAGGGCAGTCACATTGTAGAAGGATCATCTTTATTCTTATTTGCACAAGGAAAGACTAGAAGCAATGGGATGAAACTGTATGGGAGGAGAAACAGAAAAGATATTAGAAAAAACTTTTTGACAGAGTGATCAATGAGTGTAACAGACTGCCATGAGAGGTGGTGAGCTCTCCTTCAATAGAAGTCTTCAAACAGAGGCTGGACAGACATCTGTCTGGGATTATTTAGTGAATCCTGCTTTGAGCAGGGGGTTGGACCAGATGACCGAGGAGGTCCCTTCCAACTCTATGATTCTATTATTGGAGACACTGGGGGCAGGATGAAAGACAAGGGGGCAGGATTGGAGACCTGGGGGCAGGATTAGGGACACGGGGGGCAGGATGAAAGACAAGGGGGCAGAATGAAAGACATGGGGGCAGGATTGGAGACACAGGGGGCAGGATGGAGACATGGTGCTGGATGGAGACAGATGGGGCAGGATCATGGGCAGGATTGGAGACACGGGGCAGGATGAGAGACATGGGGGCAGGATTGGAGACATGGGGCAGGATGGAGACATGGTGCGGGATGGAGATAGATGGTGCAGGATCATGGGGCGGGATGGAGACAGATGATGCAGGATTATGGGGCAGGATGGAGACAGATGGTGCAGGATTGGAGACACGGGACAGGATGAAAGACATGGGATCAGGATTGGAGACAGATGGGGAAGGGTTGGAGACAGATGGGGCAGGATGGAGACAGATCATGCAGGATCATGGGGCAGGATGGATACGATGGAGACAGATGGGGCAGGATGGGGAGATCATATGGGGCAGAATGGATACTCATGAGGGCAGGATGGGAGAACATATGGCTGAAGCCAGGAATGAAACACACAGGGGTCAGGATGGGGGATATCATTACCATAGGGGCTAATTAAGGGATATTATTACTGCAGTGATGTATTTATTTTATTTTTTGAGGATACTGTTTTAACTGGGGGGTGATCCTGTTACTGTGCAGAGTGACACTGTCACCTTTTTTTCTTCATGTGGTGTAGTGTAGAGGTTGGGAAAAAAATAAGTAATGTGTTCTGCAGGCGGTGCTCTAGATAACTGTGTTATTTCCTGCAGAGACAAGACCTGCCTGGAAGAAGTGATGGCGGTCTGTGCTGGAGGAAAGATGAAAAGTGAAGATGAAGGACTTCACCTAGAGACGTCACTGGTGAGTCAGTGTGCTACCTATACACTGACACTATACACTGTAAACTATATACAGAGGTCTCGTGTATAATGTCACCAGTGATCACTGTATCATCTATACATTATATACAGAGTTCCTGTGAATAATGTCATTGATCACTGTATTACCTGTACACAGACACGGCATTGTTATGAATGAGTCACAGGAGGAGGAAAAAACAAAAATGCAAGCTAAGTCCAGAAAACCGGAGAGGTTGGTAGCTAGCGGATTGCAGACCCCTGATCCTATTCACAACAACTAACAGTAGCCGTGGAGCGTTCCTACGGTGGTCCTAGATGCCTCTTTACAGCCGGAGAACTAAATAAGCCTAAAGAAAGAAAGGGGAAATCTAAACTGCCCCAGAGCAGACCCCAAATCAATAGACAGCCCCCAACATGTATTGTCGGTGAAAACAGATGAAAACACAAACACAGACAGAAAGACAGGCAGAGCAAACGATGGGGCCCAACTTTCTAGATAGGAAAGGACAGAAAAGATGCTGGCTGCAATCCGCAAAAACCCTACCAAAAATGTCCCAACACGTCTGATAGGAAAAACGGCCCTGAAGTCACTAGACTTCAAAATCCCTATATCAGTACTCCGATATATTCTGAAGACAGAGCAAAAGAGATTTAACCGATCAGGGACAAAAATGGAAATTCAGCAGAGCCCCAGCCGGGGCTGGCAGAACACAAAACTATGCAAATCAGACAAAATCTCATGGAACAATAACAGAGCAAAACTTAGCTTTAGAAGACAGGAACTGAACTGGAGGCCAGAGCTCAGAGCAGAGAAATCACCAGCAACCCTACAGGGCGTCGGCTGCCTTATATCCACTCAGATTCCGGATGTCCAATCGCAATCCACCTTTTCAGGTGACAGGTTTCTCCCATCCAATTCAGTTTCACCACCTCCTTTCACCAGCAGAGGGAGTTCATCGGACATCAAAGGTGAACGAGAAAATGAGCACACAACAGTACCTCCCCCTTGAGGAGGGGTCACCGAACCCTCATCCACGCCACCAGGCCAATCAGGATGGGCCCGATGAAAAGCACGAACCAATCTTTCGGCATGAATATCAGATGCAGAGACCCAAGAATTATCCTCCTGGCCATAACCCTTCCACTTAACCAAATACTGGAGTCTCCGTCTAGCCAGACGAGAATCAAATATATTCTCAACCTCATATTCCACATTACCTTCAACCAATACAGGGTCAGGAGGTGCCACCACAGGAACTACTGGCTCAACAAACCTCTTCAACAGAGACTTATGAAACACGTTATGGATCTTAAATGTAACAGGAAGAGCCAATCGAAAAGAGACCGGATTAAGAATTTCCAAAATCTTGTAAGGTCCAATAAATCTAGGTTTAAACTTTGGAGAAGCCACCTTCATAGAGATATTCTTTGACAACCAAACCATATCACCCACCTTAAACCGGGGACCAATGGTCCTATGCCAGTTGGAAAACCGCTGGGCCTTTTCCTGGGAGAGAGACAACTTATCCACCACTTGGTCCCAAATCTGGTGCATTCTCTCCACCACAGTGTCAATACCTGGGCAGGCAGAAGACTCCACCTGCCCTGAAGAGAATCGAGGATGAAACCCAAAGTTACAAAAAAAGGTGACATCAAAGTGGCAGAACTAGCTCTATTATTTAAAGCAAATTCGGCCAAGGGCAAAAATGAGACCCAATCATCCTGATCAGCAGAGACAAAACATCTCAAATAAGACTCTAAAGTCTGGTTTGTTCTCTCTGTCTGCCCATTGGTCTGAGGGTGAAACTCAGAGGAGAAGGACAACTGAATTCCCAGCTTGGAACGAAAAGTCCTCCAAAATCTAGAGACAAACTGAACTCCTCTGTCAGATACAATGTTCTCAGGAATCCCATGCAAGCGAACCACCTGTTCCAAAAACAAGGGCACCAACTCTGAGGAAGATGGCAACTTAGGGAGTGGTACAAGATGGACCATCTTAGAGAATCTATCACAAATCACCCAGATAACAGTCATTCTCTGAGAGACAGGCAGATCAGAAATAAAATCCATTGAAATATGGGTCCATGACCTCCTAGGCACTGGCAAAGGCATCAACAACCCACTAGAGCGAGAACAAGGTTTAGACCGGGAGCAAGTCCCACAGGACTGCACAAAATTCCTGACATCACGAGATAAGGCGGGCCACCAAAAAGACCGACTGACCAAATCTCTAGTACCAAAAATACCTGGATGACCAGCCAATGCGGAGCAATGAACTTCACACATTACTCTCTTTCTCCACTGGTCAGGAACATACAATTTTCCAATGGGACAACGCTCAGGTTTGTCCTCCTGAAACTCTTCCAGAGCACGTCTCAAATCGGGCGAGATGGCAGAAAGAACTACCCCCTCACCTAAGATGGTAGCAGGCTTGGTCACAATAGGAGAATCAGCAAAGAAACTCCTAGAGAGGGCATCTGCCTTGACATTCTTAGTGCCCGGAAGAAAAGAGACCACAAAATCAAAACGTGTGAAAAACAAGGCCCACCTAGCCTGTCTAGGATTCAAGCGTTTGGCCGACTAAAGGTAAATCAAATTCTTGTGGTCAGTGAGGACCATGACTTGATGTCTAGCTCCCTCCAACCAATGTCTCCATTCCTCAAATGCCCATTTCATGGCTAACAGTTCCCGATTCCCCACATCATAGTTGCGTTCAGATGGGGAGAACTTTTGGGAAAAGAAAGCACAGGGATTCATTTTAGATGTTACCGGATCTTTTTGGGACAAAACAGCTCCTGCACCAATCTCAGAAGCGTCCACCTCTACCTGAAACGGGAGTGAGACATCAGGTTGCCGCAAAACCGGAGCAGAAGTGAACCTCCGCTTCAGCTCCTGAAAGGAAGAAACAGCCTCGGGAGACCAATTCAGCACATCAGCACCCTTCTTAGTCAAATCAGTCAATGGTTTGGCAATACCAGAAAAATTAGCTATAAATTTATGATAAAAATTAGCAAAACCCAAAAACTTCTGGAGGGCCTTCAAAGAAGTGGGCTGAACCCAATCATAAATGGCCTGTACTTTGGCCGGGTCCATTTCAATAGTTGACGGAGACAAAATAAATCCCAAAAATGAAATCCCCTGTACACCAAAAAGGCATTTTGATCCCTTAACATACAGGGAATTCTCCCTCAAAATCCGGAACACAGTCCGAACATGTTCCACATGAGAGTCCCAATCCCTTGAAAAGATCAAAATATCATCCAGATAGATGACCAAAAATTTATCCACAAAGTCTCGGAAAATATCATTCATGAAGCACTGGAAGACAGAAGGGGCACTAGTGAGCCCAAAAGGCATCACCAGGTACTCAAAATGTCCCTCCGGAGTATTAAATGCCGTCTTCCATTCATTCCCATGCTTAATGCGAATAAGATTATACGCCCCCCTGAGGTCAGGCTTGGTAAACCAGCAAGCATCTTTAACTCTGGAGAATAGATCAGAAATCAGGGATAACGGATACTGATATTTAACAGTAATTTTGTTGAGAGAACGATAGTCAATACAAGGCCTTAATGAACCATCTTTCTTGGCCACGAAAAAAAACAGCACCCAAGGGTGAAGAGGATGGTCTAATATGACCCTTCTCCAACGACTCCTAAATATAAGATCACATAGCCTCATGCTCGGGTACAGATAAATTGAAAAGTCGACCCTTGGGAAATTTACACCCAGGGCTCAGCTCAATTGCACAGTCATAACTCCTATGAGGAGGCAAAGATGCAGACTTATTCTACCTAAATACATCAAAAAAATCAGCCAAATAGTCAAGAACATCATGTGACTGGGGAGAGGTGGAGAAAACAGGAGTTTCACTAAGAGCACACTGACAACCCCAACTCACCACAGACACAGATTTCCAATCCAAAACTGGATTATGGATTTGCAACCAGGGAAACCACAGAACAATGATATCATGTAAATTATGCAACACCAAAAATCTGCAATTTTCTTGATGGTCTGGGGCGACCCGCATTACCACCTGGGTCCAAAACTGAGGTTTATTCTTCGCCAAAGGAGTAGCATCAATACCCCTCAAAGGGATAGGCGTCCGCAGAGGTGTCATAGGAAACCCACAACGTTTAGCAAAGTCCAAGTCCATCAGGTTCAGAGCCGCTCCTGAATCCACAAAAGTCTTAGCGCAAAATGTGGACAGGGAGCAGATCAGAGTAATTGCCAGAAGAAACTTAGGTTGTACACCACCCACAGCAAATGTGTGTGCAAAACGTTTCTCTCGTTTAGGGCAGGCAGAAATATTATGAGAGGCATCTCCACAGAAAAAACACAGCTTATTACGCCTTCTGAACTCCTGACGTTGCGCCCTAGACAAAACTGTATCACATTGCATAGGTTCAGACATTTGTTCAACAGGTGGCAACATTTCTCGTGTAATTTTACGTTCATGTAAACGCCGATCAACCTGAATGGCTAATGACATAGAATCGTCAAGACCAGAGGGAACAGGAAATCCCACCATAGTATCTTTTATGGTTTCTGACAAACCCTTCCAAAAGAGAGCTGCCAAGGCACCATCATTCCAGGTAGTAAGGACCGCCCACTTTCAGAATTTTTGACAGTACAACTCTGCAGAATCCTGTCCCTGGCTCAATGCCATCAGGGATTTTTCAGCTTGACCAAAAGCATTACGTTCATCATACAACAACCCCAAGGCTTGAAAAAATGCGTCCACATTAGTTAGAATAGGATTATCAGGTGTCAAAGAAAACGCCCAATCCTGGGGATCACCACGCAGCAAAGAGATGACAATTTTAACCTGCTGTGCAGAGCTCCCCAATGAGCTAGGCTTCAAGGCAAGAAATAATTTACAATTATTCTTAAAATTCAAAAATTTAGACTGATCCCCTAAAAACACATCAGGAGTAGGGATCTTTGGTTCAGCAGCATGTGAATGAGCAAGATAGGCGGAAATTCCCAGCACTTCAGCAGCGAACTGCTCCACACAATCAGACAATTGCTTACTCTCCATTAAAAAAAAATTCCTCCTTCGGCCCCAGAGAAATAGAGGAAAAAATATACATTAAAAAAATAAAAAATTCTGGCACCTTTTTTTTTTTTTTTTTTTTTTTTTTCCCCCTTACAATTCTCTCCTGCTATTGAGTACCCTAGAATCTGTGGTATGGCTGGTGATTATGTTATGAATGAGTCACCGGAGGAAAAAACAAAAATGCAAGCTAAGTCAAGAAAACCGGAGAGGTTGGTAGCTAGCGGATTGCAGACCCCCGATCCTATTCACAACAACTAACAGTAGCCGTGGAGCGTTCCTACGGTGGTCCTAGATGCCTCTTTACAGCCGGAGAACTAAATAAGCCTAAAGAAAGAAAGGGGAAATCTAAACTGCCCCAGATCAGACCCCAAAGCAATAGACAGCCCCCAACATGTATGGTCGGTGAAAACAGATGAAAACACAAACACAGACAGAAAGATAGGCAGAGCAAATGATGGGGCCCAACTAACTACATAGGAAAGGACAAAAAAAGATGCTGGCTGCAATCCGCAGAAACCCTACCAAAAATGTCCCAACACGTCTGATAGGAAAAACGGCCCTGAAGTCACTAGACTTCAAAATCCCTATATCAGCACTCCGATATATTCTGAAGACCGAGCAAAAGAGATTTAACCGATCAGGGACAAAAATGGAAATTCAGCAGAGCCCCAGCCGGGGCCGGCAGAACACAAAACTAAGCAAATCAGACAAAATCTCATGGAACAATAACAGAGCAAAAATTAGCTTTAGAAGACAGGAACTGAACTGGAGGCCAGAGCTCAGAGCAGAGAAATCACCAGCAACCCTACAGGGCGTCGACTGCCTTATATCTACTCAGAGATTCCGGATGTCCAATCGCAATCCACCTGTTCAGGTGACAGATTTCTCCCATCCAAATCAGTTTCACCACCTCCTTTCACCAGCAGAGGGAGTTCATCGGACATCAAAGGTGAATGAGAAAACAACAGACCGATATGAGCACAGCCGTGGCCAAACATCAACAGGCCGTACTGAAATTAATTTCTTTGGGGAATCGAAGCCACACAGCACAGGAGCTCTGGAATGCCATCAAGCAGGAGAGTGACGTGTGGTTTGTGCCAGCAAATCTCCAGCCAGGCTTGGTAGTGTGTGACAATGGCCGAAATCTGGTGGCAGCTCTGGGCCTAGGCAAACTCACTCACATCCCATGTCTGGCACATGTGCTCAACTTGGTCGTGCAGAGCTTTCTGAGGGACTATCCGGATCTTGATGCACTGCTGCACAAGGTCCGCATAGAGTGCGCTCACTTGCGGCGTTCCAGCACGGCAAGATCGCGCATTGCAGCTCTGCAGCGCCGATTACGCCTTCCGGAACATCGCATCATATGTGACCTACCCACCAGGTGGAATTCAATGTTACATATGTTGGAGCGGTTGTGTGAGCAGCAGGCAGCAGTAATGGAGTACCAGCTGCATCAGGCGCAAACAAGTCGCACTGTGCGCCGGTCACACTTCAGCACCACTGAGTGGGCCTCTATGAAGGACATCTGCCACGTTTTGCGTGCCTTCGATGATTCCACGCGGATGGCGAGTGCAGATGATGCACTAGTCAGCATGACTGTCCCCCTTATCTGCCTGCTTCAAAAAACATTGCAAGCACTAAGGGAGGAGGTTTTGGAAGAGGTGGAGGATGAGGAGTCACAAATGCCATCTGCTTCTGGACAGTCTGCGCTACGTGGTTCCTCACAAAGGCCTAGGCAGGGGACACTTTGTGAGGAGGAGTCAATGGAGGAGGAAGACATCTCTCCAGAGGAGGGAGGTACACAATGCTCTAGTCAGTATGTACAGCGAGGGGGGGGTGATGCAGAGGAGGCAGAGATGACGCCTTAAGCAGGGGACAGCGTTTCTTGGGCAGTTGGGAGTCTGCAGCACATGGTTGATTTCATGCTGCAGTGCCTGAGAAATGACTGCCGCATCGCCCGCATTCTCAACACGGCTGATTATTGGGTGTACACCCTCCTAGATCTTGGCTACCGGGACAACTTACAAAGCCTCATAGCACCGTTGAACCGGGAGCGTAAAATGCGTGAGTACCAAGAGACACTGGTGCAGTCCATCATGTTCTCCATTCCACCCGAGAGCAGTGCTGCTAGTGCTTTACAAAGCAGCTCTGTGCGTCGAGGCAGTGGAGGAAGCTCTGCACAAAGAGGGAGCAGAGGCAGCGCCTCAGCACAAGGCAAGACCAGTATGGCTCAAATGTGGCAAAGTTTTGTGTGCCCGCCACAAATGTCTACACCATCACAGATGGCTCCAGTCAGCAGGAGGCAACGTTTCCGTCAGATGGTGACAGACTACATGTCTTGCCCTGTCAGTGTACTCCCAGACAGCTCTTCCCCCTTCAAGTTTTGGGTCTCTAAGCTGGATACATGGCCAGAGCTTAGCCAGTATGCATTGGAGGTGCTGGCTTGCCCTGCTGCTATCCTCCAATAACGTTCACTGGCTTACTTTTCTGAAAATGAACAAGGCCTGGATCTCGCCAGAATTTGCCAGTCCTCTTCCAGAATAAATAATTGGTTGGCAACAGTAACCAGGTCTCCTGTTGTGTTCATGTTTCTACCACCTGAACTGTAATCCCTGGCCTTCAACACAACCAGTTGTTGCTCAGAAGTGCCGTCTGCACAGAGACAAACACTAGCTCCTGTGTTAGTGGGGTTCAGTAACGCCAGCTGCTCCCCTGCTGTGTGGACGGCAATATCTCCTGCTGCCTCCACATTCAAAATACATAATATTTTCAACTTGCTCCATGTAGGCCTCAGCCTGCTCCATGATTGATCCTGGGCTCCAACATCGCCAGTTCTTGCTCGGAAGTGCCGTTCGCACAGAGAAAAACACTAGCTCCTGTGTTAGTGGGGTTCAGTAACCCCAGCTGCTCCCCTGCTGCGTGGACGGCAATGTCTAATGCTGCCTCCACATTCACACTACTACTGATTTCAAACTTGCTCCAACTAGGCCTCTGGCTCCACTCTGTCTCTAGTATTTCCCCAGGCCTCCAACACCGCAAGTTGCTGCTCAGAAGTGGCGTCTGCACAATCAACATTTGCTCCTGTGTTAGTGGGGTTCTATAACGTCAGCTGATCACCTGATGTATGTCCGGCAATGTCTCCTGCTCTCTCCACATTCCCACTAATAGTAGTGGGAATGTGGAGAGAGCAGGAGACATTGCCGGACACACATCAGGGGATCAGCTGACATTACTGAACCCCACTAACACAGGAACAAGTGTTGATTGTGCAGACGCCACTTCTGAGCAGCAACTGGCGGTGTTGGAGGCCTGGGGAAAAACTAGAGACAAAGTGGAGCCAGAGGCCTAATTGCTTCACGTTTAAAATCAGTAGTAGTCTACAACAGATATTAAACTTGATGAATTTAGGCCTCAGCCTACACCATGATTCACCCTGGGCTTCAACACAGCCAGTTGTTGCTCAGAAGTGCCGTGTACACAGAGAAAAACACATGCTCCAGTGTTAGTGGGGTGCAGTAACGCCAGCTGCTCCCCTGCTGTGTGTACGGCAAAGTCTCCTGCTCCCTCCAAAATCACACTACATCAGCTTTTCAACTTGCTACAAGTAGGCCTCAGCCTACACCATGATTCACCCTGGGCTTCAACACAGCCAGTTGTTGCTCAGAAGTGCCGTGTACGCAGAGAAAAACACATGCTCCAGTGTTAGTGGGGTGCAGTAACGCCTGCTGCTCCCCTGCTGTGTGTACGGCAAAGTCTCCTGCTCCCTCCAAAATCACACTACATCAGCTTTTCAACTTGCTACAAGTAGGACTCAGCCTACACCATGATTCACCCTGGGTTTCAACACAGCCGGTTGTTGCTCAGAAGTGCCGTGTACACAGAGAAAAACACATGCTCCAGTGTTAGTGGGGTGCAGTAATGCCTGCTGCTCCCCTGCTGTGTGTACGGCAAAGTCTCCTGCTCCCTCCACATTCAGACTACTACTGATTTTTAACCATGCTCCAATTAGGCCTCTGTCTCCAGTGTCTCTAGTATTTACCCTGGCCTCCAACACCCCCAGTTGCTGCTCAAAAGTGCGGTCTGCACAATCAACACTTGTTCCTGTAGTAGTTGGAATGTGGACAGAGCAGAAGACATTGCCGGACACACATCAGGGGATCAACTGACGTTACAGAACCCCAGTAACACAGGAACAAGTGTTGATTGTGCAGACCGCACTTTTGAGCAGCAACTGGCGGTGTTGGAGGCCAGGGTAAATACTAGAGACACTGGAGCCAAAGGCCTACTTGGAGCACGGTTAAAATCAGTAGTAGTCTACAACCGATATTAAACTTGATGAAATTAGGCCTCAGCCTACACCCTGTTTGACCCTGGGCTCCAACATCGCCAGTTGCTGCTCAGAAGTGTCTTTGGCACGGGTACTTCCTTCCTGCCCATCCTGGTTCCAGCACGCCTGCTGTTTCCGGGGAGTGTCAACGTCACTTTGCCACCAAAATGTTGTCCAGTCGTGTTGCGGTCGGGTTAGCCGAGTCTATAGTGCCTGCAGTTTATGGGCTTCCTATGTGGGCTGTGGGATCTGGCAACAAAGGCTGGTTCCGTAGTGCCAATAGGACAAGCACCCCCTGTAGGACTGTGGGTTTCGGTAACTGCGGCCGGCTCGCGGCCTTGCAACTTTGTTTTTCATGGGTACTTTCTGCTACCCCTCCGGGTTCCAGTACCGTCAGCTGGTTCTCGGCAGTGCCTTTGGCTTGGGTGCCTCCTTCTCGGTAGCACAGGTACCTCCTGCTTAGTAACCAGGTTCCAGCACCGTCAGCTAGTCCTCGGTAGTGCTATAGGCTCTTGATCCTTCTGCTGCCCCTCCAGGTTCCAGCACCGTCAGCTGGTTCTTGGCAGTGTCTTTGGCACGGGTACTCCCTCCTGCCCAGCCTGGTTCCAGCATGCCTGCTGTTTCCGGGTAGTGTCAACGTCACTTTGCCACCAATACGTTGTCCTGTCGTGTTGCGGTCGGGTTAGCTGAGTGTATGGTGCCTGCAGTTTATGGGCTTCCTATGTGGGCTGTGGGTTCTGGTAATAAAGGCTGGTTCCGTAGTGCCAATAGGACAAGCACCCCCTGTAGGACTGTGGGTTTCGGGAACTGCGGCCGGCTCACGGCCTTGCAACTTTGTTTTTCATGGGTACCTTCTGCTACCCATCCGGGTTCCAGCACCGTCAGCTGGTTCTCGGCAGTGCCTTTGGCTTAGGTGCCTCCTTCTCGGTATCCAAGTTCTAGCAATGTCTGCTGGTCCTTGGTAGTGCTTTGTCGCACAGGTACCTCCTGCTTAGTAACCGTGTTCCAGCACCGTCAGCTGGTCCACGGTTGTGCCATTGGCTCTTGTTACTTCTGCTGCCCCTCCGGGTTCCAGCACCGTCAGCTGGTTCTCGGCAGTGTCTTTGGCATGGGTACTCCCTCCTGCCCAGCCTGGTTCCAGCACGCCTGCTGTTTCCAGGTAGTGTCAACGTCACTTTGCCACCAATACGTTGTCCTGTCGTGTTGCGGTCGGGTTAGCCGAGTCTATGGTGCCTGCAGTTTATGGGCTTCCTATGTGGGCTGCGGGTTCTGGTAATAAAGGCTGGTTCCTTAGTGCCAATAGGACAAGCACCCCCTGTAGGACTGTGGGTTTCGGTAACAGCGGCCGGCTCGCGGCCTTGCAACTTTGTTTTTCATGGGTACCTTCTGCTACCCATCCGGGTTCCAGCACCGTCAGCTGGTTCTCGGCAGTGCCTTTGGCTTAGGTGCCTCCTTCTCGGTATCGGAGTTCCAGCAACGTCTGCTGGTCCTTGGTAGTGCTTTGTAGCACAGGTACCTCCTGCTTAGTAACCGGGTTCCAGCATCGTCAGCTGGTCCTCGCTAGTTCCATTTGCTCTTGTTCCTTCTGCTACCCATCCGGGTTCCAGCACAGTCAGCTGGTTCTCGGCAGTGCCTTTGGCTTAGGTGCCTCCTTCTCAGTATCCAAGTTCCAGCAACGTCTGCTGGTCCTTGGTAGTGCTATCTAGCACAGGTACCTCCTGCTTAGTAACCAGGTTCCAGCACCGTCAGCTGGTCCTCGGTAGTGCCATTGGCTCTTGCAGCTTCTGCTACCCATCCGGGTTCCAGCACCGTCAGCTGGTTCTCGGCAGTGCCTTTGGCTTAGGTGCCTCCTTCTCGGTATCCGAGTTCCAGCAACGTCTGCTGGTCCTTGGTAGTGCTTTCTAGCACAGGTACCTCCTGCTTAGTAACCGTGTTCCAGCACCGTCAGCTGGTCCACGGTTGTGCCATTGGCTCTTGTTCCTTCTGCTGCCCCTCCGGGTTCCAGCACCGTCAGCTGGTCCTCGCTAGTTCCATTTGCTCTTGTTCCTTCTGCTCCCCATCCGGGTTCCAGTACTGTCAGCTGGTTCTCGGCAGTTCCTCAGCCTTCTTGTACCTTCTGCTACTTTTCCAAGTTCAAGCTTGTGGAAATGGTTTTTGGTTCTCACTCTGGATCTCCCTGACGACGACTCTGAAGACAACGACCCTGAAGACCACACCGAAGAAGACCAAAAAGATGACCCTGAAGAAGATGACCAAGAGGACAAAGTACATGAAGACAACCACCAAGATGCAGAACAACAAGAGACAGAAGAACAAGAAGCAGAAGAGCAAAAATCAGAAGAACCAAAAGCAGAAGAACATTAAGCATAAGACTAAAAATCAGAGCAAAAGATATTATCTAAATTATAAGCAGAAGAAGACTAAGCAGTGTATGGGGGTGAGTCCGTTCCTCCTCGTGGTGCCCCTGGAAAATGCCTGCTGCTGCAGGCCAAACTGAACGCGGACAAATCCTGTTGTAAATCTTTTGTGACAGGCAGAACCGAAGGTGTAATCTTCAAACTTTTCTAGATAACAACTACAGGAATGCCTGTCACAAATAAGAATATGATGAAGAAGAAGAATAGGAAGAAGATGAAGAAGTAGAAGATGAAGAAGAATAATCGTTGAATATGAAGAATATGAAGAATGTAAAAAAAAGAATAATAGGAAGAAGGTGAAGAAGAAGAAGATGAATAAGGTGAAGAAGAAGTTGATGAAAAAGATGCTGCTGCTGAGGATGATGAAGGAGAAAGTGTGGGAAAAGTAAAAAAGAAGGTGAAGAGCATGGAAGTATTGAAACATACATATCTGACAAAATATAAAAAAGGTTAACATAGTCAATATCTTTGTAACTCTGAACATCTTAAAAAAAAAAATTAATTCCTGCTATTCCATTTGATTGGGCTAAACCTCTATGCCTTTAATGTGTCCTCCACCTCCCCCAATACATTCTACATTATTCTTAGTTGTTTTTCTTCATGTAGAATTAACCTACAAGGAAAGAAAGGTTTTTTTTAATTCCGATATTTCTGTCCCATTGACTTGAATGGGGCTTCCGGTATCGGAATCTGCGATACCCGATACTTTTTGGGTATCTGTCCGATCCAATCCGATCCGATATTTCACGATATCAGATGGTATCGCTCAACACTAGTCACGATTCACAATGAAGTCTCCTACTGAATGACAGCAAGCAGAGATCTTGTAGTTTAGTAATATAAACATATTTTATAGGGGGTTCAGCTCTCTGTTAGCCGCTTGAATAAGCACAGGGTTTTTATATCAAAACAGAATAAAGCTGATTGTCCTTCATAAACTTCACATCTCCAAAACGAAAACAGTCCTTTCTTCAGAACAAAAAAAACAACAAAAACAGTCTTTTTCTCTGGGTAAGGCACATCGAACTCTCTCCAAACTTGGTTACAGGAATCTCGTCTACAAACACAGTATTTGCTAACGCCGTCTTTCTCCAGCCACAGCACACTCCACTCTGCTAAGTTAACCCCGCTGCCTGTTATTATATCCAACACCTAGACCTGAGTATGGGAGTGACCTTTCCCACCCAGACTTTTTGGTTGCTCCTAATGTGGCGCCCCTGAGGCTCAGTCGCCACAGAGGTACTGCACCTTCTCCTATGGTATGGTGCCCCACCATCCAGGTAAGGTGGGAACTCCTGACCACGCTCCAACACTCGCACCCCACACAACAGGGTAGTTCAGCAAAGCCACATTGCGGCTCCTTGCTTAGAGTGTAGCAGAGCACCTTTGGTGGCTCCCTGCTTTGAACACGAAACGTGCAGGGAGGTGGGTGGAGTTGAGAGTACATAAAAGAGTGGGAAGGTTTAGGATTTAAGTCAGTCAGTCGGTCAGTCTGAGGGAGAAAGTCACTCAGAGAGGAGTGAGGAAAAAAGGTCCCTGAGAGAGGGATGGAGGAGGGAGTGCTGCAGCAGACCTGAGTGACCCGGGTCTGCTGGCACGGGAAAGGAAAGAAGGAGAAAGACATTGAACTGAAGCCTGAGCTTCCATAGGAAAGAAAGACATGTACGGAACTTAGGAGAACAAGGGAACACAGAGGACGTGGGTTAGAGGAAGAACCCTGCCTAGAAGTTCGAAGCGCAAGGCCGGGGCCCAGTCCCCGAGGTTGTATGGACACTAATGGTTCTGCAGCAGACACGGGTGGAGTAGTGGGCTGTAAATGCACTACTCCCATCTAAGACTTGGGGGCACAACAGCAACATGGATAGAGAGCCGGGACTCAGGACTAAGGAGTCCCCGAAGCAGGCTACAGCTGTCTGCCATACAAGTAGAGTTCTTGGGAACATCTGTTAGGAGGAACTCCAGTGTAACTCAGTACTAGGAGTTCTTCACACTAAAAGGCGCTATAAGAGGAGACGTTCAGAAAGGCACATGTTGGCGGAGCGTTGGAAGGGAGCATTCCATCTTGCCTGGAGGTTGGCTGAGTCCCTGACTCGGAGGACATGGCACGGAGGCCGGCACCTGTGTGTACTACAGACTGTGAGTAAAGCTTTGGAACTACAAGCCCTGGTATCCTCCATTGATTCTTGCACCAACACACCCAGCACTGCTACATCTGGGTACCAGCTTCTACACTGCCTGCGCCTCTCCTCTTCCCCTACATCTACACTGCCCTGGGGCTACAGCTCCACCTGTGGGGAGCTTCACCATCTTGGCTGCAACCTATCACCAGCCCCACAGGATCTGCAAGCAGCGTCGGCCTAACATCTCACTTGCCGAACACCACAGGTGGCGTCACGAACTATTCCATCTAACTACATTCCACCATTCACATTTCCCCATTACTTGGGTGCCCAGGGCCACGGTCTGGGTCACTGCTGCTGTGACACATCCCACTGATACCGGCCCGGTACCGAGTACCCCACAGCCCTGGGAGGGTGACCCACTAAATCCTGGACCCAAAATATATTAAAAAATTAGTTGTTAATGGTGCACTTTCTCCCTGGATTTACATTACTAAGGCAAACAATCACATATCTACCATGCTGGACCTTTCCTCCTGTTTTCTTACAATATACTGTTGGTTAAATCGCTGAGTGGGGGGGGAGGATTACAAAAAATTAAAATGTATGTATGTAATTTTTCCCCCTATCAGCAGTTTGACCAACCCAATGCCGAACTGCAAGCCCTCCTAACACGAGCAATATAACTAACCTATACAAAAACTTACCTGAAAATGAAGAAGAGTGTAATTCCAAAGCGGGACATGTGCATTGTGCTTGCAAGGACTAAATAGCCTATCAATAGACCTGTGATTGGTATGAATAGTAGACACAAAACAGATATTTAATTAAGAATATTTGCTATGAAATTTCTTTTTTCATTTAAAGGGTGTTGTCTGAGTTTAAAAAAAACTGATGACCCGCACCTCCACTGATCAGCAGATATCTGCTACAGCAGCCAATTTATAGAGAAGAACACAGCAGCCTCATACACTGCCTAGTGGCCGCTGCTGGTACTGCAGTTTAGCTCCCATTTAAATGAATAGGAGCAGATCTGCACTAATTGGCAGCGGCCACAAAGCAATGCATGAAGTTATCATATTTTCCTCCACAAAATGCTGCAGATTCCAGCCAATTGGTGGGGATGCCGGGTGTCGTGCCCCCATAAGTTTTCAATCGTTTAGTCCCGGCCAACCCCTTGAAGAAATATATATCACAATCCTGCAACTAAATATTAAGTAATAATCAAGTAGAAGTATAAAATACAGCCCAGAGGGTGGCCAGAAGTCTTAGTGATTACCAGTAACGATTGGCATTCATCAAGGTGAGCTGGAAGCCGATCAGTCCGTACAGATAAGAGTAGTTCTTCCAGGTGGTCTTATCAAGGAAGAAGACCTACCAATATGGCAGGAGGAAGCACAGACAGCTGAGGCGGTAAAAGAGAGTAATACCCAGAGCACCTGGAGGAGAAATGGCGGCAGTAAGAGGGGGGCAGGATGCAAAAAGGGTTACCACCGGCCAGGCCAGGTCCACGCAGCGACTTTGGTGGCGAGAGCTTGTAATATTCCAACTAATGAGCCGGCTGCAGGTTTATGGGCCCCTCCTTATTTTGGATTTTTTTCTTTTTCGCCTACCAAGAATTATAATTATTTCTATTTTTCGGTCGATATGAGCTGTAGTTTTTATCACTACCACACTGGGGTCCACACTTCTTTCTGATCTTAATTACCCTGTTTTGGGAGTGACCAAAAGAAAAACGATTCTGGCATTTTTCTTTCTAATTTTATTGTTTTGGAAATTACCATATGAGATACATATTGTGATGTCTCATAGTTTGGCAAGTTATGCACATGGTGATACCAAATATAATATAACAGGGTGAGTAAAAAAAAAAATTACCAGTCAATAGAACCCTAAAATAGATATGTGACTAGAGTGGTCCTAGACCCCAGCCTTAAACTCTTGTCTTATAGCGCTGGGGTCGCAAGTATGACTGATATAGGAAAACTAGAAACTCTAAATCCCAGTGGAGGATGGGGAATTTATGAATTGACGGCTTCAATTCTAGGTTCGGACACTCACCCAGTAACATGATCACATAGGTCAGATACATCCAGTCCAGAGGAAGAGGTTTTAAGGAGTTGAAGAGGGGGAATCTGCAAACATCCAGTCCATCCAGATACTTGTGGTCCAGGTAGCTGAGGCCACGCTCCTGGGGGATGTCCAAAACCATGAGAAGCCCTAGGAGAGACATGGGGAGGTACAGCAGCCAAAATTGGAAACAAACAGTAGATTTAAGACCCCAATAGATTGGCTGTCCGTGAGTGAAGGTTCGGCTGACACCTATCTCTCCTGACTATTGCTCCTGTGTCCTCTACAAGACAGCCCCTGCCAAGAACTTATCTCCAGGGAGAAAAAAAGGAAACTTCAGGCTGGATCAGATTCGGACAACTTTAGTCTAATTATTATGATTTTCTTAATAATCGTTAGCACACAGAAATGAATAACTCTTTACTGCAACGTGGGAATGGGATTCCTAAAGCTCCTATTCACTTCAATAAAAACCACAGTAGTAAATAAAAAAAGTAAAAAAAACACAGCAAAGCTTACGAGTAGCCAACCGGATCTAGAATTCAGGAGAATTTAGTACAGCAATTCTACCCATTGCTTCTCTGTAGTAACAAATCAGTTCAATGGATTGTTGCCTGCCAATAGCCGGTACTAGACAGGCTGATTAGCCATGTCGGAGACTGTAAATCGGGGAAAAGAGGGGTGGGCGCAATTACTTAGTATGTGTGTGGGGGGTGAGGAGACAAGTGTAGTCAGTATAGGCAACATTGGATTACTTCTTTCCATAGGTGGCCTCATTCAGACGTCCCTGTTGTATTTAGTTTACAAGTTCGGCACACATTCATTTTTATTATAATCTAAGGCTCCGTTCACATGTCAGTAATTTTTTTTTTTCTTAAAGGTGTCTGCAAAAAAAAAAAAAAATCACTTCGACAAGTCCGTTTTTCATTGGCGTCACAGGTGAAAAATCACTTGTGCAAGTCTATAGGTCCGAGAAAACAAAGATGGTATCAGAGTATTTTTGAAATATCTTCTGTAATTAAGATTGTAAAGGATAGTAATTTATTTATTGTATGTGAAAATCACTGATGAAACAGTGATGCTCCACAGAGAACAATAGCAATCTTATCACCTATTGACTCTGAACAGAAAGGATGAAGCTAGACATTCCAAAATGATAGGTTACATTAGAATAAATTAACATCTTTTGACTCTGCTCCTTTACGGCACCCTGAGACTATATGGGAGTCTCAGGATGGTGCTGTCTGGGTGGAGTGGGTGTCATTGTGAGTTGCAGTGAGTTAGCTATGGGATAGATACAACTTTGCCTCTTGGGAAATGTAGTCTACAGGCAAAAAAAAGTATTGCTGGCAGGACGAATAGGATGTAAATAATAACAGACCATAAGAAAGGCTTTAGGGGGCTGAAGGGGAGATAATAAAGAAAAATAACAAAAACAAATGGGGAGTTTGGAGACTTATTACAGGGACAACCAGATTATACCCAGAAAACCTCTTTAGGATTGACTGAAAACACTACAAAAATAAGTTTGCCCAGAACTTAGAGCAGCCATGGCCACAAGAACATGACGGTGAGGAATGGAACATTTGGGATAAGGAGATTGATAATGATGATGAGACACAGTTGCCGCTAAGGCTTGTTGTTAAGTCACGAAGTAAGGAGGACCAGGGTGTGTTGGTGGAAGACGAGGTGGCGGATGACGAAGTCATAGACACAACCTGGGAATCTGGCATGCAGAGCAAGGCCAGCAGTGCTAAGGGTGAGAGATTGGCAGTACCAAAACAGACAGGAGGAGGCTGTGGGCTGACCAGAGGGAGAAGGCAGGCAACTGTCCCGCAGAGAACCGACAGTACTGAATTTCTAATAAAAAAGAGTAACCAGCTCACCTGTCCCGACTAACAGTGGTGCATGGAAGCTCGGATTTCAGTCAAGCCAAACGTGAGATACATCCAAAGAAAAAAAAGGGGTTTCCAGGTTCCAAATGTACAAAAAATTTATTAAAGGCATAAGAACAGAGATAAACGGACATGCCCCATAATGGTGGAAAGCAGAGCAACGCGTTTCAAACAATACGCTCTTTTTCAAGTCCTGAATTTCACCCTCAAACAGTTAGTTGTCCCCGGTCTGGGACTTTTTTAACCCCTTTCTGCCATGAGACGTACTATCCCGTCCATGTGCCCTGGGACTTAATTCCCAGGGACGGGATAGTACGTCATAGCAATCAGCGGCACCCACGTGGTGAGCGGCGCTGATCGCGGCCGGGTGTCAGCTGATTATCACAGCAGACACCTGGCACGTGTCTGGGGCGGTCACGGATCGCCCCGACATGTTAACCCCTTGTACACCGCGATCAAACACGATCGAGGTGTACCGGGGATTAAAGGGAAGCATCGGCAGGGAGGGGGCTCCCTCCGTGCTTCCCTGAGCCCCCCACGGCAGCGCAATGTGAAGCGCTGCTGCGGGGGGCTCCTTCCCTGCAGGCCCCTGAATCCAAGATGGCGACGGGGGCCTGCAGGGAGCCGGCTTCCTCAGTGCCTGCAAAGCGCAGGTATGAGGAAGTCTGCAGCAGTGCCTGTGACAGATCGCTGATCTGTCACAGTGATCTGTGATGTCGCAGATCAGCGATCTGTCACAGGACAGTGATGTCCCACTTGGGACAATGTAATAAAGTTAGAAAAAAAAAAAGTGTAAAAATAATTTTTTTAAAAATCGGCAAATAAATAAGAAAAAAAAAATATTCCCCCAATAAATTCATTTTTTGGAAATAAAAAAAAAAACAATAAAAGTACACATATTTGGTATCGCCGCATCCGTAACGACCTACCCTATAAAACTGTCCCATTAGTTAACCCCTTTAGCGAACCCCTTAAAAAATAAAAATAAAAAACGAAGCAAAAAATTATTTATTATCATACCGCCAAACAAAAAGTGCAATAACGCGCGATCAAAAAGATGCATATAAATATCCATGGTACCGCTGAAAACGTCATCTTGTCCCGCAAAAAACGAGCTGCCATACAGCATCATCAGTGAAAAAATAAAAAAGTTATAGCTCACAGAATAAAGCGATGCAAAAATAATTATTTTTTATATAAAATAGTTTTCATTGCATAAAACCGACAAAACATAAAAAACGACCTAAATGAGGTATCGCTGTAACCGTACTGACCCGAAGAATAAAAACACTTTATCAATTTTATCGCACGCGGAACGGTGTAAACGCATCCCCCCAAAAGAAATTCATGAAACGCTGGTTTTTGTTCATTCTGTGTCCCAAAAATCGGAATAAAAAGCGATCAAAAAATGTCACGTGCCCAAAAATGGTACCAGTAAAAACGTCAACTCGTCCCGCAAAAAATAAGACCTCACATGACTCGGTGGGTCAAAATATGGAAAAATTATAGCTCTCAATATGTGGTGATGCAAAAACTATTTTTACAATAGAAAGCGTCTTTTAGCATGTGACAGCTGCCAAACATAAAAACCTCCATAAATAGTAAATCAAACCCCCCGTTATCACCCCCTTAGTTAGGGAAAAATAATAAAATTAAAAGAAAATGTATTTATTTTCATTTTCTCATTAGGGTTAGGGTTAGGACTAGAGCTAGGGTTAGGGCCAGGGCTAGGGTTAGGGCTAGGGCCAGGGCTAGGGTTAGGGCTAGGGTTAGGGCTGAGATTAGGGTTAGGGGTGTGTTGGGGTTAGGGTTGGAGTTAGAATTGGGGGTTTCCACTGTTTGGGCACATCAGGTGCTCTCCAAATGCAACATGGCGTCTGATCTCAATTCCAGCCAATTCTGAGTTGAAAAAGTCAAATGGTGCTCCTTCCCTTCCAAGCTCTGCCATGCGCCCAAACAGTGTTTTAACCCCACATATGGGGTATCAGCCTACTCAGGACAAATTGCAAAACAACTTTTGGGGTCCAATTTCTCCTGTTACCCTTAGGAATATAAAAAATTGGGGGCAAAAATATCATTTTTGTGGAAAAAAATTATCTTTTTATTTTCACGCCCGGGCGTTATAAACTTCTGTGAAGCACTGGGGGGTTCAAAGTGCTCACCACACATCTAGATAAGTTCCGTGGGGGGTCTAGTTTCCAAAATGGGGACACTTGTGGGGAGTTTCAATAGTTTAGGTACATCAGGGGCTCTCCAAACGCACATGACACCTGCAGACCATTCCATCAAAGTCTGCATTCCAAAACGTCACTACTTCCCTTCAGAGACCCGACGTGTGCCCATACAGTAGTTTTCTCCCACATATGGGGTATCAGCGTACTCAGGACAAATTGGACAACAAGTTTTGGGGTCCAATTTCTCTTGTTACCCTTGGGAAAATAAAAAAATTGGGGACTAATTGATCATGTTTGTGGAAAAAATATGATTTTTTTATTTTCATGCCCGGGCATTATAAACTTCTGTGAAGCCCTTGGGGGTTCAAAGTGCTCACCACACATCTAGATAAGTTCCTTAGGGGGTCTAGTTTCCAAAATGGAGTCACTTGTGGGGGGTTTCCACTGTTTAGGTACATTAGGGGCTCTCCAAAGGCAACATGGCACCCGCAGACCATTCCATCAAAGTCTGCATTCCAAGACGTCACTACTTCCTTTTCGAGCCCCGACGTGTGCCCATACAGTAGTTTTCTCCCACATATGGGGTGTCAGCGTACTCAAGACAAATTGGACAACAACTTTTAGGGTCCAATTTCTCCTGTTACCCTTGGGAAAATAAAACAAATGGGGACTAAAAGATCATGTTTGTGGAAAAAATACGATTTTTTTATTTTCACGCCCGGTCATTATAAACTTCTGTGAAGCACTGGGGGGTTCAAAGTGCTCACCACACAACTAGATAAGTTCCTTAGGGGGTCTAGTTTCCAAAATGGGGTCACTTGTGGGGGGTTTCCACTGTTTAGGTACATCAGGGGCTCTCCAAAAGCAACATGACACCCGCAGACCATTCCATCAAAGTCTGCATTCCAAGACGTCACTACTTCCCTTTCAATCCCCAACGTGTGCCCATACAGTAGTTTTCTCCCACATATGGGGTGTCAGCGTACTCAGGACAAATTGGACAACAACTATTGGGGTCCAATTTCTCCTGTTACCCTTGGGAAAATAAAAAAAATTGGTGACTAAAAGATCATGTTTGCGGAAAAAATACGATTTTTTTATTTTCACGCCCGGTAGTTATAAACTTCTGTGAAGCACTGGGGGGTTCAAAGTGCTCACCACACAACTAGATAAGTTCCTTAGGGGGTCTAGTTTCCAAAATAGGGTCACTTGTGGGGGGTTTCCACTGTTTAGGGACATCAGGGGCTCTCCAAACGCAACATAGTGTCCGATCTCAATTCTAGCCAAAAACGTCAAATGGCGCTGCTTCCCTTCCGAGCTCTGCCATGCGCCCAAATAGTGGTTTACCCCCACATGTGGGGTATCAGCATACTCAGGACAAATTTCACAATAACTTTTAGGGTCCTGTTACCCTTGGAAAAATAAGAATTGAGGGTGAAAAGATCATTTTTTGTGGAAAAAATATGATTTTTTTAATTGTACGGCTGTATGTTATAAACTTCTATGAAGCCCTTGGGGGTTCAAAGTTCTCACTACACATCTAGATAAGTTCTTTTGGGGGTCTAGTTTCCAAAATGGTGTCATTTATGGGGGGTTTCCACTGTTTTGGTACATCAGGGGTTTTCCAATCGCGAAATGGTGTCCGATCTCAATTCCAGCCAAAAACGTCAAATGGCGCTGCTTCCCTTCCGAGCTCTGCCATGCGCCCAAATAGTGGTTTACCCCCACATGTGGGGTATCAGCGTACTCAGGACAAATTGCACAATAACTTTTAGTGTCCTGTTACCCTTGGGAAAATAAGAATTGAGGGTGAAAAGATCATTTTTGTGGAAAAAATATGATTTTTTAATTGTACCGCTGTACGTTATAAACTTCTGTGAAGCCCTTGTGGGTTCAAAGTTCTCACCACATATCTAGATAAGTTTCTTGGGGGATCTAGTTTCCAAAGTGGGTCACTTGTGGAGGGTTTCCACTGTTTAGGTACATCAGGGGCTCTCCAAACGTGACATGGCGTCCGATCAGAATTTCAGCCAATTTTGCATTGAAAAAGTCAAACGGCGTTCCTTCCCTTCTGAGCTCTGCCATGCGCCGAAACAGTGGTTCCCCCACATATCAGGTATCAGCGTACTCAGGACAAATTGCACAATAATTTTTGCAGTCCAATTTCTCCTGTTACCCTTGGTGAAATAAAAAAAATTGATCCTGAAGTATTTTTTTTGTGAAAAAAAGTTAAATGTTCATTTTTTTTTTTAAATATTCAAAAAATTCCTGAGACGCACCTAAAGGGTTAATAAAGTTTTTGAATGTGGTTTTGAGCACCTTAAGGGGTGCAGTTTTTAGAATGGTGTCACTTTTGGGTATTTTCTATCATATAGACCCCTCAAAGTGGCTTCAAGTGTGATGTGGTCCGTAAAAATAAAATGGTGTTGCAAAAATGAGAAATCGCTGGTCAATTTTTAACTTTTATAACTTCCTAACAAAAAAAATTTTGGTTCCAAAATTGTGCTGCTGTAAAGTAAACATGTGGGAAATGTTACTTATCAAGTTTTTTGTGTGCCATATCTCTGCGATTTAAGGACATAAAAATTCAAAGTTGGAAAATTGCGAAATTTTCAAAATTTTCGCCAAATTTCCGTTTTTTTCACAAATAAACGCAAGTTATTTGAATGAAATTTTACCACTAACATGAAGTACAATATGTCACGAGAAAACAATGTCAGAATCACCAGGATTCATGGAAGCATTTCAGAGTTATTACCTCATAAAGGAACAGTGATCAGAATTGTAAAAAATGGCCCGTCATTAACGTGCAAACCACCCTTGGGGCTTAAGGGGTTAAAGAGAGTTCTGAGATAAACCAAATGGCGATTTGCAACCTGTGTGATGCAAAGATCAGCAGGGGCCTGGCCACTAAGAACCTAATCATCACCAGCGTGATCAGGCACGTGTAATCTAAGCACCCAACTGGGTGGGCTTAATGCCCAGGTCCACAATTGGTGCCATCGGGTGACACCACTTCTTCTGCTATGCTAGGTGCTTCCCAATACCCTGCCAAAAACACTGGTGCAGATGCCTCCTGCCCTGTACCTATCCTTGCACAATTTTTTTCCGCTGTATTTTTCCTGCCAAGAGATGCAGAAATGGTGCAGAAAGTTTACTAAAAGTGTGCACATACCCTTATCAGTATTATATTGCTCACCCATAGACTATTCCGTGGTCTGGAGTACATTTTCTTGGTATATAACCCTCAAAAGTGCATAGCCTTTATGAATCTAGGAGCACCAATTTGAACAGAATGTGTATGAGGGCCTCGTTTATGTGTAATACAGGGTGTATCTGAGTCCCTTATTTTTGGCAGTTCTTGCTTCCTTCATAAATTAAACTGAAATTTCCCATTTTTGTAATAAAAATAAACATTTAAATTTACTTAAATTATATATTTTTTACATCCTTTTTACATTTTGCCTTAAACACAAGTCATTATACAGGAAAAAATGTTTAATATACCTACTCCAAAGAAGTGATCAAATAAAATAATATATACAGTGCCTTGTGAAAGTATTCGGCCCCCTGGAACTTTTCAACCTTTTCCCACATATCATGCTTCAGACATAAAGATACCAAATGTATATTTTTGGTGAAGAATCAACAAGTGGAACACAATTGTGAAGCTGAACGAAATTTATTGTTTATTTTAAATTTTTGTGGAAAGTAAAAAACTGAAAAGTGGGGCGCGCAATATTATTGCTCACCTACTGTTCCTTAGTCAGACTACATCACTGATGACATCATCACAGCTGGCAGTTCTGCCGCTCTGTGACATCACAATGCTGCGTTCGGTGTTCTATGCGCTGGAGGTTCCTTAGTGAGACTCCATCACTGATGACATCATCACAGCTGGCAGTTCTGCCGCTCTGTGACATCACAATGCTGCGTTCAGTGTTCTATGCGCTGGAGGATTCCTTAGTGATACTATATCACTGATGACATCATCACAGCTGGCAGTTCTGCTGCTCTGTGACATCACAATGCTGCATTCAGTGTTCTATGCGCTGGAGGATTCCTTAGTGAGACTACATCACTGATGACATCATCACAGCTGGCAGTTCTGACGCTCTGTGACATCACAATGCTGCGTTCAGTGTTCTATGCGCTGGAGGATTCCTTAGTGATACTACATCACTGATGACATCATCACAGCTGGCAGTTCTGACGCTCTGTGACATCACAATGCTGCATTCAGTGTTCTATGCGCTGGAGGACACTGGAGTCTTTTGAGGGTTTGAAGTTGGAGAGGATGGATGTGCGGAGAGTTGCAGTAGTGCTGTTCGCAATTTTTTTCTATTGTGTAGAAGGGAGGCCGCCTACTAAACTACCAGAAGGTAAGACATTGATAAATAAGGATTAAGGCTATGTGCACACGTATGCAGAAAATTCCTGACTGAAAATCGGACTCCTTCCCAGAAAACGCGCGTTTTTTTCCGCGCGTTATTCGCATGTTTTTTGCTCGATTTTTTGCACCTTTTTATGCATTTTTTTGCGTGTACCCAGTCTCATAGAAAATAGCTAGAAATGCGTTTTTTTCGGCAAAATTAATGAGCATGCTGCGTTTTTTTCCGCAATGCGTTTTTTTTGTGGAAAAAAACGCATCAATATGCACAAAAAGTGCAGAATTCATTAAAGCGAATGGGATGCTTCTTGTAAGTGTTTTTTAAGAGTTTTTGCCAGAAAAAACGCTTAAAAAAGCGAAAAACCGCTTACGTGGGTATACAGCCTAAGTATTGTATTTTTCTTTATATGTTCATGGATTTTGGTTATAGAACAGTTGTGTGTTATTTTGCATTTTATCACTGAAGTGCAATACCGGACACGGCCTGTGGGTAGGAGCGGTGCTGTAGTATGAAGAAATTAGCCATTATTCTATAATCTAATCATTCCCTTTATAGAAAAAATGTGTATGTCTGAAGCCACCACTAGGGGGAGCTCACTGAATGCTGATTACTATTGAGTTGAGTGTATCCATGTTTGTAGTAGTTCCCATATTCTCTGGTGGTGGCAGACAGAATTGTGTCATTTACCGCTATGGCTATGCAGGAGATTGTTAGCTCCGTATCAGAAAACTCAGCTCTAACTATTATAAAGAAATATGAGGGATTTAATCAGCGAGACATTTTAACATATTTAGATCTTAAAGAGCATTTATGGCCAAATGTTCACAGTAAGCTGATGATATAATGATTTAATATCTACACGGCTTCACAGAAAGTTGAATCCCCCTGTACATATTATATTCCCATACACCGCCATCAGTCAGGCCGGCTCTGATGACATCAGCAGCGCTCAGCAGCCTCCAGACTGCAGAATTCTGATGCCGTGTGACATCACAGCGCTGGGACCAGTGTTCTATGTGTTGGGGGCGCCGAATCTTTATAGGGGTAATTTTGGACAATATAGAGATGCAGAGAATTGTTCTCTATTTTTTGGCAATTTGTTCATGTTCAGGTGAGAACGTTCCAATGATATCAGCAGGTAATGGACGTTGTCACCGGGGACTGGGTAAGTTTCTAAGGTTCAGTTATAAGGGGTCTTCTATCCCCCACATGTTACAGTATTGGGGTCACTTACTGCTATCATGGGTTTCATGACTTTCCTTCTTTCTCTTCTGGACAGCGGTTTCCCAGAGACCGTGGACTGGGACGACTCCCAGATTGAATTTGGAAAGCAGCGACGATAATAAGAGTGAGTAGTCATTTCCTTCATCTCCTAGTCCTACTCCAGTCATCCTATACCAAGCCCTGATATATGTAATGTGGCGCTCTTATCCTGACAATGTCTTCTAGAATATTCTGTCTCTGATAGGAATTAATAACCGGCATCTTGTTTCTTTCTTACCAGTCAATTATCGTTATGTACTGCTCATATGTCTGATAATAATGGTTGCCTTCTCGGTCACGATCTGGATCTTCTGGTGAGTTTCCATCTTCTCCTCTGCATATCACATTATTCTCTTTTCATATAACTAGGCCGCACGGTGGCTCAGTGGTTAGCATTGTATCCTTGCAGCATTGGGGTCATGGGTTCAAATCCCACCAAGGACAACATCTGTAAAGATTTTGTATGTTCTTCCCGTGGAATTTAAAGGGTATATCCATGTATTTTAAAAAAAAGTTACTAAGATCTAACCAGTTGCTACCCACCTGCCTCTTATGCCCGGCACCATTCTCCACCGGATCATAGCGGTCACAGGCCACTCCTGATGTCACGTGATGCCTTGTTGACAGGGTGGGACTACAGGTTAGCTACTACTTGCCTTTTTTTTTTTTTGAAGTCCCAGGTATCCACTTTAATATAATGGGACATGTCTTCATCACATGCCGGCTGATGAGTAAATAGGATGATGGCGCTCTGCAGTTTCCATTAACAGTTCAGGTCATATAATAATAATAATCTTTATTTTTATATAGCGCTAACATATTCCACAGCGCTTTACAGTTTGCACACATTATCATCACTATCCCCCGATGGGGCTCACAATCTAAATTCCCTATCAGTATGTCTTTGGAAGTATATCATATAAGTCACAATGGCAGCACGCTGCCACCTCTCAGGGTAAAGACAATACAGTGAAGTCTGCCAACATTTGTGGATGTCGGCTCAGACGTTTTAAGCTGTTAATGACTATTACAAGTAGACACAATTGTATCTGACACAGGGATGAAAGTATGCTGATGGTAATAGATCACCAGCTATTGCATTAAAATATTATTTTAATTACATTTTAAACTAAGTATTCAAAATGCACGATAGCAATATATACGGTATGTTAGTCTTCTGTACATCAGCACGGTGGCTCAGTGGTTAGCACAGCAGCCTTGTACCACTGGGGTCCTGGGTTCGAATGTCACTAAGGACAACATCTGCAGGAGTTTGTATGTTCTCCCCGTGGTTGCGTGAGTTTCCTCCCGGTACGCCACTCTCCTCCCACACTCTAAGTACATAAGGATAGGGAATTTAATTGTGAGCCCCAATAGGGTCAGCAATGACGATGTCTGTAAAGTCATGTGAAATTAATGGCGCTATATAAGTGAGTGTTCGACCGACGGGGGGCACAGTAACTGCAGCAGATGGGTAATACTACAGGGCTGTGATATAATCTGCAGCTGCCGATCCTGGGGCTGTATTATAGGGTAATATATTAGTACTGGTACCCTCTGTGGTGGGGCAGGGGCATATTATGGTGGGTATCTGAATATTATCTTCTGTACCAGTTTACATAAAGACATTTCTCTGTGTCACAGTTACTTGTGTGGGGTCCGGAGACGTCGAGGCAAGCAGCAGGAGGCAGACCTGTATGAAGTTGTCGTCTTGAAGCCAGGTAACTATTATTATAAACTACAACAAGGCAAGGGTACGGCTTGGCCTAGGTCATCCATCATTACTGGTGGTGTCACACATGGGTGGTCTGTCTATTACTCTAGAAACCAGCTTATGTCGGCTATGGGCTGCAGTGCTATATTGGGGCCACATTGCATTACTCAGTACTTTTATAGGGAAAGGTTTTGTGGAATCTGCTGTCTACTGGTTTGTAGAGATGACTGAATCACTTGAAATTAGAATTCTCCAGCTTCCCCGAATTAATCCCCAAAATTGTATTCACTGCAATTAAATTAGCTGTTGTGTTTGGATCTCATTATAATGTCAGATCCCAATGTAGGATCCTGTGGATCTCTGGTAGTCTGGTCAGTGATGTATTCTTCACTAGTTTGAACTTATATTTGTAGTTTTATTGACTTTCCAGACTTCATGTTTCCATACCCCTCTCTAGTATGGACATGAATACTGACATGCCTTATCAGTAAAATCATCAGTTTTGGGCCTCAAAAATAATATCTCTTCACTTCTCCATATTTCTGTGCAGATATGCCAATGTGCAAAGTCCCTGGATGTTTCCTGGAAGACGTCATATCACCCAATTCCATCTACGTGACAAACTTCCAGGAGAAAAAAGAGGAGCTGGTGACACGTCTGTATTGGCTGTATAATAAAACCGTGTTCAACAATCAGGTAACCTATCATCAGTATCTGGGTTATACATCACAAATCCATCCTCTCCCTCATCCCACAATTATTTTGAAGAAAAGCAGCTTTAGCTTTCTGGAGGGCTCCATAACACATTTGTCACTGTTGGGTAATGCGGTTATTGAAAATCCCAGTTAAGTCGTCATCTAATCTATTAAATGAGAGGAAACCTTACACGAGCGCCATAGACACAGAGATTCTCAAACTTTTGCTTGACATTCAAAGGATTTTTACATTTATTAATATGCAAATTGCCTCTTCAGAGACAAAGAGGACATGAACTCTATAGCGCCACCTGTTGGTAGTAGCGATTTGGACATTTTATAATAAATTTATTTTTGTTGTTGCTCTCACAACTTGGATTTCTCAAAATACCCCATGCCCCATAGAAGGAGACCAGTGACGTAAATTACATATGAGCGTTGGGTACTTTGTTAAATTGGGATCTAAGAGTTTACAGATTAATGGAATTTGATTCCTCTTTTTAGCTTCCTGATCAAATGGAAATTGAGTGGAATAATACAAAAACCTCATCTGCCGGTGTAACCTATTACTCCAAAGAGAAAATACAACGTTACTGCAGGATAGAACTTTCCGATCAAGTCTTAAATTCTGCAGGTAGGTTTCACATCACTTCCAGCAGCTTTATATGATAACGTGTATACATGGGAACAAGCTGCTGCCTGGGTTGTATTACATCTTATGTACTCATTGTACATTCAGTCATGAGAAGAACTAAGTACACCCTCTTTGAATTCTATGGATTTACATATCGAGACAAAATAATAAAAAGCATTTGATCCTTAGAATGTCTTAAAATTAGATAAATACAACCTCAGGAAATAACAAGTCATGATAAATATCACTGCGTCATTACCTATTTGACAAAAACTAGGCCAAAATGGAAAAGCAATTAAGTACACCTTTGCTGGTTTCATAGGAATTAACAGGGCAGTAGCAGCTATGTGCTGTTAATAATATGGAGCTAAAGGAAGCCTGTCTGGTCCAATAATGCTATTAGCCTGCAGATATAGGGTTAATGTGCAGGTTACTAGCGTTATGAAGGTGACCAGCCGTAGTACTGAAAATGCAGCACATGGGAGAAAATATACGTTATCCAGGAGCTGCCGGCTTTCAGTGATGCAGTTGTGGCCCAAGTAATTACAGTCACTGGTCACTGAGAGTGATGACTGTAAGCACTCCCCACCACTGACTGACAGCCAGCTCCACAGTGCACAGTTCAGTGTGGCTCTCAGTCAGTTTCGGGGCTTTTTACAGCCACCACTTTCAGTGCGCTAAATGGTGACTGTAATTGCTCCCATCGCACCTGTATTTCCCTTATGTGAAGACCTAATGACCACATTTTTTTTTTATTATCTCCTGATATGTAAAGGAAAAATATTCAAACAGGTTGTACTCAGGTCATCTCATGCTTGTATAAATTATTTTATTTTCAGAGAAATTACGATCCACACTTGCACACGAGATGTGCCATGCTGCCTGCTGGTTAATCAATGCGAGGAAAGACGGCCATGGTCCATTATGGCATGGTTATTCAAAAAGAGTCACTGATATCCATCCTGAGCTGCCAGAGGTGAAGAGATTTCATATCATGGATAAGTCAGCATTCTACTATCGATGTACTTCATGTGATGACAAGTAAGTACGTAAATCTCATGACTCAATGCCTCATGACACACAATCAGTGTGGAATGACACCAGTGCGGTTCTGTTGGTATTATGCTTTTATATTTTAGTACTATCAGAGTAGACTGACATCTGGAAGCTGTAGGGTTAAGGATGCTACATAATATACTTTGTTGTCTACAGACAGTTCTTCATATATTGGTTACAATTTGTTCTTTTTCATACAATCCATGGTAGTAACCAACATTCATGGCAGTCTGTTAATATTTCTTCTATCTTTGTAGATTCGGGCATCGAAGAAAACTAGCCAAGAATGACCGTTATTGCCCCGGGTGTGGAGGCCGATTATATCAACTGGTCATCATGTAAGGATGTTACACCAAGAGAAACTCAGGGTGAAGAGACAAGGCGGACAGCTCTCCACGCTACACAGTACAAGGCTGAAGAAGCGATGGATGAATCTGCTGTAATAGAAACAACTTGTCTGAATTTAGCTTGGGGCAACACGGTGGCTCAGTGGTTAGCACTGCAGCCTGGCAGCACTGGGGTCCTGGGCTCCAATCCCAAGGACAACATTTGCAAGGAGTTTGTATGTCCTCCCCGTGTTTGCGTGGGTTTCCTCCGGGTTCTCCGGTTTCCTCCCACACTATAAAAACATATGGATATTGAGTTTAGATTTTGAGCCACAACAATATCAATAATTAGATTGTGAGCCATAACAATAATTAAAAAAAAATAATAAAATTTATCTTCTGAGCTCAATAAAGAATTAAATTACCTGATTTATTGCGTTCCCACCCATCTCATGATGATTAGAGCTCACAGCTTCAGATAATAGGTGACAAACAGAAAACTTATCTATAAGAGTAATTTCTTATTTGATCTCGTCAGTTTCAGAACCTGGTTGTCATGGGAAGCCTAGGTAACTTTAGGCTGAAACCCTGGGGCCCCTGCGGTGTCCCTCAGACTAGGGGAAACCCTGTCTGTCCCTCAACCCAGGGTTTACACTGAAGGTGTGCCTGCCTGGGCCTCCACCCTGTCCTTGTCTCCTGTCCAGCCCTAAGCTGAACCCACCACCCTCCACCCAGTGAGGAGACCAAACACCAGACCCCACAAATAAGTATGGACAGGGATAAAGGAAACGCACCACACCGCGTACACACAGGAGAATACAATAATGTGCCAGGGCAACCAAAAAATACAACACAGGGAGGCAAAATGGCAACAACGGAATATACTACACCAGAAACCGTATGCTCCTTAGACCACCACTCCAGACCGGTATCGCTAGCACAAGGCAAGAGCTATAGTCGGCGACGCCCATAGTCACGCAGGACAATTTAAAGACAGAGGGCGTGGCTAAGCCCTCAGCCAGAATGACAACCTGGTTAACCCAATCCAAGCCGGATCAGAAGACCAACCAGCGCCGCTGAGAACCAAGTGGTAGGATGGGGTATTACCGCTGTCTGCCGGACACCCTGGTGCGAACAGTGTCCGACATGACAGTACCCCGCCTTCTACGAGGGACCCCAGGAACCTCACAATGTCGAGGACCCGGCTTGTCCGGATGGCGGCGATGAAACCCTGTAATCAGTCGGTCCACATGCATGTCCGAAGCCGGCACCCAAGTCCTCTCCTCAGGACCATATCCACGTCAGTGGACCAGGTACTGTAGAGTGCGACGCACTACCCGAGAATCAACCACCTTGGACACCTCAAACTCCAACGTGCCATCCACCAAGGCGGGAGGTGGTAGCACGGGAGAGACATCAACAGCACCCACGACTTTCTTAAGTATCGCCTTGTGAAACACATTATGTATCTTGTATATGGCAGGTAACTCCAAACTGTCAAAGCCGCCCGCGCCCCATCCTTCTCACTGGGCCACCGCTCCCCGGCGCATTCCCGTCGGTGCTTCTGCCCCTCTGGCGCCGCTTGCGGCCTCCCGGACACGCGCTCCCCGTGGCTCCCGACGGGCGCGCGCACTGCCCCTCTGAACCGTCGCCTCTCTTGCTGGTAGGAGGTCCCTGACCCGGAAGCCCTCCCCACTCTCCTACATCAGGCCGTCGCTCCCTAGTGACGTTGCCTGATCGTCATTGGTACTACTCCTCGTGACTCTGGCCCCACGCTTGCTGGCGTCCTCTCTTGACTCCTCTGTTTGGCGCCTGGCTAACTTCTCCCGGCGCTGTTACCTTCTATCTCCTGTGTTTGCAGTGTTCCGTCCTACCCAGGTCCAGTCTCCAGTGTTGAGTTCATTTTCCCCTTCACTACTGAGGCCCGAGGAACTCCCTCTTCTGGTAGAGAAAGGTAGTGAGCCTGATTATCAAACACCTGAGTTTGATGATGATGACTGGCTGAGTGGAGTTACTGACTGGATATAAGGCTGCCGACGACCTTCTGCCCTGCGGGTGATTTCTCTGTGGGATCCTTGGAGACCAGTCTGAATTCCTGCTCTTCTAAAGCTAAGTTTTCTGCTCGGCTTTTTGCATTGGTGCTTTGACTTTGTTTTGCTTTGTTTTTCTGGATTTCTGCCATTCCCTGCTGGGGTGAGCTGAATTCCTTTAGCTCTGTCTTCTGAAAATACCTGAGTGCTGATTTAGTTTTTGAAGCCTAGCTGCTTCAGGGTCTTTTTCCATATCAGCTGTTGGCTTATGTCTTTGATAGGGTTTTGGCAGATTGCAGACAGCAACCTTCCTTTCCTTTTCTGTTTAGTTAGCTTGGGCCCCATCGTTTGCTCAGCCTATCTTTCTATCTGTGTGAGTGTTTTTTCATCTTGCTTCACCGTCATTATATGTTGGGGGCTGCCTATTACTTTGGGGTCTGCTCTGGGGCAGTTTAGATTTCCTTTTCTGTCTTTAGGCTATTTAGTGCTCCGGCTGTGATCGAGGGGTCTAGGGCATCGTAGGAACCCCCCACGGCTACTGCTAGTTGTGTTTATAGGTTCAGGGGTCTGCAATCTGATAGTTGCCAACTTCTCTGGTTTTCTGGACGTAGCTTCTATTTTTGTGTCTGCCTCCTACGGTGACTCAATCATAACAGAATCACCCACCATACCGCAGATCCTAGGGTACTCAATAGCAGGAAAGAATTGAAAAAAAAAAAAAAAGTGTATATTTTTTCCTCTATATCTCTGAGGCCGTAGGGGGAATTTTTTTCTCTCAATGGAGATAAAGCAATTGTCTGATCGTGTGGAGCAGCTCGCTGCGGAAGTGCGGGGAATTTCCGCCTACCTTGCTCATTCACATGCTGCTGAACCAAAGATTCCTACACCTGATGTATTTTTTGGGGATCGGTCTAAAAATTTGAATTTCAAAAATAATTGTAAATTATTTTTTGCCTTGAAGCCTAACTCGTCAGGGAGCTCCGCGCAGCAGGTTAAAATTGTCATCTCTTTGCTGCGTGGCGATCCCCAGGATTGGGAGTTTTCTTTGAAACCAGATGATCCTATTCTGACTAATGTGAACGCATTTTTTCAGGCCTTGGGGTTGTTGTATGACGAACCTAATGCCATTGATCAGGCTGAAAAGACCCTGCTGGCATTGAACCAGGGTCGTGATTCTGCAGAATTGTACTGTCAAAAATTCTGAAAGTGGGCAGTACTTACTACCTGGAATGATAATGCCTTGGCTGCTCTCTTTCGGAAGGGGTTGTCAGAAGCCGTAAAAGATACTATGGTGGGATTTTCCTGTTCCCTCTGGTCTTGACGATTCTATGTCATTAGCCATTCAGGTTGATCGGCGTTTGCGCGAGCGCAAAGCTGCACGAGAGGTGTTGCCACCTGTTGAACAAATGTCTGAACCTATGCAATGTGATAGAGTTTTTTCCAGAGAGCAGCGTCAGGAGTTCAGAAGGCGTAATAAGTTGTGTTTTTTCTGTGGAGATGCCTCGCATATTATTTCTGTCTGTCCTAAACGAGAGAAACGCTTTGCACACACGTTTTCTGTTGGTGGTGTTCAACCTAAGTTTCTTCTGGCTATTACTCTGATCTGCTCCCTGTCCACATTTTCCGCCAAGGCTTTTGTGGATTCGGGAGCAGCCCTAAACCTAATGGACTTGGATTTTGCTAAACGTTGTGGATTTCCGATGACACCTCTGCAGACGCCTATCCCTTTGAGGGGGATTGATGCTACTCCTTTGGCTAAAAATAAACCTCAGTTTTGGACCCAGGTGGTAATGCGGGTCGCCCCAGACCATCAAGAAAATTGCAGATTTTTGGTGTTGCATAATCTGCATGATACTATTGTTCTGAGGTTTCCCTGGTTACAAATTCATAATCCAGTTTTGGATTGGAAATCTGTGTCTGTGGTGAGTTGGGGTTGTCAGTGTGCCTTTAGTGAGGCTCCGGTGTTTTCCACCTCTCCTCAGTCGCATGATGTTCCTGATTATTTGGCGGACTTTTATGATGTATTTAGTGAGAATGAGTCTGCGTCTCTGCCTCCTCATAGGAGTTATGACTGTGCAATTGAACTGAGCCCGGGGTGTAAATTTCCCAAGGGTCGGCTCTTCAATTTATCTGTACCCGAGCACGAGGCTATGCGATCCTATATTAAGGAGGCGTTGGAGAAGGGTCATATTAGACCATCCTCGTTACCCTTAGGTGCCGGTTTTTTTTTTGTAGCCAAAAAGGATGGATCATTAAGACCTTGTATTGATTATCGTGCCCTCAACAAAATTACTGTTAAATATCAGTATCCGTTACCCCTGATTTCTGATCTATTCTCCAGAGTTAAAGGTGCTTGCTGGTTTACCAAGCTTGACCTCAGGGGAGCGTATAATCTTATTCGCATTAGGCATGGGGATGAATGGAAGACGGCGTTTAATACTGCGGAGGGACATTTTGAGTACCTGGTGATGCCTTTTGGGCTCACTAATGCCCCTTCTGTCTTCCAGTGCTTCATGAACGATATTTTCCGAGATTTTGTCGATAAATTTTGGATTATCTATCTGGATGATATTTTGATCTTCTCCAAGGTTTGGGATTCTCATGTGGAACATATTCGGACTGTGTTCCGGATCTTGAGGGAGAATTCCCTGTATGTCAAAGGATCTAAATGCCTTTTTGGAGTACTGAGGATTTCTTTTTTGGGATTTATTTTGTCCCCGTCAACTATTGAAATGGACTCGGCCAAGGTACAGGCCATTTACGATTGGGTTCAGCCCACTTCTTTGAAGGCCCTCCAGAAGTTTTTGGGTTTTGCTAATTTTTATCGGAAATTTATAGCAAAATTTTCTAGTATTGCCAAGCCATTGACTGATTTGACTAAGAAGGGTGCTGATGTGTTAAATTGGTCTCCGGAGGCTGTTTCTTCCTTTCAAGAGCTGAAGCGAAGATTCACCTCCGCCCCGGTTTTGCGGCAACCTGATGTCTCACTTCCGTTCCAGGTAGAGGTGGATGCTTCTGAGATTGGGGCAGGAGCTGTTTTGTCCCAAAAGGATCCTGTAACATCTAAAATGAATCCCTGTGCTTTCTTTTCCCGAAAGTTCTCTCCATCTGAACGTAACTATGATGTGGGGAATCGGGAACTGTTGGCCATGAAATGGGCATTTGAGGAGTGGAGACATTGGTTGGAGTGAGCTAAGCATCAAGTCGTGGTCCTCACTGACCACAAGAATTTGATTTACCTAGAGTCGGCTAAGCGCTTGAACCCTAGACAGGCTAGGTGGGCCTTGATTTTTACACGTTTTGATTTTGTGGTTTCTTTTCTTCCTGGAACTAAAAATGTCAAGGCAGACGCCCTCTCTAGGAGCTTCTTTGCTGATTCTCCTGTGGTGACCAAGCCTGCTACCATCTTAGGCGAAGGGGTGGTTCTTTCTGCCATCTCGCCCGATTTGAGACGTGCTCTGGAAGAGTTCCAGGAGGACAAACCTGAGCGTTGTCCCAGTGGAAAGTTGTATGTTCCTGACCAGTGGAAGAAGAGAGTGATGTCTGAAGTTCATTGCTCTGCTTTGGCTGGTCATCCAGGTATTTTTGGTACTAGAGATCTGGTGAGTCGGTCTTTTTGGTGGCCCTCCTTGTCTCGTGATGTCAGGAATTTTGTGCAGTCCTGTGGGACGTGCTCCCGGTCTAAATCGTGTTCTCGCTCTAGTGGGTTGTTGATGCCTTTGCCTGTCCCCAAGAGGCCATGAACCCATATTTCAATGGATTTCATCTCTGATATGCCTGTCTCTCAAAGGATGACTGTTATTTGGGTGATTTGTGATAGGTTCTCTAAGATGGTTCATCTTGTACCACTCCCTAAGTTGCCGTCTTCCTCTGAGTTGGTGCCCCTGTTTTTACAACAGGTGGTTCGCTTGCACGGGATTCCTGAGAACATTGTATCTGACAGAGGAGTCCAGTTTGTGTCTAGATTTTGGAGAACTTTCTGTTCCAAGCTGGGAATTCAGTTGTCCTTCTCCTCTGCTTTTCACCCTCAGACCAATGGGCAGACAGAGAGAACAAACCAGACCTTGGAGTCATATTTGAGATGTTTTATTTCTGCTGATCAGGATGATTGGGTTTCATTTTTGCCCTTGGCCGAATTTGCTTTAAATAATAGAGCTAGTTCTGCCACTTTGTCACCTTTTTTTTGTAACTTTGGGTTTCATCCTCGATTTTCTTCAGGGCAGGTGGAGCCCTCTGCCTGCCCAGGTGCTGACACTGTGGTGGAGAGAATGCACCAGATCTGGGACCAAGTGGTGGATAAGTTATCTCTCTCCCAGGAAAAGGCCCAGCGGTTTTCCAACCGACATAGGACCATTGATCCCCAGTTTAAGGTTGGTGATATGGTGTGATTATCATCAAAAAATATTGCTATGAAGGTGGCTTCTCCTAAGTTTAAGCCTAGATTCATTGGACCTTACAAGATTTTGGAGATTATTAATCCGGTCTCTTTTCGTTTGGCTCTTCCTGTCACATTTAAAATCCATAATGTGTTCCATAAATCTTTGTTGAAGAGGTTTGTTGAACCTGTTGTTCCGGGGGTGGCACCTCCAGACCCCGTATTGGTTGAAGGTAATATGGAATATGAGGTAGAGAAAGTACTGGATTCCCGTCTGGCTAGACGGAGACTCCAGTATTTGGTTAAGTGGAAGGGTTATGGTCAGGAGGATAATTCCTGGGTCTCTGCCTCTGATATTCATGCCAAAAGATTGGTGCGTGCCTTTCATCTGGCTCACTCTGATCGCCCTGGTGGCGTGGTTGAGGGTTCGGTGACCCCTCCTCAAGGGGGAGGTACTGTTGTGAGTTCATTTTCCCCTTCACTACTGAGGCCCGAGGAACTCCCTCTTCTGGTAGAGAAAGGTAGTGAGCCTGATTATCAAACACCTGAGTTTGATGATGATGACTGGCTGAGTGGAGTTACTGACTGGATATAAGGCTGCCGACGCCCTTCTAGCCTGCGGGTGATTTTTTTTTTCCTTGGAGACCAGTCTGAATTCCTGCTCTTCTAAAGCTAAGTTTTCTGCTCGGCTTTTTGCATTGGTGCTTTGACTTTGTTTTGCTTTGTTTTTCTGGATTTCTGCCATTCCCTGCTGGGGTGAGCTGAATTCCTTTAGCTCTGTCTTCTGAAAATACCTGAGTGCTGATTTAGTTTTTGAAGCCTAGCTGCTTCAGGGTCTTTTTCCATATCAGCTGTTGGCTTATGTGTTATGATTTAGTCACCATAGGAGGCAGACACAAAAATAGAAGCTACGTCCAGAAAACCAGAGAAGTTGGCAACTATCAGATTGCAGACCCCTGAACCTATCAACACAACTAGCAGTAGCCGTGGGGGGTTCCTACGATGCCCTAGACCCCTCGATCACAGCCGGAGCGCTAAATAGCCTAAAGACAGAAAAGGAAATCTAAACTGCCCCAGAGCAGACCCCAAAGTAAAAGGCAGCCCCCAACATATAATGACGGTGAAGCAAGATGAAAAAACACTCACACAGATAGAAAGATAGGCTGAGCAAACGATGGGGCCCAAGCTAGCTAAACAGAACAGGAAAGGAAGGTTGCTGTCTGCAATCTGCCAAAACCCTATCAAAGACATAAGCCAACAAGCTGATATGAAAAAGACCCTGAAGCAGCTAGGCTTCAAAAACTAAATCAGCACTCAGGTATTTTCAGAAGACAGAGCTAAAGGAATTCAGCGCACACAACAGCAGGGAATGGCAGAAATCCAGAAAAACAAAGCAAAACAAAGTCTAAGCACAAATGCAAAAAGCCGAGCAGAAAACTTAGCTTTAGAGGAGCAGGAATTCAGACTGGTCTCCAAGGATCCCACAGAGAAATCACCCGCAGGGCAGAAGGTCGTCGGCAGCCTTATATCCAGTCAGTAACTCCACTCAGCCAGTCATCAGCATCAGACTCAGGTGTTTGATAATCAGGCTCACTACCTTTCTCTACCAGAAGAGGGAGTTCCTTGGGCCTCAGTAGTGAAGGGGAAAATGAACTCACAACAGTACCTACCCCTTGAGGAGGGGTCACCGAACCCTCAACCACGCCACCAGGGCGATCAGGGTGAGCCCGATGAAAGGCACGCACCAATCTTTTGGCATGAATATCAGAGGCAGAGACCCAGGAATTATCCTCCTGACCATAACCCTTCCACTTAACCAAATACTGGAGTCTCCGTCTAGCCAGACGGGAATCCAGTACTTTCTCTATCTCATATTCCATGTTACCTTCAACCAATACAGGGTCTGGAGGTGCCACCCCCGGAACAACAGGTTCAACAAACCTCTTCAACAAAGATTTATGGAACACATTATGGATTTTAAATGTGACAGGAAGAGCCAAACGAAAAGAGACCGGATTAATAATCTCCAAATTCTTGTAAGGTCCAATAAATCTAGGCTTAAACTTAGGAGAAGCCACCTTCATAGCAATATTTTTTGATGATAACCACACCATATCACCAACCTTAAACTGGGGACCAATGGTCCTATGTCAGTTGGAAAACCGCTGGGCCTTTTCCTGGGAGAGAGATAACTTATCCACCACTTGGTCCCAGATCTGGTGCATTCTCTCCACCACAGTGTCAACACCTGGGCAGGCAGAGGGCTCCACCTGCCCTGAAGAAAATCGAGGATGAAACCCAAAGTTACAAAAAAAAGGTGACATCAAAGTGGCAGAACTAGCTCTATTATTTAAAGCAAATTCGGCCAAGGGCAAAAATGAAACCCAATCATCCTGATCAGCAGAAATAAAACATCTCAAATATGACTCCAAGGTTTGGTTTGTTCTCTCTGTCTGCCCATTGGTCTGAGGGTGAAAAGCAGAGGAGAAGGACAACTGAATTCCCAGCTTGGAACAGAAAGTTCTCCAAAATCAAGACACAAACTGGACTCCTCTGTCAGATACAATGTTCTCAGGAATCTCGTGCAAGCGAACCACCTGTTGTAAAAACAGGGGCACCAACTCAGAGGAAGACGGCAACTTAGGGAGTGGTACAAGATGAACCATCTTAGAGAACCTATCACAAATCACCCAAATAATAGTCATCCTTTGAGAGACAGGCATATCAGAGATGAAATCCATTGAAATATGGGTCCATGGCCTCTTGGGGACAGGCAAAGGCATCAACAACCCAATGGAGCGAGAACACGATTTAGACCGGGAGCACGTCCCACAGGACTGCGCAAAATTCCTGACATCACGAGACAAGGAGGGCCACCAAAAAGACTGACTCACCAGATCTCTAGTACCAAAAATACCTGGATGACCAGCCAAAGCAGAGCAATGAACTTCAGACATCACTCTCTTCTTCCACTGGTCAGGAACATACAACTTTCCACTGGGACAGCGCTCAGGTTTGTCCTCCTGGAACTCTTCCAGAGCACGTCTCAAATCGGGCGAGATGGCAGAAAGAACTACCCCTGCGCCTAAGATGGTAGCAGGCTTGGTCACCACAGGAGAATCAGCAAAGAAGCTCCTAGAGAGGGCGTCTGCCTTGACATTCTTAGTTCCAGGAAGAAAAGAAACCACAAAATCAAAACGTGTAAAAAACAAGGCCCACCTAGCCTGTCTAGGGTTCAAGCGCTTAGCCGACTCTAGGTAAATCAAATTCTTGTGGTCAGTGAGGACCACGACTTGATGCTTAGCTCCCTCCAACCAATGTCTCCACTCCTCAAATGCCCATTTCATGGCCAACAGTTCCCGATTCCCCACATCATAGTTACGTTCAGATGGAGAGAACTTTCGGGAAAAGAAAGCACAGGGATTCATTTTAGATGTTACAGGATCCTTTTGGGACAAAACAGCTCCTGCACCAATCTCAGAAGCATCCACCTCTACCTGGAACGGAAGTGAGACATCAGGTTGCAGCAAAACCGGGGCGGAGGTGAATCTTCGCTTCAGCTCCTGAAGGGAAGAAACAGCCTCCGGAGACCAATTTAACACATCAGCACCCTTCTTAGTCAAATCAGTCAATGGCTTGGCAATACTAGAAAATTTTGCTATAAATTTCCGATAAAAATTAGCAAAACCCAAAAACTTCTGGAGGGCCTTCAAAGAAGTGGGCTGAACCCAATCGTAAATGGCCTGTACCTTGGCCGGGTCCATTTCAATAGTTGACGGGGACAAAATAAATCCCAAAAAAGAAATCCTCTGTACTCCAAAAAGGCATTTAGATCCTTTGACATACAGGGAATTCTCCCTCAAGATCCGGAACACAGTCCGAATATGTTCCACATGAGAATCCCAAACCTTGGAGAAGATCAAAATATCATCCAGATAGATAATCCAAAATTTATCGACAAAATCTCGGAAAATATCGTTCATGAAGCACTGGAAGACAGAAGGGGCATTAGTGAGCCCAAAAGGCATCACCAGGTACTCAAAATGTCCCTCCGGAGTATTAAACGCCGTCTTCCATTCATCCCCATACTTAATGCGAATAAGATTATACGCCCCCCTGAGGTCAAGCTTGGTAAACCAGCAAGCACCTTTAACTCTGGAGAATAGATCAGAAATCAGGGGTAACGGATACTGATATTTAACAGTAATTTTGTTGAGGGCACGATAATCAATACAAGGTCTTAATGATCCATCCTTTTTGGCTACAAAAAAAAAAAACGGCACCTAAGGGTGACGAGGGTGGACTAATATGACCCTTCTCCAACGCTTCCTTAATATAGGATCGCATAGCCTCGTGCTCGGGTACAGATAAATTGAAGAGCCGACCCTTGGGAAATTTACACCCCGGGCTCAGTTCAATTGCACAGTCATAACTCCTATGAGAAGGCAGAGACGCAGACTCATTCTCACTAAATACATCATAAAAGTCCGCCAAATAATCAGAAACATCATGCGACTGAGGAGAGGTGGAAAACACCGGAGCCTCACTAAAGGCACACCGACAACCCCAACTCACCACAGACACAGATTTCCAATCCAAAACTGGATTATGAATTTGTAACCAGGGAAACCCCAGAACAATAGTATCATGCAGATTATGCAACACCAAAAATCTGCAATTTTCTTGATGGTCTGGGGCGACCCGCATTACCACCTGGGTCCAAAACTGAGGTTTATTTTTAGCCAAAGGAGTAGCATCAATCCCCCTCAAAGGGATAGGCGTCTGCAGAGGTGTCATCGGAAATCCGCAACGTTTAGCAAAATCCAAGTCCATTAGGTTTAGGGCTGCTCCCAAATCCACAAAAGCCTTGGCGGAAAATGTGGACAGGGAGCAGATCAAAGTAATAGCCAGAAGAAACTTAGGTTGAACACCACCAACAGAAAACGTGTGTGCAAAGCGTTTCTCTCGTTTAGGACAGACAGAAATAATATGCGAGGCATCTCCACAGAAAAAACACAACTTATTACGCCTTCTGAACTCCTGACGCTGCTCTCTGGAAAAAACTCTATCACATTGCATAGGTTCAGACATTTGTTCAACAGGTGGCAACACCTCTCGTGCAGCTTTGCGTTCGCGCAAACGCCGATCAACCTGAATGGCTAATGACATAGAATCGTCAAGACCAGAGGGAACAGGAAAATCCCACCATAGTATCTTTTACGGCTTCTGACAACCCCTTCCGAAAGAGAGCAGCCAAGGCATTATCATTCCAGGTCGTAAGTACTGCCCACTTTCAGAATTTTTGACAGTACAATTCTGCAGAATCACGACCCTGGTTCAATGCCAGCAGGGTCTTTTCAGCCTGATCAATGGCATTAGGTTCGTCATACAACAACCCCAAGGCCTGAAAAAATGCGTTCACATTAGTCAGAATAGGATCATCTGGTTTCAAAGAAAACGCCCAATCCTGGGGATCGCCACGCAGCAAAGAGATGACAATTTTAACCTGCTGCGCGGAGCTCCCTGACGAGTTAGGCTTCAAGGCAAAAAATAATTTACAATTATTTTTGAAATTCAAAAATTTAGACCGATCCCCAAAAAATACATCAGGTGTAGGAATCTTTGGTTCAGCAGCATGTGAATGAGCAAGGTAGGCGGAAATTCCCCGCACTTCCGCAGCGAGCTGCTCCACACGATCAGATAATTGCTTTATCTCCATTGAGAGAAAAAAATTCCCCCTACGGCCTCAGAGATATAGAGGAAAAAATATACACTTTTTTTTTTTTTTTCAATTCTTTCCTGCTATTGAGTACCCTAGGATCTGCGGTATGGCGGGTGATTCTGTTATGATTTAGTCACCACAGGAGGCAGACACAAAAATAGAAGCTACGTCCAGAAAACCAGAGAAGTTGGTAACTATCAGATTGCAGACCCCTGAACCTATCAACACAACTAGCAGTAGCCGTGGGGGGTTCCTACGATCCCCTAGACCCCTCGATCACAGCCGGAGCGCTAAATAGCCTAAAGACAGAAAAGGAAATCTAAACTGCCCCAGAGCAGACCCCAAAGTAAAAGGCAGCCCCCAACATATAATGACGGTGAAGCAAGATGAAAAAACACTCACACAGATAGAAAAATAGGCTGAGCAAACGATGGGGCCCAAGCTAGCTAAACAGAACAGGAAAGGAAGGTTGCTGTCTGCAATCTGCCAAAACCCTATCAAAGACATAAGCCAACAAGCTGATATGAAAAAGACCCTGAAGCAGCTAGGCTTCAAAAACTAAATCAGCACTCAGGTATTTTCAGAAGACAGAGCTAAAGCAATTCAGCACACCCCAGCAGGGAATGGCAGAAATCCAGAAAAACAAAGCAAAACAAAGTCTAAGCACAAATGCAAAAAGCCGAGCAGAAAACTTAGCTTTAGAAGAGCAGGAATTCAGACTGGTCTCCAAGGATCCCACAGAGAAATCACCCGCAGGGCAGAAGGGCGTCGGCAGCCTTATATCCAGTCAGTAACTCCACTCAGCCAGTCATCATCATCAGACTCAGGTGTTTGATAATCAGGCTCACTACCTTTCTTTACCAGAAGAGGGAGTTCCTCGGGCCTCAGTAATGAAGGGGAAAATGAACTCACAACACTTATGTCTTTGATAGGGTTTTGGCAGATTGCAGACAGCAACCTTCCTTTCCTTTTCTGTTTAGTTAGCTTGGGCCCCATCGTTTGCTCAGCCTATCTTTCTATCTGTGTGAGTGTTTTTTCATCTTGCTTCACCGTCATTATATGTTGGGGGCTGCCTTTTACTTTGGGGTCTGCTCTGGGGCAGTTTAGATTTCCTTTTCTGTCTTTAGGCTATTTAGCGCTCCGGCTGTGATCGAGGGGTCTAGGGCATCGTAGGAACCCCCCACGGCTACTGCTAGTTGTGTTGATAGGTTCAGGGGTCTGCAATCTGATAGTTGCCAACTTCTCTGGTTTTCTGGACGTAGCTTCTATTTTTGTGTCTGCCTCCTACGGTGACTCAATCATAACACTCCTGTGTTCCTGCCGTCCTACCCTGGTCCAGTCTCCTGTGTTCCTGCCGTCCTACCCTGGTCCAGTCTGCTGTGTTCCTACCGTCCTGCCTTGGTCCACTCTCCTGTGTTCCTGCCATCCTACCCTGGTCCAGTCTGCTGTGTTCCTACCGTCCTACTCTGGTCCAGTCTGCTGTGTTCCTACCGTCCTACCCGGGTCCAGTCTCCAGTGTTCCCGCCGTGCTACCCCGGTCCAGTATCCGGTCACCTGGCCGTTCTACCCTGTGTCTTCGGCTGTCCAGGTACCAGCTGCCGCGGTAATAGTCTTCCCTGGGCCTGTCCCTAACACTCCCTGTATAGGGGGTGGTCCACCTGGTCCACTCGCCCAGGGGAGGTTCGTTGCCGAGGTCCAGTGGGTTCACCCTCGGGCACCCTAACACAAACGAAATGCCACAGGGTTGATAATTGCAGAGATCCTAAACGGACCAATGAACCTGGGACACAACTTAAGCGATGGTAATTTGAGTTTGATGTTCCTTTTAGACAACCACACCCAATCATCCACACACAGGTCCGGACCTGGCACACGTCTACCGTCAGCCACACGTTTGTACCTAGAACCTACATTCAGCAAGCGCTGCTTTACTCTCCTCCAAATGGATGACAATTGTGCTCCCAACTGGTCCTCCTCAGGGACGCCCACAGAGCACCCTTGGCGCAAGGTTCAGAATTGGGGATGTTGACCATAAACACAAAAGAAAGGAGATTCCCCAGACGATTCCTGACAATGATTGTTTATCGCGAATTCAGCCAGAGGAAGAAACGCCGACCACTCTTCCTGATTGTCAGACACAAAACAGCTTAAGTATTGTTCCAGGTTTTGGTTCATATGCTCAGTCTGCTGTGAGGTAGCGCTGTCATGTAAGTAAGGGGTTCTCGCTTGCAGCGATCGAAAAACACATCCGGCACAGGATTTACCAACAAATCATAGTCTATGAGGTTTATTCATCCTTCATAAACCTCCAGCAGCAATATACACAGCATTACAGGAGAGCGTCCATTATACAGGCTATTTAGCCCCAGGGTTATCTCACCCACGTCAGGGTTCCCCTATGGCTGTTTCTCCAGGCCGCAGAAGTCCACTCATTCCTCAGGGACTCTCAGATACTGGCCGCCATTACACACACAGCCGCTCCACAGGCTGCTGTTAGTGAGGAGATCCTTCTCCTCACGGGACCTTCCAAACTGGACCAATCAGATCCCAGCATTCACTCCATGTGACCTAACCTGGCCACATTATATGGTCCATAGCCACGCCCACCGGGTCACATGACTATGACCTCACCACAGGTCCTTCACACAGACATATATACTTTACAATAGCATTCATAAACATACATATGTCTCTATCTCAAGGTCACCCACCTTGAGATACATAATGGCTCTTCAACCACTCACACTCTTGGGACATCCACACAGCGCCCCCTCGTGGACACAGTGGTCATTACACCACACTGCCCATTCAACTGCGGATGGAAAGCCGATGAATGAGACAATTTAATCCCTAGGCATGAACAAAAAGCTCTCCAAAATTTTGCCACAAATTGTGTACCTCTATCAGATACAATGTCAGACGGGACACCATGAACTCTGACCACCTCACGAATAAATACCTGAGCAAGGGTCTTCGCATTGGGCAAAGATGGCAAAGCAATGAAATGCGACATTTTAGAGAACCGATCAACTATTACCAGAATGACCATGTTCCCAGCCGAGGAGGGCAAATCAGTAAAGAAATCCATGGAAATCTCAGTCCATGGCTTACTGGGCACACAGAGAGGATGCAACGTGCCAGCAGGACGGGAGTGTGGTGTCTTGGCCCGTGCGCACGTGGTACAGGCTGACACATATGAGGCCACGTCCTGCCGGATTTTGGGCCACCAAAAACGACGTGATACAAGTTCCAGAGTGCCCTTAACCCCTGGGTGGCCCACCAGGACAGTATCGTGATGTTCCCTAACACCTTTAAGCGTAGGTGTAGTGGCACAAATGATTTATTAGGAGGCAGATCCGGCGGTACCTCCTCCTGAGCCTCAGCAATCTCTGCCTCAACTTCTGTCGTGAGAGCCGAGACCACAACTCCCTTTTGGAGGATAGGCACCGGATCCTCCCGTGGCTCTCCACCCGGAAAACATCTGGACAAGGCGTCCGCCTTAGTATTCTTAGAACCTGGTCGGTATGTTACAAAAAAATTGAACCGGGTGAAGAATAACGCCCAGCGAGCCTGTTTGGGGGACAGGCGTTTAGCAGACTCTAAATAAAGCAGATTTTTATGGTCTGTTATAACAGTAATCTGATGGACAGCCCCCTCCAAGAAGTGTCGCCATTCCTCAAATGCCAACTTGATGGCCAACAATTCCCTGCTACCAATATCGTAATTACGCTCAGCAGGCGACAGCTTCTTGGAGAAGTAGGCACACGGATGCAATTTGCCCAAGGATGGACCCTGAGACAGTACCGCCCCCACTCCAACCTCAGATGCATCCACCTCCACGGTAAATGGGTGGGAGACATCAGGCTGAACCAGGATGGGAGCTGAAGCAAAACTGTTTTTTAGGAATTCAAACGCGCGCACAGCAGCCTCAGACCAGTCAGAAAAATTTGTGCCTTTTTTAGTCATGTCGGTGAGCGGTTTAGCAATCATAGAAAAATTCTTAATAAATTTCCTATAATAATTGGAAAAGCCCAGGAATCGCTGAAGCGCCTTGAGATTATCAGGCCGATCCCACTGCAGCACCGCTTGCACCTTAGCGGTGTCCATTTTAAACCCTGAGGCGGAAATTACATAACCCAAAAAAGGTAATTCTTGGACGACAAATACACATTTCTCAAGCTTGGCATAGAGCTTGTTCTCCCTGAGCAACTGCAATACCTGCCTAACATGCTCTATGTGTGCATCATGGTCGCGTGAGTAAATAAGAATGTCATCAAGGTATATAATAACAAATTTCCCCAAGAGATGAGAAAAGACATAATTTATGAAATGTTGAAATACTGCTGGCGCGCTCGTCAACCCAAATGGCATCACCAAATTCTCAAAATGACCCTCAGGGGTATTAAATGCCGTCTTCCATTCATCCCCTTGACGGACTCTTATGAGATTGTACGCCCCCTGAGGTCAAGCTTGGAAAACCATTTGGCACCAGACACCTGGTTGAACAAATCGGGTATCAGTGGCATAGGGTATGGGTCACGAACCGTAATCTGGTTGAGTTCCCTGAAATCCAGACACGGGCATAATCCGCCATCTTTCTTCTTGACAAAGAAGAACCCCGCCGCCAATGGAGATGATGAAGGCCTGATGTGCCCTTTGCTTAGACTTTCTGCAATGTATTCTTTGAGAGCTTGCCTCTCAGGACCTGAGATTTTAAACATCCTGGCTTTTGGTAACTTGGCCCCCGGTTTTAACCTAATAGCACAGTCATAGGGTCGGTGCGGTGGCAGCTCTGAACAACCTCTTTCAGAAAATACATCAGCCAAGTCCAGCAGTGGCTCCGGGATGCTGGGAGTCACAGCGGAGATACATGTGGCCAGACAACTCTCCTGGCAATATCTGCTCCACTGGATTATGTCCAGGGTCTTCCATTCAATCACCGGATTGTGCATAGACAACCATGGGAACCCCAGAACTACCTGAGCAGGTAAATTACTGAGCACCTTACATGTTACCCGCTCAGAGTGTAGGGCCCCAATGTGGAGTTTTACATCAGCCACAAACTCTTTAATCTCCCCTTGTGAGAGAGGGGAGGCATTGATGGTAACCACCCGGATAGGATTAGGCAGCGTCTCCACCTTAAATCCCGCTGTACCCGCAAACTTTTCATCAATGAGATTAGCGGCTGAACCACTATCTACAAATACAGTAATTGACAGCTCTTGGCCCCCGATTACTACCTTGGTAGGGAGCATACACTGGGAGACCACCAAGGAGGATATGCAAAGGCTCAGACTAGACTCCTCCAAACCCTCTGAGCCTAGCAGTTTTCCGCTGGCACGTCTTTCTTAGGTACCAGGGGGCAAGCATTAATAAAATGTCCTTTTTTGCCACAAAAAAAACAGACCCCTTGCTTTCTGGGCAAGGGACATTTATGCTTGTTATTATGTGTATGTGATATACCAACGATCTGCATAGGTTCCACGGATTCAACCGAGGCAACCTCACCAGAGACTGCCCCCCCCACAGGCAATGTCTCTTGCGACCTCTGACGAAAGCGGCGATCAATGCGTACTACAAGCACCATAGCAGCCTCCAGAGAGGCAGGAGTCTCATACATTAGCAGAGCTTGTTTAACCCTTCCAGAAACCCCATGCAAAAATTGACTCCTTAGTGCAGGGTTATTCCATTGAGTGTCCACAGCCCAGCGACGAAATTCCGTACAATAATCCTCCGCCAGTCGCTGACCCGGGAGTAGAGAGCGTATTTTAGACTCTGCTAACGCCAGTCTGTCAGGATCGTCATAGATTAAACCAAGAGCAGAAAAAAAAAAGTCTACGGACTCAAATGCTGGTGATTCAGAAGGTAGTGAAAAAGCCCATGCTTGTGGATCACCACTCAGCAAGGAAATTACCAAGCCCACACGCTGAGCCTCATTTCCTGAGGAGAGTGGACGCATACGAAAATACAATTTGCAGGATTCACGAAATACAACGAACTTACAGCGATCACCAGAAAATCGTTCAGGAAGAGGTAACTTGGGTTCAGCTGCCCTGACTGCTGCCTCAGTTTGCACAGCAGGAATTGACAGGCCTTGTTGCTGGACCACCCCCCTCAGTTCAGTGACCTGTATGGACAGAGCCTCCAGCTGTTTGGTTATGGAGACTATAGGATCCATGGTAAATAATCCTTTTTTTTTTTTTTGGCCCGACTATAATGTCATGGGAAGCCTAGGTAACTTTAGGCTGAAACCCTGGGGCCCCTGCGGTGTCCCTCAGACTAGGGGAAACCCTGTCTGTCCCTCAACCCAGGGTTTACACTGAAGGTGTGCCTGCCTGAGCCTCCACCCTGTCCTTGTCTCCTGTCCAGCCCTAAGCTGAACCCACCACCCTCCACCCAGTGAGGAGACCAAACACCAGACCCCACAAATAAGTATGGACAGGGATAAAGGAAAAGCACCACACCGCGTACACAAAGGAGAATACAATAATGTGCCAGGGCAACCAAAAAATACAACACAGGGAGGCAAAATGGCAACAACGGAATATACTACACCAGAAACCGTATGCTCCTTAGACCACCACTCCAGACCGGTATCGCTAGCACAAGGCAAGAGCTATAGTCGGCGACGCCCATAGTCACGCAGGACAATTTAAAGACAGAGGGTGTGGCTAAGCCCTCAGCCAGAATGACAACCTGGTTAACCCAATCCAAGCCGGATCAGAAGACCAACCAGCGCCGCTGAGAACCAAGTGGTAGGATGAGGTATTACCGCTGTCTGCTGGACACCCTGGTGCGAACAGTGTCCGACATGACACTGGTGCTCTACACATTACCAGTCATCAGAGGTCTCACCCTAAACTGTTGTGAGTTCATTTTTCCCTTCACCGTTGAGGTCTGATGAACTCCCTCCTCTGGTGAAGGAAGGTAGTGAGGCTGATTACCAAACACCTGGGCAGCTAGATGATGACTGGGTGGCTGGAATTGAGGACTGGATATAAGGCAGCCGACGCCCTTCTGCCTTGCTGGTAATCTCTCTGAGGGATTCTAGATATGCCTGTCTCTCAGAGAATGACTGTTGTTTGGGTGATTTGTGATAGGTTCTCTAAGATGGTTCATCTTGTACCATTCCCTAAGTTGCCATCTTCCTCTGAGTTGGTGCCCCTGTTTTTGCAACAGGTGGTTCGCTTGCACGGGATTCCTGAGAACATTGTATCTGACAGAGGAGTTCAGTTTGTGTCTAGATTTTGGAGGACTTTCTGTTCCAAACTGAGAATTCAGTTGTCCTTCTCCTCTGCGTTTCACCCTCAGACCAATGGGCAGACGGAGAGAACAAACCAGACTTTGGAGTCGTATTTGAGATGTTTTATTTCTGCCGATCAGGATGATTGGGTTTCATTTTTGCCCTTGGCCGAATTTGTTTTAAATAATAGAGCTAGTTCTGCCACTTTGATGTCACCTTTTTTTCGTAACTTTGGGTTTCATCCTCGATTTTCTTCAGGCAGGTGGAGCCTTCTGCCTGCCCAGGTGTTGACACTGTGGTGGAGAGAATGCACCAGATCTGGGACCAAGTGGTGGATAAGTTATCTCTCTCCCAGGAAAAGGCCCAGCGGTTTTCCAACCGACATAGGACCATTGGTCCCCAGTTTAAGGTTGGTGATATGGTTTGGTTATCATCAAAAAATATTCTATGAAGGTGGCTTCTCCTAAGTTTAAGCCTAGATTTATTGGACCTTACAAGATTTTGGAGATTATTAATCCGGTCTCTTTTCGGTTGGCTCTTCCTGTCACATTTAAAATTCATAATGTGTTTCATAAATCCTTGTTGAAGAGGTTTGTTGAACCAGTAGTTCCTGTGGTGGCACCTCCTGACCCTGTATTGGTTGAAGGTAACATGGAATATGAGGTAGAGAAGATACTGGATTCCCGTCTGGCTAGACGGAGACTCCAGTATTTGGTTAAGTGGAAGGGTTATGGTCAGGAGGATAATTCCTGGGTCTCTGCATCTGATATTCATGCCGAAAGATTGGCGCCTGCCTTTCATCGGGCTCACCCGGATCGCCCTAGTGGCATGGATGAGGGTTCGGTGACCCCTCCTCAAGGGGGAGGTACTGTTGTGAGTTCATTTTTCCCTTCACCGTTGAGGTCTGATGAACTCCCTCCTCTGGTGAAGGAAGGTAGTGAGGCTGATTACCAAACACCTGGGTAGCTAGATGATGACTGGGTGGCTGGAATTGAGGACTGGATATAAGGCAGCCGACGCCCTTCTGCCTTGCTGGTGATCTCTCTGAGGGATTCTAGGAGACCAGTCTGATTCCTGCTCCTCAAAAGCTAAGTTTTCTGCTCTACTTTTTGCATTTGTGTTTTGGTTTTGTTTTGCATTGTTTTCCTTGATTTCTGCCATTTTCTGCTGGGGTGAGCTGAATTCCTTTTTGCTCTGTCTTCAGAAAATACCTGAGTACTGATATAGTCTTTTTGAAGCCTAGCGTCTTCAGGGCTTTTTTCCCTATCTGCTGTTGGCTCTTGTTTTGATAGGGTTTTGGCGGATTACAGACAGCAGCTTTTCTATCCTATCCTATCTAGTTAGCTTGGGCCCCATCATTTGCTCAGCCTATCTTTCTATCTGTGTGAATGTTTTTTCATCTTGCTTCACCGTCATTATATGTTGGGGGCTGCCTATTGCTTTGGGGTCTGCTCTGGGGCAGTTTAGATTTCCCTTTCTGTCTTTAGGCTATGTAGTTCTCCGGCTGTGATCGAGGGGTCTAGGGCACCGTAGGAACCCCCCACGGCTACTGCTAGTTGTTGTTGATAGGTTCAGGGGTCTGCAATCCGATAGCTGCCAACTTCTCTGGTTTTCTGGACTTAGCTAGTATTTCTGTTTGTGCCTCCTACAGTGACTCATTCATAACACTAAACATTTCAGGACCAATACTTCGGTCTGCATCAGCCTCGTTTATAACTCCATTAGTAGCACAGCTCCAATATATTAGGAAGTCTACTAGACAAGATGTGACCTTGACTGATCAGTGTCCAGTGGTCTTATCCCTACTGCTCGGAGTGCAGCTGTGGTGGACACTGGTCTAACATCCCTCAGTTGTTTCACAACCCTAAGAATAGCCAAGACTGAGACTCTCCCAATCCTCACTACAATTCAACCTCCAACCATTGGCAACTTGATAACACAACTGTGATATACAAGACAGGCAGCAACAAAGCTTCTATTCTAACCCAAAATATACAATATAGTAGCATTCTATCCCCAACTGCAGAAGATATTTGCATAGCTGGACCACCTTATCAGGGAGGCAAAGGTCAGAGAATAATATCACCTCCTAAACACCAGCACAAATAATTGGTAATATCTAGGTTAATAGAGTTATGAAGGTGCCAAGCCGTAGTACTGACAGTGCAGCAGCCAGGAGAAAATTAACTTTATTCGTCACCACCCGGCACATCCAGTCAAGTGCCAGCGCCCTGAGCAAGCAGGAGGTCCCACTCACGGTCGGGACACCGGCACGCTATTGGGCCTGTGAGTGGGGGGGGACAGAGTGTGGCACCCCTGAGGCTCAGTCGCCACAGAGGTACTGCACCTTCTCCTAAGGTGTAGTGCCCCACCATCCAGGTAAGGTGGGAACTCCTTGTCATGCTCCAGCACCTGCATCCCACACACAGGATAGTTCAGCAGGACCACATTGCAGCTGTAGGCTCAGGGTGTAGCAGAGCACCTTTCGTGGAACCCTGCTTCGTAACACGAGATGTGCTGGGAGGTGGGTGGAGTTGAGATTCATATAAAAGAGTGGGAAAGTTTAGAATTGGGGTTTTTAGTCTGACAGAAGGTCGGCGGAGTAGGAAGCCACTCAGTGAGGAGTGGGGATCCCTGGAAGAAGGGATGGCGGAAGGAGTGCTGCAGCTGCCTCAGTGACCTGAGCCAGCTGGCACGGGAAAGTAAGAAAGGTGGAGAGACGTAGGACTGCAACCAAAGCTTCCATAAGAGAAAGAAGGAACCGCGCGGAACGAAGGAGTAGGAGAACAGAGAGGAGGAGTGGGTTGGATAGGAACCCTGCCTATAGGTTCTCAGCGCAAGGCCGGGGCCCGATCCCCGAGGTTGTATGGACACTTATGGTTCTGCAGCAGACACCGGTGGAGTAGTAGGCTGTAAATGCACTACTCCCATCAAAGACTTGGGACACAACAGCAAACAAGTAGAGAGCCGGGATTCAGGAGAAGGGAGTCCCCGAAGCAGGCTACAGCTGTCTGTCATACAAGTAGAGTTGTTAGGAACATCTGACAGGAGGAACTTCAGAGAACCACGGTACTGGAGCTCTTCACACCAAAAGGCGCAATAGAGGAGTCGTTCAGGAAAGGCACATGCTGGCGGGGTGCTGGCGGGGTGCTGGCGGGGAGAGTCCTATCTTGCCTGGAGGTTGGCTGGGCCGCTGCCCTGGAGGACACGGTACTGAAGCAGGCACTTGTGTGCACTACGAACTGTGAGTAAAGCTTTGAAACTGCAAGCTCTGGTGTCCTCCATTCCTTCCCGCATCAGCACCGCCACATTTGTGTCTTAACATCTACACCATTCGCTGCCTCTCCTCATTCATTGCTCCTACACTGCCCTGGGACTACAGCTCCACCTGTGGGGAGCTTCACCATCACACCATCAGTCCCAGTGGATCTGCAAGCAGCATTGGCTTACCATCTCACTTGCCAAACACCACAGGTGGCGTCACAAACTTTTCATATAAACTACACTACCAACATCACCGCCATTGATATTGGGCGCCCAGGACCATGGACCGGGTCGCCGCTGCTGTGACACATCCCCCCGACACCGGCCCGGTACCGAGTGCCCCACAGCCCTGGGTGAAGCGAGGGGGCGACCCAAGAGCATTATATGGGGCAAATTCTGTTTGGAGCATTATATGAGGCCCATTATTCTGTACGGAGCAATATATATGGTCCAACATTCTGTATGAAGCATTATAAGGGGTCCATTATTCTGCATGGAGCGTTATATGGGGCTCATTATACTGTATGGAGCAATATATGGGGTCAGTTATACTGTATGTGTGGCGCCCCTGCGGGTCCAGAGGCCACAGAGGTACTGCACCTCACCCAGAGGTGTGGGATCCCACTAACAGGTAAGGTGGATGCACCCGACCAGCAGACCAACACTCACATTCCGCGCACACCAGTAGTGTAACAGAGCACCCTTTATGGCTCCCTGCTTGGAACACGAAGAGTGCTGGGAGGTGGGCAGAACATAGCAATGAAAGAGAGTCTAGGCTGAGGTTTGAGAGCAGTTCCCCTGAGAGGGAGGGAAGGAGAAGGATGTAGTCTGCACAGCTCCTGACTGTATGCGGAGTGCCAGACGGATTGGACTGAAACAGCAGACTCTGACAGGAAGATTGGTTCTTCCAGGGACACGGTTGGAAAGTGATCCCATGGTCCCGTTCCACGCTGCCCGCCGTCAGGTGGAGGAAGGAGCCAGACTGGTCGCAAAGGGAACGGCCCCTAGCCTAGTTCGCATTCCTCTGGGTGCCACTAGCAAGCCGATAGCTTTGGTTTCTTTATGGACCATCGCCCCTACCACAGTTAGTCCGACTGGAAAGGTAGCTATATAGAATCAAAGAAACGGGAAAACATACGTTGTCTGGAAAGGATTCGCAGCTGCTGGCCTACAAGGCTAATTGTGAAGTGGTGGAGTGGAAGTAAGGCGGAAAAGCAGCATTTAGTTTGGAGACGGCCAGGAAAGGAACACACTGACAGGGAAAGCTGGAAAGGTGCATTTCATCTTATCTGGAAGTTCTCTGGACCCCTTACCTAGAGGACTCGGCACTGAAGTGGGCACCTGTACTGCAGACAGACTGTGAGTAAAGCCTTGGAACTACATGCCCCTGTGTCCTCCACTTTATTCCCACGCCTACAACGCAGCACTGCTACATCTTCCTCTCCACACTACCTCACCATCTGTAAAACCCTCTTTATTGCCCTGGGACAATAGCTCTACCTGTGGAGGGCTTCAACATCATTGCTGCACTGGTCAACTTGACCAGATACCACAGGTGGCATCACGAATCACTGCATAAACTTTATCCCCATTCAAATCTACCCCTTTTAAATGACCGCCTGAGGCCACGGACCGGGTCTCAGCCACTGTGACGTTTCCCATTGAAGTCAACGGGCCCGGCGCCGAGTATCCCACGGCCTCTTGGGTGCGTCATATGTAGGACTATATTGTCCCAAAAATACTGAATGGAAGACTATGTGCTGCCCATAATACTGTATGGAGGACGATGTGGTGCCCATAATACTGTATGGAGGACGATGTGGTGCCCATAATACTGTATGGAGGACTATGTGGTGCCCATAATACTGTATAGAAGACTATGTGTTGCCCATAATACTGTATGAAGGACTATACTGTCCTGTCTAAAATGAAAAGTCTGCAGTCACTCTGATGAATGTGAGAAGTCAAATGTGTCTTTGTTGTAATCTTTTCAGGTGAGTCGTGGCCTGAGTCATGTCGATCTGAGCCTGATGGAAAAGAAGTGAAAAGTGAATGACTCCACCTGGAAGAACGTCAGCTGTAAGTCACCATCTGTAACTGTACTGTGATCTCTGTGTTGGTTTTGTACAGTGATTTATTTTCAGTAACAGCATGGTGATCTGCTGAGGTTCTCATAAACCCACGATTATGGTGCGCCAGCGTAGTTGTGGCCATGGTTACCTGGTTAGGGGCCCACTCAAATGTGAATGGCACCCTCCTCCTCCTGCTCATTCCTGTGCTGAACCCCTACCTCTGCCTCTGATATGTACCCAAAGTGTTCTTAATAACATAGTAACAGTAGTAACATAATATGAACTACACTTAGAAATGTGAATGTAACCAAGGAAACGCACGATCAGGGGCTTTGGATGTCTGACCAGACAGAAATTATATCCCTCAATCTCTTGTTCATTAGGAAAGCTGTGTGGCATGGCATCGAATATGATCATTATTAGCGCTCCTAGAGGGGCTGTTACCAAGTTTTCCCAAACTTCTAAATTAGGCAATGTTGGATCTTCGGCAAATTTGCCCCTGAGCCCAAGTAACCAGCAGTAACTGTAGAGACGTCAGACTGCAAGTGGTTACTTTTCCTGCAGCGCCACCTTGTGGGAAATCTAGAATTACACGGTTCTCACTGTAAGGCTGGGTTCACACGTACCGGAACTCTCACGGAAATTACCGCGAGAATTCCGGAATTCCATTCCGCGGGAAAATCGCATTTTAAATTCCCGCGATTTTCCCACGGAAAAACTAGCATTTTGCAAGCGTAATTAGCTTGCAGAATTGCTAGCGTTTTCCAAGCGATCTGTAGCATCGCCTGGAGAACTGATTGACAGGTTGGTCACACTCGTCAAACATAGTGTTTGACGAGTGTGACCAACTTTTTACTATTGAGGCCGCCTATGCGGCCTCAATAGTAAAAGATGGAATGTAAATAATAATAATTAAAAAAATATATTGTTATTCTCACCTTCCGACGTCCCGAGCAGCCTTCCCGCCTCTCTCCACGCTCCCGGTCCCAGTAATCCTTTGCGACAATTACCTCAATGACATCCATTCTCGCAGGATCGCGACGTCTCGCGGTCATTCGCGATGACGTCGCGTGAATGACCGCGAGACTTCGCGATCCCGCGAGAACGGACATCATCGCTCGCAAAGGCTTACTGGGACCGAAAGCGTGGAGAGAGGCGGGAAGGCTGCGCAGGACGTCGGAAGGTGAGAATAACAATATTTGTTATTTTAAATTCTATTTTTTACAGGGATATGGTACCCAAAGCCCGGAGGACAGTCTCCTCTCCTCCGGACTGTGGGTACCATCCGCAAATGTTCTGCTTACTTTTCGCATGGTGTGCACAGCCACATGCAGAAAGTAAGCAGAACAATGCATTCCTATGGGTGCGGGAACGCCGCGATTCCGCGAAATTAATGAGCATGCTGCGTTTTTTACCGTGGAGCAATTCCGCCGTGGTAAGAACCGCAGCATTAGCACAGCATTGCGGAATCCCATAGGAATGCATGGGATGCTTATTTTTCGCGTTTTCGCAGCAAAATCACGCGGTTAAAACTGCCGCGGAAACGCGAAAAAAACGCCACATGTGAACTTAGCCTAATTAACAGGCTGACATGTAACGTGCAGACGTGATCAGTCCTCCCAAGAGGCGATTTTACATTTATTCTCAGGATTATACAGAAGGGTGTGGATAGTGAAGCGTTGTAAAATTAATTTACCATAGCTCCAGCACGTGCAGCTTGGGTGTCAGCAGCCAGCAAGGTATATTGCAGGTAATAATCGGATTCTTACTAGAAAGTACATTAAAGTGAGTATACAACCACAGAATGAGAGCCACTTGGCCTCAGCCTCTGAGCTGCCAAAAAAATCAGTTTTTTCTAGCAATCCTATCACCGATAAAGTGAAAAGGTGACTCCGCTCAGATTACTCCACTTATTTGCAGGCCCTTTGTCCTCAATTTACCTTTTTAATTTTGGACAAGCATATTTGGATACCAGAGCTGGGGGCAGGAGGCTGGAGGGAGGCAGAGGGGGTCACTGCGGCTCCTAGAGCTATAGATGGTGGTGCTCCATGTGCGCATCCACCCAGATCTAGAAAAGATAAGATTGACAGATAACACAGCTCGGGGGACATCACTGCACAAAACAGTGTCATTCAAATCCCTGGCACAGAGCAGTCACAGACCGCTCCTGCCAGGAATTCAGAAGCTTCTGCTGACGCGACTGGCTGGGACTTCTGAGGTGTTTCTGATGGACAGCCGGCTCCTCGCTGCTTATCAGAATGTGGGTGCTTTTGTCTTCTGGCCCGGTTGTCATTCCAGAGCTCGTAAGAACCAGGGCTCATCCCACTGAACGCCCACACTTGATCCCCATGGGTAGAACACCACTCAGATGACACAGGGTGAGGGGAACACACATTGGTAAGACTATTGGTTCACTAACAGAAAAAACACAGAGGTGTAACGACTGTGGTCGAAGCGATCAATGCCAAAACCAGGCACAGGGGTACAGGTGCCTTCTTCTGCTGGATCTGCATCCTCACTGAAGACGCAGATCCAGATAACATTCATTGTGTTGCAGAGACCCGTCGGGTCCCTGCACTGCGATACATGCTGCCGACGCAGTGGCTGAGCTGACGTTGGAGGTGCAGCTACAATAAGTCAACCTCCGATGTCAGCTGCAGGGCTGTGCGGTGGATACAAAAGACACTGGGTGACTTGGGAGCAGAGGAAAGGTGAGTACAATACAATATGTATACCCCTCCTCACATGTAAAGCGCCATGGAATAAATGGCGCAATAATAATAAATAATAATAATACAATGTTTTTTATTTTTAATTATGCATTAGGGGCAGAACGGAGACACATACACTAGGATAGGGAACCATGTAGACCAGGATGGGGACATATATACCAGGAAGGGGGCATATATACCAGGATGGAGACCATGTGGACCATACATACCAGGATGGGGACCATATATTCTACATAATGAAAGGGGAGGGGCAATTCATGTCTTTATAGAATTTAGAGAGTGTGGGGAAGGTGGCTTGATGGACAGACGTGACTGGCAGTAGGAGGGGACGGTTTGTACACCAGAGACGGAGATTGACAGGATAGAAGGGTGACAGCTAGGAAAGGCAGGATAGCAGGGTGTAGTACTGAGAAATGACCACAAGATGGCATGGGAGAGAGGTGCAGGACTGTACATCAGCTTATGGCTCAGGATATGCTTAGTCATGGGGAGCGGGAAGATAGGAGCCCGGGAATTCCCCTGTGAGAGAGGGGATAAATAGAAGTAGGCGGGGCTTGAGTATAGTTTAGTCCCGGGAGGAACTCAGAAGAAGACAGGGAAGAGAGAAGAGCTCGGCCAGGGGTTGGACAGAGAAGAGACAGTCAGGGGGGTGGCCCTGACCCGACAGACCGCAGGACAGATGAGGCCCCGGGGGGTACTGACTGGATGACGACCTCGGACAGGTGAAGCGCTGGGGGTAGATGGGTCTAGGACAGCCCCCAGTGAAAGATCCGTGATGTGCGTTACTGTGACTGGAACGAAGGCGCAGGTACCCGGGCCTGGAGACAGTGTGAAGAAGCTGCGGTGCGTGTTTGGTGGTCGTCAGGAGGACGACGAATAAATCCGGAACTGTTACACGTGCAATCTGTCTCTGCCTCGTCCTTTGAGTCGCCTGGTGTCTGCGGCGTCCGAACTGGGTAAGCAGTGGTCCACCCCCCAATCCCGGCCCCTACCACATTTGGCGTAGTCGGCAGGATCGCCGCCGCTAATACGACACCTTCCGCGGCAGGCCTGCGTTTGAAGAACTGAGAAGGACTTGGACTGCTCCTTTGTGGATTACAAGTGCCTGTGGATTACAAACACCTGTGGATTACAAATCGCTGACCTGTGGATTACAAATTGGGGGCGCTGTTGCAGATCTGCGTTGCCAAGAGAGGATCCGGGGTGGTGCCAGATTCTGTCCAAGATGGCGGTGGTACTCCAACACCAGGGAGAGGCCCCAGCGCTTGCAATTGTTCTGGATGGACTGTGTCCCCCTCCAACGTACCCCTGGGAGGAGCGGTGTGCATCTGGAGACCGCGGTCCCCTCATACTGGACTCCGGCAGCTGGGTGGAGAGCTGCGGCTGCTTGGCGCCATTCGACTGTTGCCCACCGGACGGGATGCGACGCTGCAGTTGCCGTGGCCTCGGACGCCTGGAGTGGCGATGGCGTCGGGAGATCGAGTTTCGCTGGGAGACTTGCTACTTGGAGTCACTGACCATCATCCGGACCTCGGGCGGAGAAGAGGAGCAGCGGCGGGTCCCGCGGGAGCGGCCGATGAAGACATCACCAGGGAGTCTCCCCGCGGGATTCCCCAGCCTGGAGGCTAGCCCTGCCGGACGGCGGGGTGAAGAACGGAGGCTGCGGGAGGAGCCGCGGGATGATGGATCGGAGGTCCCGGCGCCGGGGAAGGTGAGAGTTCCCCCGGCACTGCCGGCGGCTCCGCAAGCGGCCCCCACCACTCGGCCGCACCGCGCGGCCTCCTGTGCTCCTGGAAGCCCGGCCGCGGAGGGTTCTGTGGCAGAACCGTGACGCCCCCGAACCACTCCGCCCGGCGGCGCCACGTCCGGTGTCGCCGGTGCGGAGCCAGCCCGAGGCCGATGCTGCTTCGTTCTATCTGTCAGCGGCAGCCCCGTCCCTGAAGCAGGCCGCTACTCCAGCGCGGCCTGCTTGTCGGGCTCTGCGGCCTATTCATCAGGAACTACGGCTGCCCCTACCCGCCGCCCAGCCCCAGCGGCTGCTGAGCCGCCGACATCTACGGCCACCTCTGCCCCGCTCTCAACCCTGGCTGTGTCCCGCCCACCGGACTCCGGGGCCTACACCGGACCCTCCGTGGGTCTAGGACAGCCCCCAGTGAAACATCCGCGAGGTGCGTTACTGTACCTGGAATGAAGGCGCAGGTACCCGGGGCTGGAGACAGTGTGAAGAAGCTGCGGTGCGTGTTTGGTGGTCGTCAGGAGGACGACGAATAAATCCAGAACTGTTACACATGCAATCTGTCTCCGCCTCGTCCTTTGAGTCACCTGGTGTCTGCGGCGACCGAACAGGGTAAGCAGTGGTCCACCCCCCAATCCTAGCCCCTACCACAAAAGCTACAGGGGCCCATATATCTGACCAACGTGTGTGTGGGGGGGGGCAGGTCCAAATTTCCGCTGTGGGGCCCATTGGACTCCAGTTACACCACTGCAAAAACATATCAAACATTCTCAGCAAGAACATAAGGTGGTAAAAGTGACCGAATCTCACCTTTCTGCTGTGCCTTCTGGGCTTCTAGGACCAACTATCTCTGCCAGCAGCACCCTGCTTTTGGTGGCCTCCCACTGAGATGATAATGTATTAGATGTGACCTGCAGTCCCATGTAACTCCACAGATAATACATTGATACTTTTGTGAGTACTGATAGCATTGATGGCTCCCCTGGATCACACTACTGCTGGTTCTGCATGTGCAGCTGTTTTGGGCTGGTGGGAGGAGTAAGGCAGAATCAGTGAGAGATGAGAGCAGTCTACCGTATATCTATCTATTGCTGATAATGACAGACTGCTACAAACTACAGATCTTCATCATTTTTGCAGTTTTGCACTAGGGCAACTGTAAATAACAAGTTGAACACATATGTGAACATCCTCACCTTGCACCTCAAATTAAAACTTTGTGATGCTGTAATTGGCAATTTTCTGTGTGTGCAATTTTCCGTGTGGGCAATTTTCCGTGTGGGGATTTTTCAGGGAACCTGTGACGAGGTCAGCTTACGCTGAGTCGACTTTTTCATTAGAGTGGATCCTCTGGGTCGTGGCACCCACACACCTAGGGCGAGCTGACCTTGTGAGGAACCACCCCCTATACAGGGAGTGTCAGGGGCAAGACCAAGGGGGTGAGCCACCACGACTGCTGGCACCAGACGGCCGGCTCACGTAGACACTAGGTATGAGTGTCTGACGACAAGGACGTGCAGGAAACAAGACAAGACGTAAGTTCAAGGTATCTTTATTAAGGCAAGTTCAGGAAAACATTCAGTGCGAAACGTGATAACAAGCAAACACGGCAAGGTGTGTGCGTGGCACGCCAAGGTCCATGGAATAGTACGTGCTAGAAGGCGAGCCTGGTTACCGGCAAGGACACGATGGCATCGGACTCCGGACAGCTGGCAGGGATCAGGGCGTCAGGCTGTAGACTTCATGCTTACGATCTCTGGCAGTGATGGCAGGTTCCGGGAATCCAGCAGGCAAACCAGGGTACAGGCAAGGTGCGTGTGTAGGGACACGCCAGGTTCAACATGCAAAGTACAGTGATAAAAGTTCAACATACAAGACAGGATGCATGTGTAGAGACACACCAAGGCACAAGGGACAAGACAGAGTCCTGCGTGCGCAGAGGGCACGCCAGGGTCATAGTTCAAGGCAGAGTCCTGCGCGTGCAGAGGGGCACGCCAGGGTCAGGGTTCAAGGCAGAGTCCTGCGCGTGCAGAGGGCACGCCAGGGTCAGGGTTCAAGGCAGAGTCCTGCGCGTGCAGAGGAGCACGCCAGGGTCAGGGTTCAAGGCAGAGTCCTGCGCGTGCAGAGAGACACGCTAGGGTCACAGTTCAAGACAGAGTCCTGCGCGTGCAGAGGGGCATGCCAAGGTCAGGGTTAAAAGCAGAGTCCTGCGAATGCAGAGGGCACACCAGCGACAGAGTACAGGCTAGGAGGACCTGTGTGTGCGAGAGGGCAAGACAGGGTACATAGCAAGACCTGCGTGTATGTGGCTCCCCTGAGGCTCAGTCACCACAGAGGTACTGCACCTTCTCCTAAGGTGTAAGTGCCTCACCATCCAGGTAAGGTGGGAACTCCTTTCCACGCTCCAACACTCGCATCCCACACAACAGAGTAGTTTAGCAAAACCACATTGCGGCTCCATGCTCAGAGGGTAGCAGAGCACCTTTGGTGGTTCCCTGCTTGGAACACTAGACGTGCTGGGAGGCGGGTGGAGTTAGAACATATAAAAGAGCGAGGAGGTTAAGAATTACAGGTCAGTCAGACGGGGAGTCTGAGGAGGAGAGCCATTCGGAGAGGAGTGGGGATCCCTGGAAGAAAGGATGGAGGAAGGAGTGCTGCAGCTGCCTCAGTGATCTGAGCCAGCTGGCACAGGAAAGGAAGGAAGGAAGAAGGACATTGAGCTGTAACCTAAGCATCCATAAGAGAAAGAGGATAGTACGGAACGAAGGAGTATAAGAGAGCAGAGAGGACGTGGGTTGGAAGGAAGCACCCTGCCTATAGGTTCTAAGCGCAAGGCCGGGGCCCGGTCCCCAAGGTTTTATGGACACTTATGGTTCTGCAGCAGACACCGGTGGAGTAGTTGGCTGTAAATGCATTACTCCCATCTAAGACTTGGGGCACAACAGCACTTGAATAGAGAGCCGGGATTCAGGAGAAGGGAGTCCGCGAAGCAGGCTACAGCTGTCTGCCATACAAGTAGAGTTCTTGGGAACATCTGACAGGAGGAACTCCAGTGTAACTTAGTACTAGGAGATCTTCACACTTAAAGGCGCTATTGAGGAGACGTTCAGAAAGGTACATGTTGGCGGAGTGTTGGAGAGGAGCATCCTATCTTGCCTGGAGGTTGGCTGAGTCTCTGACCCGGAGGACACGGCCCGGAGGCAGGCACCTGTGTGTACTACAGACTGAGTAAAGCTTTGGAACTACAAGCCCCGGTATCCTCCATTCATTATTGCGCCAACACACTCAGCACCGCTACATCTGGGTATCAGCTTGTACACTGCCTGCTCCTCTCCTCATCCATTACAACTACACTGCCCTGGGGCTACAGCTCCACCTGTGGGGAGCTTCACCGTCTTGGCTGCACCACACCACCAGCCCCAGAGGATCTGCAAGCAGCGTTGGCCTAACATCCTACTTGCCGAACACCACAGGGGGTGTCACGAACTATTCATTCAAATTAACTACAATACAGATCTCCATTACTTGGGCGCCCAGGGCCATGGACCGGGTCACCGCTGCTGTGACACATCCCGCTGACACCGGCCCGGTACCGAGTACCCCACAGCCCTGGGAGGGCGACCCACGTACTTTTACAGAAGCACGGGGAGGTATGCCACGGGGCAGCGGAGCGTAGTCTGAAGCCCAGAGCCAGGTCAAGGGAGCATCTTGAGACTAGCGTGGAAATGTGCAAGAGAGCACAATAGGACAGAGTCTAGCAGCGGAGCATGGGCCAAAGCCCAGAGCCGGGTCAAGGGAGCACCTTGAGACTAGACATGGAAATGTGCAAGAGAGCACCATAGGACAGAGTACGGAAAACCAGGCAGAGACAAGAAACATGAGAAGAACCAGAAGGCTCAGAATAGCAAAGACCAGACACGGCGAAACAGGCAAGGCAGAGAATATCGGAAGGACTACAAGTTCAAGCATGACACGGACAAAACATGGCACGAGAGACAACACAAGACAAGGCACGAGACAGGAGGCAGAGTACAAGCACAGAGCGTGTGCAGAGACGCACAACAGGGCAGAGTGCAGGGGCACAGAATACAGAGAGCGACCAAGCAGCCATGCAGGGAAGCAACGCGATACTCAGGCCCGACCATAGGAAGGGGCGGTCTGATATAGCACCATAGCACCTGGACTTCTGGGTCAGATCAGGGAAGGACTTCCGGTTCAGATCCTCTGGGATCATAGAGAGCGTTGCTAGATCAGACTAGGCTGAACCATAGAGAAGGTCACATGATCAGGGGTTCCAGGATTACATAGAGGATTGCAGAATCAGACAGCACTGGAACATAGGAAAGGTCACATGATCAGGGGTTCCAGGAATACAGAGGATTGCAGAATCAGAGCAGAGATGAATGGTTACCTAGCAACGGCGTGCAGTCATGAGGTAAGGCGCGCGTGCACACCGCTCCAGGCATCTTGCAGCACAAGACTTAAAGGGCATGAGAATTCAGTGCACGTGCACACCACTCCAGGACTCATTCGGCATAACAGACATGGCGGGCATGACAGGCATAACGGACATGACAGGCATAACGGACATGGCGGGCATGACAGAACCCCTATGGATAGGTCATACATTTACAAGATGGTAATACTCCCTTAAGGATGAGTTCAGATGTGTTGGATTTGAGGTGCATTTTCCACACCCCATATTAAAAAAAAATCATAAGACAAAAAATCAAAACCAAGGAATGCTTAGAGGCAGGGTGTGAAGAAAGTGATAAAAGTATTCTGTGATGTCCTTATCTTGACCACCAAACATTCTGACAACAGCTTCCTAGTCACTGTCCCAGGTACCGCAACACCAGTCCCAAAGCCAGATGGTTTCATAGATAATATTAAGTACATGGGAGGTATAGATCTCTCTGGTCAGGTCCTCCAACCATACAGTGCCATCAGGGGCGGACACTGACAGCTTGGGGCCCCTGTGCAAGAAATGTGTTTGGGCCCCCTTCCTTTTATGGTGACAAAGCTACATATATAAATATATATAGCCAAACACACACATACATGTATATTACATAGTCTCCTTTATTATGTATATTGCACTATATAGAGCCCTGTTTTTATTACATACCGTCCTGTCTTGTTAGCTGTATAATGCAATGATGGCTGATGGAGCATGGGAAAGCTTCCTTTCTAATGGAGGAACTGATGGACTGGTAGTCTGGTCACCAGCTCCTCGATCAGCAGTCATTTTATATCTAAAAAGAGAGGGGACTATTTAATAAAAGAGGGCGCTGTGAATAACAAAATTAACAAGAATACACAATGTAAGAGACAGCACTATACATAACAGCAGAGGAAGCTATAAAATAAGGGACGGCACCATATATAACTAGAGAGGATGGTGCGTAATAAGGGAAGGTGTTATACATAATAAAAGAGGAAACTATGTAACTAAGGATGGTGTTATACAGAATTAGTGAGTACACTATATACTAAGGGACTGTGTTATACATAATAAGCTATGTTTTCCTCTACCTCCTCCTGTTTCTAAGACCATTATAAGCCCCCCTTCCTCCCATCCCAATCCCCCCTCTCCCTCCATCATTGCCCTCTTCACCACCTCCATCATTGCCTTCTCCCCCACCACTCCCATCATTGCCCATTCCACCACCTCCATCAATGCCTCCTCCCCCACCATCCCCATTATTGCCCTTTCCACCACCACCATCATTGCATTCTCCCCCACCACCCCATCATCATTCACTTTTCCCCCGACCATCCCATCATTGCCCTTTCCACCACCTCAATCATTACCTTCTCCTCTACCACCTCATCATTGCCCTCCATCACCCCCATCATTGCCTTCTTCCCTACCACCCCATCATTGTCCTCTCCATCACCCCCATCATTGCCATCTCCCCATCACCCTCATCATTGCCTTCTCCCCATCAACCCCATCATTACCTTCTCCCCATCATTACCTTCTCCCCATCATTACCTTCTCCCCATCAACCCCATCATTCCCCTCTCCTCCACCTACACACACACAGCACCGTTGACCTCTCTGTATATTCCCCCGCAGCGCTACGCATGCAAGCATGCACACACACCACCACTCATCTCCACACACACACACACACACACACACAGACACATACAAAGCACACACACTCACACATACAAACACACACACAGCACCTCTCACCTGTCTGCAGCCGCAGCATCACCGGCGCCCGCGCTCCCTCGTTCTGGCACAGCCGGCAGGTGAATGATGACATTATCCAGCTGCGCTGCTCTTGTGTCAGAGACAGGAAGCAGGATGGATCCTTGCAGCTCTGCTCCTGCTATTTTATCTTGCGGCGCTGCTGGAATTGCTCCCTGCCCGCCGCACATGAGGGCAATCTGGCCAGGAGCACCCTGGAGCCTCAGGCCCAGAGAAACTGGCAAGATTGCCCTCATTATTAGCCTTCCTGCAGGGGCCCCCTGGAGCCTTTGGCCCCAGTGCAGCCCATGAGTGCCATGCAAAAAGTTAAAGTAAGGTACAAAAAATGGGCCGTACAGATGGCACAGTACAATGCTTTTGTGCTGTTCCGATCGGCACGCAATACAGGGACCTTTCTTCAGTTTCTAATGTTTGGCACTCAGGAGGATGAGGGTCCCAATACTTCTGAATCTGATAGTGCCTGCATTGTCCCAGGCCAATGTTTACCAGGGCAGGTTCCCCAAACAGCGAGGACAGGGCGATCACAAAAACGGTGCAGAGTATGCTCCAAGAGGGGAATCCGAAAGGACAGAACTTACCATTGTGAAACCTGCCCTGAGAAACCTGGTTTTTGTGTTAAAGATTGCTTCAAAGCGTACCAAACGTCCACATATTAATAAAATTTGTTTTTACCCTGTTGACACAACACACTTTTATAATCTGATGTACTCCGCATCATGCTGCTGCAATGCAGGTAAATGCAAGCTCCACTAGATGGCAATAGATTGGAGGGAGGACTGCACACAGCAAGGCCAGACCTGCAATGCAGCGGCGAGGCCACCATTAGGTGGCAGCAGAATAGTCAAACAAGCCGGGTCAATAAAAGACAGTAGCGCAGTACAAAAGGAATAAGCAAACAGAGTCACAAACAAGCCAAATGGGTCAGAACCAGTCAGGAGCAGATATGCCAAAGACAAGAGACAAAACAACAAGACAGGGTCCAAGCCAAATTAAGGAAGAGGAACAGCATCCGGTCTGGGTGAAAAATTGTATCAAAAATTTATTCTGCCAGTACAAAATACAACGTTTCGGCCATATTGTGGCCTTTTTCAAGTATAACATAACAGTACATATGGTGGCCTTTTATAGTGTGGCACAGCCAATCACCATCTAGGTAACACCCATCACAAAGAATCCATACATAAAATACATATAAATACATCCATCTGTTACATGTATATTCAATAACACAGCTCATCCAATCGTTAACAATGATGATCATAATCATATTGAAAATATTACAAAAACATTTCATATATAAACATCAATCCCCAAATCAGCCCACCAATGGTCGTAATGCATCAAAGGTATCCATAGAAATAGCACACCAATCACTTGCAGTAATACATATCCATATATAAACCGCCAATCCCTAATCACATAATAGTGGCACCAACCCCAATGGACCAATCATGCGTGGACTCACAAATTCCTATATCAGCAGAGTTCCCTCTCCCCATATGACAGCATCAGCCAGAGCCAGGCCACATCAGGAGCACAGTCTAATGACGCGCGCTACAAGGCCACGGCGAGCGCGCCGCCCATCCCCGCCCAGGTCCAGTCACGTGAAGACTCCATCACCGAACACCGCGCATGCGCGGTGCTATGCGAGGAATCAGCCACACAAACCGCCCACCGGGGGGGAAAGCGCACGCGCAGAGGCCCAGAGCGCGCGATCACACACCACACTCCCTTGTAAACCCGCACATGCGCTGATAAATAAGAGCAAGTGTAAAACCACATATAAATTAATGAGTCCACACAAATAGACCAAAAATGCTCCCAAGAAAACCGCAGCATATAAGAGACATTTAGAATCAAAAAACCATATCCATGGTAAATTTAATAATATTCCATACTTCATGAGATTCATAAATGTTATACATTATATAAGGAGCAAAACTGGGATATTTACAAAAAAGAAAAAAGAAAAAGAAAAAAAGAAAGAGAAGAAAAAAGAGGGCACGGGGAATGGCAGGCAAGAAATAACGACAAAATTCAAAAAGGACAACATCATCTTCATAATTTCAGGACTGTTCAGTCCCCGTGTCCTCCATTCTTTCAAATGTATCACCTATAGACACTAAAAAATAAAAAATATTTAATTAAAAAACCATAAAGGCCACATAAGTAAATATATACCCATAACAAAGAATAATGACACAAGGTGAGGGATTAGGTGACACAAGTATGTAAATTGTAATCCAAGTTCAAACCCCTTGGTTGCAACGTATCAAGAATCGATATCCATCTCAACTCTTTTTTTCAGCATCTTAACCCTATCACCCCCACGTCTTAATACAGGAACCCCATCTATCACTCTAAATCGTAACTGATTCACTGAATGTCTGCATTCTATAAAATGCTTCCTAATCGTACTCTTATGCTTACTAATGCGAGCCCTAATCTTCATAGTGGTCTCTCCTATATACATAAGCCCACATGGGCACAAAATCAAGTCAATCACAAAACTTGACGAACACGTATACCTCTCCTTAATAGAAAACTTTTTTCCAGTTCGAGGGTGATTGAAACTGTCACCTTTTAACATATTGCCACAACAGGCACATCCCAAGCATGGAAAATTGCCCATCTTAGGAGGACATATTGTCCTTTGTACGTTGACTTTTGATGAACCAATATCTGACCTTACCAATCTATCTTTAAGATTATGTCCACGTCTATATGAAAGTAATGGCCTATCCACAAATTCTGATATCTGGGGCAGACCCTTTTGTAAGAGGCTCCAATGTTTGTTCAAGATACCTCCAATCCTGCCACTAACTGGACAATATGTTGAGACAAAAGGAACTCGTCTCTTAGGCCCTTTGATTTGCTTACGGTTAGAATCCTCTACCGATATATTTTGAGCCTTAACTTTATAAGAATTAACTCGATCCATCGGGTAACCCCTGTTAATAAATTTTGTACACATCTGATCCAATCTTAGGTCCAACTTATCATCCTCTTTAACAATCCTCCGTACACGTAGCATTTGACTCCATGGTAGTGACTCCACCATCCGTCTTGGGTGATTACTATCAAACACCAAAAGACTATTCCTATCTGTCTCTTTTATAAAAAGATCGGTATATAGAGACTCATCTTTCTTATAAACCAACGTATCCAAAAATTGGACCTGATCATAAGAGTAGGTCAGTGTAAACTTCAACTCAGAGAATACATTATTCAATTCATTTTGAAAATCAAGAAGATCTTCCAGACTACCATCCCAGATACAGAAAATATCGTCAATGTAGCGCCACCAGGCCCGGACATGGCACCAGTGGGTAGAATTGTACACATACCGGTCCTCGAATACCGCCATATAGATGTTTGCATAAGTTGGGGCCACATTGGACCCCATGGCGGTACCGCGCAACTGTAGGTAATAATCATCCCCAAAGAGAAAATAATTTCTCCTGAGGATAAAACCTAACAGTGCTAGGACCAGCTGTGCACACTCTGACGCCATGTCCGAGCCTGTCAGCACCACATCGACGGCCTCCAAACCCCTATCATGCTCAATAGACGTATATAGAGAAACCACATCAAAGGATGCAAGTATCATGTGAGAAGTAACTTTAACGTCACTGATTTTTTGCAGAAAATCATTTGTGTCCACAATATAAGACCGTGCTGAGGTAGCAAAACGTCGCAATACTTTATCAAGAAAAATCGAAACCTTATTACATAGTGACCCCCTCCCAGACACTATGGGACGCCCAGGTGGATTCTCCAAACTCTTATGTATTTTCGGTAGCGTATATAATATTGGTGTCTGGGGAGCATCCACTACCAAATATTCAGACAGCTTCTGATCAATGAGTCCATTAAGCAAGGACTCATCCACTAAAAGCCGTAATTCGCTCAAAAAACGGGGGGTGGGGTCACTCATCAATTTAACATACACTGCAGTATCAGAAAGTTGGCCAAGAATCTCCATCTTGTATTTGTCTGTATCCATAACAACAACCGCACCACCTTTATCTGCAGCTTTTATCGTAATAGCAGTATTCTTTGAAAGATTATCCAATGCCTGTTTTTCAGAGTATGTAAGATTCCCCCTATGTTGACCCCGAAACTCCCCTTTCAATTGTGCAATATCTCTTTCAACCAACTGAATATATGATTCAACAAAGTTATTCCTAACAGGTGGTTGAAAATTACTCTTACTGTATAATCCAACACCCTGGAGCGTAAAACCAATAGATTTATCATCATCATTAATTACACATGATTTTTCTTCCTTATCAGAGAAAAAGGATGCCAGTCGTAGCCTCCTAAAAAAAGAGAACAAATCACACTCGATTTCAAACCAATCAGGAAAATTTGTGGGACAAAATGACAGTCCCTTAGATAATACTCCATAGTCCACTTCAGATAACACACACAATGAGATATTTACCACCAAGTCTCTCTGTGTTGCTAGGTTCTCTTTTTCACCTCCATGTTCCTCGTTCGCATTGGTGCTTTGCGTGACATTCCTCTTTCTCCTATGCTTTCTACCTCCTCGACGGGTCCTCCTTTCTTGTCGTATTGTCCAACTTGTCTCTTCCTAAAAAAATAGAAGATGAAGATGCTGCACCCATATTAGAGTCATCCGTTGAATCAGACTCAGCAGTGGTGAACCCAAATCTTTGATCCTTAACTGGTGGTCTCCTTCTTCTACGCATTGGCAAAGGTCGATCTCTCCTAGAGTATGGAGTATTGTGCTGACCCATCTGCCATGAAAACACACGACCAGATCTATAATCATCAGCATCGCGAAACCATTTCGTACGTTTCGTTTTTTCTATATCACCTCGATATTTCATCAACTTATCCTCCAACTGGGATTTAAATAAGTCCACCTCCTGTGCTGTCAATTCAGCTGTTAATTGCTGTTCCAAATCGGCAATGTTACTCTTCACAGACTCCACCTCTATATGAAGAAACTCAACATTCAGAAGCATTAAATCAAATGCAAACTTGTTTGTAATAGACTCAAACCTGCTGCAAAATTGTGAATTATCTGCAAGCAATGTAGGACGCAGATGCGGTCTTAAACCACGTGAAATCCTACGGACTTTATAATATTCACATAATGTAGTGGCATGCAATTCATACGATATGCATTTCCTTCTTTCTGTTTCATATTTCTTTTTAAGCATAAAAAACAAATAAAAAACAAATCTGAACTGAGAAAAGTAAGTTAATGTGTATGCACAATGTAAGTGCATTATAACTGATGCAAAAAACTGAAGTGTGAAAGAGGCCTTAGGCCAGACTGGATGGCTTTCCCAGCTCAGAAAGAGGGCGGTCACACCCATATATGCACTGAATGCACAATGAAATTAATAAAAAACCCTCTTTCTGAGCTGGGAAAGCCATCCAGTCTGGCCTAAGCTGTTACTAGTGGTTCAGCCGCTCGACCCTTATTCACATTCACGCCACTTGGCAAGTGAAAAGGTTTTAAATACTAGAGTAGGGACTGTCCCACAAGGGTTGCCGTGACGTGGCGGGATGGCTTGTACATTATTTTGATCAAAATTATGTTTACTAAATACCCTTATTATTATTATTACCTTTATGCATTATTTGCAGTATATTTTTTACTTTTTAGTTCAGGATATTTGTGTTTTTTGCTTTTTGTTTTCTCTGGTTAATGGTCATGTGTTAATATGCACTTACATTGTGCATACACATTAACTTACTTTTCTCAGTTCAGATTTGTTTTTTATTCATTTCATTGTGCATTCAGTGCATATATGGGTGTGACCGCCCTCTTTCTGAGCTGGGAAAGCCATCCAGTCTGGCCTAAGCTGTTACTAGTGGTTCAGCCGCTCGACCCTTATTCACATTCACGCCACTTGGCAAGTGAAAAGGTTTTAAATACTAGAGTTAGGACTGTCCCACAAGGGTTGCCGTGACGTGGCGGGATGGCTTGTACATTTTTTTGATCAAAATTATGTTTACTAAATACCCTTATTATTATTATTACCTTTATGCATTATTTGCAGTATATTTTTTACTTTTTAGTTCAGGATATTTGTGTTTTTTGCTTTTTGTTTTCTCTGGTTAATGGTCATGTGTTAATATGCACTTACATTGTGCATACACATTAACTTACTTTTCTCAGTTCAGATTTGTTTTTTATTCATTTCATTGTGCATTCAGTGCATATATGGGTGTGACCGCCCTCTTTTTGAGCTGGGAAAGCCATCCAGTCTGGCCTAAGCTGTTACTAGTGGTTCAGCCGCTCGACCCTTATTCACATTCACGCCACTTGGCAAGTGAAAAGGTTTTAAATACTAGAGTAGGGACTGTCCCACAAGGGTTGCCGTGACGTGGCGGGATGGCTTGTACATTATTTTGATCAAAATTATGTTTACTAAATACCCTTATTATTATTATTACCTTTATGCATTATTTGCAGTATATTTTTTACTTTTTAGTTCAGGATATTTGTGTTTTTTGCTTTTTGTTTTCTCTGGTTAATGGTCATGTGTTAATATGCACTTACATTGTGCATACACATTAACTTACTTTTCTCAGTTCAGATTTGTTTTTTATTCATTTCATTGTGCATTCAGTGCATATATGGGTGTGACCGCCCTCTTTCTGAGCTGGGAAAGCCATCCAGTCTGGCCTAAGCTGTTACTAGTGGTTCAGCCGCTCGACCCTTATTCACATTCACGCCACTTGGCAAGTGAAAAGGTTTTAAATACTAGAGTTAGGACTGTCCCACAAGGGTTGCCGTGACGTGGCGGGATGGCTTGTACATTTTTTTGATCAAAATTATGTTTACTAAATACCCTTATTATTATTATTACCTTTATGCATTATTTGCAGTATATTTTTTACTTTTTAGTTCAGGATATTTGTGTTTTTTGCTTTTTGTTTTCTCTGGTTAATGGTCATGTGTTAATATGCACTTACATTGTGCATACACATTAACTTACTTTTCTCAGTTCAGATTTGTTTTTTATTCATTTCATTGTGCATTCAGTGCATATATGGGTGTGACCGCCCTCTTTTTGAGCTGGGAAAGCCATCCAGTCTGGCCTAAGCTGTTACTAGTGGTTCAGCCGCTCGACCCTTATTCACATTCACGCCACTTGGCAAGTGAAAAGGTTTTAAATACTAGAGTAGGGACTGTCCCACAAGGGTTGCCGTGACGTGGCGGGATGGCTTGTACATTATTTTGATCAAAATTATGTTTACTAAATACCCTTATTATTATTATTACCTTTATGCATTATTTGCAGTATATTTTTTACTTTTTAGTTCAGGATATTTGTGTTTTTTGCTTTTTGTTTTCTCTGGTTAATGGTCATGTGTTAATATGCACTTACATTGTGCATACACATTAACTTACTTTTCTCAGTTCAGATTTGTTTTTTATTCATTTCATTGTGCATTCAGTGCATATATGGGTGTGACCGCCCTCTTTCTGAGCTGGGAAAGCCATCCAGTCTGGCCTAAGCTGTTACTAGTGGTTCAGCCGCTCGACCCTTATTCACATTCACGCCACTTGGCAAGTGAAAAGGTTTTAAATACTAGAGTTAGGACTGTCCCACAAGGGTTGCCGTGACGTGGCGGGATGGCTTGTACATTTTTTTGATCAAAATTATGTTTACTAAATACCCTTATTATTATTATTACCTTTATGCATTATTTGCAGTATATTTTTTACTTTTTAGTTCAGGATATTTGTGTTTTTTGCTTTTTGTTTTCTCTGGTTAATGGTCATGTGTTAATATGCACTTACATTGTGCATACACATTAACTTACTTTTCTCAGTTCAGATTTGTTTTTTATTCATTTCATTGTGCATTCAGTGCATATATGGGTGTGACCGCCCTCTTTTTGAGCTGGGAAAGCCATCCAGTCTGGCCTAAGCTGTTACTAGTGGTTCAGCCGCTCGACCCTTATTCACATTCACGCCACTTGGCAAGTGAAAAGGTTTTAAATACTAGAGTAGGGACTGTCCCACAAGGGTTGCCGTGACGTGGCGGGATGGCTTGTACATTTTTTTGATCAAAATTATGTTTACTAAATACCCTTATTATTATTATTACCTTTATGCATTATTTGCAGTATATTTTTTACTTTTTAGTTCAGGATATTTGTGTTTTTTGCTTTTTGTTTTCTTTTTAAGCATATCAGCAGTAGGTTTGTTTAAAAAGGACATATCTGTCCGGGCTCCAGATAAAATTCTTATCGCATCATCCTCTGTATAGGAAAAAATCATAGCAGTATCCAGTTCACCCACCTCTGGATTAGTAGTTTCCATATTCAATCCGGTGCAAGCCTGCCAGAGTCCAAACAGTAAACAGCAAAAAGCAGCCGACAGCACAACAGAGGAATGGATGCCAGTTCAAAGGTTCATGGACCCAAATGAACAATAGTCCAAATTAAGGAAGAGGAACAGCATCCGGTCTGGGTGAAAAATTGTATCAAAAATTTATTCTGCCAGTACAAAATACAACGTTTCGGCCATATTGTGGCCTTTTTCAAGTATAACATAACAGTACATATGGTGGCCTTTTATAGTGTGGCACAGCCAATCACCATCTAGGTAACACCCATCACAAAGAATCCATACATAAAATACATATAAATACATCCATCAGTTACATGTATATTCAATAACACAGCTCATCCAATCGTTAACAATGATGATCATAATCATATTGAAAATATTACAAAAACATTTCATATATAAACATCAATCCCCAAATCAGCCCACCAATGGTCGTAATGCATCAAAGGTATCCATAGAAATAGCACACCAATCACTTGCAGTAATACATATCCATATATAAACCGCCAATCCCTAATCACATAATAGTGGCGCCAACCCCAATGGACCAATCATGCGTGGACTCACAAATTCCTATATCGGCAGAGTTCCCTCTCCACATATGACAGCATCAGCCAGAGCCAGGCCACATCAGGAGCGCAGTCTAATGACGCGCGCTACAAGGCCACGGCGAGCGCGCCGCCCATCCCCGCCCAGGTCCGGTCACGTGAAGACTCCATCACCGAACACCGCGCATGCGCGGTGCTATGCGAGGAATCAGCCACACGAACCGCCCACCGGGGGGAACGCGCACGCGCAGAGGCCCAGAGCGTGCGATCACACACCACACTCCCTTGTAAACCCGCACATGCGCTGATAAATAAGAGCAAGTGTAAAACCACATATAAATTAATGAGTCCACACAAATAGACCAAAAATGCTCCCAAGAAAACCGCAGCATATAAGAGACATTTAGAATCAAATAACTATATTCATGGTAAATTTAATAATATTCCACACTTCATGAGATTCATAAATGTTATACATTATATAAGGAGCAAAACTGGGATATTTACAAAAAAGAAAAAAGAAAAAGAAAAAAGAAAGAGAAGAAAAAAGAGGGCACGGGGAATGGCAGGCAAGAAATAACGACAAAATTCAAAAAGGACAACATCATCTTCATAATTTCAGGACTGTTCAGTCCCCGTGTCCTCCATTCTTTCAAATGTATCACCTATAGACACTAAAAAATAAAAAATATTTAATTAAAAAACCATAAAGGCCACATAAGTAAATATATACCCATAACAAAGAATAATGACACAAGGTGAGGGATTAGGTGACACAAGTATGTAAATTGTAATCCAAGTTCAAACCCCTTGGTTGCAACGTATCAAGAATCGATATCCATCTCAACTCCTTTTTTTTTCAGCATCTTAACCCTATCACCCCCATGTCTTAATACAGGAACCCCATCTATCACTCTAAATCGTAACTGATACACTGATTCATTGTTAACGATTGGATGAGCTGTGTTATTGAATATACATGTAACTGATGGATGTATTTATATGTATTTTATGTATGGATTCTTTGTGATGGGTGTTACCTAGATGGTGATTGGCTGTGCCACACTATAAAAGGCCACCATATGTACTGTTATGTTATACTTGAAAAAGGCCACAATATGGCCGAAACGTTGTATTTTGTACTGGCAGAATAAATTTTTGATACAATTTTTCACCCAGACCGGATGCTGTTCCTCTTCCTTAATTTGGACTATTGTTCATTTGGGTCCATGAACCTTTGAACTGGCATCCATTCCTCCGTTGTGCTGTCAGCTGCTTTTTGCTGTTTACTGTTTGGACTCTGGCGGGCTTGCACCGGATTGAATATGGAAACTACTAATGCAGAGGTGGGTGAACTGGATACTGCTATGATTTTTTCCTATACAGAGGATGATGCGATAAGAATTTTATCTGGAGCCCGGACAGATATGTCCTTTTTAAACAAACCTACTGCTGATATGCTTAAAAAGAAATATGAAACAGAAAGAAGGAAATGCATATCGTATGAATTGCATGCCACTACGTTATGTGAATATTATAAAGTCCGTAAGATTCCACGTGGTTTAAGACCGCATCTACGTCCTACATTGCTTGCAGATAACTCACAATTTTGCAGCAGGTTTGAGTCTATTACAAACAAGTTTGCATTTGATTTAATGCTTCTGAATGTTGAGTTTCTTCATATAGAGGTGGAGTCTGTGAAGAGAAACATTGTCGATTTGGAACAGCAATTAACAGCTGAATTGACAGCACAGGAGGTGGACTTATTTAAATCCCAGTTGGAGGATAAGTTGATGAAATATCGAGGTAATATAGAAAAAACGAAACGTACGAAATGGTTTCGCGATGCTGATGATTATAGATCTGGTCGTGTGTTTTCATGGCAGATGGGTCAGCACAATACTCCATACTCTAGGAGAGATCGACCTTTGCCAATGCGTAGAAGAAGGAGACCACCAGTTAAGGATCAAAGATTTGGGTTCACCACTGCTGAGTCTGATTCAACGGATGACTCTAATATGGGTGCAGCATCTTCATCTTCTATTTTTTTAGGAAGAGACAAGTTGGACAATACGACAAGAAAAGGAGGACCCGTCGAGGAGGTAGAAAGCATAGGAGAAAGAGGAATGTCACGCAAAGCACCAATGCGAACGAGGAACATGGAGGTGAAAAAGAGAACCTAGCAACACAGAGAGACTTGGTGGTAAATATCTCGTCGTGTGTGTTATCTGAAGTGGACTATGGAGTATTATCTAATGGACTGTCATTTTGTCCCACAAATTTTCCTGATTGGTTTGAAATCGAGTGTGATTTGTTCTCTTTTTTTAGGAGGCTACGACTGGCATCCTTTTTCTCTGATAAGGAAGAAAAATCATGTGTAATTAATGATGATGATAAATCTAGTGGTTTCACGCTCCAGGGTGTTGGACTATACAGTAAGAGTAATTTTCAACCACCTGTTAGGAATAACTTTGTTGAATCATATATTCAGTTGGTTGAAAGAGATATTGCACAATTGAAAGGGGAGTTTCGGGGTCAACATAGGGGGAATCTTACATACTCTGAAAAACAGGCATTGGATAATCTTTCAAAGAATACTGCTATTACGATAAAAGCTGCAGATAAAGGTGGTGCGGTTGTTGTTATGGATACAGACAAATACAAGATGGAGATTCTTGGCCAACTTTCTGATACTGCAGTGTATGTTAAATTGATGAGTGACCCCACCCCCCGTTTTTTGAGCGAATTACGGCTTTTAGTGGATGAGTCCTTGCTTAATGGACTCATTGATCAGAAGCTGTCTGAATATTTGGTAGTGGATGCTCCCCAGACACCAATATTATATACGCTACCGAAAATACATAAGAGTTTGGAGAATCCACCTGGGCGTCCCATAGTGTCTGGGAGGGGGTCACTATGTAATAAGGTTTCAATTTTTCTTGATAAAGTATTGCGACGTTTTGCTACCTCAGCACGGTCTTATATTGTGGACACAAATGATTTTCTGCAAAAAATCAGTGACGTTAAAGTTACTTCTCACATGATACTTGCATCCTTTGATGTGGTTTCTCTATATACGTCTATTGAGCATGATAGGGGTTTGGAGGCCGTCGATGTGGTGCTGACAGGCTCGGACATGGCGTCAGAGTGTGCACAGCTGGTCCTAGCACTGTTAGGTTTCATCCTCAGGAGAAATTATTTTCTCTTTGGGGATGATTATTACCTACAGTTGCGCGGTACCGCCATGGGGTCCAATGTGGCCCCAACTTATGCAAACATCTATATGGCGGTATTCGAGGACCGGTATGTGTACAATTCTACCCACTGGTGCCATGTCCGGGCCTGGTGGCGCTACATTGACGATATTTTCTGTATCTGGGATGGTAGTCTGGAAGATCTTCTTGATTTTCAAAATGAATTGAATAATGTATTCTCTGAGTTGAAGTTTACACTGACCTACTCTTATGATCAGGTCCAATTTTTGGATACGTTGGTTTATAAGAAAGATGAGTCTCTATATACCGATCTTTTTATAAAAGAGACAGATAGGAATAGTCTTTTGGTGTTTGATAGTAATCACCCAAGACGGATGGTGGAGTCACTACCATGGAGTCAAATGCTACGTGTACGGAGGATTGTTAAAGAGGATGATAAGTTGGACCTAAGATTGGATCAGATGTGTACAAAATTTATTAACAGGGGTTACCCGATGGATCGAGTTAATTCTTATAAAGTTAAGGCTCAAAATATATCGGTAGAGGATTCTAACCGTAAGCAAATCAAAGGGCCTAAGAGACGAGTTCCTTTTGTCTCAACATATTGTCCAGTTAGTGGCAGGATTGGAGGTATCTTGAACAAACATTGGAGCCTCTTACAAAAGGGTCTGCCCCAGATATCAGAATTTGTGGATAGGCCATTACTTTCATATAGACGTGGACATAATCTTAAAGATAGATTGGTAAGGTCAGATATTGGTTCATCAAAAGTCAACTTACAAAGGACAATATGTCCTCCTAAGATGGGCAATTTTCCATGCTTGGGATGTGCCTTGTGGCAATATGTTAAAAGGTGACAGTTTCAATCACCCTCGAACTGGAAAAAAGTTTTCTATTAAGGAGAGGTATACGTGTTCGTCAAGTTTTGTGATTTACTTGATTTTGTGCCCATGTGGGCTTATGTATATAGGAGAGACCACTATGGAGATTAGGGCTCGCATTAGTAAGCATAAGAGTACGATTAGGACTAAACTAGTGGAGTTGCCGATTCCGAAGCATTTTATAGAATGCAGACATTCAGTGAATCAGTTACAATTTAGAGTGATAGATGGGGTTCCTGTATTAAGACGTGGGGGTGATAGGGTTAAGGTGCTGAAAAAAAAGGAGTTGAGATGGATATCGATTCTTGATACGTTGCAACCAAGGGGTTTGAACTTGGATTACAATTTACATACTTGTGTCACCTAATCCCTCACCTTGTGTCATTATTCTTTGTTATGGGTATATATTTACTTATGTGGCCTTTATGGTTTTTTAATTAAATATTTTTTATTTTTTAGTGTCTATAGGTGATACATTTGAAAGAATGGAGGACTCGGGGACTGAACAGTCCTGAAATTATGAAGAGGATGTTGTCCTTTTTGAATTTTGTCGTTATTTCTTGCCTGCCATTCCCCGTGCCCTCTTTTTTCTTCTCTTTCTTTTTTTCTTTTTCTTTTTTCTTTTTTGTAAATATCCCAGTTTTGCTCCTTATATAATGTATAACATTTATGAATCTCACGAAGTATGGAATATTATTAAATTTACCATGGATATGGTTTTTTGATTCTAAATGTCTCTTATATGCTGCGGTTTTCTTGGGAGCATTTTTGGTCTATTTGTGTGGACTCATTAATTTATATGTGGTTTTACACTTGCTCTTATTTATCAGCGCATGTACGGGTTTACAAGGGAGTGTGGTGTGTGATCGCGCGCTCTGGGCCTCTGCGCGTGCGCTTTCCCCCCCGGTGGGCGGTTCGTGTGGCTGATTCCTCGCATAGCACCGCGCATGCGCGGTGTTCGGTGATGGAGTCTTCACGTGACCGGACCTGGGCGGGGATGGGCGGCGTGCTCGCCGTGGCCTTGTAGCGCGCGTCATTAGACTGCGCTCCTGATGTGGCCTGGCTCTGGCTGATGCTGTCATATGTGGAGAGGGAACTCTGCCGATATAGGAATTTGTGAGTCCACGCATGATTGGTCCATTGGGGTTGGCGCCACTATTATGTGATTAGGGATTGGCGGTTTATATATGGATATGTATTACTGCAAGTGATTGGTGTGCTATTTCTATGGATACCTTTGATGCATTACGACCATTGGTGGGCTGATTTGGGGATTGATGTTTATATATGAAATGTTTTTGTAATATTTTCAATATGATTATGATCATCATTGTTAACGATTGGATGAGCTGTGTTATTGAATATACATGTAACTGATGGATGTATTTATATGTATTTTATGTATGGATTCTTTGTGATGGGTGTTACCTAGATGGTGATTGGCTGTGCCACACTATAAAAGGCCACCATATGTACTGTTATGTTATACTTGAAAAAGGCCACAATATGGCCGAAACGTTGTATTTTGTACTGGCAGAATAAATTTTTGATACAATTTTTCACCCAGACCGGATGCTGTTCCTCTTCCTTAATTTGGACTATTGTTCATTTGGGTCCATGAACCTTTGAACTGGCATCCATTCCTCCGTTGTGCTGTCGGCTGCTTTTTGCTGTTTACTGTTTAGGGTCCAAGCCAAGTCAAACCCAGGGAGTCAATATGTTAGGGTATCAAACAGAAACGTGGGATGCAGTGAAGGGACGCAGGCAGAGCAAGGGTTAACATGTTTATTTACAGGGGAATACTCCACGCAGGGAGGTAAAGAGTTAAACAGCATAAATGAAAAAGGATGTCGGGAGATAAGGGAATCTCACCCATTTTTTGACATATCATGTAAAGATATCATTCAATTGTGTGTTACATAAGGATTCTAGAAGTACTTTTGATCCCCCCCCCGCACCTTTGATGCATAAAAACCTTTTTCATCACTCTTGCGATGTATGTAAATTGCCACGGTCCGGTCCGATGGGCATGGCTTATTCTCCTTCCCCCCCTCCATGGCTTGCTGGACGTAATTTCATCTGTGAATATCACAGATGCGGTTGTGCATTCGCGCATGCGCATTGAAAAGGCTGCTCGCGCTTGCACACTATGCTTTTGCCCAAAATGCGCTATGCTATACCGCTAGAGCTGATACTTCATCAGCGCTAGCGGTGACAGAGCCTCAGACACTGCAGCCCCCGACCGAGGCTCCGTCAGTGAATGACGGCACATCGCGAACGCGCGTCGCTTTACGGCATGCATCGCAATGCGCCACATAATGGGGGTCTATGGCAGCATTAACGGACTACGTTACACCGTGTTATACCGCGGTGTAACGAGTCTGTTTAATGGACTGCCATAACGCAGTGGGACCCCAGCCTTAATGACCAGGCCAATTTTTACATTTCTGACCACTGTCACTTTATGAGGTTATAACTCTGGAACGCTTCAACGGATCCCACGGATTCTGACATTGTTTTTTCATGACATATTGTACTTCATGTTAGTGGTAACATTTCTTTGTTATAACTTGCATTTATTTCTGGAAAAAAATGGAAATTTGGCAAAAATTTGGAAGATTTTGCAATTTACATTTTTTAATTTTTGTACACTTAAATCAGAGAGAGATGTCACGCAGAAAAGTTAACCCCTTCATGACCCAGCCTATTTTGACCTTAATGACCTGGCCCTTTTTTTGCAATTCTGACCAGTGTACCTTTATGAGGTAATAACTCAGGAATGCTTCAACGGATCCTAGCAATTCTGATTGTTTTTTCGTGACATATTGGGCTTCATGTTAGTGGTAAATTTAGGTCAATAATTTTAGCGTTTATTTGTGAAAAAATCGGAAATTTGGTGAAAATTTTGAAAATTTCGCAATTTATTCTGTTAAACCAGAGAGTTATATGACACAAAATAGTTAATAAATAACATTTCCCACATGTCTACTTTACATCAGCACAATTTTGGAACCAAAATTTTTTTTTGTTAGGAAGTTATAAGGGTTAAAAGTTGACCAAAGCTCACAGACAGGGAAAAAAGGACTTAAAAATCCTGTAAATTTTAGCAAAAACACACCATAGAAAATAGCCTCACCAAACCTAGTCCAATGACTAATACACTAGCAGGATGCACTAGGCTCCTGGAGATAAAGGCTGGAGCAGCACAGGTGCCCTCCACTGATGAGAACAGCCACCCTATCACTATAGCAGTGATGATGAAGGTGTTAGCTGCCTAGTGGAAAATAGCACACAGATGGAGCTTTCCTAGGACATAAGTCACACAGGAAAGTGTGATGCACAGTGTCTGGATGACAGCCTATTTAGCCTATTTTAGTTAGGTACTCGCAAAAAAATGAGGATCCTTGACGTTGGATTGCGAGCTTAACTGTTTTGGCCAAAATAGTAACCAATACCTCATTGAATGCATTTATTATATGCATTTTTTTGTATCTTTTTTATTGCACTTTTTATCATTTTTTTGCAGGATGCAACTGGGCTCCTTTTTGATGGCTGTTTTTTCTGTGTGATGCATATATAGTGCTGAACAGCCTGTTTTCCATTATAGGCGTTTTTAAATAGGGTGTCATCCAGACACTGCAACCCTAACCCCAAACACACCCTTAACCCTAACTACAACCCTAACTCCAACACACCCCTAACCCCAACCCTAACCCCAACCCTAATCCCAACCCCAATCCTAATTCCAACCTTAACTCTAATTCTAACCCTAACGGAAAAATAAAAATAAATTTATTTTCTTTATTTTCCCATACCTATGGTGGTGAAAAAGGGGGGGAGTTTATTTACTTTTTTTTATTTTGATCACGTCAGTCGGTGGTGGGGGCAGATCACCCCCATCAGTCGTGAGGGGGGTCAGATCGCGGACTCCAGCAATGGCCGATGATATTGCAGCATCGGCCATGGCTGGATTCTAGTATTTCACTAAATTTCATTGGTGAAATATTACAATAGCTCTGATTGGCTGTTGAAAGTGAAACAGCCAATCAGAGCGATCGTAGCCACAGAGGGGCAAAGCCACCCCCCGGGGTGAAGTGCAAGACCTCCTGTACCTGCAGGTCGGGTGACCTTTCAGTGACCCCCGTCACCCGACCCGCAGGAACGCGATCTCCCCATGATGCCACATAGGCGTCACAGGTCGGATTGGCACCAACTTTCAGGACGCCTACGTGTCGTCAAAGGTCAGGAAGGGGTTAATAAATAACATTTCCCACATGTCTACTTTACATCAGCACAATTTTTTTAATAATTTTTTTAGCTAGGAAGTTATAAGGATTAAATTTGACCAGTGATTTCTAATTTTTCCAACAAAATCTTTTTTTTTTCGTTTTTAAGGGTCCAATCATATTTGAAGCGAGTTTGGAGGGGGGGGTCAATGTTTTTTCACAAAAAATTTACTTTAAAACAATTTTTTTTTATTTTCACAAGGGCATCAGAAGAAAAATGAACCACAAAAATTAATTGTGCAATTTCTCCTGAGTACGCCGATACCCCATATGTGGGGAAAAACCACTGTTTGGGTGCATGGCAGGGCTCAGAAGGGAGGGAGCACCGTTTTACTTTTTTTTACATAAAATTGTCTGGAATCGCTGATGGCGCCATGTCACATTTGGAGACCCCCTAATTTGCCTAAACAGTGGAACCCCCCAATCCCAACCCGCACCCCTATGCCCAACCCTAACCCTGATGGAAAAGTGGAAATACATTTTTGTTTTATTATTTTTACCTAACTAAGGGGTTGATAAAGGGGGGTTTGATTTACTATTTTTTTTATTTTGATCACTGTGATAGGATCTATCACAGTGATCAAAATGAACCAATAGGAAAAATTTCCTATTGTTGCTGGGTGCCGTCCGGCAGATCTCAGCGGGCGCACTGCGCATGCACCTGCCATTTTCTCCCAGAAGAAGACGCTGGCAGCCCAGGGGACATCATAATATACCCATTATAAGGCGTATCAGTGGTCGCTAATGGGTTAAATAGGGACCATAGCTTGATAAAGCGTAAACATATTTCATATTCTATTAACAGTTCTAAACTTTAACAAATAGGTTAAAGGGGTTATTAGGACTTTGAGGTTTTTGGCCTATCAGGCTAAGAACTTACTGGCAAGTAGTTGCTATCTACCTGGCTGTTGTGCCCTGTGACTGTGTTGGACTCAGGCGGTGATTCTCCTGCTTCCTTTCACCTGATATCAACAGAGCAGCTCTTCTTTTCTGCTCTGTTGACAGGGCGTCACTGCCGACGTCATGCTGATTGCCAGCCTACTCCCTGCAGTTAGGCAGTGGGGAGCAGACCATCAATCAGCATGACATCGGCAGTGATAACTGACCAATAGAGCAGAGAGGAGAAGAAGGAGCTGCTCTGCCAAACTCACGTCACTATAAGGGTATGTGCACACACTGCAGATTCACCTGCGGGTTTTTTCCCGCGGAACCGCAGGTAAAACCGCAGGTTAGGCTAGTTTCACACTTGCTTTTTTTTACAGGGCAGTTTTTCCCGCAAAAAAACGCATTGAAAAAACGCATACATAAGCATACAACTGCTGCGTTTTTTTCAAGCATTTTTATGAGCATGCATGAAAAAAACGCAGCGTTTTTAAGCATTTGTACGCGTTTTTAGTGCGTTTTTACCGCGTTTGCGTTTTTTTCCAACATTTTTAGGTGGCCCCTCACACTACCCAAACCATGACTTTACTAACCCTAACCCTGACCCTAACCCTAACCCTAACCCTGACCCTAACCCTAACCCTAACCCTGACCCTAACCCTTAACCAAATCATACTTAACCCTAACCCAAACCCTAAACCCTAACTAACCCTAACCCTAACCCTAACCCTGACCCTAACCCTAACCCTAACCCTAACCCTAACCCTGACCCTAACCCTAACCCTAACCCTGACCCTAACCCTTAACAAAACCATACTTAACCCTAATCCTGACCCTAACCCTGACCCGAATCCTTAACAAAACCATACTTAACCCTAACCCTGACCCTAACCCTAACCCTGACCCTAACCCTAACCCTGACCCTAACCCTAACCCTAACCCTAACCCTGACCCTAACCCTTAACAAAACCATACTTAACCCTAATCCTGACCCTAACCCTGACCCTAATCCTTAACAAAACCATACTTAACCCTAACCCTGACCCTAACCCTGACCCTAACCCTAACCCTGACCCTAACCCTAACCCTAACCCTAACCCTGACCCTAACCCTTAACAAAACCATACTTAACCCTAATCCTGACCCTAACCCTGACCCTAACCCTTAACAAAACCATACTTAACCCTAACCCTGACCCTAACCCTAACCCTGACCCCAACCCTAACCCTAACCCTGACCCTAACCCTAACCCTAACCCTGACCCTAACCCTTAACAAAACCATACTTAACCCTAATCCTGACCCTAACCCTGACCCTAACCCTTAACCAAACCATACTTAACCCTAACCCTGACCCAAACCCCAACCCTAACCCTGACCCTGACCCTAACCCTAACCCTAAACCCCCTTAACTAACCCTAACTCTAACCCAAACCCCTAAATTCCATGGTTAAAAAAAAAAAACGCATATGCAAAAAAACGCATACATGAGCATGCCAGTGCGCACATATGCGCATCCATAGGCTATAATGGCCATTTTTAGCGCAAAACGTGCGCATATGTGCGCATGCGCTTTTTTGCAGGGCCAAAAAATGCAACATGCTGCGTCTGGAAAATACCAACGCACACCCCAAAAAAACGCAGAGCATGAAAATCGCATACATGCGCTTACCAGCGCGCAGGTATGCGCACCCATGTTAAATATAGGGGAAAAAACGCATGCGCAGGTATGCGTTTTTTTCCAGCGCTAAAAAACGCAAATGTGAAACCAGCCTAAAGTGACCTGCGGTTTTGCTGCGGTTTGGCCTGCGGTTTTGCCCTGCGGTTTGACACCTGGACAATGGAATAGGTGGCAAACCGCAGCAGAATCCGCAGAAACAATTGACATGCTGCGGAAAAAAAAACGCAGCTGTTCCGCAGGTTAAAAAACCGCAGCGTGAGCACTGCGGTTTTGAAAACCCATAGGCTAACATGGTAAAGTACCATGTCTGCGGAACTGCTGCAGTTCTGCAGGGCCAAAACCACAGCAAAACCGCAGCAAAATCACAGCGTGTGCACATACCCTAAGAACCGCTATCAGTAGTGGTCCGTGATCAATCTGAGCTGAAACAGTTCAGCGCTGGGCAGAACAGGCAGGTAGTTAGCTACTATCTACCTGTACGTTCTTAGTCCAACAGACAAAAAAATTGCTCTGGATATTTAATATATTAACCAAAAATAAACAATTTGTATGTGGCGCCCCTGAGGCTCAGCCGCCACAGAGGTACTGCACCTTCTCCTAAGGTGTAGTGCCCCACCATCCAGGTAAGGTGGGAGCTCCTTTCCATGCTTCAACACTCGCACCCCACACAACAGGGTAGTTCTGCACAACCACATTGTGGCTCAGTGCTTAGAAAGTAGCAGAGCACCTCTGGTGGTTCCCTGCTTGGAACACTGGATGTGTTGGGAGGTGGGTGGAGTTAAGACACGTAAAAGAGTGGGAAGGTTTAGAATTAGAGGTCAGTCAGTCCCTGAGGGGAGTCCGGGAGGCCAGACCGTGAGGTCGGTCCTTTAGGACGGAGAGGAGGAAACCACTCGGTGAGGAGTGGGGATCCCTGGAAGAAGGGATGGAGGAAGGAGTGCTGCAGCTGCCTCAGTGACCTGAGCCAGCTGGCACAGGAGAAGGAAAGAAGGAAGAAGGGCATTGATCTGTAACCTAAGCATCCATCGGAAAGAGAGACAAGTATGGAACGAAAGAGAATACAATAGAGAGGACGTGGGTTGGAAGGAAGCACCCTGCCTATAGGTTCTAAGCGCAAGGCCGGGGCCCGGTCCCCGAGGTTGTATGGACACTTATGGTTCTGCAGCAGACACCGGTGGAATAGTTGGCTGTAAATGCATTACTCTCATCTAAGACTTGGGGCACAACAGCAATTGGATAGAGAGCCGGGACTCAGGAGAAGGGAGTCCCCGAAGCAGGCTACAGCTGTCTGCCATACAAGTAAGGTTCTTGGGAACATCTGTCAGGAGGAACTCCAGGATAACTTAGTACTAGGAGATCTTCACACTTTAAGGCACTATAGAGGAGACGTTCAGAAAGGTACATGTAGGCGGAGTGTTGGAGAGGAGCATCCTATCTTGCCTGGAGGTTGGATGAGTCTCTGACCCGGAAGACACAGCCTGGAGGCAGGCATCTGTATGTGCTACAGACTGTGAGTAAAGCTTTGCAACTGCAAGCCCCGGTGTCCTCCATTCATTCTGCGCCTCTCTGCATCCATTACACCTACACTGCCCTGGGACTGCAGCTTCACCTGTGGGGAGCTTTTACATCTTTGCTGCACCATACCATCAGTCCCAGCGGATCTGCATGCAGTGTCGGCTTAACACCTCCCTTGCCGAACACCACAGGTGGCGTCACAAACTATTCATCTAACTACATTCCACCATTACATTTCCCCCATTACTTGGGCGCCCAGGGCCACGGTCCGGGTCACTGCTGCTGTGACACATCCCGCTGATACCGGCCCGGTACCGAGTACCCCACAGCCCTGGGAGGGCGACCCAACTTGACGTCACGAACAGGATGACGAGGCCCGATGCCATCGGGTTCTGTGTGCCTATGATTTGTTGGACTTTGAACTTTTGAAAATGTGCAGAAGACCCAATTTAATAGACTGTGACATGAACATTGAAAATGGCCGCTGGTGTGGAGAAGAAGGGCGTGAAGAGATGGGAGGTCCTAGGAAAAGACCGCGAAGAGTCTTGGGCCTCCCCTGCCTGAATTACTATGTGACAGCAACATGACCCACCCCCCGAGGGGTTTGTATACTGGCTTGGTATGGAGGCGCTGGAAGAAGACGCCGCCCCCGGAAGGAGGGGCAGAAGAAGCCAGTGGCGGGAAAGGGGCCGAAGCAGGAAGAACGCCAGAACGCCATGATGAATGGAGACGAGAAGTCAGAAGAACAGGGGGAGGAGAAGCCGCTCGTCCCTAGACCGCCCCTGCGGAGGCTGCGACTGCTGATACATCCTCTGCAGCGGCCGCCACCACCACACAACCGATATTGTCATTGGGTGAGCCCCGTCCGGAGGAGATATATGAAGGCTCTGGAACAGAATGGAGGGCTGGGACCGCGTCCCCGTTTAGACCGGGCGTGGTTGCACCGGCCTCCACTGACAACCCCAGCAGGATCCAAACTTGCCTCTGCCCGAATTCAGCTGCAGTCCATTCCATCACCAACTCCGGGAGTTGCGGCAGCCGCCGTTCACCACCAGGTACCGGGGCCAGAATCACGGCTGGGAGTGTCGGGTATGATTACCGCTTCGGGTCTGGAACCCGCAAATAGGGATAGCCCAGTTGACCTCCGACGGCGACCCCAGGCTGCCATGCTGCCCACCGAGGTCCCGATGGACACTGAAGAATCGGATTCAGAGGAACCAGTGTCAACACTGGCTGAGCCACCAACAGCAGCAGAAGTGCCATTGGTGGTAGCGGATATGCCGTACCCGCAAGCAGTTGATATTTCTATGGCCCTCTCCATTAACCCGACTAGTCCTTCTCCCTCCCTTTGGGAAGCAGGGTATATGCGTTTAGCAAGCAACCAACAACAGGATGAGGACATTCCCAGTACTACACCTGGTAGCAGACCCGCTACAGCTTCCAGAACCCCAGGAGGGGCTCATCAGTATTAACAATCTCGTTACCCAGGAGGGTTTGTTTGCACCGTTGTGCCTTTCTGGGGTTTTTTTTGCATCATGGTTTAGCCATTTTCCCAGTGTTGCCTAGTTTTTGATTGGCAGCGTTTTCCAATTTGAACTTCTGTGATCATAATCTTGGAGTGCATCACAAACTTTATTGTAAATAGTTGCGCCTCTTTAGGTGCCCTCTCTTGGTTTTACATAAGGACACTTTGCATAGAAAGAGTCTACCTCAAAGGTCACTGCAAGAAATCCCGGCTGGGAGCGGTGTCCAGCACTTACAAGAATTATTGCACGTTTTAATGTGAAGTATTTGATAATGTTGCGTCTTATAGAGTGTTGATAGCTAGTAAATGTATTTTATAATGTTTTAACGAAGAAATGAGAGATTTGAATAAAGAATTGAAACTGACAGGTGACGGACCAGGTATTTGCGGTCAGCGTCCTAAGTCTAGCAGAGACAGTGAAAATGATGAAGAATACTGAAGTGGTAGTGAATAACAGATGACAGCACTTTGAATTGAGTAAAGAAAGAAATTTTGTACTTTTGAACTTAGAATTTTAGATAGATAATTAGGAATTGTTTGCAACGTTCAAGAATGTGTGCCTCTCATTTTGGGAAGTATACAGTTGTGGCCAAAAGTATTGACACCCCTGCAATTCTGTCAGATAATACTCAGTTTCTTCCCGAAAATGATTGCAAACACAAATTCTTTGTTATTATTATCTTCATTTAATTTGTCTTAACTGAAAAAACACAAAAAGAATTGTCCTAAAGCCAAATTGGATATAATTCCACACCAAACATAAAAAAGAGGGTGGACAAAAGTATTGGCACTGTTCGAAAAATCATGTGATGCTTCTCTAATTTGGGTAATTAACAGCACCTGTAACTTACCTGTGGCACCTAATAGGTGTTGGCAATAACTAAATCACACTTGCAGCCAGTTGACATGGATTAAAGTTGACTCAACCTCTGTCCTGTGTCCTTGTGTGTACCACATTGAGCATGGGGAAAAGAAAGAAGACCAAAGAACTGTCTGAGGACTTGAGAAACCAAATTGTGAGGAAGCATGAGCAATCTCAAGACTACAAGTCCATCTCCAAAGACCTGAATGTTCCTGTGTCTACCGTGCACAGTGTCATCAAGAAGTTTAAAGCCCATGGCACTGTGGCTAACCTCCCTAGATGTGGACAGAAAAGAAAAATTGACAAGAGATTTCAAAGCAAGATTGTGCGGATGTTGGATAAAGAACCTCGACTAACATCCAAACAAGTTCAAGCTGCCCTGCAGTCCGAGGGTACAACAGTGTCAACCCGTACTATCCGTCGGCGTCTGAATGAAAAGGGACTGTATGGTAGGAGACCCAGGAAGACCCCACTTCTTACCCCGAGACATAAAAAGCCAGGCTGGAGTTTGCCAAAACTTACCAGAAAAAGCCTAAAACGTTTTGGAAGAATGTTCTCTGGTCAGACGAGACAAAAGTAGAGCTTTTTGGGCAAAGGCATCAACAAAGAGTTTACAGGAGAAAAAAAGAGGCATTCAAAGAAAAAAACACGGTCCCTACAGTCTAACATGGCAGAGGTTCCCTGATGTTTTGGGGCTGCTTTGCTGCCTCTGGCACTGGACTGCTTGACCATGTGCATGGCTTTATGAAGTCTGAAGACTACCAACAAATTTTGCAGCATAATGTAGGGCCCATTGTGAGAAAGCTGGGTCTCTCTCAGAGGTCATGGGTCTTCCAGCAGGACAATGACCCAAAACACACTTCAAAAAGCACTAGAAAATGGTTTGAGAGAAAGCACTGGAGACTTCTAAGGTGGCCAGCAATGAGTCCAGACCTGAATCCCATAGAACACCTGTGGAGAGATCTAAAAATGGCAGTTTGGAGAAGGCACCCTTCAAATATCAGGGACCTGGAACAGTTTGCCAAAGAAGAATGGTCTAAAATTCCAGCAGAGCATTGTAAGAAACTCATTGATGGTTACCAGAAGTGGTTGGTCGCAGTTATTTTGCAACCAAGTATTAGGCTGAGGGTGCCAATACTTTTGTCTGGCCCATTTTTGGAATTTTGTGTGAAATGATCAATGTTTTTCTTTTTGCTTCATTCTCTTTTGTGTTTTTTCATTTAAGACAAATTAAATGAAGATAATAATACCAAAGAATTTGTGATTGCAATCATTTTCAGGAAGAAACTGAGTATTATCTGACAGAATTGCAGGGGTGTCAATACTTTTGGCCACAACTGTATACCCATCACACATCCTCCATCCCATAGTCCCATGCCCATATACCCATCATACATATTCACCATCCCATAGTCCCATGCCCATATACCCATCATACATATTCGCCATCCCATAGTCGAGAGCCCATATACCCGTCATACATATCCTCCATCCCATAGTCCAGTGCCCATATACCCATCACACATCCTTCATCTCACAGTCCCATGCCCATATACCCGTCATACATATCCGCCATCCCATAGTCCCGTGCCCATATACCCGTCATACATATCCTCCATCCCATAGTCCAGTGCCAATATATCCATCACACATCCTCCATCCCATAGTCAACCATTATGACATCATAATGAGCGGCGGGGCTTGCAACCTATGATGACATCAGCGTCGCCATGGCAACCATTATGACATCATAATGAGGGGCGGGGCTTGATACACAAACACTTTCCCCATTATGTAGATAGAGGCAAAATTGTTTGGTGAATTGGAATGTGCGGTGTTAAAATTTTGCCTCACAATATAGCTTAGGACGCTCTCGGGGTCCAGACGTGTGACTGTGCCAAGTTTTGTGGCTGTAGCTGCGACGGTGCGGATGCCTATCCCGGACATACACACACTTGAGCTATATATATTAGATTATTTATTCTGTCCAATTACTTTTGGTCCCTTTAAAAACAGGGTGGCACATGTTAAGGAGCTGAAACTCCTAAACCCTTCATCCAATATTAATGTGGATACCCTCAAATGAAAGCTGAAACTGCATATGAATTGTTTTGCTTAAAATTCATTGTGGTAATGTCTAGAACCAAAATTAGAAAAATGTTGTCTCAGTCCAAATATATATGGACCTAACTGTACATTTCCTACAGTGAAAAGCAATGATTTGGTGCAGATTTAGGCATGTCCGTCACCTGAAAAATAAAAAAAAATTATGTACCAAAATCCCTGTTAAAATACAGCCTCAGTTCAGCTTCCAGCATCTATAAACCTCTTTAGCCGAAATGTATCATGGCGAGCAGTCCTTCGGATAATTTCCTGAAAGCTCCGTTTTTAGGAGTATTTCTTCTGCCTACTGAAAATACATTTTAATGGTCCAGAGGACTAGTTTAGTGATGTAGCCTGAAATGTCCCTTTCTAGAAGGAACAGTCATGGATTCCCCAGGTCCCGTGTCCATTACTTCTATCAACATCTAATTTTGCATTGGAAAGTCCGGGCCATCCAGGCAGATTCACAGCAGCAGTATGGCCGTTCTCGTAATACAAGGAGAGATGGAAAGCTTACTCTGTACTATTGACTCCATTCTGGCCCCTGAGATGGCTACTATGAGTACCACCGCTCTATTACGTCCAAATGTCTTTATAGAGAATCAAGAGAAAACTTCTAAAAGCCAAAAAGCAGGAACGGGTCCAAAACATTCACAAATCTTAATCTTGGCCAGTTTTAAGTCAAGGGGTTTCTGGAACAATTTTTCTGTCCTGGCTTGTCCAGTACAAAAAACAACAAGATGCATTGTACTCACCAGGTCCAAATTCAGCCTCTTCACCGCTGCCCCTAGTCTTTGCTGACAGGCTGCAGTGGTGACATCTCAACTACAGCATGTGTGATTGTGGCAGCCAATCACTGGGCTCGGCAGTCTTGTGCCAGCTATTTTGCAATTCCTGTTGAGCCCAGCTATTCGCTGCAGAGGATAAGCGCACTGTACTCCTGTAGTTGGGATAATTTAAATTAAAGGGGGTGTCAAGACTAACACCCGTTACTATACTGAAGGAAATATGTTGTAATAGCTTTAGGTTATGCAATCCGTTAAGAAAATTAAGGCAGGCAGGATTCACATATGTGTGTGTCGCGGTCCGAGTGTAGACAAATGGAAGCATGGACTGGCCGCTGGGCTCATCAGAACAGCCGAGGCGGTTGAGTTTGGGTTGTAAGTCCTGCGGTCAGTTCATGCATCGTGGCCCAGATGTGCAACTTAAGGCATCACGAGTGAATCCTTAAAAACGAAGCCTCCACCATACAGCACCTCTAGCATAAATCTAGTGGTGCGTCGGTTAGTAATTCTACAGTCACCATGACTCACTTTAGACGTCACTCTCAGACATCGCTCGGGATGTCCTGCTAATATAGCCATCTGTTCAAATAAGAAAATGGAGATGTCCTGCATATTCGACTTATAAGAGAAACCACTCAGGAGGACACGACATCCAAAAAATAAAAATGTAACAAAGATTTCATAGCACATTTATACAAACATGAGAAAAATGCCTTTTTAATTAAAATAATGAGTCCTTGAAAACACTGAACCTGACGCAAAATCTATGGCTGCGTGCCCACTATCAGGAATAGCACTTACTGTGCGGATTTCAAGTTGCAGCATGTCAATTTCTGTAGCGGAGAAGCTTAGGTAGTCTCATGTGCGTATTTTCCCCAATAGACTGTCACTACATGCGGTGAAACACATGCGTTTAAAGTGTGTTTTGTAGAGCGCAGCGTTTTGGAAGCCAAAATGCTACTAGTCCTGATCGTAGGCTCTTCCCACAAGTGTGTAAAAGAAAATTGGGAGCAATTCTGCATTGGGAACCAGCTGAGAGGTAAAGGACAGCTAAAGGGAAGAGGTTTAGATTGCCTGGTCTGCAGTATACATTGTCACGTGCCCAGTCCTGAGTGACGCGGCCCGCAGGCCGGTAACTAATACGACAGGACGCGGCACGTGTAAATGTCCTGTGTGACGCGGCCCGCAGGCCGGTAACTAATACAACAAGACATAGGGGAAAAGGGGAAACAGTTACAACGGTGGGCCCTGCGATAGGGAACGGGGGCGTGGCGACCTCCTGCACTCCCCTGAGTCAGTGTCCCTAACGCTCCTAGTGTTCCCTATGCCGGTTCCGCACCGGGCGCCGATCAGGAACCTGTAGCCCTGGCACACATTACACCTATCCCTTGCTAGGGAGCTGGGTGGCACAGGCACTAGCCCCACCGCTGCACTAATACACACCAAGGAGAAACACAAACAGGGAACACAACTTAGCTTTACTCTGTTGCACTTGCTCCTGGCAACAGAGTCCACCATCAGAGTGCAGCTTTCCTCCTGAATAGCTGCCACCCCTCTGTCAGAGCGACATGGAAATCCCCTCTGACCGTGTCCAACACCTGGGTGCCACTTTAGCAACAGCGTCCAGCACTAGACTGTCACCTTGGAGTCACAGAGTCCTGCACCCGAGTGCAACTGTCCAGCAACCGAGTCCGGCACCTGAGTGCAGCTTTCCAGCGACAGAGTCCAGCAAACTGAGTGCAGCTCTGCACCATAGCTGCCCCTCTACCAAGCTTTGCAGGCATTCTTCACTGGCACCATAGCTGCCACTCCACCATGCTTTACACGAACTCCTTGCTGACACCATAGCTGCCACTCCAGGACTCTCCTCCAGCTCCTTCCTTCACCCTGGCTGCTTGGACAACACTAACAATAATATCACCAACGTGAGTGAGCATTACTGACACACCTTTATTGAGGAAACACACCTGTTAGTGATTCCCGTGCAGTTACACTCACCAGCATCGGGGGCAAACTAGAACCAAAAATACAGTGCAATTACCATACTGGCCACCGGGGGCAAAAACTATCTCCAAACACAGAGAGAGAAAGAAAAAAGGTTATCAGTGCCTTTAACTGACATGATCCAGCAACGATCATGACATTCATGACCTTCACCCACCATTATTCTCTCACACTGGCATGAGGGGGGAGACAGGCGTATTCGTCCTGCAACGTGTATATTATAGACACTTTCATCCTTTGGATGGAGAAGATCATAGACAATCTATAATCATGTCTAAATGTAAATGTCATACCCAACCTTCATGACCAATAAGGGCAAACCAATAGCGAATGCAGTTACAAAATGTCACTCACCAGCACTTCAGGAATGACTTCTTTTTTTTCCATAAATCAATAGTATGTGTGAAAATAAGAAACTTTGTAAGATATCATTTATTAGAGAAATCTGCTTTTTCTCCTCCGGACTGATTATTCACTCTTAAAATGCTCAATTTTATGGGTAAAATCTGTCTTTAATGAGTACAGACTTTCCCATTACTGAATGATAGATGACAGTTGGTGCTCATAGAGTTCTATGGTGAACTGTAACTGCAATTTTAAAGCAGAATGTCTGTGTGGCCACAATACATATACATACCATATATACTTGAGTATAAGCCAACCCGAGTATAAACTGACCCCCCTAATTTTGCCACAAAAAACTGGGAAAACTTATTGACTCGAGTATAAGCCTAGGGGCTCCGGGCTTTCAGAAAATGTCAGGAATCCTTATACTTCCTATCCTTTTCACTGAGGTGGACTTAGGGAAAATAGCCGCTGGACGCAGCGTATGCACGTACGGTGTGTGAACCTAGAAGATCAGGATATCACAGTCTGTCCCAAAAGTGAAGTGAAGTGGCCTGAGTTGTGGGCATGCCTGAAGAGATAATGTCGCCTCAAACCGTGCAACTGAGAGTGCACCAGGAAGATCCCTGGACCGTGACAGTGAATTCTTTGGCGACGCCAGAGTCACAGCACATTCAAGAAGGACGAGTCATACTAGATCAAATGCGAGCCAAATTGACTGAACTCATCCAAGAACAGTTACAGCAGGCGGAAGTTCTATTGGGACGTATTTGCTCGTCATGAGGGCGATTTTGGCTGCACCACGGCCATCACACACGAGATACCCACAGAAAATGCAGCGCCCATACGAGAACGTTATCGGAAAATTCCACCCCAGTTATATCAGGAGGTGAAAAACATGCTCGGACAAATGTTGCAGAAAGTTGTCATCAGAGAGAGTCAAAGTCCCTGGGCTGCTCCAAAAGTGCTGGTACGAAAGAAGAACGGGACTTTACGCTTTTGTGCGGACTATCGGAAATTAAACGCCTGCACCGACTCATATCCCTTACGTCGGATTGAAGAGCCTCTGTCTGCATTTGGAAAAGTTCTTCTCAACCTTAAATCTCGCCAGTGGCTATTGGCAAGTACCAACGTCAGAACGGGACCGTGCAAAGACTGCTTTCATATTACCCATGGGCTTATTCGAATTCAACTGGATGCCATTCAGTTTGGTCAACGCACCCGGAACTTTTCAGCGTCTCATGGAAAGGAGCCTGGGGGATCTAAATTTCGAAGCTACGCTGATTTATCTAGACTATATTATTGTTTACGCTGCTTCGTTTGAGGAACACCTACAAAGTCTGGAAAAAGTGTAGAGCCGCCTGCAGAGATATGGATTGAAGGTGAAACCTCAAAAATGCCATCTGTTCCGCACTCAGATCGAGTACTTGGGTCATGTAGTATCTGCTGAAGGAGTGAAACCCTCTCTCGAAAAAAAATCACTGCAATACAGGACTGGCCAACTCCAGAGACAGTGAAGGATGTCCGGGCCTTTCTGGGACTGACAGGATATTACCGCTGCTTTGTGAAGAACTTTGCTCGTCGGGCCAGGCCGTTACAGGAACTGTTGAAAAGTGTGCCCTCTGGTGCCAAGGACTGGAAAAATTTTTGGAAGGAATCTCAGGAGGAAGCCTTTCAAGACCTGAAGAAAGCATTGACGGAAGCGCCTGTGCTGGACTATGCGGACCTTTCTCAACCATTTATTGTCTACACTGACGGGAGTTTGCATGGACTTGGGGCTGTGTTGTCACAGATACAGGACGGAAGAGAGAGGGTGATCGCTTATGCAAGTCGGTCCCTTCATGATTCCGAACGTAATCTGGACAACTACAGTTCCTTCAAGTTGGAGCTTCTCGCATTGGTGTGGGCTATGACGGAGAGTTTCGCAGAGTATTTATCCCGGTCCGAGGTTCTTGTACGCACCGATAATAACCCTCTGGCTCACCTAGAAAATGTGAAGTTAGGGGCCCTATAGATAAGCCCTGAAAGGCGGTGGCCACATCTTATAGCGGCCAAAATAGGTGACAGGTTCGCATTAACACCATGTAGTAATTAGAACCAACATACTCTGCTAATTACTTTTTCCATTTATAATTTTAGCAGCCATTTTTTGTTTTACAGAGTTCATAGTCCCCTGTGTAGCCACAAATAAAATTATTTATGTCTGTATCCACCACTAGAGGGCGCTTAAGAGCTTTCTGCATACATACTGTATGTGTGATTGACTGTAGCAGGTAATTAGTTACATTTCTACATAAAATCTCAATTTTACTTATGACAATCACTAAAGGGTGACTGTAATTAGAAAAAAAACAAGAAAAATATGAACACAAAACAAACACTTTTCTAAATGTCTCAATTTGTTTTCAACTTCTGATGCTATGCAAAATTTTGGTCCCCACCACTGGTATCTTGATATGTGGCAGAGGGACCCTTAGCCGATTAAACACCAAGTCCCTCCATGACTACTACTGCTGCATCGCCAAAAGTTATGACCCTGTTTCTTAAAAATGTTAGCAGAGACCATTTGTTATGGCTCATCTGGTGACATGGATTTGCTTAGCCGTATTTTAGCATAGTCTTAAAGCTGGACTAGCTAGATGGCACATGGACTAGTATAGCTGGATATGCAGGAAAACTTGTGGATCAGTGGAAATGGAAATGGAAGTGCTAGATGCAGCAGAAGTGAGTTTGAAATGGCACCTAAGATAAGTAGGGGTGAGTAAGCACATAGTTTGATACAGTAGTTTAGAGTGTGTGGACAGCACCTAGAGAAGTAGGCCGGCAGGTGACTTGATGTAGCAGGGCTAGATGTGCAGACAGCAACCAGGAACAGCAGTGCTGAGCAGACAATCAAACACTTTCCTTTTGCAAAGCTGGAAGTGCAGATAGCTCACTCAAGAACAGCAGGGCTGAGCTGACAATGAGCCACCTTGTATTAGTAAAGCTGGAACTACACATAGCACTCAGCAGGCAATCGGGTGTATTGCTGCTGTAGAGCCAAGGAAAAAGTGTGACTAGAGTACTGTGTAGGGAAGGTGACCTGACGGACGGATGGACTTGTCAGAATAGAGAAAGGAAGGGTTTGCACAGTTTAGACAGGTGTCAGTTACTACAGTGAGGAAACAGCTGAGAAAGTGTAGTGGACGTGCAGTACCTTGGGTTGACCATTAGAGGGCAGGGAGGAGTGTGAGCAAAGGACTTGACATCAGCTTAGGGCTTAGGAAACCGTTGGTCATGGGTGGCGGAGTTACAGGGAACCGGGAATGATATAAATACTGAGGGAGGGTTCCAGAAAGTTCCAGTCCCCAGGGGGAGCTCGAGTGACAGGAGGACTACGACAGTTTGTGCACTCTGAGGAAAACCAAACCAGGGGGACTGAGGAGAGAGAACGTCAGGGGGGTGGCCCTGACAGGAAAATACAGCAGTATAGACGAGTCACCGAGGTAAAGCATACCGTATTGAAAGAGGGAGACGACTGTTCAGTAAAAGTACTGTTGGTTTACGGGCCTAAGTCGGCCACAGTGATGAATCTGACAGGAGTGTCAAAGAGTGAAGAGGGGCCGGTACGTATATGTACGTCCCCGGTGTAAAGTACGGTGTGCGGGAAACGGCTCTGGAAACGGAGAGCCGATAAGTGAAGTGAAGTCAAGTGAGGTAAAGTGTATCGAAGTGCGGTGTACTGCGGAGGCCGTCAGGTGGACGGCGAAGAGAATAAAACTTGGACCGGTTGTACCCAATATCTGCCTCCATCGTGTCTCTGTTACATCTCTGTGCGGTAAGAGAGGGACCACCCCCCAGCTCGGCCCACCAACCCTACAACTGTACAGCATGTGGTAGCAATATACTCTTGCTACCTGAGTAATCAGGCAGCGTACAGCCACCTGAGTCAGCTACTTCCACTTGCACAAAGGAAGCTGGCCACCGGGAAGAGAAGAAAAGTAAGAGCCAGGACAGGCTAGTAACATCTTTCAAACAATGATTTTTTTTTTATTTGTGTTCAGAGTCTAAAAGCGGTACAGATTATAAAAATGGGGATGACTTAGGCCTGGATCACACTTCCGTTTTTTAAAATCCGTCAAAATCCGTCGTTTTCCATTAAAAAACGGTCCGCTATTTTTTTGGAGGATCCGTTTTTTTGTCCCATAGACTTCCATTAGCGGCTATTGTGGATCCATCAAAAAAATGGATCCGTTTGCGGCAAAACAGAAACGGATCCGTTTTTTCACACTTTGGCAGATGCAAAAAAACGGATGTGTGAAACAGGCCTTAAAGTGCAGAGAAATCCCATTCACCACTAGTGGATCCATGTGCTTACTCAGTTTGGCTTCCCGACAGGCCAGTAAAACAGTTATATTCCACAAATAAAAGGCACCAGAATTTAATTCTCCAAAACTAAGCCTAACATTTATTTCATCCTTAAAAATGAAATTTTTGAAGAATTTAATTCTGGCGCCTCAGATTTTGGGAATACAAAGGGCACACTGAGATCTCTACCGTTTCCAGGAATGTGAGTCCCAAACTCCCCCATGTGAATGGAGCCATAGTGCACACACACAGCATTATTCATTTCTGTGGAACTGACAGATCTGTGTGTGGCGCCCCCAGGAGTATGGTCGCCATAGTGGCATTGCCTTCCTCCAGGGAGGGTGATGTCAGGCTTGGAGGCAATAAAGGGTCTCTCTAACAGTTAACCATGTCATGCAACACAGTTCCCACTCCAGGCCAGCAGAGGGAGCTCTGAACCAGAATTGGGGAAGGAGTGCTCTCTGAGGGCCGAGAAGGGAAATGAGGAGTTGGTGTGAGGAGGGCAACGAGTGCAGACGTGTGGAGAGAAGCTGGAGGTTGAGCTGAGGATAGAGAGCTCCTTCCCAGTGATAGCGCTTGATCTGGAGCCTGGTCTCCACGGTTGTATAGATACTGAAGGTCCTGCAACAGAAACCAGAGGAATAGGAAGCTGTAAATGCTCTATTCCCAACTAAGACTCAGAGGCACAACAGCGACGGGTGAGCCAAGAGAGATAAACGGCTACAGCTGTCTGTCCTACGAGGTAGTTCTAAGAGAAGATAAGAAGGAGAAACTTCAGTGTAACACCATACTGGATGTACCTCAAGCCAGCGCTAGGAAGGAGACTACACAACCCATCTGATAGAGATATCCCTGAGTGGCTTTCAGGCTAGCCTGCTCCTGTGCCATCTGTAACCAGGACCCTGGACTGCGTTTGTCAAGTAAAGGTAAAGAAACTGCACCCTGTTGTGTCCTTGCCTCCTTCCTGCAACATCCTCAGCACTGCTACATCTCTGAGCCAAACACTGCACCCTCTTCCTAAACATTCTGCTACACTGCCCTGGGATCAACAGCCCTACCTGTGAAGGCCTACAACATCATTGCTGCACTACACCATCTGTCCCAGAGGATCTGCTTGCAGCGTCGGCTTAACACCTCCCTTGCCGAACACCACTGGTGGCGTCACAAATCACTTATAAACTTTATTCCCAACTCAACCCCTTTTACATGGGCGCCCAGGGCCACGGACCGGGTCACCGCTGCTGTGACAATCCCCTCTGAGAGACCGGCCCAGTGCCGAGTACCCCACAGCCCTGGGAGGGCGACCCATTTTGGCATCACGAACAGGATTACGGAGCCCGGTGTCCCCGGGTCCTGTGTGCCAGAGACTGTGTTTGGTGCTATAGACTGTGTGCAAAATTGGCGCCATTGCCGCCATTATCCCGCTGATTGAAGCGCGCAGGAAGAAAAGGGGGCAGGCCTTCGTGGGCGGAGTCAGCCGAGAAGCGCGAAAGGAGAAGAGCGCGCGGGAAGTGAAAAGCTGAGGCCTGCAGTTCCGGCGTCCCCTGATACAGCCGAGGAGCGGTATCCGGTAAGCCAGTGCAACCCCGCGGCCTGGCCCACGTTAACTAGGAGGGAGAGAAAATGTCTGAGGACAACGCCAATGCAGCGGCGGAAGCCCCCGCCGACCCCACAGCGCCACTGAATCCAGCCGCCAGTGTTGCTTCCAGGGCACCGCAAGAAACAGCGCCCACCGCAGCGGTCCCCATAATGCCGCTGTCTATGCCTTACATACCGGAGCAGCCTGGCTACCGCAGTATTCAGGGGAGTCACATACCCTGAGTGAATTTAAAGAGAGACTGTGCAGTTTGTTTGAGGTGTATCCTCTATCTGAAAGCCAGAAGGTGAACATCCTGATTGGGCAGCTAACAGGTGCAGCACAGAGAGAAGTAAAAGCCTGGCAGGACACTGATAAAGAGACTGTTAAAAAGATCCTGGCTAAGCTAAGAAGCACCTTTGACACCCGCACTGCAGCTGAAATAAAGATGAAATTCTTTGGATGTAAGCAGAAAGCGCAGGACAGTATACGGGATTATGCTCTTAACCTGCAGGAGGCGCTGCGAGCTGTCAAGCAGATTGACCCTGACAATGTGAAAGATGGAGACGGACTGCTAAAGGAGCAATTTATTGAAGGACTCCTATCCAGCACCCACAGGGCACAGCTGCGCATCATAGCCCTACAGAACCCTGATCTAGACTTTGCTGATTTCATGGACAGGGCTATCCGGGTGCTGCAGGAACCAACTTTCAGCCGTCCAGCGCCCCCTAGGCACCCAGCGATCACCTACCACCAGCAAGCAACATCTTTCCCTTCCATCCCTGTGGAGGCTGATGCACAGACTCTGGATAAAGATCCAACTGAAGAACTGCGTCTTCAGGTCCAGGAGTTGACCAAAGGTATGGCTGCACTTACTAAAACCGTGCAGTCCCTGCAGGTGTCCTCCAAGGAGAAGATCCAGCTTGCTTCCAGTCCAGAGAATGTCCCGTGGCTCCAGAAGAGGAGAACTTCGCCATTCTGTCGTCACTGCCACAAAGCAGGCCACCTGTCAAGATTCTGTCCTATAAACGAATGACCCCTGGGGCAGAGGGCCAACCCCCAGGAGTAGGACCACAATGCCCAAGGAACTGGCGAGCCAAGTATGTTGGAGGGAGACCGATCCTTCCAGTGGTGATTAACTGCATCCCCATGAACGATTTTCTGGACACTGGCTCCCAGGTGACCACTATGCCCTATATCCTCTACAAGCGGTACTGGGCTGACTCTGAACTCACCCGTGGCCCAAGTGATAAACTAACAGTAGTTGCCAGTAATGGTCAGTCTTTACCACAAGTGGAATGTAAAGAAATTACTGTTAAAGTGGGGAGGGTGGATGACTCTTGGTACAAATGTAATTGAAAATTGTCTTTCCGAGGTTATTGTCTTGTTGCAACAGGTGGCTGAGACTGCTGGTTCCAGTGAACAATGAGTCCAGCAGAAGGAGATCAAGGCCCTGATGCAAAGACAGAAGGTAGAACTCTCTGGCGGAGAAATTGGCAGCGTCAGAGTGAGTGATGCTTTCCCCATTGCAATACCCCCCAGATGTGAAATGTTGATTTGGTGTCGGGCAGCCATAGGCCTCAGAGGAAAAGATTACCAGGCAATGGTAGAACCAGTGTACTCTGATAGCAGGCCCACTGTCCTGACAGCCAGAGGGGTAGTTGATGTACGTAAAAGGAGAGTACCTGTACGCCTTTTGAATTGTGGGGAGGAGGAGGCCACAATACCTCGGTATGCCACAGTTGCTAAGCTGCTCACTGTCAATAATAATGCAATGCAGGCAGCAGAGCCTTTGATCTCATCCGACCAGGTGGAGGACAATGGCTCTGTAAAGTGGCGGGAGGAGTGATGTCAGCAACTGCAGGTGGGAACTGACTCCACCCCTTCATACCAAAAGAATGGGGTTTACAGAGTGACCCAGGAGTATGAGCGGGTATTCAGCAAACACCCTCTAGATTTTGGGAAGGCAAAAGGGGTTCAACATCATATCCCCACTGGAGATCATCCACCCATAAAAGAAAGGTACCGGCATATACCCCCAACACAATACCAATGTGCCAAAGGTATGTTGAGAAAGATGAAGGAAGCAGGGGTTATCAGAGACAGTTGTAGCCCCTGGGCAGCTCCAATAGTTTTTATGAAGAAAAAGGATGGTACCATGAGAATGTGTGTTGATTACAGGAAAATTAACAGGATTACACATAAGGATGCCTACCCATTACCCAGAATTGAGGAGTCATTAGCTGCACTTAAAACTGCTAACAATTTTTCCACCTTAGATCTCACTAGTGGGTATTGGCAGGTTCCCGTGGCAGAGGCAGACAAGGAGAAAACAGCTTTTACCACCCCAATGGGTCTCTGTGAGTTCAACTATATGCCATTCGGGCTCTGCACCACCCCAGGAACATTTCAACGGCTGATGGAGTGCTGCCTGGGACACAAGAACTTCGAGACGGTCCTGTTGTACCTTGATGATGTCATTGTTTTCTCCAAGACTTATGAAGACCATGTGAAGCACCTGGCTGAGGTGTTTGAAGCCTTGTCCAACTTTGGCCTGAAGGTGAAGCCTTCCAAATGCCACCTCCTGAAGCCCAAGGTACAGTACCTCGGTCATGTAGTGAGTGCAGAAGGTGTGGCACCAGATCCTGACAAAGTCACAGTCATCCGGGATTGGCCGAAGCCCAGCAACCTCCATGAAGTATGCCAATTTCTTGGGTTGGTAGGCTACTACCGAAGGTTCATCAAGGGCTTCACTGAAATAGCCACTCCTATGCAAAATCTTCTGGTGGGGCAGTCCAAGAAAGCCAAACAGAAAAATTCCACATTTGAATGGACTGAGGAGTTGGAGAGGTCCTTCACCCGACTGAAGATGGCTCTCACAGGAGATGAAGTTTTGGTCTACCCGGACTATGACCAACCCTTTGTGTTGTATACTGATGCCAGCAACGTGGGACTTGGAGCAGTACTGTAACAGGTACAGAATAGCAAAGAAAGGGTGATCTCCTACGCCAGCAGGAAGCTTCGTCCCACTGAAAGGAACCCTGACAACTACAGTTCCTTCAAGCTGGAGTTCCTCGCCATAGTCTGGGATGTGACTGAAAGATTCAAGCATTACCTAGCTTCAGCCAAGTTTACCATCTTCACGGACAACAACCCGTTGACTCACTTGGAAACTGCAAAACTAGGTGCACTGGAGCAGCGATGGATGGCTCGGCTGTCTAACTATGAGTTTACTATCAAGTACCGAGCAGGGCATAAGAATGCCAATGTTGATGCGCTGTCCAGAATGCCTAATCTGCCAGATGCAGGAGAAGACCCTGAGGCTCTTGAAGAAATTGAGTTACCTCCCTTCCAACGGCCAAATGCGGCCCAGCGTGCTCAAGGAGTGGGAAACAGACGGTCTGGCTTGAAAGAGGTCACCCTAAATCCATTGCCCTATCATGACTGGGCAGAAACGCAGGATAGTGACTCCGCAGTCCGCATGGTGAAGGAGTTACTGTCACAAGCTGACTCACGCCCAGAGTTGGATGCTCCTGAAGAAACTAAGCAGTTGTGGAAGGAGAGAGGCCGGCTGTTCATCTATGAAGGAAAGCTGTGTCGGAGGAGTATCAATGCCCGCACTCATGAGTTGGTCTGGCAGGTGGTAGTCCCAAAGAGAGAGGCATCAATGGTCCTGGAAGCATACCACTATGGAGCTGGCCACTTCGGATGGAAGAAGTTGGAAGCATTGCTCCGGGAGAGGTTCTACTGGGCTGGTATGAGGAAAGCCATTGAAATGTGGTGCCGAGAGTGTGGACAATGTAACCTGCGCAGAAAGGATCGAAACAGCCAGAGAGCTCCTCTACAGCCAATAATAACCAAATAGCCACTGGAGTTGGTCGCCCTAGACCACGTGAAGCTTGTCACAAGCCGCTCAGGCTATATCTATGCTCTTACAATCGTGGACCACTACTCAAGATTCCTGGTAGTTGTGCCTGTCAAAGATCAAACAGCCAGGACAGCAGCCAGAGCCTTTCGACAGCACTTCTGTAGACCACATGGATATCCAGAGCGAGTGCTTGCAGATCAAGGTCCAGCTTTTGAGGCGGAAGTGTTCCAGGAATTCTGTAATTTGTACGGTTGTAAGAAGATCAGGACAACACCGTACCATTCACAGACCAATGGCATGTGTGAAAAGATGAACCAGGTGGTGATCGACCTACTGAACACCTTGCCCTTGGAAGAGAGGAATCTGTGGCCAGAAAAGTTGCCAGATCTGGTAGACCTCTACAATCACATTCCTGTGAATTCCACCAACTGCACTCCAGCCTACCTCATGAGAGCAAGGCGAAACAGGAGAGCAAACAGAGTTTAGCGTAAAAACATGAACAATCTTTATTGATGTACACAAGGATAAAAACGGTATAACAAACATAGACCATGTAAAGACACCAATGAATCCGGAATGCATAACGCCATGCTGTAAGATAACATCAAAAACTCTCCCATGAATAATAGATTTTCTATGTCAAAAAGGAGTTAACAAAACCAGAGCCCCATCACAATGATTTAGAACTCGGCCAACCATATGCCATAACTAGGTCAATGTATACCATACCCCAATGAATGGTAACAAACCGGTAAATGAATCATGGACGAGGAACAGAAGAGAGAGTAAATACTCACATAGTTGGTACAGCGGCGACTGCCCGGGACACCCCGACGCGCGTTTCGCTACACCACAGTAGCTTTATCGAGGGGAAGTGTGGTTAATTACTGCACAGGACCTTATATCCGCAAGGTGATTAATCATGTGACCATCAGCTGGCCGGTTCTCCTAGCGCTGTATGTTAGCGGCGCATGCACCAGTCCCCGGCATCCACAAGCCCCAACACCCGGCGGCGCCCTGCCGGCAGACGAGCGGGGACGGAATGTCCCCAGTCATATACCGACCCGGGCCATGCCGGATAGTCAAGGCCAGAGGAGACCGGGTGAGCTTTGACTATGTGTGGGCAGTGTACAACCTAAGTTCCTTTTGGCAATTACTCTGATCTGCTCCTTATCCATGTTTTCTACTAAGGCTTTCGTGGATTCAGGAGCAGCGTTGAATCTGATGGATTTGGACTTTGCTAAACGTTGTGGTTTTTCCATGACGCCTCTGCAGACTCCTATTCCTTTGAGGGGTATTGATGCTGCTCCTTTGGCGGAGAATAAATCTCAGTTTTGGACCCAGGTGATAATGCGAGTTGCCCCAGACCACCAAGAAAACTGTACATTTTTGGTGCTGCATAATTTGCATGATACTATTGATCTGGGTTTTCTCTGGTTGCAAACTCATAATCCAGTTTTGAATTGGAAGTCTGGGTCTGTGGTCAGTTGGGGTTGTCAGTGTGTTCTTAGGGACGCTCCTGTTTTCTCCAACTCTCCTCAGTCTCATGATATTCCTGATTATAAGTCTGCGTCTTTGCCTCCTCATAGGAGTTATGACTGTGCAATTGAGTTGATGCCTGGATGTAAATTTCCCAAGGGTTGGCTTTTCAACTTATCAGTACCCGAGCATGATGCTATGCGGTCCTATATTAAGGAGTCGTTGGAGAAGGGTATTATTACACCATCCTCGTCACCTTTAGGTACTGGGTGTTTTTTTGTGGCCAAGAAAGATGGTTCATTAAGACCGTGTATTGATTATCGTTCCCTTAACAAGATGACTGTTAAATATCAGTACCCGTTACCTCTGATGTCTGATTTATTCTCCAGAGTTGAGTGCCTGCTGGTTTACTAAGCTTGACCTCAGGGGGGCGTATAATCTTGTTTGCATCAAGCATGGGGATGAATGGAAGACGGCGTTTAATACTCCGGAGGGACATTTTGAGTACCTGGTGATGCCTTTTGGGCTAACTAATGCCCCTTCTGTCTTCCAGTCCTTTATGAATGATACTTTCCGTGACTTTGTGGACAAGTTTTTGATCATCTATCTGGATGATATTTTGATCTTTTCTAGTGATTGGGATTCTCATGTGGAACACGTCCGGACTGTGTTCCGGATTTTGAGGGAGAATTCCCTGTTTGTTAAGGGATCGAAATGCCGCTTTGGTGTACAGAGGATTTCATTTTTGGGATTTATCTTGTCTCCATCGACTATTGAAATTGACCCGGCCAAGGTACAGGCCATTCATGATTGGGTTCAGCCTACTTCTTTGAAGGCCCTCCAGAAGTTTTTGGGTTTTGCCAATTTCTATCGTAAATTTATTGGTAATTTTTCTGGTATTGTCAAACCACTGACTGATCTGACCAAGAAGGGCGCTGATGTGCTGAATTGGTCTCCTGAGGCTGTCTCAGCATTTAAGGAGCTTAAGCGGAGATTTACTTCAGCTACGGTTTTGCGGCAACCTGATGTCTCACTTCCATTTCAGGTGGAGGTAGATGCTTCTGAGATTGGTGCAGGAGCTGTTTTGTCCCAAAAAGACCCTGTGACTTCTAAGATGAATCCCTGTGCCTTCTTTTCTCGAAAGTTCTCCCCATCTGAACGCAACTATGACGTGGGGAATCGGGAATTGTTGGCCATGAAATGGGCATTTGAGGAGTGGAGACATTGGTTGGAGGGAGCTAGATATCAAGTTGTTGTCTTCAAGGATCACAAAAATTTGATTTATCTGGAGTCGGCCAAACGCTTGAATCCTAGACAGGCTAGATGGGCCTTGTTTTTCACGCGTTTTAATTTTGTGATCTCTTTTCTTCCGGGCACTAAGAATGTTAAGGCAGACGCCCTTTCTAGGAGTTTCTTTGCCAATTCTCTTAATGTGACCGAGCCTACTACCATCCTTGGTGAGTGGGTAGTTCTTTCTGCCATTTCGCCCAATTTGAGACGCGCCCTGGAGGAATTTCAGGAGGATAAACCTGAGCGTTGCCCTATGGGAAAATTGTATGTTCCTGACCAGTGGAGAAAGAGAGTGATGTCTGAAATTCATTGCTCCGCATTGGCTGGTCATCCAGGTATTTTTGGTACCAGAGATTTGGTGAGTCGGTCTTTTTGATGTCCTGCCTTATCTCGTGACATCAGGAATTTTGTACAGTCCTGTGAGACTTGTTCTCGGTCTAAACCCTGTTCTCGTTCTAGTGGGTTGCTGATGTCCCTGCCGGTGCCCAAGAGGCCATGGACCCATATCTCAATGGATTTTATTTCTGATCTTCCTGTCTCTCAGAGAATGACTGTTATCTGGGTGATTTGTGATAGATTTTTTTCGAAGATGGTCCATCTTGTACCACTCCCAAAATTGCCATCTTCCGCTGAGTTGGTGCCCTTGTTTTTACAACAGGTGGTTCGGTTACATGGGATTCCTGAGAACATTGTGTCCGACAGAGGAGTCCAGTTTGTTTCCAGTTTCTGGAAAGCCTTTTGTTCCAATCTGGGAATTCAGTTATCCTTCTCCTCCGCGTTTCATCCTCAGACCAATGGACAGACTGAGAGAACAAACCAGACCTTGGAGTCTTATTTAAGATGTTTTATATCTGCTGATCAGCATGATTGGGTCTCATTTTTGCCCTTGGCCGAATTCGCACTGAACAATAGAGCTAGTTCTGCCACTTTGATGTCACCCTTTTTCTGTAATTTTGGGTTTCATCCTCGATTCTCTTCAGGGCAAGTGGAATCTTCGTCCTGCCCAGGTGTGGACATTGTGGTTGCGAGAATGCAGCAGATATGGGACCAAGTGGTGGATAAGTTGTCACTCTCTCAGGAAAAGGCCCAGCGATTTTCCAACCGGCATAGGACCATTGGTCCCTGGTTTAAAGTGGGTGATATGGTTTGGTTGTTGTCTAAGAATATTCCTATGAAGGTTGCATCTCCAAAATTTAAGCCAAGATTTATTGGACTTTATAAGATTTTGGAGATTCTTAACCCCTTCACCCCCAAGGGTGGTTTGCACGTTCATGACCGGGCCAATTTTTACAATTCTGACCACTGTACCTTTATGAGGTCACAACTCTGGAACGCTTCTATGGATCCCGGTGATTCTGACATTGTTTTCTCATGACATATTGTACTTCATGTTCGTGGTAAAATTTCATTCAAATAACTTGCGTTTATTTGTGAAAAAAACAGAAATTTGGCAAAAATTTTGAAAATTTCGCAATTTTCCAACTTTGAATTTTTATGCCCTTAAATCACAGAGATACGGCACACAAAAAACTTGATAACTAACATTTCCCACATGTTTACTTTACATCAGCACAATTTTGGAACCAAAATTTTTTTTTGTTAGGAAGTTATAAGGGTTAAAAGTTGACCAGCGATTTCTCATTTTTACAACACCATTTTATTTTTAGGACCACATCACATTTGAAGCCACTTTGAGGGGTCTATATGATAGAAAATACCCAAAAGTGACACCATTCTAAAAACTGCACCCCTTAAGGTGCTCAAAACCACATTCAAGAAGTTTATTAACCCTTTAGGTGCGTCACAGGAATTTCTTTGAATATTTAAAAAAAAATGAACATCTAACTTTTTTTCACAAAAAAAATACTTCAGGTTCAATTTTTTTATTTTACCAAGGGTAACAGGAGAAATTGGACTGCAAAAGTTATTGTGCAATTTGTCCTGAGTACGCTGATACCTGATTTGTGGGGGGGAACGACTGTTTCGGCGCATGGCAGAGCTCAGAATGGAAGGAGCGCCGTTTGACTTTTTCAATGCAAAATTGGCTGGAATTCAGATCGGACGCCATGTCACGTTTGGAGAGTCCCTGATGTACCTAAACAGTGGAAATCCCCTACAAGTGACCCCATTTTGGAAACTAGACCCCCCAAGGAACTTATCTAGATATGTGGTGAGAACTTTGAACCCACAAGGGCTTTACAGAAGTTTATAACGTACAGCGGTACAATTAAAAAATCATATTTTTTCCACAAAAATGATCTTTTCACCCCAATTTTTATTTTCCCAAGGGTAACAGGACCCTAAAAGTTATTGTGCAATTTGTCCTGAGTATGCTAATACCCCACATGTGGGGGTAAATCACTATTTGGGCGCATGGCAGAGCTCGGAAGGGAAGCAGCGCCATTTGACGTTTTTGGCTGGAATTGAGATCGGACATCATGTCGCGATTGGAAAACCCCTGATGTACCAAAACAGTGGAAACCCCCCACAAATGACACCATTTTGGAAACTAGACCCCCTAAGGAACTTATCTAGATGTGTGGTGAGAACTTTGAACCCCCAAGGGCTTCACAGAAGTTTATAACATAAAGCCGTACAATTAAAAAATTATATTTTTTCCACAAAAATGATCTTTTCACCCTCAATTCTTATTTTTCCAAGGGTAACAGCACCCTAAAAGTTATTGTGCAATTTGTCCTGAGTACGCTGATACCCCACATGTGGGGGTAAACCACTATTTGGGCGCATGGCAGAGCTCGGAAGGGAAGCAGCGCCATTTGATGTTTTTGGCTGGAATTGAGATCGGACACCATGTCGCGATTGGAAAACCCCTGATGTACCTAAACAGTGGAAACCCCCCGCAAATGACACCATTTGGGAAACTAGACCCCCCAAGGAACTTATCTAGATGTGTGGTGAGCACTTTGAACACCCAGTGCTTCACAGAAGTTTATAACGCCCGGGCGTGAAAATAAAAAATTCATATTTTTTCCACAAACATGATCTTTTAGTCACCATTTTTTTATTTTCCCAAGGGTAACAGGAGAAATTGGACCCCAAAAGTTGTTGTCCAATTTGTCCTGAGTATGCTGATACCCCATATGTGGGAGAAAACTACTGTATGGGCACACGTCGGGGATCGGAAGGGAAGTAGTGACGTTTTGGAATGCAGACATTGATGGAATGGTCTGCGGGTGTCATGTTGCCTTTGGAGAGCCCCTAATGTACCTAAACAGTGGAATCTCCCCACAAATGACCCCATTTTGAAAACTAGACCCCCTAAGGAACTTATCTAGATGTGAGGTGAGCACTTTGAACCCCCAAGGGCTTCACAGAAGTTTATAATGCCAGGGCATGAAAATAAAAAAATTGTATTTTTTCCACAAACATGATCAATTATTCCCCAATTTTTTTATTTTCCCAAGGGTAACAGGAGAAATTGAACCCCAAAAGTTGTTGTCCAATTTGTCCTGAGTAAGCTGACACCCCATATGTGGGAGAAAACTACTGTATGGACACACGTCAGGGCTCGGAAGGGAAGTAGTGACGTTTTGGAATGCAGACTTTGATGGAATGGTCTGCGGGTGTCATGTTGCCTTTGGAGAGCCCCTAATGTACCTAAACAGTGGAAACTCCCCACAAATGACCCCATTTTGAAAACTAGACCCCCTAAGGAACTTATCTAGATGTGAAGTGAGCACTTTAAACCCCCAAGGGCTTCACAGAAGTTTATAATGCCAGGGCATGAAAATAAAAAAATCGTATTTTTTCCACAAAAATGATCAATTATTCCCCAATTTTTTTATTTTCCCAAGGGTAACAGGAGAAATTGAACCCCAAAAGTTGTTGTCCAATTTGTCCTGAGTAAGCTGACACCCCATATGTGGGAGAAAACTACTGTATGGACACACGTCAGGGCTCGGAAGGGAAGTAGTGACGTTTTGGAATGCAGACATTGATGGAATGGTCTGCGGGTGTCATGTTGCCTTTGGAGAGCCCCTAATGTACCTAAACAGTGGAAACCCCCCACAAATGACCCCATTTTGAAAACTAGACCCCCTAAGGAACTTATCTAGATGTGAGGTGAGCACTTTGAACCCCCAAGGGCTTCACAGAAGTTTATAATGCCAGGGCATGAAAATAAAAAAATTGTATTTTTTCCACAAACATGATCAATTAGTCCCCAATTTTTTTATTTTCCCAAGGGTAACAGGAGAAATTGGACCGCAAAAGTTGTTGTCCAATTTGTCCTGAGTACGCTGACACCCCATATGTGGGAGAAAACTACTGTATGGGCACACGTCGGGTCTCGGAAGGGAAGTAGTGACGTTTTGGAATGCAGACTTTGATGGAATGGTCTGCGGGTGTCATGTGCGTTTGGAGAGCCCCTGATGTACCTAAACTATTGAAACTCCCAACAAGTGACCCCATTTTGGACACTAGACCCCCCACGGAACTTATCTGGATGTGTGGTGAGCACTTTGAACCCCCAAGTGCTTCACAGAAGTTTATAACGCTCGGACGTGAAAATAAAAAAATCATTTTTTTCCACAAAAATGATATTTTTGCCCCCAATTTTTTATTTTCCTAAGGGTAACAGGAGAAATTGAACCCCAAAAATTGTTTTGCAATTTGTCCTGAGTAGGCTGATACCCTACATGTGGGGGTAAAACACTGTTTGGGCGCATGGCAGAGCTTGGATGGGAAGGAGCACCATAGGACTTTTTCAACTCAGAATTGGCTGGAATTGAGATCAGACGCAATGTTGCATTTGGAGAGCCCCTGATGTGCCCAAACAGTGGAAACCCCCAATTCTAACTCCAACCCGAACCCCAACACACCTCTAACCCTAATCTCAGCCCTAACCCAAGCCCTAACCCTAGCCCTAGCCCTAACCCTAACCCTAGCCCTAACCCTAACCTTAGCCCTAACCCTAGCCCTAATGGAAAAATGGAAATAAATACATTTTTTTAATTTTATTATTTTTCCCTAACTAAGGGGGTGATAACGGGGGGTTTAATTTACTATTTATGGCGGTTTTTATTTTTGGCAGCTGTCGCATGCTAAAAGACGCTTTTTATTGTAAAAATAGTTTTTGCATCACCCCATATTGAGAGCTATAATTTTTCCGTATTTTGACCCACCGAGTCATGTGAGGTCTTATTTTTTGCGGGACGAGTTGACGTTTTTATTGGTACCATTTTCGGGCATGTGACATTTTTTGATCGCTTTTTATTCCGATTTTTGGGACGCAGAATGAACAAAAACCAGCTGTCATGTCGGACACTGTTCACACCAGGGTGTCCGGCAGACAGCGGTAATACCCTGTTGGGTATTCTGTTCCAGTCGGGATAGGGTTAACCAGGTTGTCATGCTGGCTGAGGGCTGGGCCACGCCCTAGGTCTTTAAATAGTTCGTCCTGACAATGGGCGTCGCCGACTATAGCTTTAGCCTAGTGCTAGCAATACCGGTCAACAGTGGTGGTGTTGGAGCGTCTGATATCTGGTGCAGTATATCCCTCAGTGGTTCTTTCTCCAATCTGTTATATATATATTTGGTTGCCCTTGCACATTATTGTATTCCCTTGTGTATTTACTGTGTGGTGTTTTCTTTTACCCCTGTCCATACGTATTTGTGGGGTCTGGTGTCTGGTCCCCTCACTGGGTGGAGGGAGGTGGGTTCAGCTTAGGGCTGGACAGAGGACAGGGACAGGGTGGAGGCTCAGGCAGGCACACCTTCAGTGTAAACCCTGGGTAGAGGGACAGACAGGGTTCCCCTAGTCTGAGGGACATCACAGGGGTCCCGGGGTTTTTGCCTAAAGTAACCTAGGCATTCCATGACATTATAGTCGGCCCAAATAATAAAGTGAAAAAAAAAAGGAAATATAGGGGTTACTTACTATGGATCCTATACTTTCCCTAACCAAGCAGCTGGAGGCTCTATCCATACAGGTCACTGAACTCAGGGGGGCGGTCCAGCAACAAGGCCTGTCAGCTCCTGCAGTACCTGCTGAGGCTGCAGCCAGGGCAGCTGAGCCCAAGTTTCCCCTTCCTGAACGATTTGCTGGTGATCGTGGTAAGTTCACGGTGTTTCGTGAATCATGCAAATTGTATTTCCGTATGCGTCCACATTCCTCAGGTAATGAGGCTCAACGCGTGGGCTTGGTGATTTCTTTGCTGAGTGGTGACCCACAGGCCTGGGCCTTTTCACTCCCTTCAGACTCACCGGCATTTGAATCTGTAGATTTTTTTTTCTCTGCTCTGGGTTTGATCTATGACGATCCAGATAGATTAAACTTAGCAGAGTCTAAGATACGCTCACTGCTACAGGGTGATCGACCAGCTGAGGATTACTGCACGGAATTCCGGCGCTGGGCGGTGGACACGTAGTGGAATGACCCTGCGCTTAGAAGTCAATTTTTGCATGGGGTTTCTGGAAGGGTTAAACAGACTCTCCTAATGTACGAGACTCCCGCCTCTCTGGAGGCTGCGATGGCACTTGTAGTACGCATAGACCGACGTCTCCGTCAGGGGGCGCTGGTTTCGTTGCCTCCGGGAGGTGGGGGAGTGGTCGGTGAGGTTGCCGCAGGTGAATCCGTGGAACCCATGCAGATCGCTGGTATAGCACAGTCACCGAGTAACAAGCCTAAACGTCCTTGGCACAGAAGGCAGGGGCTCTGTTTTTTTTGTGGCAAAGGAGGACATTTTATTAACGCTTGCCCCCTGGTACCTAAGAAGGGAGCGCCGGCGGAAAACTGATAGGCTCAGAGGGTTTGGAGGAGTCTAGTCTGAGCCTTTGTATATCCTCCGTCATGGTTTCCCAGTGTATGCTCCCTGCTAAGGTGGTACTTGGGGGGCAAATGCTCTCTATTACAGTATTTATTGATAGTGGCTCAGCTGCCAATCTCATTGATGAGAGGTTCGCGCATACAGCGGGATTTCCGGTGGAGAAATTGCCGAACCCCATCCGGGTGGTTACCATCAATGCTTCCCCGTTGTCTCAAGGGGAGATCACAGAGTGTGTGTTGGATATACAACTCCACATCGGGTAACTTGTAAGGTGCTTAGTAACTTACCGGCTCAGATGGTTCTGGGCTTTCCATGGTTGTCAATGCATAATCCTGTTATTGATTGGAAGACCCAGGACATAATTCAATGGAGCAGGGAGTGTCAGGAGAGGTGCCTGGCTACATGTATTTCCGCTTTGACCCCCAGTATCCCGGAGCCGTTGCTGGATTATGCGGATGTATTTTCTGAGAAGGGTTGTTCGGAACTACCACCGCATCGCCCCTATGACTGTGCTATTAGGTTGAAACCAGGGGCCAAGTTACCTAAAGCTAGAATGTTTAATATCTCAGGTCCCGAGAGGCTAGCTCTCAAGGAATACATTGCGGATAGCCTGAGCAAGGGTCATATTAGACCTTCCTCTTCTCCTCTGGCTGCTGGATTCTTCTTTGTTAAAAAGAAGGATGGCGGTTTACGCCCGTGTCTGGATTTCAGAGAACTCAACCAGATTACGGTCCGTGATCCTTACCCTATGCCACTTATACCCGATTTATTCAACCAAGTGGTTGGTGCCAGGTGGTTCGTACAATCTTATAAGAGTCCGTCAGGGGGATGAGTGGAAGACAGCGTTCAATACCCCTGAGGGTCACTTTGAGAGTTTGGTAATGCCGTTTGGGTTGACTATGGCACCGGCGGTCTTTCAACACTTCATTAATGATGTCTTCTCTCAGTTGTTGGGGAGGTTCGTTATAATTTATCTTGACGACATCCTCATTTTCTCTCGCGACCATGATACACATATAGAGCATGTTAGACAGGTTCTGCAGTTGCTCAGAGAGAACAGGCTCTATGTCAAGCTTGAAAAATGTGTGTTTTTCGTACAGGAGCTACCGTTCTTGGGTTATATAATCTCCGCCTCAGGTTTTAAGATGGACACCGCAAAGGTGCAGGCAGTACTACATTGGGATCGGCCTGATAATCTTAAGACGCTTCAGCGATTTCTTGGCTTCTCCAATTACTATAGGAAATTTATTAAGAACTTCTCTATGATTGCCAAACCACTGACTGACATGACTAAGAAGGGTACCGACTTTTCTGACTGGTCTGAGCCTGCGGTACAGGCATTTGAATTCCTCAAGAATAGTTTTGCCTCAGCGCCCATTCTGGTGCAGCCCGATGTCTCCTTACCATTTGTCGTGGAGGTGGATGCGTCGGAGGTTGGAGTGGGGGCTGTACTGTCTCAGGGCCCTTCTTGGGCCAAGTTGCATCCGTGTGCCTTCTTCTCCAAGAAGCTGTCGCCTGCGGAGCGTAATTATGATATTGGCAACAGGGAACTATTGGCCATCAAATTGGCATTTGAGGAGTGGCGACACTTCTTGGAGGGGGCTGTTCATCAGATTACTGTGATAACAGACCATAAGAATTTGCTTTATTTAGAATCTGCTAAGCGCCTGTCCTCCAGACAGGCTCGCTGGGCATTATTCTTCACCCGGTTCAACTTCATTGTTACCTATCGCCCTGGGTCGAAGAATGTTAAGGCAGACGCTTTATCCAGGTGTTTTCCTGGTGGAGAGTTATGTGAAGAGCCGGTGCCTATTCTCCAAAAGGGTGTGGTGGTATCTGCCATCACGACAGAGATTGAGGCAGAGATTGCGGAGGCTCAGGAGGTGGTACCGCCGGGGTTGCCTGCTAATAAATCTTTTGTGCCGCTACATCTACGCTCTAGAGTGTTGGGCGAACATCACGACACGGTACTGGCAGGTCATCCAGGGGTTAAGAGCACTCTGGAACTGGTATCGCGTCGTTTTTGGTGGCCTAAAATCCGGCAGGATGTGGCCTCATATGTGGCTGCCTGTAACACGTGCGCACGGGCCAAGACTCCTCGTTCCCGTCCCGCTGGTAGCTTGCAGCCTCTCGGGGTGCCCAGTAAGCCATGGACTGAGATTTCCATGGATTTTATTACTGACTTGCCCGCCTCGGCAGGGAACTCGGTCATTTTGGTAATTGTTGATAGGTTCTCCAAAATGTCACATTTCGTTGCTTTACCGTCTTTGCCCAATGCTAAGACTCTTGCTCAGATATTTATTCGCAAGGTGGTCAGACTTCATGGTGTCCCGTCTGACATTGTGTCTGATCGAGGTACGCAGTTTGTGGCAAAGTTTTGGAGAGCTTTTTGTTCTCGCCTTGGAATCAAATTATCTCATTCATCGGCTTTCCACCCTCAGTCGAATGGACAGACTGAGCGGATGAACCAAAACCTGGAGCAATACTTGCGCTGCTTTATTTCCGACAATCAGGAAGAGTGGTCAGCGTTTCTTCCAGAATTCGCAATAAACAACCATTGCCAGGAATCGTCTGGGGAATCTCCTTTTTTTTGTGTGTATGGTCAACATCCTCAATTTTGCACCTTGCATCAGGGGTGCTCAGTTGGCGTCCCTGAGGAGGACCAGTTGGGAGCTCAATTGTCGTCTGTTTGGAGGAGAGTCAAGCAGCGCTTGTTGAAGGTGGGTTCCAGGTACAAACGGGTGGCTGACTGCAGACGTGTGCCAGGTCCGGACCTGTGTGTGGGTGATTGGGTGTGGTTATCTACTAGGAACATTAAGCTCAAGATACCGTCACTTAAGTTGGGTCCCAGGTTCATTGGCCCATTTAGAATCTCCGCAGTGATCAACCCCGTGGCATTTCGTTTGGAGTTGCCGGCTGTGTATAAGATTCATAATGTATTTCACAAAGCATTGCTAAAGAAGGTCGTGGGTTTGGTGGATGGTTCCCCTGGGCCACCACCTCCCGTCTTGGTGGATGGCGCGTTGGAATTTGAGGTGTCCAAAGTGGTGGACTCGAGGGTTGTGTGTCGCACTCTACAGTACCTGGTCCACTGGCGTGGCTATGGTCCTGAGGAGAGGACATGGGTGCCGGCCTCTGACATTCATGCTGATCGACTGGTTACTATGTTCCATCGTCGCCATCCGGACAAGCCAGGTCCTCGACATGGTGAGGTTCCGGAGGTCCCTCGTAGAAGGCGGGGTACTGTCATGTCGGACACTGTTCACACCAGGGTGTCCGGCAGACAGCGGTAATACCCTGTTGGGTATTCTGTTCCAGTCGGGATAGGGTTAACCAGGTTGTCATGCTGGCTGAGGGCTGGGCCACGCCCTAGGTCTTTAAATAGTTCGTCCTGACAATGGGCGTCGCCGACTATAGCTTTAGCCTAGTGCTAGCAATACCGGTCAACAGTGGTGGTGTTGGAGCGTCTGATATCTGGTGCAGTATATCCCTCAGTGGTTCTTTCTCCAATCTGTTATATATATATTTGGTTGCCTTTCCACATTATTGTATTCCCTTGTGTATTTACTGTGTGGTGTTTTCTTTTACCCCTGTCCATACGTATTTGTGGGGTCTGGTGTCTGGTCCCCTCACTGGGTGGAGGGAGGTGGGTTCAGCTTAGGGCTGGACAGGAGACAGGGACAGGGTGGAGGCTCAGGCAGGCACACCTTCAGTGTAAACCCTGGGTAGAGGGACAGACAGGGTTCCCCTAGTCTGAGGGACATCACAGGGGTCCCGGGGTTTTTGCCTAAAGTAACCTAGGCATTCCATGACACCAGCGTTTCATGAATTTCTTTTGGGGGAGTGCGTTTACACCGTTCCGCGTGCGGTAAAATTGATAAAGCGGTTTTATTCTTCGGGTCAGTACGGTTACAGCGATACCTCATTTAGGTCTTTTTTTATGTTTTGGCGCTTTTATGCAATGAAAACTATTTTATATAAAAAATAATTATTTTTGCATCGCTTTATTCTGCGAGCTATAACTTTTTTATTTTTTCGCTGATGATGCTGTGTGGTGGCTCGTTTTTTGCGGGACAAGATGACGTTTTCAGCGGTACCATGGATATTTATATGCGTCTTTTTGATCGCGCGTTATTACACTTTTTGTTTGGCGGTATGATAATAAATCATTATTTTTTGCTTCGTTTTTTATTTTTAATTTTTTAGGGGTTCGCTAATGGGGTTAACTAATGGGACAGTTTTATAGGGCGGGTCGTTACGGACGCGGCGATACCTAATATGTGTACTTTTATTGTTTTGTTTTTTTTTTATTTTCAAAAAATGAATTTATTGGGGAATATTTTTTTTTTTTTTTAAGAATTTATTTGGCGATTTTTTTTTAAATTATTTTTACACTTTTTTTAATTTTTTTTTACTTTATTACATAGTCCCAGGTGGGACATCACTGTCCTGTGACAGATCGCTGATCTGTCACATCACAGATCACTGTGACAGATCAGCAATCTGTCACAGGCAGTGCACAAGGCTTCCTCATGCCTGCGCTTTGCAGGCACTGAGGAAGCCAGCTTCCTCCAGGCTCCCGAAGGCCCCCGTCGCCATCTTGGATCCGGGGGCCTGGAGGAAAGGAGTCCCCCGCAGCAGCGCTGCACATTGCGCTGCCGTGGGGGGCTCAGGGAAGCACGGAGGGAGCCCCCTCCCTGCCGATGCTTCCCTTTAACTCCCGGTACACCGCGATCATGTGCAAGGGGTTGACAAGGGGTGCAAGGTGCAAGGGGTGTGCAAGGGGTTAACGTGTCGGGGGCGGTCCGTGACCGCCCCTGACACATAGTGCCGGGTGTCAGCTGTGATAATCAGCTGACACCCAGCCGCGATCAGCGGCGCTCACCACGTGGGCGCCGCTGATCGCGCTAGACGTACTATCCCGTCCATGGGCATAGGGGCCCGGGTCCCATGGACGGGATAGTACGTCTGATGTCAGGAAGGGGTTAATCCTGTTTCTTTTCGATTGGCTCTTCCAGTTACGTTCAAGATCCATAACGTATTTCACAAGTCTCTGTTGAAGAGGTTTGTTGAGCCAGTGGTTCCTATGGCAGCACCTCCTGACCCTGTGTTGGTTGAAGGCAATGTGGAATATGAGGTAGAGAAAATACTGGATTCTCGTTTGGTTAGACGGAGACTCCAGTATTTGGTCAAATGGAAGGGTTATGGCCAGGAGGATAATTCTTGGGTCTCTGCCTCTGATATTCATGCCAATAGATTGGTTCGTGCTTTTCACCGGGCCCATCCTGATCGGCCTGGTGGCGTGGATGAGGGTTCGGTGACCCCTCCTCAAGGGGGGAGGTACTGTTGTGAGTTCATTTTCCGGTCCACCAGTTGTGAGTTCTCCTTCCAGGCTCCCTCTGGTGGTAACTGGAGGCAGTGAGGCTGATTTAATCCGTAGACATCTGCCACTTGATAATGAGGATGACGATTGGGCCTCAGGAATCTCAGACTGGATTTAAGACAGCCGACGCCTAATCTGGTGCTGGTGATTCCTTCTGGCTTTTCAGGTCCTGGGTTTCAGCTCTGTTCCAGTCATTTCAAGCTAAGTTTTTCTGCTAATGTTCACACTTGATTTTGTTGGTCTATTCAGTTTTTTGTGTGGTCAGCCATCCCCGGCTGGGGCTGTGCTGAATTTCCACTCTTATTTATCTGTATTGGCCAATTTTCTTTTTTGTCCCTTATTAGATTGGCCTCTTTTTGCTCTGTCTCAGAATATTTCAGAGTGCTGATATAGTGGGAGAAGTCTAGTGACTTCTGGGTTAATTTTGCTATCTGAATTGTTGGACATTATTTTTGTAGGTTTTTGGCAGATTGCAGACAGTGTCTTGCCTTTCCTATCCTTTCTAGTTAGTTTGGGTCCCATCATTTGCTCAGCCTATTTTCCTGCCTGTGTTTGTGCTTTCATCTTTTTTCACCATCAGTGCATGTGAGGGGGCTGTCTTTCCTTTGGGGTCTGCTCTGGGGCAGTTGGTTTTCCCCTTTTCTTGCTTTGGGCTTATTTGGTCCTCCAGCTGTGACGAGGCGTCTAGGACCATCATAGCTACGCTCCACGGCTGCTGCTGGTTGTTGTGGTTGGGATCAGGGATCTGCGATCTGCATGGTTGCCAACCTCTCTGGTTTTCTGTGGCTTAGCTTGTTTAGTCTTTTCCTCCTCGGTGACCCATTCATAACACCTCGCCCTGCCAGTGGTGAATCTGTCATACCCATGGTGAGACTAAGAGTAGGTAGGAGAATACTACCTAGTTTACCTACACCAGAGTTACGCTTACGCAGGTCTACCTGTACTACAAAAGGTATACCGCCCATCAGATATCGTGTATAGATAAGTTTATGTGAATGTTGAAATTGTATATTTATATAACTGTTCTCAAGCTTTGTGCCTACAGATAACCTGTAAGAAGCCTTTTTGAAGTTCTTGTTTCATGTTTTGATGGACATTGGACCACAGGACTTGTGTGGTCAAAACCAACATGTACATAGTTCACCAATTGCCCAGGAATGGACCATGGACATTGATGCTTGGACTTATCATCACAGAACTATTATTGGAGCTTTTTGGTTTTTGTAAATTTTTCATTTTTTTCTTAAATCTTGTAACCCTCATATTGTTTACATGTTTATATGTTTTCATGTTTTCTTTTATCAGTCCAGGAGTACTGACATTCACTAGGGGGGAATGTGGCGCCCCAGGAGTATGGTAGCCACAGTGGCATTGCCTTCCTCCAGGGAGGGTGATGTCAGGCTTGGAGGCAATGAAGGGTCTCTCTAACAGTTAACCATGTCATGCAACACAGTTCCCACTCCAGGCCAGCAGAGGGAGCTCTGAACCTGAATTGGGGAAGGAGTGCTCTCTGAGGGCCGGGAAGGGAAATGAGGAGTTGGTGTGAGGAGGGCAACGAGTGTAGACGTGTGGAGAGAAGCTGGAGGTTGAGCTGAGGATAGAGAGCTCCATCCCAGTGATAGCGCATGATCTGGAGCCTGGTCTCCATGGTTGTATGGATACTGAAGGTTCTGCAACAGAAACCAGAGGAATAGGAAGCTGTAAATGCTCTATTCCCAACTTAGACTCGGAGGCACAACAGCGACGGGTGAGCCAAGAGAGATAGACGGCTACAGCTGTTTGCCATACGAGGTAGTTCTACGAGAAGTTAAGAAGGAGGAACTTCAGTGTAACACCGTACTTGATGTACCTCAAGCCAGCGCTAGGAAGGAGACTACACAACCCATCTGATAGAGAGATCCCTGAGTTGCTTCCAGGCTAGCCTGCTCCTGTGCCATCTGTAACCAGGACCCTGGACTGCGTTTGCCAAGTAAAGGTAAAGAAACTGCACCCTGTTGTGTCCTTGCCTCCTTCCTGCAACATCCTCAGCACTGCTACATCTCTGAGCCAAACACTGCACCCTCTTCCTAAATATTCTGCTACACTGCCCTGGGATCAACAGCCCTACCTGTGGAGGGCTACAACATCATTGCTGCACTACACCATCTGTCCCAGAGGATCTGCTTGCAGCGTCAGCTTAACACCTCCCTTGTCGAACACCACAGGTGGCGTCACGAATCACTTATAAACTTTATTCCCAACTCAACCCCTTTTACATGGGCGCCCAGGGCCACGGACCGGGTCACCGCTGCTGTGACAATGCCCTCTGAGAGACCGGCCCGGTACCGAGTACCCCACAGCCCTGGGACGGCGACCCAGGTGCACACACTCAGCATTTGGAGCACTCGTCTCTTCGTTGTAAAAGCCCCCCCGATGTCAGTACAGTATCTTAGGGGAAAACATTAGATAGTATCAGTAATTAGAGTCTGGAGAACATTTTATTATTGCCATATTGCTTTGTTTTTGTTAATGTGGCATATAAAAGAAAGATACCGTAATCATCGTAACAATAAATAAAAAAAATCTTTATTCCATCATTCTTTAGTGCCCTTTCTACAAAACATTATTGGACATGCCACATACTTGCCTTCTCTTTCAGAAAACCCTGAGTATTCAGAACAAGGGGGTTCTAGAGCAGAGCGGGCTCAAAGACGCCTGCAGGAAGAATGAATGTTATCATTCAGCTCTATGGCTAAAAAGGAGAGTACTCTGCTGGTGAAGCTGGCACTATTGTGGGTACTCCATTGGAACTCCATCATGAGGCAGTCTACAGTTGACAGTCTCGTTGACCTGAAATTTAATCTTAACCCCTTTACTCCCAAGGGTGGTTTGCATGTTAATGCACAAGGCCAATTTTTACAATTCTGACCACTGTCCTTTTATGAGGTAATAACTCTGGAACGCTTACATGGATCCTGGTGATTCTGACATTGTTTTTTTGTGACATATTGTACTTCATGTTAGTGGTAAAGTTTCATTCATATAACCTGCGTTTATTTGTGAAAAAAACAGAAATTTGGCGAAAATTTTGAACATTTTGCAATTTTCCAACTTTGAATTTTTATGCCCTTAAATCACAGAGATACGGCACACAAAAAACTTGATAAGTAACATTTCCCACATGTTTACTTTACATCAGCACAATTCTGGAACCAAATTTTTTTTTTGTTAGGACGTTATAAGGGTTAAAAATTGACCAGCGATTTCTCATTTTTGCAACACCATTTTAATATTACGGACCACATCACACTTGAAACCACTTTGAGGGGTCTATATGATAGAAAATACCCAAAAGTGACACCATTCTAAAAACTGCACCCCTTAAGGTGCTCAAAACCACATTAAATAAGTTTATTAACCCTTTAGGTGCGTCACAGGAATTTTTTGAATATTTAAAAAAAAATGAACATTTAACTTTTTTTCACAAAAAAAATACTTCAGGTTCAATTTTTTTTATTTCACCAAGGGTAACAGGAGAAATTGGACTGCAAAATTTATTGTGCAATTTGTCCTGAGTACGCTGATATGTGGGGGTGAACCACTGTTTCGGCGCATGGCTGAGCTCAGAAGGGAAGGAGCGCCGTTTGACTTTTTCAATGCAAAATTGGCTGGAATTCTGATCGGACGCCATGTCACGTTTGGAGAGCCCCTGATGTACCTAAACAGTGGAAACCCCCCACAAGTGACCGCATTTTGGAAACTAGACCCCCCAAGGAACTTATCTAGATGTGTGGTGAGAGCTTTGAACCCACAAGGGCTTCACAGAAGTTTACAACATACAGCGGTACAATTAAAAAATCATTTTTTTGCCACAAAAATGATCTTTTCTCCCCCAATTTTTATTTTCCCAAGGGTAACAGGACCCTAAAAGTTATTGCATAATTTGTCCTGAGTACACTGATACCCCACATGTGGGGGTAAACCACTATTTGGGCGCATGGCAGAGCTCGGAAGGGAAGCAGCGCCATTTGACGTTTTTGGCTGGAATTGTTTACTTTACATCAGCACAATTTTGGAACCAAAATTTTTTTCTGTTAGGAAGTTATAAGGGTTAAAAGTTGACCAGCGATTTCTCATTTTTACAACACCATTTTATTTTTAGGGACCACATCACATTTGAAGTCACTTTGAGGGGTCTATATGATAGAAAATACCCAAAAGTGACACCATTCTAAAAACTGCACCCTTCAAGGTGCTCAAAACCACATTCAAGAAGTTTAATAACCCTTCAGGTGCTTCACAGGAATTTTTTGAATGTTTTAAAAAAATTAACATTTAACTTTTTTTCACAAAAAAAATTACTGCAGGTCCAATTTTTTTTATTTTACCAAGGGTAACAGGAGATATTGGACTGCAAAAGTTATTGTGCAATTTGTCCTGAGTACGCTGATACCTGAAATGTGGGGGGGGGGCACTGTTTCGGTGCATGGCAGAGCTCAGAAGGGAACGAGCGCCGTTTGACTTTTTCAACACAAAATTGGCTGGAATTGAGATCGGGCACCATGTCACGCTTGATGTGCCTAAACAGTGGAAACTCCCCACAAGTGACCCCATTTTGGAAACTAGACCCCCCAAGGAACTTATCTACATGTGTTGAGAACTTTGAACCCCCAAGGGCTTCACAGAAGTTTATAACGTACAGCCGTACAATTAAAAAAACATATTTTTTCCACAAAAATAATCTTTTCACCCCCAATTTTTATTCTCCCAAGGGTAACAGGACACCAAAAGTTATTGTACAATTTGTCCTGAGTACGCTAATACCCCATATGTGGGGTAAACCACTATTTGGGCGCATTGCAGAGATCGGAAGGGAAGCAGCGCCATTTGACTTTTTTGGCTGGAGTTGAGATCAGACGCCATGTTGTGTTTGGAGAGCCCCTGATGTGCCCAAACAGTGGAAACCCCCAAATTCTAACTCCAACCCTAACCCCAACACACCCCTAACCTTAATCTCAGCCCTAACCCTAGCCCTAAAATGGAAATAAATACATTTTTTTTAATTTTATTATTTTTCCCTAACTAAGGGGGTGATAAAGGGGGGTTTGATTTACTATTTATGGCGGGTTTTTATGTTTGGCAGCTGTCGCAAGCTAAAAGACTCTTTTTATTGTAAAAATAGTTTTTGCATCACCACATATTGAGAGCTATAATTTTTCCATATTTTGACCCACAGAGTCATGTGAGGTCTTATTCTTTGCGGGACGATGATCGTGTGTGACGTAATATTCCGTCCTTGGGACTTAGGTCCCAGGTCACATGGACGGAATATTACGTCCAATGTAGGAAAGGGGTTAAAAGTAGTCATGCAAGACAGAAAGACCCTGTACTTGCTATGGGGCCCATGTGGAAGGAGGTTCCATCATAAAAAAGATTTGCCCCTTTGTAAAGTGGGTCCATCCTTTCTGGGTCAGATAACCCTTCTCCTACAGCTGCTGGTGTACGAGATTGGAAGCTAACTCTCATCATTCTTTTACCAAATACAGTATATTGTGATAATATTTGGACACATTATGAAGACATCATGAGGGGGTAGCTTTCTGAAGGTCTAGTATATCAGACAGGATCGTAGAGATATTGAGGACTTCAGATTTTTCGAAATTAATTTTAAAGATAGACAGTTCACCAAATTGGTCAAAGGTGTCTAAAAGTTTACGAAATGCTTTTTTAGGGTTGGATGACATGAGAGACGAGTTGTACTTTTGAACGACACCATTGGTTTTACCATATCGTGTACTGGAAAACTGGAAAAAAATTCAAAGTGCGATGAAATTGCAAAAAAAGTGCAATTCCATAATTGTTTTTTCGTTTGCTCTTTTACCAGGTTCGCTAAAAGCTAAAACCGAAATGCATTATGCGCTCATAGCAATCCGGCAATGACAACCGCAAAGGTCTGCTGCATAGTCCTGGTTGTCAAGCCAATCCATTGGAGGCCCACAGTCATGTGACACGGGTAAAGTTGGGCAGGATTACTGACGCGCTTCTGTCGCGAGAATGTTAAATGCAGCTGTCCGTGATTGACAACAGCATTTAACATGATAACAGCTGCGGCTGTTAGGGGCACATATCAGCTGTTCAAATCAGCTAAAATGTGCCGGAAAAGTTGCAGGCTCTTCGCTGGAGCCCGCAGCAAAGACTATACGTCTACGGTGGGAAAGGGGTTAAGTGTGGACTTCACAAAGGCAGATTTTTAATGGGCTCAGAAAGATTTTCTAAAGGACAGATATGTCCAAGAAGGTTGAGATATTTTGCTAAGGGAAATTCTCACTGCACAATCAGTAACAATCCTGAAAAGAAGAAAGAATTGGAAGCATTTAAAGAGTCCAGAATGGATGAACACAGAACTTAAACACTTGCTAAAAAGAAATATATCAAATTGAAAGATGGGGTCATATCTAAAGAAGAATATAATGCTTTCTACAGGGTATGTAGGGCAAGCATTAGAAGTGCTAAAGCCAGTAATAAAGTGAGGCTTGGGGATATGTCAAAAGGAAAAGAATGTCAAAGGTGCTATAGGATTTTTACAGGATGAAAAGGGTCAACAATGATGTTGAGAAGGATGAACTTTTAAATTCCTATTTTGTATTGTGTTCTCTAAGAAAGCAATTGTAACATCAACTGCTCTTCATAGTGCTATCGAAGGAATAAAAGAAACCACACCATATATAAACAGAGAGGTGGTGAGGAAACACTTCGCTAATTTAAATGAATTTAAATCTCCTGGTCTAGATGAATTACGTCCTAGGATACTGAATGAGTTAGCAGAGGAAATTGCAGATCCACTATCCAGAAACTTTGAAAAATCCTGGAAAACAGGAGAAGCCCCAGAAGATTGTAGAAGGGCAAATGTTGTCCCTCTTGTGAGGCAGCGACCGGAGTCATATGTGAGGGTCACTATGTGTCCCCCAGAATGCGCTCAGAAGCGTACTAGATCCGCTGGAGTGCCCTGTCGTCGCAGCAGTGTGCCTGTGACTCACAGGGCAGAATAAAAGTGTGTTTGAGCCTGGTCAAGTTATTTGGACCAAGGAGTTTATTCAGGAAAACCCGGTATGGGCTTTTATTTTTAAAACGGACTGTAGGAAGATAGTGGGGTCCGGTCCATTTCCTCCAGCCCAGGTCTTATAAGTGGCCTGTGGCCACAGATTGGAGAAAGGAAAAAAAAACCCTGCAGAAAGGGTTTGGGTGTGCCAGTTCTGACTTGCACAGAGACAGAGCAGTATTCTGCAGAGCTCCCTGTGTGAGGCAACAAATTGCCAAGCTGAGCCAAGGTCTGGCACCCCTTTCATACCCGGGCAACGCGGTCGCTCACAGCAACTGGCCACGGACTGTTTTGTTGCATCTCGGCTGCGATCCGGAAGATATAGAGTGAGTTTTGTTGGACATTAAAAACCTTTTTGTTTTTGAACTTGCTTGGGTCACTGCCTCATAACTGCACAGCGTGGACACCGCTGCTTTACACTCTCTTAAAAAAAAGAAGATGGAGGGGTGAGTTCTTCTTCAATGGATGTCTTTAAACTGGAGCACGTTCAGAAAAGAGCGAACAGAATGGTGACCGGTCTGCAAACCCTGTCTTATGAGGAAAGGATGCTGGATTTGGGAAGGTTTCCTTGCAGAAGAGAAGACTTAATAGCTGTCTACAAATATCTCAAGGGCTGCCACATTGTAGAAGGATCATCTTTATTCTC